>NC_063165.1:2500857-3100857 GCF_023159225.1 Perognathus longimembris pacificus | reverse complement strand
CATACATCCTCCATGACGGAGGTAATGCGATGAGACTCGCGCTCCTGGCCAGGGAAGAGGAGCAACCCGTCGCGGCACCTCAAGAATGTTTGTGGACTGACGCGGGCCTCGCCAATGGGAGTGGAAAGTGGGGCCTGCCCTGGAGTCGTCCCCCCCCCCCCACGAAGCATGGCGGAAACTCAGAGGGGAAAGACAGCCCTCTATACTCGCTCCCCAAGAAGCCTGTGGGAGGAAAGGGGACCCCAGCTCCTTACAATGTCTACATGCAAAACCAAGTCTGTGCGGAGCCAGGGAGGGCGGGGATCACTGGCCGGGAGCGAGTGCTCCATCCCCCCCACCCTCAGCAGAGGGGGACATCCGGACAGAGCCGGCTACACCGTTCCTTCTTCTCTGTTGTAACGCATGTAAGATCTGCCCCGGGAGGAGCAGCCTGGGGTCTGAGCCCATTCCACACAGCATTGCTCGCTCGCTCTCCTATGCTCCCTTCCTAGAGACCAAGGTCAACCTCTGCAGCAGAAGAGTCCAAGCCAAGGTCAAGGAGGCCAGCTCTCTGCCCACTGTGCCCGTGCTAGGCAAGAATCCACACTCGTCTGGGAACTCATCTTCCTTCCACGCTACACGGGCCATTCCCCCTCTGCCTTCTGTGGGAGGACCGGGGAGCCTGCGGGGGGGGGGGAGCCTGCGGGCTGGCCCCCCCACGCCAACAAGAGCGGGGGACGCGTCAGCTAGAAAGTCGTCCCGTGGGGCGGCTTCCTCCTGCCGCGCCCGTGCAGTCAGCTCCGAGGGCCGCAGCCGCTGGGGACTCCAGGCCACAGAAACGGACAGTGTCGCTGTGCCGAAGGCTGCGTCCAAAGCCAAGGGGAGAGGGACATCTCGGCGGCCGCGCCTCCGGCCTGAGAGCCCAGAACACTGCTGAGATTGCCCCGCGGGGGAGGCGAGTCCGCCGCACCCCGCCCCCGCCGGGCTTGGAGCACCGCGGAGTCCCCAGGCGACCTGACCAGGGCTTGCGGTTTTGATGATGCTGACATTGAAACCAGGCCCCTCCACATCTGGCCTCTCGCGGTGGTAAAGGGCCTAGAATAGCTCCCGGGGCCCTCCTGTTCCTCCTTCCCGCCGGTGAATAGGAGCCTCCACGAGGATCGAGACCGTCTGGAACAACAGCCCTAGGGAGTGCACGGAGGGACAGGTCAGGCTGGGAAGGGCACGGGGGGCGGGGGCGGGGGGGGGGAAATCTACACTATTCAAAATGGTCTCCATCCAGATCTCCATAGGTGTTTATCTGGGAGTTGGGGGGGTTGTGAAAACCACATCAAGCTGAACACACAAGGTCAGCTCATCTTACACCCTCACGTAACCGCATGACGAACACAGGATGGCCAAGACAGAGCCCCTCCTCATGCGGGGGCCGTGGGGGGTTCAAATAGTGAGTATAACCAGACAGTGAGCTATATGATCCAAGTGGCTAGCGTATGGTGCGTGCCTGCTGCTTAGTGGTTTTGTCTCTGTGTTCTGTGTTTAATGTGTTCTGTGTTTCTGTGTGAGAGCATGCGGGTTGCGTGTACACCTATGTGTTTGTGTGCATGTATCACAGTTCCTGAGGGGCTTTAATATGTATAGTGTGTGTGTGAGTGTGTCTGTGTGTATGTATCTGGATGTGGCCTGTGTGTTCTGTCTGTGCATTGTGCGTTTGTGTGTGGCATCTGAGTTCTGTATGTGTGTGTGTGTGTATTTCCATGTGGTGTGTTTTTCTGTATGTGCACGTATTGTTGTCTATGAGCGTGACGTGTGGTTGGATGGGTCACGTGAGTGTGTTTTGTGGAGGTGAGTGTGTGCACACTGTGAGTCTGTGTGTCTGTGTGTAGTATAACTGTGGTGTGCCTGGGTATGTGCACATTTGTCACGTGTGTCTGTGTGCTTTGAAGCTGGGCGCTCGTGACTCACGCCTATCGCCGTAGCTCCACACGAAGCTGAGATCTGAGGATTGTGGTTCAAAGCCAGCCTGAGCAAGAAGGTCCATGAGACTCTTCTCTCCAATAAACCAGTAAGAAAGCTGGAAACGGAACTGTGGCTCACGTGGTAGAGGAGCGGCTTTGAGTGACGGAGCTGAAGGACCGTACCCGGGCCATCAGTTCTTCCTGGCGCATTGGTCCGGGGGTAGTGACGTCTCCCAGCCTCCACAGTCACCCAGACCATCTCCGCTGGAGTTGTACATGAGTCTCACCTGATTAGCAGATCCTTTATGGGAGCAATGCCAGCTTCTGCAAACAAAGATCGTTACTATCACCCTTCGAAAATCCTTGTCTACAGAAAATAGAAGGGATGTTACAGCTGTACAAGCAAGAATACATTATTTAAAAAAAATTCGGAAATCCAAACTAAAGTTTCAAAAAATCAAACACATTGGAACTGAACTGAAAATTGCAATTGGGTTGGTGGGGGGGGGGGGCGGGCAGTGGCTGAAAAGCATGTAGAAAGTAAAATAAAAATGGAAAGAAAGGAAACTGGAGAGCTAAGATATCTTACAGCATAGAAGACCAGTCCGTGGAGCCAGGCAACAACTGAACTAAAGGAGTTGCAGAAGGGGGAAAAAAAAAAAAGATCTCATGGAGGGAAGGGGACTCATTCAAGAAGAGAAATCATTCAAGACGCTTTCTCAGATCCCGAGGACGTAGCTTTCTGGACTGAAGTGGCCTTCAAATATCCACAACAACAGAAAAAACAGGCCTATGCCTCTCTGAAACTAAAATGCCACAGCAGTGTTACCAGAAACTCTTGGTGAGGAAAAGAGAACGAATGTAACGTTGTATGTGTTGGTTCGAACTTGGTTTGAACTTCCTAGGTGCTCTTCCACCTAGACCATGCCCCTGGTCCTTTTTGCGTTCATTACTTTTCAAGTAAAGCCTCTTTGATTTTTGCCCGGGGACTGACCTTGTGATCTCCAAACCTATGGCTTCCCCCGTCACCGAGATCATAAACACTTGTCACCGTGCTAGGCGAATCGCTAGAGATGGGCTCTCACGAACGCCGGTGAGTATCATGCCGTGCATGACCCTCTCAACCCCGGGGCCTCCCGGGATGGAAAGCACATTAATCAAGATGAAAATCCACTAGGGGGATTCTACAGTGAACTTAAAGATAGATTGACATAAGATCATGCAATCTGAAGAATAGAAAGTCTCAGTCTATGTGGGGAGTAACTGAGCGCAGCAAATCAGCAGACAGGTAGCAAGGGCGTCGGAAAATCAGAGGAAGGAGTATAGAAATCACCCGCCCAGCGCACGGCTGGAATGTACTGACGGGAGGCCCTGTGCCGATGTACGCAAACATACCGGCTGAGGTTTACGCAGGGGGGAATTCCAGTGGGGTAAGCCCTTGGCAGAACTAACGTACAGCCTGACAAAACGAGGCGCAGAAAGCTGGAACTTAGGGTGCCCATGGGAAGCGAGGCCAAGGGAAGGGGGGGGGCCGACAGATGGAGCAAGGAAGGGTGGGCGAAGGCAGGCACAGCAGTCACTGTATGTGAAAATGGAAGTGGGAAAAGTGAGGGGATGGGTGGGGTTGGGACAGAAGGGAGTGAATGACGGGAAGCGTGACACTGATCGAGACGCATTGTACTCGTACACCGACTGATTAAACCTCTCTTCACGACTACTTAGGCCATTTTAAAAAAAATCTTTATATGCGTGTGCTCAATTTAACAAAAACGGTTACAATGTAGAGATAAGGTACTCAACAAACTCCAAGTTAGAGATTCAAATCCAGACATACTGTAGACCGTAGATCAAATGCCAGAGAGCAAGAAAAGTCTTGGGGGGCAGCAAGAGGAAGACCACTCATTGCACGGGGCCACAATTCGTCCTAGAAACTGTGGGACCCAAGCAGCGGAAGGCATTCGAAGCAACGTAAGACGATCGTGCAAGCCAAGAATCTCCTATCTAACGACACTCCCACTCTAACGTGAAACAAAGTAAAAAACATTCCCAGAAAAGCAAAAGCAAAGAACTACTAGCAGACCTGCCTTACAAGAAATACTAAGGGGATTTCTTCTAACTCAAAACAAATGATTCCAGATGGTGATTCAAATTCATGCAAAGTAATCAACCAAGAATAGTTGCCAAGGAAGGGGATTTTATGGCAAGCTACCACACTCAGTCAGAAAAAAACAAATAATAAATGAATATAAATCAAAAGAAATTTCGATAAGGAGGCCTGCTAATTCTCACACATGCATTATGTAAGTCAGTTGATGTAGAGAAGAAATCAGTCTGTGTTGTGGTCAGTTTTTTTTTTTTAATTGTTGTGTACTCTGCTATTTCTCTACTTTTTCCTCTGCTTTTGTGGAAATGTGCCCCCCCCCCCAAAAAAGCCTACGGTGCCCCAAAGCCAAGGGAAACGTGTTTGTCTGGTACTGTACCTAGGTGACAAAGTGAAATGTGGGCTTTTCTTGGACGGTGGCGTGTCTTCAGCGGGAGTGGGTGGTGTCTCAGGACACAGGATCTGCACCTGCCGTACAGAATTGAACTCAGTCCCGCGTGTCAGCGCCAGTCCTCGGAGCCGCTCACCACAGACTCCACCGGATAGTGAAGCGCCAATGTCACACAATCCCACGGATCTTCCCCGTTCTCCTCTTAACTGATTCACAAAGCAGCTGCAGGAGATTCTGTGTATATAATTCTATCATTGGGGCTACGTCTATAAAATTACAATATATTTTGTTAATAACAACCCAAAGGAGGTATGTGGGAACAAAATTATATGAAAGAAGAAAATGACCTAAGTTGGAAACTAAACTCCATGTAAGAAACTAAGAGACCCAGAAATGCTAAATAAGTAGGTTAAAATAACAAACCTTACAAACGTAGAAAAGTGTGATACAACAGTAACATTTCTTTATCTCACAGGGATTAAATTAGTGCAAATCTAAAGTGGCTTCCGTTCAAATGTATACTGTACATCTTGGAAGAATAACTAAGAAAAGAATCTAGAAGACAAATAGTGAATAATTACTGAAGTAATTTTAATGCTACATTAGGAAACATTTAGTTAACGAAAAAGAATGCAGGAAATGAGGGACAAAGGATCAAACAAGACATGCAACATGTCAAAGATAAACCTAGCAGAAAACCTAATCGTGACATTAACTATGAACTGGTTAGCAAGGCCTCACCAGGGGCTGGGGATTTAACATGGAAGAGCACTTGCTAGGCAAGTGCAAGGCCCTGAGTTTAGCCCTCTGCAGAGGAGAGGGAAAAATAAATAAAAAGCATCAGAAAGCTACAAAAAGCCTGACCAAAGGCAAAGATTGCCAGACTGAGCAAGACACAAACACAATTTAATGACATAACATTGTCAGAGAATACACTTTATATTCAGAATATAGGCTCAGAACAAGGTGATGGAGACAACGGTACAATCATAGGACAACTAAGTTTATTTACTAGATAAATACCAGATAAAATAAATCCTAAGACAAAAATATTTCTGGAGATTTAAAAAAAGGAAAGTTTTATAATGCTATGAACCTCATTTTTAAGGATGCGGCAATTGCAAATGCATACACTTCTAATAAAAGAGGTAAAAATGGGTAAAGTTAAAGCCGGGTGCCAGTGGCTCACGCCTGTAATCCTGGCTACACAGGAGCCTGAGATCTGAAGACTGCAGTTCAAAGTCAGTGAGGCAGAACAGTCTATGAGACTCTTATCTCCAACAAACTACTCAGAAAAAGCTGGACGTGGCGCTGTGACTCAAGTTGCAGATTGCTAGCCGTGAGTAAAAAGAAGCTCGCGGACAGCACCAGTAGGCCCAGAGTTCAAGCACCAGGACCAGCTCAAGGGGTAGAGCACTAATCTTGAGCAAAAAAAAAAAAAAAAAAAAACTCAGGGATCGCACCACCTGAGCCTTCAATTCAAACCTCAGGACTGACACCAAATAAAAAAGAGAGAGAAAGAAAATGTAAAACTAAGGTTTAAAACTGACAGAATGAAAGAAAGGGGTAGACAATACAACATTCAGAATCCAAAGCAATGGGTACAACTGCCTGACAAAGGCTCAACCCAATCAGAGGCCCTGGACCTGCCCTGGACTAACAGCCTATATCCAGTGATCTGCCCTGAGAAAGCTCCTCGCCTTTAAAGAACGGGCGTTGGGGCAGAGGGGCAGCGCTGCGGTGGGAAAGGACTGCAGCTCTGCTCGCTCTGACCGTGACGGAACTGAGGGGAAACCAACACACAGGGAAATCTCTGAAACTCCCAAGTAGTTCAGAACTGAGCCTCTTACCAAGCAGAAAATGAAGGAAAAGAAATCCACAATTAGAAAAGGTCTGAGATGAATGCAAAGGAGGACACAACACCAAAATATAGGCGGTACATGTTAAGTAAACGGGGCTTGGAGTGAATTTTATAGTTACAAAGTATACTAAAATTAATAACGATATCACATCGCTAAGACACTAGGGGGAAAAAAAGTAAAAAGGAGAGAAAAATTAAACCTAAAGAAGGAGAATGATGATAGTGTTAAAAAATAAAAACTCAATCACAAAATAGACAAACAGTAGAGAATTATCAGCACTAAAAGCTTTTCTTAAAACACAGAAATAATATAAATGAAGTTGAAAAAACCCTTTAGACCAGAAAAAAAAAAGATTTAACCAGGCAGAATTGCCTGACTAAGAAAAAATGTTATGCCGATGTAGCATGACAATTGGATAAAATCTAACAAATGAATGCCCCTATCCCTTGAAAGCAAAAAAGTACAAATGGGATGGAACCCATGAGTAGATCTGTAGCTACTAAAAACGCTGAAATATAATAAGAATACTAATAGAAAATAACCCACCACCCACAGGAGACTTCCAAGGTCGCGGGTTAGAGCAGGTGCGGCTGGCGTTACTGGGTTTGGGCCGATGCAGACAGGGCCCAGCTGGCGGGAACAGAGCCCAGGCAGAGAGACCGTGGCCTGAGCTGCAGGGGAGGCCCTGGTAGCCGATGGCCCTGGGGCGTGGGGTCTCTCTCACCCCATCCTGGGAAGGAGGAGCTCCAGTCTGCTTGGTCCTCTCCCGCTAGTCTCGGGCCTCGGGTCCCCGGGACCTCAATGGAGACAGGAGAGCTCACACAGGGTCCCTGCTTAGGAGAAGCCCTCCAGGGAGGGATGGAAGGAAGCCTGCGCCCCGTGTTCCGGCCCTCGCCCACCCCTGCGTCCAGCCTGGGATGCGTCTGAACGCAGCCAGTGTCCTGGGGGGGGGGGGCCCTGGGCGCTCCCCACGTCCAGCGTTCCACCGGGGCGAAGATGCTACTCTCAACGGCAGGGGTAACGGGACTCAGTCCAGCTTTCCCTGCAAGATGAACTAACCACGTACGTGCCTCTGCTTTTTTTTGTTGTTGTTTGTTTTAAGTTTCTCCCTTTTAGGGTTTGGTCACGCTGGATAGACAGGCGTTCCGCCACGGAGCCAGGCCCTGTTCACACGGTTCTTTTGCTTTAGGCCGGGGCCCACATCTGCTCCAGGAGGCTCCTAGTGCATCCTTGCCAGTACAGCTGAGATGGCAGGTGCACGCCATCACCCCCAGCTATTGGTCGGGGACTGTTTCCTACAGGCTGATCCTGATCCTCCCTCCATCAGCCTCCCGAGTCTCTAGAATGACAGGCGTGAGCCACAGAGCCAGGCGAAGAGTCCTTCTTCTACATGCAACCCGGTGTTATTCACTGATGAGAATACGTGTGTGTGTGTGTGTGTGTGTGTGTGTGTGTGTGTATAAAATGTGTTGCTGGACGATTTCACCAGTGCAGGAGCGCCATGGACAGAACGTACACTCAGCTAGATGAGATAACCTACCACGTATACAGGCCGTTCAGCATGGGCTATTTTGACACACACACACACACACACACAGACGAACTAGCGTCTCCACAGGCTCAGGACCAACAATGTCCCCATTCCCCCTCCACGGCCTGTCCCTCCTCGAAGGCCTTCGGGGATCATGGCATGCATGGAGATCTGTCTTCTCTGGCCACGATGCTTCCTTCTTCTCCAGAGGCAGCTCCCTTTTCAGTTACTTTTCTTTTTAATAAGAGGAGTTCCCTGTGAGATAACAATTAGAATTATAATAACGCAGTAAGGACAGAAGCCACTGGCAGTCATTTAACAGCCATTGCCAGATACACAGAAAGCGCGTAGCGTACGTAATTTCGTATGAAATTTGGTATGACGGGCGGCACGGAAGGCTTGTTTACATCAGCAGGAGCACGTGACTGCTTGTTGCATGATGCTGTTTCCATGGTTACAGAGCCACTTAGGCAAGAGGAGTTTGTCAGCTCCCTCATAACCTTAGGGGACTATTGTCATATATTCAGTCTGTCCTTCTGTGGTTCATGTATCTCGAAGAAGACAGGAAAAACTGAATCGATATTTTTTAATGTTGCTATGCATGTTTAATGACCAAACACTATTTAAGGGACCTGGTTGTAGGTGCCGGTTCGTGATGGCGCTGGGCCTCATCCGCCTTTGTCTACCAAGAGTCCTCGGGTCTGACACGAGGGAGCCCTCTGTTTGGCCCAGGGGCACAGGCACCCTGAGGACAGGGAGCGGGCGGCCAGACCCGCCGAGCACACGAGTCAGGGACGTTACAGCCCTGGGGCCAGATCACTGCTTTGCAAATGATGCAACACAAATAGAATTGGCAGGTGTCTCGTGGGCTAGGAAATGCCACACTTCTTCATGGCATGGTGGCCATCAGTGGTGGCCATCTCTCCCCTCCCGCTCAGGTCACGGACTGTCCGACCTCTGCCCTGACGCACTAGCTAGAGAGGCGCTGACACGGTGCTTGTCTGCAGCAACTGGAACACCCAACACCCAACGCAGGAAACATGGGCGGCTGTGGGAATCGTGGGATTCGAGGCAGATACCAACACTGCTGCCGGTCTCTGCTGGGCCTCCCAGGGTCCTCCCAGAAGCCAGGAAATCCCGAGAGCGAGTCTCCCTCCCTTAGCATGACTGTGAGAAAGACCAGTGGTCTGGGAGCCGGTCACCTCAGGAGCAGGACCGGGGTATTTGGAGAGATCATTTCTTTCTTTCTTGACAGACAATTATCGTTTCTTACTGCGGTTCCAGGTGTGGCCTACACGGTCATGAGGTTGTTGAGCTCGAAGTTTCCCTTGAGCATCCCCAAGGGGAAATGTAGTAGCGTTAGTGTTAGGGCAACCCACTTGCGGAGCCCTACTTTAAACGAGGTTGTCAGTGGCAGAGGGCAGGTCTGGCCTCGTGGCACGGACGGCCGTTCCAAACCGTATCCCCAGCAGGGCGTGGTGGGTCGTGCCTGCAATCACAGCACTTGGAGGGCAGACGCAGGAGGGTTGAGTGCATGAGTGGGAGCCCTCCTAGAAACAAAAGGCAAAGCACAGGGCTGGGGATGGCTTCCCTGTCCTGGGTTCCACCTCGGGTTCGGGACAGGAGCGGAGACCACGTCCCAGATGGAAGCTCATCTTCTTTTGACATGCCACTCTCGGGCCGGCACCCGAAGTCCCAGGGCTCGGGGAACACACCAGCGAGCAGACCTGCCGAGTCTAACAATGCCAGCGAGTCCTTTCCTCCCCACGGTCAGGGCTGCCCACGCCTGACCCGGCGGGACCAGTCTGAGGGTCATCTTCTCTAACGCCAGCCATGGTCCGGCACCTCTTCCGGCTTCCCACAGTATTTTCCACCTTCTACCTTCCTCGGGACGAGGGGGACACTGAGGTCCCATGTTCTCAAACGGAACTTGATCATAGCAGATCTTCACCGAACATACTTGTTGCGCTTTGCAAGTGTCCGCCCACCTAGACCTCCACCCCTCCGGTGTCGTAGGGAGGGTGGCCTCGCCGTCTCACTGCAGACAGACTTGAAATCCTGAAAGGTGGTGGAGCTGGGCTGGAGTTGGGTATCCAGCTCTGACCACCCACCCTCTCTCTCCTGGGAGCCTGGCGGGAAGTCGTGAGGCCTCCGAGCTGACTGGAAAGCGACTCTGAACTACTAAAGGACGCAGGAGTGAATCTTAAAGGTTTGATCACTGTGGACTTCTGAATGCTAACAAGTTCCACTCCCAGGCGGGTCCCTTCCTAATCTCCTGTCAGAGAAATTGAGGCGGCCTCTCTGACGGACACCTCAGCACCATGGCCAGCGGACACTTCAAGATGTTCACACAGACTCTGCTGCTAGGGATTTTCTTGTTCCTTCAAATGTATTGTTAAGCCATAGCATCGCTGAGCGATAATGTACGTACCCTATGCTTAACCAATTAAAACCATCAAAGCCAGTGACTCCGCCTATTAAGAACGTGCAACCACCACCACATCTAATGTTGATAGCGTTTAACCACCCCAAAAGGAATTCCCCCAACCCATGATCAGTTTCCTCCCATTTTTCTTCGGCCCCCATAGGCCTGGGAAAGTATTATTCTCTTTCTCTAAAAAGTTGCCTCTTTTGGACATTTTATGAATATGATGGTCGTGTGTGTGTGTGTGTGTGTGTGTGTGTGCGCGCGCGCATTTTCAAGGTTCATTTGCCTATCTGTATCGTAGTACTTATCATTATTTTACTTCATTCTTATGGCTGACTAACATCCCATCATAATGGAATTCGCACTTGAGTCATCAGCTCAGGGACACGTGAGTCGAGTCTACCCCCTGAACACTGCTAGTCACAGCCTCGCAATAAGTGCTCACGCGCATGTTTTTGCACGGATGGATTTCACCCCTCTTGGGTAGGAGGACAGGGGGACAACCGCGTGGGGACTCCAGAACCACCTTCGTCATCCGTTCCCCATGGAGGGCAGGGCCATGAGGGGACCCAGGCCGGTGACCAGCCCGGGGCCCGGCTGCGCTGAGGACAGGCACCTGCGCCGTGGGCCGTGGAGGACGCAGCGGGCCGTTCACCAGCGGGCGGTGCCCGGGCGCAGAGCTCAGGGAAGACTGTCCGCACGGGAGGCCCTGGGCGGCGGCACAGCGAAGCGGCGGAATCGGACACGCTCCAAGGACCAGTCCACAAGCATGGCCTCACGGACACGCTCCGGCCCCGGAGCTCCAGAAGGGACCCTCCTTCGAGGGAGGTGACCAGAAAGGGTCCATTCCTCCTCCTGTTCCTCCTGTCCGGGACAGACGGACTCCCTGCTCCCCCTCAATGGCCACACATGCCGAGAGCATCAAACCAAAGCCGACGCACGCTTGAAGACGGCGCCCACGTGGTGTCCGCTCCAGGCTGGGTGAGATGGGAGCGGCCACGGGGTGGGTGGGTGAGCGCGTCTGCTTAGCACAGAGTATGCCGTCCTCGAATCGTCACCGAGGAGCAGAACGTGGAGAGCACCCTAGAATCTTCTATCGTGTCCCTAAGGAGAGGTGTGCTGAAGGCCCCCATAGGAGGAGGGGGAAACGCAGAAAACAAAACACTCATCTGTGTGTGGCAAGTCCCACGAGGGCTGCGGCTGAGCCGGGACACCCAGCTGGGAGCCACAATGTCCTCACGGAAGCGGGGGAGGGGGCGAATCACCAGGCTCCTTCTTACCAAGGCCGACGTCCACTTCGCCCACTTGGAGTCGCGGAGAGGGGTCGACTTGCGCCACTGGCCATCCCTGAAGCTCCGCCACCAGGGGAGTCAGAACCCCGCTGCGCCCAGGCCCGGTGCAGCTCCTAGGCACAGCGCCCGCTGCCACAGCCCAGCAGCCAATAGAATCGATACGACACAACGCGATAGAACATCATTAATATCGTATAGAATATGCCCATGCTATATTGACATATAGTATTGAAACACAGTTAAATAATATAGTATATACACGATTGGGTGTGGCAGGTATCTCCCCCCCCCCCCGCCCCGGCTGTGAGTCAGAAGTCCCCCAGAGTCCGGTAAGGAACAGACAAACCCACAGTGAGCCAGATGCCCACGCCCCACTCCTGTGACGGGAAAGAGACAGAGGAGCTAAGTGAGAACAGGCGCATCTGGAGAAGGCAGTTCTGGCTGAGACCCCGGAACCAACTGATGACCATTATAGAGATAACGCAAGTAGAAAAGTAAAACAGAAAACGAGTCCGGGTGAGCTCCAGGAAGGAGGAAATCTGTGGGAGAGAGGGGGGAAAGGCCATCCGTCCGTCTTCGGGCTCAGCTCAGCTGCCGCGGTGTTTGCCCAGTGACCCAGGATAAACACTGAAGCCAGGTTCACCTGGAGTTGTTGCCAGGAGGCAGGGACGGGAGCCGGGGGAGCCGGGAGCCCAGGGGAGGAGGGGGAGGGAGGGAGGGAGTCCGGGGGAGGGAGGCAGGGGGCCCGGGAAGGCCTCAGGCTGAAAAGTCAGGCGGTTGGTTCCACTGCATGAGATGGAATCATGGCTGGAAGCAGGTTACTGGGAAATATAGCGATGATAAACCACTAATAAAAGGTTCAAAATGCTCCACGAGAGGGAAAGTTGGGATGAGAGACACAAGGTCCACCCCCAGGAGGGGCTCCATGCAGATGCCCCCCACCTGATTAAGTCTGCGCCCGGTACCCGTGTTACCTAGGTAACGGGCACACCTGGAGGCAGCTACCTCCTCCTCCTCTGAGGTCAAACCCAACCCACCCGGCCGCGCCTCCCGCCTCTCCCTATAGAATCCGGCTCAGCACGAGTCCCCCCTCGCCCTCTTTCCCTTTCTCTTCTTCCTTCCGCTCTGTCTCCCCACACCTCCATCTTGTGTGGGTTGGCAGTTTGCTCTCTTCCCACCCATAAACTCGTCTCTGCCCGAACCAGGTGGTGGGTTTCCTTCCCTGCGAACCTTACAGGAGGAATAATAGGTCTTTTTAGTGTTTTGTTTTGTTTTTTAATTCCAAGAATGCTAGAACAAGTTGTATTTCTTTAAAAGACAGGATGGCTTTAAAGGAAATGAGCCACGTAAGGCAGGTGACCTTCGGTGAAGTCACTGGGCGCCGCCCCCCCCCACACCCCCATCAGCTTCGGTCCTGCCCCTGTGCTCTGATCATGGTGGGTGGGCTGGTCCATGGTGGGGGCTACCGCCCCCTCTGCTGTGGGGCGGTCAGGGCTGGCCGAGGACGTCCAGCTCGCAGTTCTCCTGGTGCCCGGCCCCCTGTCTGAGGCACTGGGACTTGAGGGTCACTGGACGGTGTTCATGCACTGACTCTTTGCATCTGAGTCCAGTCAAGTTTTGTGCCGTTAGACACTGTAGATTTTTGTTTCCGTGAAAAATTTTAAACTCAGGCTTTCTCCTCTTGCTACTTCTCCTTCTCCGTGCCTTGGTTTCCTCCTCAACCAAATGCAGACAATAATGGCACCTCGTTCAGAGCGGGGCTCTTAATGATCAGCGAGAGCCAGGTGAGGCATTGTTGGACAACGCTTGGCTGGGAAAATGTGAGTTCCCACTATTAAGATTATTATTGTCAGTCAACATTAACCTGGTGACCCCAGGTTAATTTCTGGTAACCCCAGAACTGCAACTCAAGAAAGATCCAGGCTGGGCACTGGGAGCTCACGCCTATAATCCTAGCTACTCAGGAGGCCGAGATCTGAGGGTTGTTCTTCAGAGCCAACATGGGCAGGAAAGTCTGTGAGACTCTTTATCTCCAATTAACCAGCAAAACGCCAGAAGTGGAAGTGTGGCTCAAGTTGCAGCACACCAGCCTTGATCAGACAAGCTAAGGGAGACCTGTTTCAAGCCCCAGTATCAGCACCAAAAAAAAAAAAAAAGAAAGAAAGAAGAACATGAAGGAGGAGGAGGAGGAAGAGGAAGGGGAAAGGAAGAAGGAGGAGGAAGAAGCGAACAAGGAGGAAGAGGAGGAGGAAAGGTAAAGGGGGAGGAGGAAGGAGAAGAAGAAAGAAGAAGGAAGAAGATAAAGTTCCATGCTCTTTTAACGTACATGGTAATTTAAAGTGGTAATGTGGGCATTAATTGGAAACACGTGTCCGATTGGGAACGCGCCACCTGTAGCTCTTCGTAAACTGTAGCGGGCTCTTGTGACCTCTGGCCGCCACACTTCTGTAGGACACCAGAATGGTCCTTCCTTTCTGAATCCTGGTGCCTGTTACTCTCCACCCCTCCCCTTCTCCAGGACTCATTATTTTATCTTCAAATGGACCGATTTTCAGTGCCTGTAGCAGAGGCGTAAGGCCCCGACCCACAGTGGCCTAACTCAGTCCGAGTTGTGAATGATTCTACACTTGTGTTTTACTCTGTCTCTGTGAGGTGGGCCTGGGGAAATGGCCTCCAGAAGCCCCACCCAGCGTTTGTAATCCAGGGGACCAGCATGCCCGAGAGTGGTTACTGCCCTTTCCCTGAGTTCAGGTCCTGAACTGCCCTTTGGACCATGGGAGGTTCCCAGCCAACTGTGTAAGGGTGTCCAAGTCACCAAGCGTTATTTGTGGAGAAGACTGCCCCTTTCCCAGTGTACCTGTTCTTTTAGGTCCGACCCTGGGACTTGAACTCGGTACCTGACTCACTCTTTGACTAGCACTCTACCAACGGAGCCACACCTCCAAGCCCCTTAGTACATTTCCGGTGCCTTTGTTGACAGCTGATTGCTTGTAGATGCACAGATTTATTTCCCTGTTCTCTATTCTGTTTTAGTGGTCTGTGCGTCTGTTTTGATAGCTGAGATGGATTCCGAGTGCATAGAATACATGATGAGACGGGACAAAGGCAGTTTACATCCCACGAAACGGAGAGGGATTGGTGAGATTTTAAGCTACCACTCAGAATAGTACACAACTTACCGGTGAACACGCTGTCTATTCCTGAATCTCCATCACTCCTGCCTAGGGTTGTGAGAGGGTCAGCGGGCCCACGGAAGCGGCCACCAGGGATAAGAAAGTGTCGTACGTAACTCCGGCATGTCACCGGAGGCGGCCGCTCCCCACACAAAAATAACTGACAACAGACGCCAAGCGAAATCTCCCATCATTTCCTCATGTCATGAAATACTGCTCTTTGTTTCTTCATGGAGCCATTTAATTTTTTTTAAATCACCCTATGAGTGCAGTTTTCTGATCATGACAGTAGTTTCCTGAGTCCTGGGCACATCAACCACCAACATAATGTTCTCACGGGAGACCACGGGCAGGTCCGGCTGAGGCGGAGTTCCTGAAAGCTATGGACTCGGCCTTTTATAGCCATAACAAGTGAGCAGGGCCGGGGCCGGCATGTCTGCACACAGCAAGGGTTTGTTCGAACAAGACAACAACCTGGGAGGACTTAGCCCAGCACCTGGCACTTTGGTGATGCATACTGCATCGCTGTGTATAAAACGGATTGCTAATTTAAGAAGCCCCGTGTGAGAACCGTTTACGTACAGTTTGGCATTCGGGCTTCAAGCCACACATGAGAGCCTGTAAGAATGGAAAAGGAGCTTCTGTGATGCGGTTTCAGGAACTTCCCCGTTCCCTAAAATAACATCCGCAACAGCTCCGTGTCAAATGCCTCGGTCTTTCACTTCTGCTGGCTGCAGACTGCGCGTCGTGCCCGTGAGCGCAGGCGCATCGTAAGTGCAGAGGCGGGTCTTTACCAGGAGAGGGAGGGACGCTTCAGTCCTGAGGGGAAAACACCAAGGAGAAGACACCCCCCCCGCCCCCGCCCCCCAGGACAGGAGTCGGGCCTGTTGGACTCAGGTTCTCTTCAACCTTGACCAGCTTCTCCTTATTTGTGTAGCTCTGATCTGAACATCCACTCTCACAGTGAAGACGGATATTTTTTTAAAAAGAAGCTCTGCCAGGTGCAGACGCCCCGGATTCTCCTGCTTCAGCGTCCTGGATGCTGGGATTGCAGGCGTGAGCCACGGACCCTGCCCCGAAAGGGGCTTTCGTGACGGCCAACAGTGAGTTCTAGCAAGGAAGACTGGGTAAGAAGTTTGTCATCTTTCAGATGCATTTAAACCGTCAGAGCTGCACATCTTAACACACATTTAACCACCTCTCTAAATTATATGAGGTGATGGGCTCCATTACTCATGATTTTCACACCTCAGATATTTAGTGCAAAATAGTCATATTTAGACATGCAATTGAGATTCCTTAATTTTTATTTTATGCGATACGGTATGATCTTTCAGGCTGCTGAATTATAAAACGTTAGAACCAAAAGCGCGTATTTTTCTCCCAGTCTAAATTGAACGTAAAACTCGTTTGCTAAGTCATTCATTTCTTAAACTGATCTTTAAAACAGCGGTTTGAGCTCTTTAGTATTGCTCTGCTATTCCAGAAGCTCTGCTGGACCACTTCCTTGAAGCTTCCTTCACCTCAAGTTGCCAGCTCAGTCTGGCCAGGAAAGATTTCATCCAATGGGCAGTCTGTCCCCAAGACTTCCTGTCCCCAGGACTTCCTGTCCCCCAGGACTTCCTGTCCCCTGGACTTCCTATCTCCAGAACTTTCTGTCCTGCAGCAATGCCAGCACCAGGCAGAAGCAAGTCGCGTGCGCTCTCTAGTCTCTAGTAAATCGATGCCCTTCCCTTAAAAATGACTCCTAAGTTACCATTCCCACTTAGAACTTTATATCCTCAGGCAAAGAAAGTTGACTGGGTATCAGTAGGCTCCAACTTCAGGTCTCCTAACTCCCCTCGACCTTAAGGGTCGAGATCCAAACAGGAGGACACAGGCCTAGCTGAAACTGAGACAACTATGATCATAGGTTAGCATCTTAGAAGATGCTTCTGTTGACATTGCCTCAGGCATGCAATACAGATGCACTAGCCACTGATACACTTTGATTTGACTTATAGGAAATATTTAAATTTCATTCTAAGTTAGGTAGTTCCCCCTAGAGGTATGAATATTTCATTTTTCATTACATTTCATATGAATTGGCAGGCACACAGACTCAAATACACAAGGGTTGACTGAAACTGGAGGATAGTTTAGTATGTCCAAGTTAAACATCAGTTTTATGCCGTAATAGTTCACAGTGTCTCCAATATTTCATGGAACTTGCCATTCTGTAGAACTTCCGTGTGATTGCTGTACTTCCAGAACAAAACACAGGGAATGCCAATCATCCTCCCAATAGTCTCATTTCCATGGCTTCCTTTCCTCCCCAACTGACCGCCGAGCACCAATGATGATTGTCCTCTCGGTTCTGCCGCATGAGTGTCCCTTGCCCCACCCGGTACGGAAGTGCCCCCAGTACCATCCTTACAGCCCGCCCCGGTAGGTCAACATCAGATCCAGGCGATAGCAGTGGAATCGTCACCAACATCACAACCAGCGGTGGTTCCGCTAGAATATTAATGACTCATTAACTGAACTCCGGTTCCTCATTAAGTGCCTCCATCGTCTCCCCATCAGAATTTATTACAATCCTGTAGCCTAGTGTGCATGTCTAGACAGGCATAAACTCTCTGAGGAGAAAGCAAGAGGCACGAAAATATCCCAAGCCGTCTTCAGCCCACTGAGCCGTCAGACCCCACAGAGTGCGCTTGCTCAGTACTGGGATTTGTGACCTTAAATTGGACAGATTGGTTACCTTTCTGAGCACCAATTTTCCCATCCAAACCTGGGGATAATAACGTATCCTCCTCACATGCCTCTGAGACATTCAAGGAGGAGGATGTTTATGAAATAGGCCAAGTTTTGGAGAATAAGGTCAGGAATCAGTCCGTCCATCAGCCTGCCAGCATCCCTGAAATAGATTTCAATTCTTTTTGCTATACAATTAAAAAAAAAAGTATTTCCACTGGAAGCTCCCTTTGCAAGTCCATTTGTTATTTGTAAAGTCTCACTTTTTCATATGAAGACTATTCTACTTTCCAAGTTTGGAAGTTCCGTGGGTTTTCTCCAATTTAGTCATCGATCGCACAGACTTAAGCAACCGCGAGAAGAACGGCAGGTGTGTCTTTGCATACTTCCTCCATCCATCCACCACCCGCCTGCTGGCCACTGAGGACCAAGGGAACGGAATCTTGAGAGAGAACAGGAACCGAAAGAATGTTCCATGCCGGAATCACAGCATGATCAGTGAGGCCGCCGGTGCTGCCCAATGTCCTTCATCGGGGCCGTGTTCAGTTGCCAGCCCCAATCACACTGTGTGTGTGTGTGTGTGTGTGTGTGTGAGTGTGTGTGTGTGTTGATAGCAGGGCTTGAAACGCGGGGCTTCCCATTCTTGCTCATGGCTGGTACTCTACCATTTGAGCTGTACTTCTAGCCCTTGGCTGGTTAATTACAAATGAAGTCCTGAATAATTTTCTCCCTGGGCTGGTTTTGAGTGACGATTCTCCAGATTTTGGCCTCCTGAGAGACCAGGAATACAGGCATGAGCCACCAGCACCTGGCTTCCCGGGGGGGGGGGGGGGTGGCGCTCTTTAATGGCTTTTGGGTGCCTACGCCATGCCCTCCACTACCCCCACCGTTTCAGGGACCGCATGACGGTTGAATGAACCCCACGGCTAACCTCCAGCAATTTGCTGGTGCTCTTTCCTGACACCCGCGGCCATGCACCTCTGGAGACGCAGTGCCTGTAGACGAAGTCCCGGGGAAAAGCATGGTCTGGCTCCTCCCTCTGCTGCTAAAGGTGATGCCCAGATTTGGGAGCCATGAACCAGAGACTTGTGCTTTCTGCCTCTGTGACAATGACCCTCTACTGCCTTGCAGAGCTGGACAAACATTACTCAGAGTAAAGCGGTGACACAGGAATTGCTTGGTCTGGTGAGACTGTGTACTGGGCTGGGGGGGGGGGCAGGGGGGGAGGGGTAGCCAGTAGGGACAGGAGAGACACAGGACACACGATGCCTGGAGGAGAGTGGCACCGGAGTCAAAGGCTGGCGAGGACGAGGGTGAATAACCGGAGCTGCAGCCTGACTGAAGGCATAACCATTCAAAAGACGCCTAACAGCGAGAGCTCCGGCAGCTTCGCCCGCCTGCCGCCTCCGGCGTGACCGACCCGTCCCCCGCGTTTGGAGATGGCTGACTCCGGCGTCCCCGGCAGAGCACCGAGCACCGCCCTGGGTGGCCTTCGCCGTGCTCCTGCCGCGGGAGGACGGCTCCGCTCGCCCGGCCCTGGGCTGGCGCTGCGTTTCTGACCGCTCCCCTCACGGGGCCTGGCGTTTCCTCTGCCCTGCCGGCCGCCGCTCCCTCCCTGGCCTCCTCCTCGCTCTCTCTGCTTCCTCTCGTGCCACGCTGGCACAGTGCCACCCGCCCAGCCCTCGGGCTCCGAGCCTGGTCCTCACCCCCCACCCCCCCCTTGTACCTACAATGAGAACAGCACTTGCCTTGGACTCCAGCAGTGTCGCCCTCCCCACCCCCGGCCCCGCGGGCCCCCCCGCCACGCTCAGCTGCAGCTGAAGGAAGCCTTCAGGGGGTGAGGGCAGGGGGGGGACCCGGGGGGGCGGGGGGGGGCAAGGCGTGGGTCTTCAACCTCTCCTTCTACAAAAATCCTCCCCGCCAAGAGCCCGGCTGCTGCTCTCCCCAGCGTGCCTCAACCGGTGCTGTCCATCCCCACCCTACAACCCTCTCCCCGACGGAGCCTCGCCCTGTCCCGGGAGAGCTCCGGGCCACCCCTCCCCGCGCCTTCCACGCACCCCAGCCCAAGCCCCGGCACCCGCCTCAGGGGCGGAGCCTGGCCGTCTGACCGAGAGATGTGGCCACCCTCACGATGCGGAATCCGGGCCCGGTTTGCGGGTCCGGACTCGGGAGTCCTCGGAACAAGCTCCGCATCGAACGCCGTCTCTGTGCTCACAGAGAAGCTCCCGGGGGAGCCACCGGCCGGGTGACAGGCGGTGACGCACGCGTGCCCCTGCTTCTCGGGAGCTCTGTGCGCCACGCCCTCTCGCGGTGCATGCGATGTTCCTAACTGAGGTGTTTCAAAGGGTTTGGGAATCGCCCTGAAGGAACTGCACCGTCTGCTCATGAACGCAAGGAGTCCAGATTTCCCAGGACCAGTCGCCTCAGACCTGTCAACCCCAAAACACCACCAAGGCTCAGCCACGTGTTCCGTGCATGCGTTTTCATTCTGAAACCTGGAATCACAGATCCTTGACGACCCCCCCCCCCCGCCCCCAGAAGAGAACGCAAAGATCCTGAGTCGAGTCTGTCGGGGGCGTAGGGAGGGACAAGTCTGGCGCCACGCGATGATTAACCCAGCGTGTAATCAGAGCAATGCAAAGTCTCCTCACGCCCAGGAAGCCCCTGGCCTCCTACAGATTCTGCCGTAGCCCCCACGGAAGGGTCTACCACCTCAGTTCCTGGGATCTGTGAAATGGGCATGGGGGTAACGCGGCCTCTCGGGGCTGCTGAGAGGGTTTGGGGGACCAGGCAGTGAGCAAATCTCACAGTTCCTAGAGCCTGGGCAGCAAGACTGGGTGCTCCCGGAGGGAGCGTATGATGCAGGAAACCCAAGGTCTGCAGACGCCGCTCAGGGAGGGAGCATGAAAAGAGACCCGAGGGCCCGCGTGGGTTCTGACAGTACCTTCTGAAGGCACAGACACAAGTGAGAAACAAATGTAAATGATGAACGCCACCACAGTGCAAGAAAGAACCTCATGTCCAGGAAGTGCCCCCGTAAAGCGGGCACTGCGGAAAGTTCCAGAGAGAAAAATGAAGGGTCGGGAGATGAAAGAACTGTTCTGAGGGACCCTGTAGCAGCGATGGCGGAAATGTCTGGGAAGCCGCGTGGCACGCCCACGACTGAGTTGCGTCTTTGGGAACCGTCGTCCTTAGCTGCTTTCTGTGGAGACGGGCTCCGTGCGCTCTGGTCCGCCGGACACCCGCGTCTGAGTCGCGTGGTTTTCTGCTCGAAGGTGGCATCTCGTGAACGCCCGATGTTGCTAGTTTGGCTCACGGCTTACAGTGCCTCGCCACGGCCCCCCTGGACGCCAACGCCTGGCGTCCACACTCCGCGGGGGAAGCCAGCTTGTGAAGAAACCCGTGACTGCGGGCGGGTCTGCTCTGTGGCTCCACTCACGTCCACACGTCAGAAGTTCTGCCCGCTGCGACGCTCAGCTCCGTGGGTCAAAACAACCATGGTGTCCGGCCACGTGACCGAGTCCGTCTAGACATCACCGTCTTAGAGGAAATGAACGTTTAAAGCGGTAGACTTCCAGCCACGCAGCGGGCCCTGTGTGTGGACGAGCCCCATCCCGCTGAAGGCCCGCCAAGAGCGTCCTTCAGAAAGCAAGGGACACCGTCAGCAGAGGACCTTCGGATTGCAGGCTGCAACATCAGCTCCCCGGTCCCCGTGTCCCAACCGCCCCCCCCACCCCCAGAGTCTACACCCCGCAGAGCAGGCAAATCGCACCTTGGTAGCATCTGAAGAAAATCCCTTTGACGACAGGAGGTTCTGAAAAGGTTTGGCCCTCGTGATCCACAGAAAGCGTCGCGCAGATTCCCAGAGGTCCACACCGAGGGGTGAGTTTATCACAGCCCTCCTCCTCCTGACACTGCGCGTCTCGGACCTTCATGAGGAACCCGAGACTTGGATTCTGTATCAGATCTGATCTGAGAGAAGACTACAGCCTCTCCTCAAAGAAGAAGGAGGAGGAGGAGGAGGAGGAGGAGGAGGAGGAGGAGGAGGAGGAGGAGGAGGAGGAGGAACCAGACAGACCCCAAATGCTCGGGTTCCTGGGTTAGCTGACCGACCTCCGCTCCCACACTTGTGCAACTCAGCCTGAGCAGTGTCACTGACCCCCTCCCTGGCCCCACCCCCCAAAGCACCCTCCGTTCAGGAAATTTCCTGATGATTCCATTGGGTGACAAAGTCCCGGCAGTTGCTTCCCTGTGCTTCAGGTGTAACAGCCGTGTATGTACTATATCCCCACACGCTGAGCCATCCCGGGGCCGGGGGGAGCAAACGCGGTGCGTTCTTCACGCTGTGTGTGCCCCCGCGTCTCAGCACCGCCCGCGAGGGGCGGGAAGACACCCAGCACGCGCCCCTCCCCTCGGCCGAGACGGCAGAAGTGCTGGCGCGAAGCCAGGCCACCTCAGGAAACAGAAGACAAGGGGGGAAATCCACAGTTGGTGGTAAAACTGTCTCTTCGCCAGAGGGAACTTCAGCACTGGAGTTATGAGATGAAGCGGCCCATCTGGCAGTTGGCTAGGAGAAGCAATTCATACCATCGTAAATGGATTAGTGAGATGTAATTCCGCTCACATTTCAGTTTCAATTATTCCAAGTGGGTGCACGATTTTTAATGTTCAGGAGTTGCTTTCAACGTCCCTAGACAGGCAAAATGTAAATATGTTTCCTGTCAGGGGTCTGGAGAGTGGATCCTTTTTTTTTTTTTTTTTTCCTACTCTTGTCCTCTTGGTCTTAAGTACTTTTGGGTACTAGGTAGCCCAGTGGCCTTGCTCAGGTGTGAGAAAGGGGACTTAGGTGTGTGCATTGGGACGTATTTGAATGCCTATCGTGAGCCAGGGGAGGGCCGGCTGCTATGCTATTCCTTCTCGGCGTTCTACCCAGGTTGCTGTTCCGTTCTGATGGAAGCCTGGAGCTTCCGGGACCGGTGAGTCCTGGACCCTGTGGCCTGGCTCTCCTGCCTTCCTGGAGGAAGACAGAATTGGCTGGCACACAGGCAGTATCTACGGGAGGGATGCTCTCCATGACTGGTTTCTACAACAAAGCCCAGTGTAAGGCACAATCAGAATCGCCGGGCAGACCCGGGAATAATCCGGAACTTTGGGGAACCTGGAGGACCTCGGAGAGCTGGGAGCACTCGGGCCCTGCCAATCGCCCAAGGGCAGAACCACCCTAGGCCGGTCCGGGCAGCGGAGGTGCTCCAAGCGCACCCTGTCTGTTCCCTAGCCGGTGGGGTTCTGGGGGGTCGCATTCACCACCCTTCCACGAGAAGAAGGCTTTGAACCACGGCAGACAGACGTGCTATAAAAGTCAGACCCAGAAACGAGAAATCCTGTGAATTATATCTCATAGAGAGAGAGGGAGGAAAGAAAAAAACACCTCTCTCTTTCAAATGAGGTATCAAGGCAGGAGGAAGAATTTCCGCCTCTCCTGGGAAATCATGACTGCACACATTTCATTCATGGAGGTGCTAGGGAAATACAAAAGCCAGGCCAACTGGAAAAAAAGGGACAGGAATAAGAAACGGAGCCCGACAGTCCTCCAGCAGGGAGGCGAGGCTGTAACACACGGCGGTCACCCTGGAGGGACCCAGGAAATGCCACGGGGGCGGGGGTGGGGGGGAGAGAAGGGGGAGACGCCCTCCCAGGACAGGGGTGGGTGGGAGTAGGCCTTCACGGAGGGCTGGGGAACTGGGCACTTCCACGTGCCCTGGCGGAGGGGAGCTTGCACACCTTGCTTCTCCACCCATCGGTCCAAAGTGCCTGCTTTGAACGGATGCAATAGAAAGGCCGCTGAGGGCCCAAGGTTACAGACAGGCTGGACGGGGAGTCTTCCCAGCAACTTCCAGGGAAGGCCTGGCTCTGGGTCTCCTTTTAGTTCCTGCCAGGCCCAGGCGCTCCACTGAGGAAGATCCTGATGTGAGCTTTGGGGGAAGAACCTGTAAAAACCACGGCCTCGCCGACTCCCCGTCTTCACGGTCGGTCGGTGGTCTGTTTTTTTGTTTTGTTTCCCCAAGCAGATAGGTGATTCCTCCTCCACACCAGACCTCTTCTCTGCCCCCCCCGGAGGAAAAGCTTTGGGTCAAAGACAAGACGGAAAGAGCGCGGTGAGCGCGTCCTGAAGAGGAGGTGACTGACGCGTACCCCGCTTGGGCTTCTGACCACACGAGCTTCATTCACCTGGGGAGAAAATGAGGCCGCCGGGCTTGGTTCATTTTCCCGTGTCAGAGAACCCAGCAGCCGTCGGAAGCAAGGCGATGGGAAGAAGCTGGACACCGGGCGGGGAAGGCTGTTTGGAGACCCCAGGATGATAGTCTGATTTCTGTGATAATGCAAGTCATGGGTGGCAGGAAAGAGAGTGGAGGTGGATGCTCAGAGATAAGACAAACTCGACTAATTCGGAAGAAGGAGGAAGGGCCTAGGTATTTTATGGCACCTTACGACCTAGGGTCTTTGCGTTCTAATCACGGCGGTCCCGGGAATTCATCTCAGGTGTGTACTTAGCTCCCAAGAATGGAGCTTACTGTCACGGAAGTGTGAACTGAACGCTGTCAGCATCCAGGAAACAGAGCACCACCCCCCCCTCGGCCTTTCCCCATTGCTCTACAGGGTTCACAGGTGATCGAGAGCTAATAGGCTCTGCTTTCCCCCGGCCACCTATCCCCCTCTGTTAAACAACAGTTAGGAGTTCCACTGTTTTGTGCTTTTGTAACTTACAATGAAATGACGTGTGTATTCCTAACTTACCAAACAAGCTGAGCCTAACCCACCCTCCCACGGACCCGCCCACCAGCTAATTTCTCTAGGTGATACCCTTTGTTTCCACAGTAATTCCTAAATAGCATCCCCGCTTTGTTTATTCCCGTCGCTTTGGGTTTTAAGCTGGCGGACGGCATGGGATGTTTTCCTTATTGTCCGACAGGACCTTTGGAATGGAGAGGCGTGGTGGGCAGCGGTATTAGCAAATGTAAGGCCCGTGGCTACCTCCTGACAGTAAGAGCCCTAACATCCACTGCCCCTGGGTGTTCAAGACCACGGCAGCGCATTGCACTAATTGTAGTCACCTTGCTGCCTCACTGTGATTATGTGTCATATGAGCTCCCCCCTCCCCCCCCCCTCCCGCCCCCCACAACCAGAGCTGGGAGATAAACAGCGGTGCGTGATACAGGGGGACCATCACCCTCCTTGATACAAAGCACATGATTCCGTATCACCCTATCCTTGTACCACACAGGAAAAACAGACTGATCTTTGCAGATGGTCCTAAGTTACAAACGTATTTGCCAGTGTTTTATCACCGTCATTCTCAATATTACCGCTTCTGAATTTTAGTCCTTCCCTTGGAATCATTTTTGGAATTGCCATAGTATATTTCCGGTTTACTTTCATCGAGAGATTTGAAGTTCAGGGGAAACACTTTGGTTCTGTCACAGAGGCTGAGAAATACGGTCTTTCTTGAGGCTCCTCATTAAAACCTAGCTTCCCACTGCCTCAAGGGAGAGGAGGAGGACCGGGGTGGGGGGGGAGAGGGGGGACCGAGGGGAGCACAGTGAGTAGAAGGAGACAGCAAATGTTCATTCTGGAAGAATGAACATAAACACCTTGAAGACTGTTTTCCTGACTGTACAAACAAACAAGGGATAAAGCCTGAAAGAGCAATTAGGTTTGGGGGAGAGATAGTAATCAGATGTGTGCATCCCAGAGCAAAGTACTTGACCAGTCAAAGAGCACCGAGCAAGATCGAAAGGGCCAGCCACTCCTTCCCCGGATTGTTCGCGACACCCTAAGCTTATACGTTGATGCTCTAAACCCCTATGCCTAAATGATGGGGTCTCTAAAGAAGTATTTACGGTTAGGCCTACAATCCCAGCTACTCATGATGCTGGGATTTGAGGATCACAGTTCCAAACTAGTCTGGGGAAGAAAAGTCTATGAGACTCTTACCTCCAATTGAGCATGGAAAGGTCGGAAGTAGATACAGGCTCCCCCTCCCCACCAGCGGTACCCTTGAGAGCCGGCCTTGGCCACACACTCCCAATGGGTGTTTGGAAGAAGTTCAGAGACCATGGGGACGAAGCCAGAGCCAGGCCATTCGGGGACTCTCCCTGAGGGCGCTTCTGCTGCGGCCCAGCAAGGCGATAGATAGCACTGGAAAGCTTTCACACCGCCGGACTGGACAGACGCTGTCCCGGGCGCAGACAGGAAGTCTGCGGGTAGACGGGCGTCGCGCTGGGATTTCAGAGCGGGTGAGCAATCTACCGGGACTAAGCTCAGTCTTCACTGACTTGTCCCGCACTATATGGGGACGAAAGCCTCATCTGAAAGAGCGAACAGGACCACCCAGGGGACACTGGCGTGATGCCACAAACACAGCACCCGTCTGCCCGTCCCTGGCGGATCCGGGGTCACCTTGAGCGAGGTGGCTCATTGTCCAGCGCCCTCTCTTTCTGGGAAAGAGGAGGCTGAGGCAGGATGTGACCGAGGCCTTTCCAGCACTGGCATTCTGGGTCTCCGGCAGGATTTAAGCAGGCGACGTTCACCAGGATGTGCTTTTCCAAGAAGAATCAGCCAATCCCTCCACAGATGGACGGGCCCATGCTCAACGGCCGAGGTCTTTGATGTGAAGGGTGCCCATTTTCTGTCATTTTTATAAATTATACCTTCTTGGCTTGAAAAATCAAAGCATTGTTTGAACCGCCAACTCTCCCCCTCCATTGGGGATTGAAATGCTCCTGTCATCTGTCATTTAGGAAATTACCGTACTTCGTCACACACTGAGTGGGGAACAAGGGGCTGCTGGCCTAGATTGTCAGGCTTGGTCCTAACCAAGCAAGCCAGGGGACGCCTGGGCTGGGCTGGAAACCCAGAGTGTTGGAAGGAGATAGCACCCTCTTAGGCAACAATCACAGAGCTTCTCCAGGGAATAATAAGGCTATTTATCGGGAAGCAGACTTATACCGAGATGGGAATGCACACACGCATCTAGCTACGAGTGTTCAAAGAGTGTGTATCAGGTTCCTGAGGCCTATGTCTCTGGTTGTGAGTCTAGCAAAGACTTTTGTAATGGTTCTGAAAAATATGCAGACTACCCTGTGCTTCACACCATCTCTGTTTGCTTCAGGCCTATGTGCGGACTCATGCACATGCACGTGCACACACGTGTACGTGTGTGTGTGCACGCGTGCATGGAATGATTGAGGGATTAGGGCTTACCAAGTGACTCCATTTTGACTCTGAAGATGTTCAGTGACAGAAAGACAATGGCTGTATCAGGGTGTCACCCGCTCTCTCTGCTGAATGCTTTCCTAGCGGAGTCAAGTACAAAGCAAGTGGGTTTTAGCTAACAATACGGAAGACCTGTTCCCAACTAACAGGTAGCTTAGGAAGGAGAAACAAGGAGAGACTTTCTGCCAGACAAAGTCCTTGTGAGAAGAGAGGTCATGTAGCCAAGGGTAAACTAGGCAGCCAGTGTCGGATTTGGGTGAGGGTATGGAAGGTGAGTATCTGCCCTAATGGACAGGAGGTAGAAACGAGTTGGGTTCTAGTGCTGCAGGCAGGTGGAGCCCTGGAGTGGAGGAGAAGCAAGGAAGCTTCGAAGCAGGAGACCCGCATGCCAGCTACACACACATTCATGGAAGTTCAAGCTAGCGCAGGGGGAGTCCTAAACTCGGTGGCCCACGTGGAGAGGGAACCACGTGACGGCAGAGGGCAGGGCTGGCGCAGAAGACTGGATCCCAGCAGGCACGGGACGGACTTTGGAGAGCCCCGTCCTTCCGCCGTGCTCTTCCGGTAAGGAGCCCGCAGTGCCCCAAGACCCAGCAAGAACGTGGGGGCAGAGTCGGCCGTGGGGGCATGACGCTGGCCCCTGGCATTAGGACGCGGACCCCTGCTTTGCTTTCCGGGCCCCTTGACCTGTAGGGCCCGGCACTTGCTCTGGTTTCCGTTAGAAGTCCTAACGGATTTGCTTTGAAGAAAACGAAACCAAAAAAGCCCGACGATGGGTCATTTCAACCCAACTCCACTGAATTAATTGCTAGAAAATCTCAAGGTGCGCTCAGCATCTTTCCACTTCCTCCGGGCATCATAGGCATCGGTGGCTGTGCCAAGCCAATCCTCTCTGAAGCCACCTATTCATTTTGGCACCAGGCAACCAGCATGGAATTCTATCCCGCTAGGAACTCTCCTGGAACTCACCTTATTTCGTCTGAAATTACAGCTAACTCTCCCTAATCCACGTGGTCCTACTAAGCCCGTCGTCTCTCATGTATTTTAACTTTTTTTAAGTGCATTTGCTTTATTTTGAAAGCACAGCCCTCACCGAGGATTTCTCTAAAGGTTCAATTTGGAATCAGAGCTCAAGAAGCCAAATGAAGGAAAGTGTTCACGCGGCAACCTTCCTCATCCCCGGAGCACACAATGCCTCCATTGTCCGTGTTGACGGCGGCACTGGTAACGGGCGACAGGTTGGTTCATTTCTGCAAATGGGCCCCAATTAGTTTGCAGAGTGCATTGTTAAAACTGTATGCAATTCTTAAAATATCTCCCCAACCATTCATTTCATCCTTTCGAAATGTAAAAGGTTTTATAACAGGTTCCCAAGGTCATTGGTGGGTACAATGCGCCTAAGTTTTCTATTTTCCTTCCTCAATTTTTTCCCCTGATTACATGTGGCCATTTTATAGGAGTGATTTGAAGTCTGCTGGCATTGAAATTGGCTAGCAAGTTAAACTTTTAACATATTAAATCAGCTTGACCTCTGACAATTACAACCATTATTGCTATCGCTCCAGAAAAGTAGTCGCAAATTTAGATTTTTTTTAACAAAACGCTTCCTGATGAATAGCGAACTGTCTCCTGACACAGAGGAGAACCGAAAGTGCTGAAATACGGAGAGGGTAGCCAAGAATGCACAGTGCGAGGCATTCAGCCCAGCCCGTCCAGTCACGCGGGCCCACGCTGGCACGGAGCACACACCCGCCCCACGGAGAGCAAGGCGAGGGTCTGAAACCTGCCGCACAGAGGGATCATTCATCGCAGGGCAGAATCGGCGCGCATCATCTCGTGGTCGTTGTCTGTGTGGACAAGAGTGAACCGAGGACTCCTGGGTGCATGGTGACGGCCCCAGGCCCAGGACAGTTCTCTGAGCATGGTTTTCCTCTCGGCCAGTGGCGGCCCCTGCTGGGGGCGGGGGGGGGGTGGGAGAGGGGGCAGGTGCTGTTCCGTCTGGAAGGGACATGGTTTACTCCAGGACGGTTTCAAAGCAGCATCAAAGAGCCCAAACATGGCGGTTTCTCCGAAGACTGGACACACGCCTTAGAAAACGCGAGCGACGTGGTCTTTGCGTCTAAACAGACACCAGCTCCTACGACGGGGCTGGCCTCCATCTCCACAGAGTCCCCTCTGCCTGGCCCCTGGCAGAGCAGCTCCCGCCATGCAGACAGGGTCGGTGGCCTAGGACAGCAAATGACTCCCCTGCACACGCCGCGTCCTGCAGCTCCCTCCCGAGCCCTCAGGCTTGACTTGGTCTCCCGTAGGCACTAGAGACTTGATCCCCCCGCCCCAACTCCCTGTGCGATGGGGGGAGAAGGGGGCTAAGGGGAGGGGCTTCGGGCATGGGGGCTCCACCCCCATGACAGGTTAAAGTTGATTCCGAAAGGGCTTGAGGCTGCAGGTTCGACCCCTTTGCGCTCCATCCCTGGGCCCTTGCGTGGTGTCACTGCGCAGCAAGAAGGCTCTCCTCACCAGAGGCCTCTCGCTCCCTCTCTCTCTCTCTCTCTCTCTCTCTCTCCTCCTGCCCTGGTCTCGCTGACCCCTCACCCCACCCTTACTCCGTGTGTGGCCTGTTTCCCGGAACTGCCAGAGCAATTGGCAAGCAACTGGGTGACGTAGGACAAGAGATGCTGGTTGGTAGACAGACGAAGGGGGAAAGGTGGCGGTGGGCGGGGAGAGAATGCCCGTCAAGGATTCGTGGCGGACGCAGTGCCGCACGATGAAGAAGGTTGGGGAAAGGGGAGGCTGACGGGGGAGGGGCCGAGAAGGTCGAGAGCGGCGACGCTGAGCAAGACGCCTGCGGCTCACGAACCGCCAGACCGCTTCTTCCCTCGCGACTCTGCCGGCAGGAGTGTGACTCCGAGGCGTTGGCCAACCTGGTTTCCTCCCGGAGGCTCGGAGCAAGCGCCTTCTTCCCTAGCTTCCGGTTGCTATTGGCAACCCTCGGCATCCCGGGTCTGAACGCCTTCTCATCATCCGCCTCCCCTGATCTCTCCCCATCTCTCCTCTCACAGACACAAGCCGTGCAACCATTCCCTTAGGGCTCTCCTTAAACCGGGGTGCTTGCGTCTCTAGCTCTTCCATCTTATGTCACTTGCAAAGGTCTTTTTTCCAAATACAGCCACGCTGGCAGCATCCCGTTCGACATGTCTCTGCGGACCACCATTTGAACTCTTCATATCTGCAGCAGCCAAAAAAAAGATCTCAGTTTTTCTCTGCCAGATCCTCCAAATGCTGCGTCATCTGCGCGCGCGCCATTATTATTCACCCTCCTCATCCTCGTCGGCTAGTTCTGTCCTGCCTGCCGCCACCCGATCCGCGACCCGTGAACGCTTGACATCTGCTCCTTGTCGTCACGAGACTGAAGAAGGACAGCGCCGCCTCCTTCGGCGCGAGAGGAAGGCAGAGGCCATGGAAACCGTTGTTCTCAGGCAGGGCCATCTTCTCTGTACACACCAGCGAAGATGCAACATCGAGGAATAATATTCTCCTTACACTGACGACAAGAAAAATCCACACTCGAGCCTACTTCCCCCCGTGTGTTCCGAGGTCGCCAGAGCTGGGGACCTCTGCCAATTTGAATGTCGGTGTCGCTGGAGTGGGCTTCTTGAGGAGGCGCCTAGCACGGATGAGAAAGTCCCTGGACCCTGGGCGGGCAGGGATGACGCCCCGACTTGCTACGTCTCTTGAAGAAGACATGATGGGATTTTCTGTCCTTGTGGGGAGAAGCACAGATTTTGGCTCAAGTCCACAGGGAAATAATAATCAAACATTTGGGGGTGGTATGTGTGCAGATGAAAATGCCTAACAAGTTATCTGACACAGATATAAATGTCCGTGCATGCACACAGATTCCTGCTAGTTTACTGAGATCGCAATACTTCTTGCATTTCCCTCTGTTCAGCTTATTTTTATTCATCTCCCGATTGTTTTCTTTTCCAATCCTTCTTACTGTTGAAGAATTTCTCACTAAGGTTCACAGTGAAAAAGCTGTACTCTTCAAAACAACGCCTTTAACAATAATTTTTCACTCCCGGTTCCCTAATGACATAAAGCTCACTTCTAATCAGGATACTCCAGTGGCTTTTTTCCTTGCTCTGTTAATTCTTGCTTTATTGTTAACTCCTCTGTGAAACTTTCATTGCTTCATGCTTGTTAGGACAATATGTTTTCTTGGTACCAGGTGCTCCTTGGTTTGCTTTTTGCCTATTGTTTACTGAGTGGTTTGTTGCTCTTTCCAAATTTCATCCCATTTCTTCAAGGACCAGCCAGAAATAAACCTGCCGTTCTGTCTATCTATAGACTGTGCATTTGATCATGTATCTTTAGCCAGTGTGTTTCTCCCAGTCAAACTGCAAATGATGCTTTGTAATTGTCTTGTTAATAACATGAAATAATCCGTGGTTGTGGATGAGCTACGAGGGGCTTGTGGCTGCAGGAAAGCACACAGTCAAGAGCAAGAGAATCAAGTTATTTCTTGTCTTTTTATTTTCCTTACGTCAGTTTCCCAGAGATCACGTTTACTTAGAGCAAATGAACACCTGTCTTCTCCTTTTGCGGACTAACTGTCACCGAGGTAAAGGAGGTATTCTAAGTAGGAAGTTCTGGCGTAACCAGTTTTACAGTGAAGAAGGCAGGTTAAGATGACCCTCGTGTCATTTTCTGGGCACCCTTGAGGTTTCGACATCAGAACAAGCACTTCTAGTGTATCCCAAAAGGGACCGAGGGCAAATGTCAAGGGAGTTCTTACACTCCAAAAACTGGCAAAAAAGCAAACGGGTACAATTGTGGGGCTGTGTTTAGTGACCTCTTCTACAAACAGGGAAAGACCACCGAGGTCCGGAGGGGGCTCCGAGGGTAGACTCCGAGCTACGGGCCGCCCCCTCGGGTGTGGGGACCCAGCTGCGTTTTCCCGGCTGGATGCAGCCATGGCTTTGGACTGTGGACATCTTTCTACCTGAGTGAGACCGACCAGAGCCGTGGCGCTCCGCGTGTTCACTGCTGTCGGTTGGGGAAGACAACACACAACACGGCAGGCCCGCAGGCCGGGGATGCAAACGCCCCAGCCACCATCCACACCCACTTCACGGCACTCGGTGCGGATGGGGAGCCTCGGGGCTCCCGAGCCGGCGGGACCAGGACTCGGAGCTGCCGCCCTCGTGGAAGTGGCGCCCGCGCTGGGGACAAGCCTGCTGCTGGAGGTACACCAGGGCAGATTCAAGGAGCCTCGCCGGCGTCAGTGAGGCTCTCGGTGCAAAGCCTGCAGGTGGGAGAAATCGTCGCCCGTCATCTTGACGGAGCCCGGTGCATTCCCCGTTCCCTTGAAAACAGGATCTGGATTACAGAGATGGGAAGCTGCACGCGTTCCAACGGCCATTGCTGACCTTGATCGCCAAGACAGGCCCGGCTTCTTTGGCCACCACGGCCCAGAGCCACGGAAGGCAGGCGAAGCCACGCTGCCATCAAGACGCATTTGCATACATCCCCCCCCATCCCCCCCACCCCCCCCCACCCGCGCAGCCGGGCTGCCAGCGCGATTCCGCCGCCTTCATTTAAAATGTATGCGCTCTCAGTGACATTTCAGTTCGCTGGAGACATTTCCCCTCCGGCGCTCACTGTTGGGTAACAAATTTCATTTGAAGTCAGAATAAGGCTCCAGATTCTTATTCAGATTTTCCCCCCAAGCTTAACTAGAGGCCTGGGGCTCTCCCCCCCCCCCCCCGCCCGGGCTGGTTGTGAATGTGGCAGTGGGGACCGGGGAGGGAGGAGAGGAGGTGCTTCCACCTGCGGGGCGAGGAAGGGCTCCGGCCAAGGTCAAGCAGGACGGGCAGCGGGGGACCCTGGGAGGCTCAGGCTCAGGCCGGTCCCTGGGGCCCGAGCCCACGCAGCCCGACGGCACGGGCGGTGCAAGGGCTTTCCAGTCCTCTTCCTCGCGCGGCTCGGCCGTGTAGTGGCTTTGTAACTTTGCAGAGCGCCGTCGACGCTGTGAAGTCAAGGCTGTGTCAATACCTTACACCCGCGTGTGCAAATGGAACTGAACAACTTGATGAGACCGGTTTGGGACGACGAATGGACATATTCTCTAAAGGACAGGCATTTGTACCTCTTTCATTCGTGCTGTTCAACCCAGACACGAGAGAAGCGCCACGGGGGGTTATCAGCAAGCCATTCACAAGAAACAGAAAGTACCGATGACAATGAATGGGGAGGACGGCCGGGGAGACGCGTGAGAGGCCAGCAGGCCCAGGCGGCCGCACGCGCGATGGGAGGGTTTGGGTAGAGGGGTCACAGAAGGTGGTCAACAGCAGTCCTGGTGGTGGGGAGTGTGACAGAGATGCCACAGCAAAGGTCTCATAAGCCTGCTTTAACAAGGTAAGAGTGTGTGTGTGCGTGTACACGCATCCCACGCGCTACGCATGTTACAAAGGTTGTTCTGGGTGAGAATGTGGCCTAGTGGTGGAGTGCTCACCTCGCATGCACCGAGCCCTGGGTTCGATTCCTCAGCACCACATACACAGAAAAAGCCAGAAGGGGCGCTGTGGCTCAAATGGCAGCATGCTAGCCTTGAGCAAAAAGAAGCCAGGGACAGTGCTCAGGCCCTGAGTCCAAGCCCCAGGATCGGCAAAAAAAAAAAAAAAAAAAAATTGTTCTGAGTTTCTATTCATCTGTAAAACAGTAGCACTTAATTCATAAACAACATACATGGTGTCCTGTAGAAGAAATTGACTCCCTGGTTATAAATAATTGCAATATTTTTAACATTAATTTGCAAACAGTGCACTGAAGAATAGGCCTTTTGTTCATTTATCTCTTTATTTTTTTTAACTGAAGTTGTGAACTCCTAGTCTCATATGAACATAGAGATAAAGTAGCATAGCACACAAAGCAGACTTCCAGAATCTGTTTCGCTCATGTTGATGGGACCCATCCATCAAGACCCTGCGTTCTAACCAATCAAGTAGCGTAGCACCCAGGTGGACCTGGCATGGTATTTGTCTCACAAGAGATAAAAATACAGCCATGAAGTTGCATGGCACAACGTCACACCTTGGTCAGTGACACAGCCGACTTTGAGCTAATCTTCCAGCCTGGGGCACCTTCGGGTACAGCCCAGGAGGTTGCCATTGTAGCCAATAAAACATTTTCTCAAGTCTAGACAGGTAACACATAAGTCGAGCCCCGATGGGTAACACTTGATGATTTCCGGGTGGAAAGTTCTCACTGAAGATCGGCTGCGGGAAGGTTGTTAGGTAAGATCTGTGCCACGGCAATAGGGTGAGCATAAAGAAACCTTACCAACACAGTGGTAATGAAGGGATGCGAATCGTTCAGTAGTCATGGTTTTTAATATTATTTGTCATCTTTCTTTGGGTATAATTTACTTAATTGTAAGTTCAAGCAATTTAACTTAGCAATGACATCTTTATAATTTGATATTTAGCAACCAGATCACATAACCCCAGAAAACTTAACAGTCAGTTCTCATGAATCAGTTTAAGCCAGTTCCAGTACATGACGAACGCAGAAAAGATTCTAGAAATGACATCAGGTGTTCGGCTGGTAGAGCCGGGTAAACATCACGGGCATTACTTGGAGAGAAAAACCTAAGAGTGAAGCAAGTCGTGCTGAAGGCCGGAGGATCATTAATTTAGAATTTAGGGTAAATGGTGTCAACATCATTACAGAGGAGCCCAGAGGAAAGACAATACATGGAGAAATAAGATGGTCATTGCTCAGTTTGTAGGTACAAAGGGAGGTGCTGGCATGAGGAAGAGTCCCTAGGCCATGAAGAACAGCAGGGCCCAAGTCTTGAGAAACCAGGTAGAGGCCGGACAAGTTCAAGTCTGCAAGTCAGCAGGAGGAGATTCCAGGGTCCCGGCTGCTACAGAGACCAAGAGCGAGCAGAGAGAGCTATGAGAAGAAATCGGCATCCCTGGAAGCGGCCCAGAGCTGTACCCACGCTGGGAATGTGAAGTTATTGATGACTTTAATAAGACGGCTCCGACGCAGGGCTGGGCTGATTCCAGGGGCCCGAGCAGAGAACAGGAAGTGAAGAAGGAGACAGCATAAGGTTGTTTTCTTTCTGGAAGATGGCTTACGAGAGGCAGAAAAGGCACAGATACGGGTGTGGAGCAGGGTATGGGAGGGAGGGCGAGGGAGAGAGAGAGTCATTTTATAGCAAATAAAAATCAGTTCAAGCCTAGAGAATCCATCCAAAAGACACAAAATTCAAGGGCAAGTGGTGGTGGTACAAGAATCTAGGAGTAGCTGGGAGAACCTGGGAGGAATTTGGCAGGAATCGGAATCCAAAACAGAGTTCAGGAGTAAGGCTGGGAGAAGAGGAAGGGCTGGACTAACTCATGTTTGAAGAGAACAGTAGATAGCTTGTGTGCGTGGTTTTAGGAATAAAAGAACAGCTGTCATACCAATGAAACTGTTCACAGTGTCTTTTCTCTATTTACACCTGGTTCCCCAAATTATGATTTCATTGGTGATGTTTTTCAAATTTTATGATGTTCGAAAGTACTTCAAAGTCCATAGGGCACGCTTCAAATTTTGATCTTTTCTCAGACTATTGATACACAACACTGCAGTTCCCAACTACAGGATAGGAGAAGTAGGCTAACAATTAGAGGCTAGAAAAGGCTAAACGTGGCTGGTGATACTTTCAGTTCACAAAGGCTTTCTTGAGACGTAGCTTCATCGTAAGGCAAGGTGCTGACATAGACCACCATGGGGACCAAGACATGTTGTGTTTATAAACTGCATTGTTGGATGGCAATACCTTTGGACAACTACTCAAAGATAATTTTTTTTAAATAACATCATGCTGCATGCCTGAAAAGTGTACATGATCAAATAAACTTTATAAAACATGAGGTCACATGGAAAAATTGCAAAAGATAAGGATGTAATTCCAGTTTCTATTTACTTAGAACAAATCTCCAAGAGAATTGCCTAAAATGATTAGAATAAGAATATTTTACAGCCTTAATGAATTTTACAAAAGGGACAAACTGAACAAGGCATGTGCAAAGTCTATGGGATGAAAATGTTAAAGCAGCATGTGGGAAGGACAATATTTTGACAAATTGTCCATAATGCCCATGGGTATAAAGACTTAACTTTACATAGCTATAATAAAGGAAATCTTGGCTGGGATATGGCCTAGTGGCAAGAGTGCTTGCCTTGTATACATGAAGCCCTGGGTTCAATTCCCCAGCACCACATATACAGAAAACGGCCAGAAGTGGCGCTGTGGCTCAAATGGCAGAGTGCTAGCCTTGAGCAAAAAGAAGCCAGGGACAGTGCTCAGGCCCTGGGTGCAAGCTCCAAGACTGGCAAAAAATAAAAAATAAAAATAATAAAGGAAATCTAAGGGGAACTTTTGGGTTTACTAAATATTTCAAAGAGTGATGTGGAACAAAAGGAAGTATAAACAGTAAAAATTTGAAAAGTAGCATAAGCAAGTTTCAGCTGGAGAAACTTTTATAGTAAGATTAAACTAAATTGTAAATCTACATTGGTTGAAACTGCATGGCAGCCACCATGAACAGGAAAATAAACCAACAAAAATATAAAACTGAATCCAAATGCATGAGGGATATTATTATATATTTGTGGTGCAATTTTATATCACAAGAAAAAGTTGGTAGCCTTCAAGAAAGATACCTTATGAATCAACATTTATAATCTTTGACTTTGATTCCATCCCTAAACTGACTGTTGAGATGCAAACCATTTCACAATTTCTTATGAATAATTAATGGAAAACAACAATAATAAAGATGAGTACTGAAAAGAAATAAGACAAAAATAATAATAAAATGAAGTCATACACCAAAACAATTCCCAGAAAACTTTTTCAAAGTTTTCCAAAATGGAAGCTATGAAAGTCTTCATCAATAAGCATGGCGACTTGCTTTTAATTATCTTGGCATTCTAAAAACTTTGTAAAGTATGACACAAAACCTAGAAAGCAACAAAGGAGAAGATGGATAAATCTGACTACATAAGAAAAAAAAGGAATCTGCATACCAAGTGAAACTATAATAAATGGAGAATTCTTGTAAAAGTCTTTGTCACCTCATAGTGAAAGAACTAGCTTCTTGAAAAAAAAATCCATAAAGCTGCAATAAAAGAAGTTAATAGGAAATAGACAAAGACGACAGATGGGATTTCAGAAAAGAAAAATCAGACACCTGTTGAGTGACAGCTACTATCACTGTCTGTAATGAAAATGAGCAAAATGGAGCTACACCGAGATCAGGGATTTTATCCTCTGACTTTAAAATGTTTCTTGCCCACTAACTTTGACTGCGTGCAGCAAAATCAGCTGCTCCGGGTAAAAGTGACAGAGTCTCTGTGAAGGCTCAGGATTTTTAACAGGGAAGCGGCACTTCTCAGAATTTACCCTGCACCTTGCATAACAAGAATTTAATATCAATTTTAATATTTTATTGATTTCTTAAGCTGGGTCTTGGAAACAAGACGGAGCTGTCTAATTAGTGCTATGGTATGCATTAGTTGGTTAGTTTTTTTTTTTCTTTCTCGGTGTCACATACAAGTGTGCCTTATCAGGGAATTTAAGATTGCATGCTATCCATTTCTAGAAGCCTTTCACTACAAAAGGATTCAGGAAAGTCAAAGTATAAAACCCCGGGTTCAGCTGCAACCATTCATGTATCAATACACCGTGTACATTTGTGATTCATAGTTATCTATGTCATGTCTACGTTACGGTAATGGAGCATAGATGTCTATGCACATGCACACCCATATATGCACTTGCACACACAAGGCACACGTGTAGACACATACACACGCGAATGTGTTACTCGCACAAAGGAAGGAGCTGGGAGGCACAAAAGAGACCTGGAGGAAATGTCCACATCCTGGTCCTGCATGTTGCACGTCATCTAAAAGCGAATAGAATCAGAAATGCCCCCAAGCCAGTCGTGAGGGCCGTGGGCCCCTCTGGGTGCGGGCTGTGTGATCGTGTCCCCCGAACGCACACGCGAAGCTGAGCTGCAGACCCTGCGCCCCACAAAGCGCGTGGAGACGAGACGGGAAGCGCCCGACGTCAGGGTGAACTCCGCGTCCCACCCTCTCTGAGCGCCTTTCCGGAGTGCGGCGCGGCAGGACGGAACGGCGCTCCCTGGACGCGCCTCCGCGTCCAACCAGCTTCCCAACGTGGTCCGTGCCGTTTTCCTGATTATGGAAGCAATCCATTCCGCGGGGAGCTCTTGGCGTCGTCCAGAGCAGCGTTCCCCACGCGGATGGGGTCACCTTGACCTCACTCATGTCGCAGAGCCACGCCCAATGATTGCGTTTCCTATCGTTTGCACAGTATCTTCTTCTCAGTTCTTATAGATGTCGGGGATTTCACACAGGAAACGAGGAGAACACGAGCCCCCCCCCCAAGCCCCCCCAACGTATGTCGTTGGCTGCCATGGCCGCCACCAGACATCGACCGACCTTCACCCACCAGGGTCACCCCCCAGCCGCGCCTCCGCCCAGCCCGGCCTCCAGGTGTCATGGCCAGGCCGGGTCCTCGGGTGCAGAGGTTCGGCCTCTCCACGAAGCCCGCCATTCTGCGCTTTCCACGCTCGCGGCTCCCGCAGAATCCCTCCAACTCCTTGGGACAGTCCTTTGAATCTGGACACTGCTTTGGTTTTTTTTTGTTGTTGTTGTTGTTGTTCTCCAATTCTTACACACATCAGCAACTCACCCTCGTGTGGTTGTTTCTTTTTTTCCTCTAAGAATATTTTGCAGTACAAATTGTGGCATGAAAAATGGTATGTTTCCTCTACGCCCGATAAGGAAAGCCGTAAATAATTTAAACTTCCTGCTGGGCAAAATTATCCAAACAGAAAGTGCCTTTTCTTTTTTTCTTTTTAGTGCTTGGCACTGAGGGTGGTAAGATAAGAAACTCTGCCCATTTTCCTACAGGTGGAATTTTGGTTTCTTTGTAATCGCAGCGCTTTGACTCTGGAACAAGGAGCACGGTGAGAGTTCTTGCCAGGGATGTCAGCGTGACAGTGGGCAGTGGAAACAAATGGCCACAAATTGCCTTTCTCACAAGTACACACACACCAGAAAAAAAAAAAAGGCACAAAAGTAGTGATTAAAAGAGTGCCTGTGACTGAACCCCGAAGCCCCAGCCCGGGTCCCAGAGGCTCTGCTCACTAAAACCATTGATGTCACCACCGCCGGAAAAGCACCAAACTCCCGGGAAAAGACACTGCTTCCCAACACAGAGCCTTCCACGGATGCCGCTCCCCATTCGGGAAAGGACGCGTGACTGGCTTCCCCCGGCCCGCGTGCGTCACGGGACTCGGTGCCGGGTTTCCCTCTCGGTGACGGCGGGGCTGCAAGCTTGGGACCCAGAGGGCACGCAGAGCGGATGGGCCCCTTCCTCTGGCACGGCGGCATTCGCCATGGCCGTGGTGGCGGTGGTGGCCCGTGGCTTCTCCTGACTGCGGGAGATGCCGGCTTTCTCGCTGCCCTCCGAGAAGGCGGACTTGGGAGTATGTGGCACAGTGTAAGTGATACAGAATGATAGACACCCCCCGCCCCAATGGCTTCTTCCTAGTGCCTTTCATCCTCTGTACTCAGTAATCACTGACAGCATTATTTTCTCCCGATAAATAGTTTAAAGCACATTTAGTCCCTCCCCCCTCACCAAAAAAAGTACAATTTAAACGGACTGTACAATGGCTTTCCCTTCGTTTTTAACTTGCTGGGAATTCCCAAATGCCAGGATAATGTGCCGCACTGGTCTTCCCTGTTCCGAAGGTTAGGGTGTCACCCGTTCCATTGGGGGAATGGTAGCAAGAATCCAGCATGGACAAGTGTCCTTCCTTCCCATGCTCAGGACGGACAGCTGCCAGTCACCCTGTGCTGGACAGTCCTGCTGAGCCTGCGGTGGGGGGGGGGACCGGGCAAGCCCCCCTCCTGCTCCTGTCAGCCTCGATGTTCAACAACCACTTAGTGGAGATCGTTTCAGATTGCCTTCTGTCGTTGAAACAAAATACCCGAGCCTGGGGGATTTATAAAGAGTGGCGAGGCTTGGGACTCGTGCCTGTAAAATCGCGAGGCTGAGGATTTTGCATCGGCCTGTTCCGAGTCCATAACGTGGCAGAAACTCGAGAGGGCAAAGCGGGCAGGAGGCCCCGCCGCCCACCACTCTCCGTGCGACCAGTGCGGTCCCGTGAGCATCCCACCCATCCTTCCTAAGAGCCAGACTCGATCTCAGACGCCCCAGCGGGAGGAGACCGCACAAGCCCTGCCCAGCAGAGCGAGGTGCTCATCTGTGGGCCGCACAGAGGCAAGCTCTTCTTTTTTGATAAAGATCACACAGGGCGCCAGGCCCTTGGGAACCGGAAGAGCCTCGCCCATCCACGCCCACAAACGACTTTGGGGGCGTTCTTGAAATTATTTGTTTTCGGTTGAATAATTTATTTATTTAAAATGAGACAATTGCAAGTCTTACTGGGAATCTAGACATTTTGAATCCGCGCATCAATTATTTGTTTTAATTAGTTTGCCCACGTATTTTTAAAAATTATCTTGAAGTTGTTGTACAGAGGGGTTCGCATTTAATGAAGTAGTTTGTGAACACAGTGCACCTTTGCTCAGTGTCACTCCTGTCAACAACCTCACCCATTCCTTCCCTCCCTCTTCTTAATTTTGTGGGCTATACATTGACTTCTTGTCTGAAGTTCCCTCTCTTCTCCTCTTCATCTATTCCTTTCCCCTTGAATCTACCCTACTCCTTCCAAGTACCCACTTCCTGGTGTTTATTTGGCTAAACTTTGACTTGGTCTGTCTAAGGAATTGTACTACTAAAATTTCCCCTTGAATCTACTGTGTTTCAGTCAATATATTTGTATACACTTGCCTACCACCCAGTGCATTCACTTGTAAGTTTATAAGCTAAATCCAGCTTCCGTATATAAGGGGAAACATGCATCCTTTGTCTCTCTGGGCCTGCCTTACTTCACTTAACAAAAATTTTCACAGATCTTTCCATTTCTTTACAGGTGGTATAGTGTCATGCTTTCTAATTGATGAGTAAAATTCTGTTGTGTGTGTATACCACATTTTCTTGATCTCTTTGTCCTTTGAGGGGCATCTGGGCAAATTCCATACCTTGGTGATAGTGACTAGTGCTGCAGTGAACGTGGTTGTGCTGATAGCTTTACTGTATCCAGGTTTATAATCTTGCAGATAAATGACCGGGAGTGGAAGTGCTGGATCAAAGGGTAGTCCTGTGTTTCATTTCTTCAGTAACTTCCACCCTGCTTTCCGCGGTGTTTAGACACGTTTCCATTCCCACCAGCAGTGTTTCCTGATCTCATTAAGAGAATGGCTCCGTCTCAGTGGAGTGCTCCCAGCCCTCATCCACACCAACTACTTCAGCAGGCACAAAAAGGCTTCCTTCATCGGGTACATTTAATGAAGAAGACTGTCACTCAGCAAACCCAGTCGACTCTGGCAGAAGGTTAAAACAGAGGGAGGCTAGCTTCTACCCACCAGGAATTAAAGCGGGTCATTCTGAGACCTGCGCAGTGACCTCTCTGTCGCTTCAGAAGTCGTTTTCTGCTATTGGAACACTCTCAGTTGAGTTGGATCCTCTTCCTATTTAAATTTATCCTCAAAAGAAGATGAACTTCATTGTAGAAGTTGGACTGGATAGTTTCTTCTCTCCACTTCTCCCCCGGCCCCCCTCCCCCAATCATCTGTGTTTCCCAGCAAGGCCATAGATGAAGAACTGTCTGGCTTACAGCCTACCGGATGTTGTTTTCTTCCTGCTCTCCTGGTAGTCAGTGGTTATTCATTTTGCCTCCTGCGGCACATTGCACGTGAGCAGTTCTTCTCTTACTTCTCATATTAAAGAAAATAAATATTGTTTTGCTTCCTCATCATGAGCTCTAAACCTCACAAAGGTCTTTAGAGGTCTCAACCCCTTCATATTCCAAATGAGGGAAGTGATATCAAATCACTTGACCGGTGTGTTAAGGCTCACAGGTGACTTCTATTGGGAGAGAAAGTTACCTCGCACAAATGACTTAATTTGTCAGACACTACCCTGGCCTACCTTGGAGGACGGCGAGGAGACCCGCCCCCAGGGTGGGCCCTTGGATGGCCAGATTGGTGGTGACTACATCAGCTGGTAAAAGGCCTGTGGCCCTGCTCAGAAGAAACTGGAAGAGGCCAGCCCCCTCGTCCTTCTGTGGGTCTGTCACAGCTTTGAGAAGTTGTCCCCACTGTAGAATCCACGCTGTCCTGCCATGCCAGCAGCAGACCCCTCCACTGGTCCCTTTCCTGTAACTTCATTCACTCCACATCCCACCACAGGCCCTCTGGCTCTCGTACGGAAGCTCCATGGTTATAGCCGGTGCCCCACCTACACGTCTACTGGTTCTGGCAGGTGTGTGCCCCACTACTCGTGGATACACAGCGCGTCCCCATGGTCACGCACAGTCCCAACCGAGGGCCACGAAATTTAACCTCCACTGGAGCCTTACCGAATGGGTAGTGTCTGCACTCTACGTATGAGAGAGGAATAGCTGAAGAGTGGCTGGTGTGTGTGTGTGTGTGTGTGTGTGTGTGTGTGTGTGTGTGTGTGTGCTGTTATGAGACATGCCAGGCTTTTTGACCCTAAGGCTTGGCTCTGGAATCCATGGTCCCTCGGCTTCCCCCACAGACAAACCCAATGTCCCTCCAATTCTCTTGGAAGCTATGGGTTGTACATAGCCCATCCGTCGGGACCTTTAAGCATGCACGCACACATCAGATGATCTGCGTTTGGAGAAAAGAGTGCCAGTATCTGTGTGTGAAACTAGTGATAGGGTGAGGGAAGCGGTGACATTATCCAAAAAGAAATGGACTCGTTACTTATGTAACCTCACCTTTACAGTAACAATCAAAAAAGTATAACAAGCTGGGTGCCACTGGCTCACACCTGTAATCCTACTTACTCAAGGGGTCTGAGATCCGAGAATCGCAGTTCAAAGCTAGCCCCAGCTAGTCCCCGTGAGACTCTTATCTCCAATGAACCACTCAAAAACTAGAAGTGGCGCTGTGGCTCAAGTGGTAGAGTGCTAGCCTTGGGCAGAAGGGCTCAAGGACAGTGCCCAGGCCCTGAGTTCAAGCCCCCTGACAGAAAAGAAAAAATTATAATAGAAAGAAACTAATGACACACCTTCTTTTGGACGTTGCACACGCACACACAGACCCACAAATTCCTGCACAACATGTTCTTTCAAACCAGGGAGCCCCTCAAGCAAAAACGATCTGTTTCCAGGCAAAGGCTCATGCTATGCTTTCCCCTCACCTTCCCTCCTTCCACCTGAAGTCATACGGACTACTTGTTTTCAGTGTCTCCAGTACTAGGAAACTCACATCCTTTCTGGTGTCCAGTAGCACGTTGACCTAAATGGTCTTGGATAGTCTTAGGATGTTCGGAGGTGTTTGTGAAGTTGACATCTCTTTCCTATCTGTTTCTGCATTTGTCTCCCATTTGTCATTTCCGTCATCATTGTGAGGGTACACCTCTAAGCAGTCCTTTGTGACCCTACCCTGGCTGGCTCGTTCCCAATCCTTATGCTGTTTCTAAAGGAATTGCAACTTTCCGGGCTCTAATGAAAGTGCCCCGCGGGACACTCTGGTTTTCTTCTGCTTCGTATAATATTGTACTTTTTTTTTTCTGGTGCTTTCTGCTCCTCCTTGTGGAGGTTGAATTCCCCTCCTGCTTGTGAGATCCACCAGGGTGTGCAAAGTTCAAAGCACAAATGGTACGTGCTTACTCTTGCTGACGGTGACGCTGAAGCAAGGATGTGCGCCTGAACCCAGCTAGCATACTAAGCTGATAAATAAGGACCGCACAACTCTGCTGATACGTACCACTGGAGACTGTGCATAGAGAAAACGCTGACATAAAAGAATTCTAAGTTTTCTTATTCAAAATAAATGCCTTCCTCATTCGTACAGATGCAGTCCAACAGCACCGACAACCCACACTATCTACAACCGTTCCGTAAGTGCTGGGCGAGTTACATACCTCCTAGTCATGAGGGACTGAAGAGCTGTTGGTGCCATTGCGTAAACATGCTGGAATTCCCGTGAGCGGTGTGGACGAATCAGTGTGGAGGAGCTCGTGGGCCGCGTGTAGATTGCCCACGTGGTCTCGTGAGTAGACTCCATCGCTCATGAGCAGATGATTCCCGCCACGAAAAGTTGGTTCCCTGTCTTGATGTCTCTTCCTTCCATCTCCCGCTGTGTGCCACACTGAAAGGGGACCCTCAGCAGATGCCTCTTGATCGTAGCCTTCTCGGTCTCCCAGAGTACGGCAAAATGCAATTCTGTCATCGCTAAACCGTTCACCACTGGCACTCTGTTGTAGCAGCACAAACGAAATAAGACCCTGAGGAGTCTCTCGGGGGTGGAACGATGTCTTGGAAGCAAACAGACATGTTTTCCAGGGGGATTTGCAGAGCTCCAGGGCAGCACTGGGCAGTGTAGACCAAGGCACAAACCTAGCTTGACATCTCCCGCAGTCATCCCCGTCGGAAAGACCACGTCTCATTACAGTGAGAAGCCCGGTGACCAACACACAGCCCGCCTCCCATTGGCCCCATGAGAGCTGGGATCGGGGCAAAGCAAAACTCGAAACCCTGGGAGGTCAGAATATGCTGGGCTGAGAGGCAAAGCAAAGACCTAGGTGCAGCATGGCAAAAACTAGAGTTAAACGTTAGACAAATCTTATTAAAACTGCCTCTCAGCTCTGACCGTCCTCAGATACGGGGCCTCGTTATGCAAAGTGCTTGGCAGAGTCATCATAGGCTTCAAACAAAACTCTAAATTAAAAAAAAAAGCCACCACTTTTAATATTGAGAATTTAATTACATAAACAGACAAATACAAATAGTAGAAACGGATATAAACAGCAGAAATGTAGACAGTAGAAAATATAAATAGTAGAACTGTCCTTGAGCTCAAAATTGTATTTCTCCAAAGTGACAGAGGGGCCGGGCACCAGTAGCTCACCCCTGTAATCCCAGCTACTCAGGAGGCTGAGATCTGAGGATCGAGGTTCAAAGTCAGCCCAGGCAGGAAAGTCCGTGAGATTCTCGTCTCCAATGAACCTCCAGAAAAATGGAAGTGGTGCCATGGCTCAAGTGGTAGGGCGCTAGCGTGGAACTAGGACGGCGCCCAGGCCCAGAGTGCAAGCATCATGCTAACAACAAAATCAACAACAACAACAAAAAGTGACTCAGGTCCACTTGTGAAGTAACGGCATTGGCTTCTTTGTAGACTTAATATGGGATCAAAGTGGATTTCCAGAAATCAAATGGCTGCCTCAAAGCACCCTTGATAGTACACACTTCAAGGTCTTCAAGGGTTTTTCCCACCATCTTTTTCACATTGTTCTGCTAAAACCAGTGCATGGCTGATAAGTAAGGAAGAGGCCTGCCTGCTAGACCTTAAGCAAATGTTACAATTGCGTCCCTTCAGGTCTCAATCTTAAAATCGCAGAAGATGGAAACTAATGTCCTTGATTGGTTGCTCGTAAGACATAGAGTTTGCATGCTCTACTTGAAGTTTTTGAGGTCTTTTAGAACATTTCACATATTTTCCCAGTGGATAGAGCTGCCTTTAATGTACTTAAGTCTTCATTAAATGTAGGGAAAAAAAATGCTTGGTAGAAAAAAAATGTTCTATATAAAACGTATCTAAACAATGAGTTCCACCATCTCCCATCATTGTGAGACACGCTGTGTATTTGGGGGGGACGGGGTGGGGGTGGCCAAGAATCTGTCCTTGGTGGCACAAGCAACGCACACTGCTCTTAGCTTGACAAAGAAGAGGCAGCGCTGATAAAACCAGATGCCCTCTCTCTTCCCAAAGTGTGCATGTAGGGCACACACCATAGACACACTGATGCCAAGGACAAAGCAGAATGTGTGCCAGTAAGCCAGGGAAGATACCTTTTAAGTCTTCATTGCTCTTGAAGGAGGAACTTAGGTGGTTCCCGCCTGGTTCTGTCGCGGTGCCTTCTCCAGGTCAAAGCAGCTTCTTTGCTTGCCGGAGGCCGTATCGCATGCCCGGGCAATGTCCTCCGAAGATTTATGCAGGACACCCTCTCTAGGAGCAATTTGATGGGTACATTTGCAAACGATTTCTAACAGAAAGATTCTAAATTGGGTCAAGCCGCGTGTGCACGTATCAGAAGACGCAGCTCTTCCAGAAATCTTTGACGAGCCCCGTTTCCTTCAGGAAAGTCTAGACGGGGAAAATATCCCCGTTCCTATTTTCGTGGAGAAAACAGTTGAGCGTGTCACGTGGCTTTGAGATTTTGCCACCAGGCTTTGGTCAGAGCAAGGAAAACGTTTTAGAGGTCATCGGTGAGAGCCGAGCGAGCGAGCGGAAACACCTTCCTGTTTCGCGTCGGTATTTCACAGAGACACATCTTGGCACAGATCGAAAGTTGAAGGAAAAAAATTTTTTTTTAAAAAACACTGTTTTGTAAAAACGGTAGAACAGCCTATGGTATTTTTATCTGTTTCAGTAAACTCTGCAACATATTTTCTTCACAGCTCAGAAGAAATATTATGATCACACTTGTTTAATTTAGAGGCCTTGGACTTGCGGCGCGCTGGGTTCGGCGCGCCGATCTTCCAGCCATTAGCGTGGGAACCGCGACCGTGGCCTCGCCAGCGGGAAGACGGTTTAGGGATAGAAAGCAGCCGTGCAAATAGTGCTCCGCCTGCCGGCGCTCCCCCGCTCACGACAGTCTGAGTGTGTCCCCTTGAGGTTCACACGACAGAAAGTGAGTCTTTAAACCCAGAGCTCACGGTGCGTGAAGGTGGGAGGTAACTGGGGTTGGGTGGGGTCACGGGGCTGGGCCCTGCAGAAGGGCAAGCGTGGCTTTACAAAAAGAGGCAGAGGGGCCTGAGCTACCACACTCCTTCTCCCACCCCGTCAGACGCCTCCACCGAGGCAGAAACCAGGCAACCTATGCTCCTCTGGACCTGGTTTACTTTCATTAATATAATTTTTTCCTAAGTCTTTCCATGTCCTCATGAATGGTAGAATGTCATCCTTTCTGATGGATGAGTAGAATTCATATACACATATACATATATACATATATAATTGTGGTATACACGCACACATATATATCATGTTTTCTTGATGCACTGAGGAGCACCTGGACTGACCCATATTCATTCTCGTAGTAATAAGAGGAGCCATGCCAATACACGATCACTATATAAATTCCAAACTTTACATCTCTCTGGTTGGATTTAATTCAGTGTCCTCGTCCTTTTCCAAAATCCCATCAAGATACAATATCCCACGAAACTGCCCCAGGGTATCACTAAGTCTCGGACTTTCCGTGGTTTTGATGACCTTGACGTTTTGGAGGAGGGCCGGTCAGGGGCTTTGTGGACAGACCCTCAGGTGTGCCTGAGTGTTTCTTCACAGTTACAGCGGCCTACTCACCAAGCTCACTCGCAGCGTGCAAGGGTTTCCCCCGGTCAACACCACGCGTGCGTCTCTCGACGCTGACTCTGTTCGGTCGGCGGAGACAGCCCCTGCCAGCCTTACTCACCGCAAAGCAATTCTCTTCTGGTCCGTTTGGGCATCACCACTGGTGTGTCACTGCTAGATCAAGAGTGAGGTCCGGTATCTACCTAAAGCATTGGCACTTCTCCACGGGGGATTGGTTTACAGCCTCTGTGCATTTCTGTGTTTATCTTGCCATGTGTTTATAACAACGTGGGATGGCAGAGGTTGAGTTTGCGCCTTAAGTTTCCATCTAAACTTTGGGTTCTCAACGTGTTCTGCTTTTAACCGTCGGACTAGATTTCAGGTGATGCCTCCCTACCTTCCCAGCCTCTGTGTGTGTGTGTGTGTCTGAGTGCCCCCCACTTCTCTGTGTGTGTGTCTGAATGCCCCCCTTGGTCCTTCTAGTTGGAAATGGCACGAGGAAGCGAGACCTGAGTGCCCGGTTGCTGCGCAGCGGGCTCGGCGAGGCCACCCACGTGTGCATAGTAACACGCACGTGCGCGTGCACACACACCCACACACAGCTCCGCATGCGGCCACGTGCCTCTGCCCTGGGGCCGGTGGTGAGCTCACACCAACACCTCCAACACAGATCAGCCCGGCCCACCCCCTTTGCAAGCCCGCCCTCCGTCCCAAGAGACTCGTTTTCCAATCCGTGTCTAGCGCTATCTGCTTCGTGTCGTGACTCGCTGTTCTTGAATGGCAAGCTTTAAATTTCTATTCCTTAATAATAAAGGATAATGCGAGTCGTTGCGGAGGCCTGCGTTTGCCTCACGAGGCGTCCGTTTAGACTTTTCACGCGTGTTTAACTGGACTCCTTCCATCTTGTTGAATTCAAGTACTTCTTTGTATATTTTGCATTCAGATGGTTTGGCTAAGACACAGGTTGCAATCTTCCCTCAGAACTAGGTTACGTGCATTGTACCGCATCGCAGGAAGACCCGGCTTCGTGGCTGCAGGAGAATACGGGGGAGAAGCATTCCATTCGGGGATGCTTGTGCATTTGGCCTGCAATTCTTTTAGGTCCAGCCCTGGAGCTTGAACTCAGAGCCTAGGCACTGTCCCTTAGCTTTTGCACGCAATGCTGGTGCTCTATCACTTTAACCACCGCTTACTTCCGCCTCTTTAGTGGTGAACTGGAGACAAGAGTCTCTCTGGCTTTCCTGCCCGAGCTGGCTCTGAACGGTGATCTTCCGATCTCAGTCTCCTGAGTAGCTAAGGTGACAGGCGTGAGCCGCTGGTGCCTGATTTGGACTGTGACCCTTGTAAGTATTTCTTAGCTTGGCTTAGCTTTGGTCTTCCTCCTTAGGTGAGGTAGAAGGCTACCGGGGCACCAACACAGGGTCAAAGATCTAGAGAAGCATTTTCCCTCGTGGGCGAGGGCTTGGTTGTGGAAAACACCTGGACATATTTCAGGTTGAGTCCTTGGCCCGTCCCCTTGCTGGAGACTTGAGGCAATTCTCTTTGGCCCGTGGATGTGAGTACCTGGTACCATTCCTAGCGAAGCCTGCCAAAATGTGAAGAGCTCACAACTGGGGCCCAGATGAGCCCTGTTCCTCCATACCCTTCTCTCAGAGGACTACAACAGTCCACCAAAACCACCGCGTCCGCGCTGCTGCCAGCGGATGCCTCCCAAGACTCAGACTTGAAGTGATGTACGTCATTAATCTGCTACTATACTAACTTCACACAACAAGTATTGCTAATATGGTTCCGCATTAATGTCATTGTTAAATGTGAAACTTTCCTGAAACCGGCCTTTTCCTCTGCAGCGTGTAGTTTCAATTGCTCACACCCGTTTCGCTCTGTATTACCCACACCTGTAGCCCCCCCCCCCCACACACACACCAGGGAGAGCTACATCCTGTCTTATCCCCTGATGGTCAGATGGGTCCCATTACGGTCAAGACGCCCTGACCTGTTTGTGACTGGTTTCCGGATGTTTCTCAAAAGTACCCTGGATACTTCTCGAAATTAAGGAGCCACTGCAATTAGACAGAAGGGAAAATCCCTGTGGTTGTTGGGTTTCCAAGCAGCCTTGTGAGACGGCTCCGGGCTGCATCCTGAGGTCCCGGCCTGGAGTGCGGTCCCAATGCGCCAGTGCTTTCTCGCTCACTAACATTCTCTCCATCCCCGATTGCCATCTGAGTGGTCTCACTGACCGTCGATTCCCAGACCCCATCACTAGACCCAGGTAAGCAAATCCTTGGGACTTGGATTCTTTGAGGGTTTTGATGGTGATGAGTTGTTTTCATTTTCAACGTTTTCCGCTTTTTTCTTGTTGTACAGATTAAGAGTGACACACAGCTAGGCTTTCCTATTCTCAGGATAAAGCTGGCTATTCCCGGATGTAACGTGAAGGGTAGGAAAGACACAAAGCCGTTTTCCTGTTGGCCTGGTTGTGGGTAGGAGGACACCTGGATTGAAAGCTATTTGCAGGGGGGGTGACGAGCGGCCCCAGGGCAGGAGCTGTCCGTGGTGTTGGGAAAACAGCCTACGGTGCGCTGCGCCGCAGCTTGCCTCCGACGGCAGACTCGAGGGCAGACCCACCTTCCCCTTCACGGTTACCCAGGGAAGCCTTGAGAGGCAGGCCCTCCGACGGAGCGACTGTAAGCGCGTCCCTGCGTCCTTGACGGCCGGGACGGTGTTCTGCAGCCCCTGCCGGGAGTCAGGGCTCTGGGCCGCGCGCCCAAAGCCGTCTCTGGGGCGCCCGCGGCCCCGGGAAAGGCCACGTCTTCGCAGATGTCGCCAACAGACGTGTCATGTGGAGGCTGCGCGGTCGTTCGTGGGTGGAAGGCACCAGCAATGAAACGCTTCCCTGCGGGCTTCCCTGCCCGCCCTTCGCATTGGAGTGAGGGTCGGCACCGGGCGTGTGAAATGCAGCCCCGCTGTGTGTTGTGTAAGCAACCAATCAGCCTGAGCGGGGCGCCGGGTGCATAGGAGACATCAGCACCGCCCATCACAGGCGTGGCCGGCCTGCTAGCCGCTCTGAGTCCGGTACTAGTGCCTGTGTGTGTCGGGGGGGGGGCACACGCGTGTGCGTGTGAGGTTTGCAGGCGTGGCTGGATAGTTTGGGTTAAGATGACGACGGCGTCTGTAGGGTTTGGTTTGCGGGTTCTCCGTGCGGCTGAGCTGAGGGTCTGTGCAGAAGCCGATGCCCGTCCAGGTCGCCGCGGGAGTCCCGGGGGCTCTGCAGGGGAGCCCCGCGAGGCGTGGGGGGGGGGCACCGGCTCTCCCGAGGCCCCCACGCCTGCTGGAGGCAGAGCCAGAGGGCCGGGTGAGGATTCCCTAAGCCCCCCGTCACCCGCAGAAGGCGGGGTAGAACGATTCCTGCCTGCTCCCGGGGCGTGGGGAGGGGGGGGGGACCCACGCCTTCCCTGCCGGAGGGAAGAAACCACGGGTCATTCCGTGTCCGCGGGCCCCGGGGAGTGAGGCGCCTGTGGGCACGCGTGCGCCGGTGAACACCTGCGTGTGGACGCACAGTCACGGCCCGCGCACACAGAGATGTGTGGCTGGTGGACAGGTAGATCGGGGGGCAGACGGGTGTTCTGAGCGGTGAGGGACACGTGGACCGAGGGGAGTGGCTGTCGGGATCCGTTCCCGGCGTTCGTCACAGGGTTGGGTGCGCTGTTGCGGAGCCTGGGAAGTCCGAGAGCCTGGGAGCTTGCGGGGCGCCCCGCAGTCTGCAGGCCGGGCGTGGGGGGGGGCTCTGGTCTTCCCCGAATGAAGCCCTGGCATCTTCCCCCCTCCCACCGCGCCCTCCCACCCACCCTCAAGCCCAACATCAAAACCATCGTGCACCAGCTGAAGCCGAAGCAAAGCCCGGATCCCAGGAGGACCTGACTGAGACCGGCCCGGCCCAGCACCTGTATTTATAGCCATCATTTACTTTATTTTTGCTAGGCTATACTAATTGTATCAAGCGAGGGGTTTCCTTGGGATATTTGCATATATGCATATAATGTCCTTTAATCCCATTCTCCCTTCCACAGCCTCCCATTTCCCCCTCCACCTCCTACCCCTGACCCCCCCCCAAACAGTCTCCTTTTTCTATTCCCCTTCTGCTTTTCTTAATCTAGATTCCACCCACAAGACAAAATAGGTGATGTTCGTCTTTCTGAGTCTGGCCTGTTTGATCGAACATCATTATCTCTAGTTCCTCTCATTTTCCTGCAAAGGATGCAACATAACTTCTTTGTGGCCCAGTAAAACCCGAGTGCATCTACAGTACACGTTCTTATCCATTGGTCTGGATTCCGTAACTTAGCGCTTGTGACTAGCACGGCGGTATACGTGTGTGCGCCAAGAATCTCTCCACTGTGTGCTGGCTCGCATTTTTGGGTGTATGCCCAGGAGTGGTAGAGCAGAATTCTCCGGTAGCTCTCCGTTTCACTTTCTGGGGAACCTCCATACTGATTTCCACAGTGGTTGCACTAGTTTACACTCCCACAGGCAGAGCCCCCCACCCCACCCGTGGCAGAGCTGGCTGTTGTTTGCTTTCTTGATTCTAAGAGGGCAAGAAGGAATCTCACTGTTGTCTTGATTTTTTTTTTTTTGCCAGTGCTGGGTCTTGAACTCAGGGCCTGAGCACTGTCCCTGGCTTCTTTTTGCTCAAGGCTAGCACTCTACCACTTGAGCTACAATGCCACTTCTGGCTTTTTCTCTATACATGGCGTTGAGGGATCGAACCCAGGGCTTCATGTATACGAGGCGAGCACTCTACCACTAGGCCCTATTCCCAGCCCTGTTGTCTTGATTTGTGGGAGTTTCTTTGTACGCCTGTATCATGAAGAGTTTTCCTCTAGTAGCCCCGGAACATTTGGTCTTACATTAAGGTCTGTGATCCATTTGGAAATGATTGACATAGATAATGGGTTGAGAGACGGGAACCTGCTTTCAGTCACCTACCTGTGGGTATCCAGTTTCCCCCATACATTAAAGACACTGATTTCTCTCCAATGTATGTTTTGGGCACCTGTGTTGAAAATCAGATATAAGCTACGTGGGTATGTTTCTGGGACTTCTAATTGCTCCCTTGGTCTGTGTCAGGTTCTGTGCCCGTAACATGGTAGACATTTTGTTGTTGTTCTTTTGTTTTTGAAGTCATAGAGATTAAATTAAGAGCCTCGGGTTGGTTACTTCCATCTGATCTATGCCCTCAGTCCTTCTGTTTTTCTTAGGTTTGTTTGTTTGTTTGTTTGTTTGTTTGTTTGACTTTTCCAATTCGAATCTTAAACTACCTTTGCCCAGACTGGCCATAGACCATGATTTTCCTACTTCTGCCTACTGAGTAGCTGGGATTACAGATGTGTACCACCGTACCTGGCCCATGCTGTTCTTGTTACTGTGTCTCTGTAGTGTAATCTGAAGTCAGATATTGTGAGACCTTTAATGTTGCTTGTTCAGGACTGCTTTGAAAATTCCTGGGTTATGGGGCTGGGGATATAGCCTAGTGGCAAGAGTGCCTGCCTCGGATACACGAGGCCCTAGGTTCGATTCCCCAGCACCACATATACAGAAAACGGCCAGAAGCGGCGCTGTGGCTCAAGTGGCAGAGTGCTAGCCTTGAGCGGGAAGAAGCCAGGGACAGTGCTCAGGCCCTGAGTCCAAGGCCCAGGACTGGCCAAAAAACAAACAAACAAACGAAAATTCCTGGGTTGGAGCACTTCCATATGAATTTGGAGAGTGCATTTTCCACTTCTATGAAAAATATTTTTAGAGTGTTAATGAGCATTTAAAATAGAGGTCCGATAGACATTCTTATCTTTTCTTCCTTTCCTTTTCCTCTCTCTCTCTCTCTCTCTCTCTCTCTCTCACACACACACACACACACACACACACACACACACACACATTGTCTCTCTCTCTGAATCCTGTGTCTTTATGTAGCCCGGCTGAGCCTCAAACTGATGGTCTTCTTATCTCAGCCTCCAGGCTCCAGAGAATCGAGATGCAGGCATTTCTCACCATGCCTGGCTAATCATACATTTTCTTAAAAGGCCAGCTCATAAATAGAGTTTGGGGGGAAGACTCAGCATAGAGGATATTACACAACCACTTCAGGTTTAGCCACTCAAATGAGAAGCGCCTTCCTCGCTAGCAGGCTGCAAGGCAGGGAACGGAGCCGGGTGAACCTGATTCGCAGACCGCAGGTCACTGCCGCTCGCCCTGGGCCCAGCCTTGAGCACTGCTCATGGAATTCTAGAACCCGCTGAAACGTTGGTAGCTACTAGTGTTCACAAAAATGTCCTTTCTGTAGGCAATTACTTAAATACACCATCCACTGAGGCTCTTCATTGGGGGGGGGGGGGAAAGACGCATCCTTAGGGAAATTACAGGGCTTGAAGAAAATACTTGACCATTTACATAAAAAAGAAAGATGCCATTGCTTTCTAAGGAAGGACGCGATGTTGTCATTAGGCCCTTGGACAGCACTTGCTTGTCATAGGAGAGTACTTAAGGTATGAAGGAAAGCATGAGCTCAAGGTTTAGAGCCAACCAACTGATGTCCAAGTATAAAGGCACAGAAACCCACTGCCAGCAACTTGCTAGGGGATCTTCGGAAAACCAAAATGACCAGTGAGGCACTGACAGGCCCACGGGTGTGGCAGGGAGTCACAGGGCGCGACTTCACGGTCCGGTTGGGGGGGGGGAGGCTGTGTAAGTGTCACCAAAGCAGAAACAAAACCAGGGACCAAATGGAAGACACCAGAATGTTCCCTAGCATGACACAGGCAGAGATAACATTCCTCTTGCTAGCCCGAGGTGTCTGGGCGCGGAGGGTGGCATTGGAGAGACAGAGCACCGGCCTTGCAAGCCCAAGGCCCTGAGTTCAGATCCAAGACCTGCCCAAACAGGGGGCAGATTTAGATAAATGCAGGAGGAGGTTGATGAAAGCACAGACAATTTAAATACCAAATACACTTGTTAGAGTCAATCATATGCAGTATATAGGCTATATGTACACGGTATTTAGTATATTTGGGTGTGTATACATGGAACCCAGATACTGGAGATACGTATATAGACGCGTGTGTGTGTGTACATATAAATCATCTACACTTTGTATATGATCTGTATAGACCATGTGGGTATGTAGATACCTTCCACCTCTTTCCGCCAACAAGGCTCAAAGCCTTAGAAACAATGACCAGCCCCTAGCCACACTTGCAAACTTAATGAAGTAACATTTCCCACCAGGGGAAAACTGGGGCACTTAAAGATATGACCGACTCCACACTTGGGGTACAAATGCACAGGAGGGGCTAAAGCATCTCTTCATGCTGAAATGTACAGCACAACTGTTGAAAATCACCACTTTCAGGTCAAAGAGCAACCTGAAGAAGCTCCCACCATCCAGAGATGGTATCATGTGAGCCTCAGTGAGTAATCGTGTCATGGAGTAAAACCAATCAGTGGGTTTAAAATCCATCGCCTCCTGTCAACAGGAGCAAGGAAAGGGAAGGACTTACCTTGGACACTGGACAATAAGGGTGAAACTACAGCATTTGTCTTAAGAGCTGGTAAATAAAGAGGCCATGCAGATACAGCAGCCGTAACTGCTTGTCTATGAATGGGCCCACTGGTAAGGGGATAGTAGACGTGATTGCATGCTTATTCAATATTCCAGGTAACCAGGGATGACGACAAAATTAGCACCTTGCAAAGCTTTCTACTACAAATAAACACGCAAATAACACAAAAAACAAAAGGGAAGAAACAAAAGAAAATGGTAGTCCTCTCTCAGGTGCCTCCAGCAGGAAGAGAACCTGCCACCTGCCTTCCTGCCGAAAGGACCAGGTCTGCACCAGGCCGGCCTCGGCATCCAGACCCCGGTCTGCAGGGCATCTGTGAGGAGCAGAGCAGAGCCCAGTGAGCCCAGCCCCACCCAACCTGCTCAGTACTCAGCAGCCCAGAGGCCAGGCGCCCCACGGGTAGATTGCAAGGGGGAAGAACGCGGTGAGGGGTCAAATGATAGCAATAAAAACGCGTGAGTATCGAAAGGTCCACACGCTAGGAGGACGAAGCATAAGGAAATCCTTCCACAGAGGAATAACGACTGGAGTAGGTGGGCTGTCGGGGTGATTGGTTAAGTGGCCTTTCGACCCAGATATTAGCTGTCCGTATGCTCCTATTACAACATGTATGCAATCTGCACACATGTGGTTTTATGAATCTCCTACGCTTTACTCTAAAGACGTTTATTTAAAGAATGCACACATACTCATCTGCAGTGTTCCCTTTCCCCCCAAGGCTAAATGTATTTTTCTAGTACAGGTCTAAATCTTTGGGGAACGAAGATAAAGGTTGAGCTATGGCTTCAGGGAGTAACGCCGGGCCCATATCTCGAGTACTCTTTCAGCAAGACCACTCACGGGAAGGTTTCTCCCCAGGCATCTCCGGGAGACGGAGAGTAAAGTTGCAGGAATGCTTGTTTGCAGCCAAGGCAGTTAAATTAAGCAGGAGGAAATGGTTGAGACTTCTAAGCTCATAGAGTCTTGCATGACATGAGATCGTCACCAGTGGGAAAGTTGGACGGCATATTCTAGAAGTTCAAGTCTTCCAAGGGAATTGCTGGTGGACTCCAGCTCCTCCTCTGCAGAGAAGAAGTCGGGTCTCACCGTCTCGAGTCCAGCTAACGGATGACCCCATTAGCCTGCTCTGTTCCTGGGCACTCATTTCTCAATGTTCTCAGTCTTTACATTCATTCCTTTGTCTTGTACGTTTCACTTGAAATACTTAAGCGGAAAAGCCATGTACAATAACATTTTTAAATACCGAAGTCTCCTGCCACCACTGGATTAACCGCAAGCTCCGTGGACCCAGGCAAAGGGGTTGCTGTGGATTCACAGGGGCATTCAAGGCCCGGAAGCACTGGGCTAGGGGAATGCTATTCACACAGTAATCTGATTCCTTCCTTTTACTTAGGTTTTTTTCAGTGTGTTCCAAGGTAAACTAGAATGCTCTATTAAAATAAATAAAACTTCCTTACGAAGCTTCTGAGGTTACAAACCCGGCGTGGACACCACAGTCTGCACTTCCTGGCTGGCTGTGTCAGGGCCAAAGCCGAAAGCTTACGATGATGACGTGCATTTCCAGGGCCGAGGCTGCTGAGAACACGGTCCCCTTTGCCTCTGAGATTGGAGCCGGTGGCATTGTGTAGGGCTTGAGGGCAAAGGCGAAGACTCAGAAACATGGGAGGAAAGGAAGGTTTGGAGGCCAGCTAAACAAAGTGAGGTCCCCTCGTGGAACAGGAGATGTTGAGCAGGCTCCCATAAACGAACTCCAGAGGGAGAGTGGGCAGCTGGGCCTGCAAAAGTGCGCGTGGGGATGGGGTTTCCGAAGGGTCGTGTGAGCACCGAGAGCGCAGAAGGAAAGCACGTGAGCTCCAACCCCAGCCTCCCAGAGGCCGCGAGAGTCTCAGAAGATTCCGCGGGGCCCAATTCCAGGCTCAACCACCACCCATGCACTAGGCATACCTTCCCTGCAAGGAAGCGTGCCACCCAGAAGAGCACAAGCCAGGATACCACAAAGACACTGGCACAACCATGTTCACTGCTGCTCTGTTCACAATGGCCAGGCTACAGAAAGAGCCCAGATGCCCCAAAAACTGTGGCACTTATACACAATGGAATTTTCTATAGCCATTAGAGAGAATAATACAATGTCATTTACAGGGATATGGATGGTCCTAGAACAAACCATATGAAGTAAGGTAAGCCAAACTCAGAGAGCCAAAGGGTACGTTTTCTCGCCTATGCAGAAGTTAGTTCTAAAATATACTGGGACATAATAAATGATACATGTCTGCAGACATTCACACACAATCAGGCCAAAGGGTGATATTCTCAGGAGATGAACACAAAGGTGCAATGCCTATGTGCACCCCATCGTATAAAATAGTATTTATCAAAATGAACTCCAAGAAATGAAAACAAGATTTTTCCTTCATTGCTGTATTTTTTTTCTTTCTATTTGTCTTGTTTGTTCATTCATATGTCTTTTGGAGGACAAAAGGGGGGCACAGAAATGGAGGGACCAAGGGTGAACCAATGCAGTAATGGTGCTGGCTAGACACCATGTGGAAAATGAACTAGAAAACTTGGGGGGGAGGATGAGAGGGAAAAACTGGGCGAGAGCGAGCGAAGGGGTGACCTTGTCCAGAAAGCAATGTGCTCTTGACCTGACCTATGTCACTCACCCTTGTGTTCGTCGTGTTCATAATGACAACTTAAAAGGTGTTTTTCTAATCCTTGCAAGGAACCTCAGCAAGCTGTTAAGCTAGCAGCAGCATGTAGATAGGGAGCGAGCGACCAAGGAGACTGGAGACAGACCCCGAGCCGGCACAGGACGCTCCACTCTTCCTCATTAGCTCAGTACCCACCTGTATCCAAGCCGCGGAAGCTGGCCGTTCTGAGAGCTCCACACCGGAGGCTGCCTGGTGGGGTCTCATGCTTAGGGGACGTAAGCGAGCCAAAGCTGCCAAGCACAGGTGGGGAGCTCGTGAGAAGTGTGGTGGGCAGGGAGGGAAGGCCGAGCCCTCCACCACAGCAGATCCACAGGGTGAACCCTGTACACACTGAAATCCACTCAAGGCACTTGGCTCCATCTTTTGCAATCGTCGAGGTTCTGTGCTACAGATGAGCGGCTCCCCGATTCGTCTGCCGGGGCTGGCTTTGAACGTGATCGAATCTCAGCTTCCTGAGTAGCTAGGGTTACAGACATGAGCCACCTTCTACCTCTTTTGAAAACCGTTTCTTAAAGTTCCACATCGTTCTATGCCTACGCGTTTGCCCCAAGAGAGATGAAAGGAGTGACAATGACTGATGCGTTGTACTCACAGTGTTGAAGGGTAACTCCTTTGTACACCTACTTAAAGATAAGATAAATATGGCTTTTTAGAAAAAAGAATGAAAATGTCCACTTGAAAACTTTCTCAGGACTAGTCATGACAGCCAAGAACTAGAAATTAGCCCAAGTGTTTAAAAAAATAGGTTAATGTCTAGATGGCAACTTCTTTGTACAAGTACTTCAAGATAATAATAAAAAATAAATGAATAAAAATAAAATAGGTTAATGGTCATTTGGATAAATGCCCAGGAGTGGGATTGCTGGGTCATAGGGAATCTCTATGTTTAGACTTTTAAGGAACCTCCATACTGCTTTCCAGGGTGGTTGAACAAGTTTACATTCCCACCAACAGTGTAGTAGTGTCATTCCCTTTTGGCCACATCCCCCCAACATCTGTTATTATTCCCTTTCTTATAATGGCCCTTCTAACTGGGGTGAGGTGGAATCTCAAAGTTGTTTTGATTTGCATTTCTTTTATGGCCGGAGATGTTGAGCATTTCTTTATGTGTCTATTGGCAATTCTTATTTCTTCTTCAGAGAAGTCTCCCTTTAAGTCTTTAGCCCAAGTTATTGATGGGGTTGTTGTTTCCTGGAAGATTTGTTTTGGGGGACTTTAGCCTACACCAATGCCACCAGCACAACCATGTTCATTGCAGCATTATTTTACCATAGCTAAGATATGGAATCAAACCAGATGTCCCTCAGTGGATGAATGGATCAAGAAAACGTGGTATACGTATGTAATGGAATTATATGCTTCCATCAGAAAGAACGATATCGCCCCATTCATAAGGAAATGGAAAGTATGTTAATTAAGTTAAATATGTTAAGCAAAGTAAGCCATACACAAAGAAGCGTAGGCTGCATGGCTTCCCTTATTTGTAATAACTATAATATGTCTATAAATCTACAGGTTAATCCAATGGATAGTAAAAGGCTGTGTACACGTGGAAGTGATTAGTTAAACAGCACTCTAAGCATTCTCACACTGAGAACAAAGAAGGATATTCTTAGGAAAGGATCACAATAGCTCAAAAACTATGTGCATATGACCATATAAAATGATGCTTATCAAAATGAACTCCAAGAAATGGAAACAAAAGGTGTATTTTATAGTACTATTTTTTTTGTCTTTTATGGTACTGGGGATCGAACCCAGGACATTGCACTTGCTAAGCAAGCGCTTTGCCACTGAGCTTCATCCCAGCCCTTATAGTATTATTTGAGTTATTTCCTTTTTCTTTCTTTTTTTATCCTTTGGTTTATTCCCTGTTGTCACTGTTTTTGATTTCTGTACCCTTTGTCATGTATATAAGTTTATCTGATTTGGGGAAAGGAAGGAGAATCACAGAAACAGTGGGACAATGGGTGAGCTAATGCAGCAACAGTGAGACTCACTGGACACTATGTTGGAAATGAACTTTACAACTTGAGCAGGGCGGAGAGTTGGGGGTAAAGGGGGAGAAAATGAGGGAAGTGGTACACTGTTCAAACAGAAATGTACTCATTCCCTTACAAATGTAATTGTAACTCCTCTGTCCATCACCTTTACGGTAAAGTTTAAATTAAAAAAATAATAAAATAAGAAGAATCGAAATAAATGAAACAGTTAGTGGATAAAGCTACCATGATTTGCACACGTAGCAGAACATGACTCAACAGACCGCTGGTGAGCGCAATGAACGGCTTGGATGAATCCCAGGCACATTTGCTAAAGTCCTTGGCTGTTTCCATCCATGCAAAGACCTGAGACCGAGCTAGCGGGTGGCCGGTGGGGTGGCCCCGTGGAGCTCCGCACGTGACCGCCAGCCCTGTGCGGAGCCCTGCGTCCCCCTGCGCGTGTGTAACGCCACGCTGAGGGGCCTCACGGAGGGAAGGCTCTGCCGTGGAGCTCAGCCTGGCCGCCTGCTGGGCCCCTGGCTGCCGGGTCCAAACACGATCTTCACCGTGGACTTCCTCTCCTTCCCGTGTCTTTCACGGGGATCGGCTGTGTCTCGTAGGCGCGGGCTGAAACGGCGCTGTGCAGTCAGAGTCCTCGTGCTGATTGCCTAGCTGGGTTCTTTTCGCTTCCGTTATTAAGAGTGGAGGGGGCTCCAGAGGCCCCACGTGGAGGTCTACCCTCGCCCCTCCCCAGGGAGGGCACCTGCCCTGTCTGGAGCAGACTTGGCACTCAGGGTTGCCAATTAAGCCCTGATTGCCTTCCTGCGCCTGCCACTCTCCAGGATAATCAAACACCTCGCACAGAGCAACTCTGGGCTGGGGAAGACAAGGCAGCGGGACACGGGCTCAACAGGTGCCCTTGGCCTGGCCCAGCCCACTGACCTTCCAGAGAAGAAGGACTTCCCGTTATTAGAGGGAAGGGAAGGAAGCGTTGGGGGGAGGGGTCAGGAAGGACAGGGAAGAGACTGAGCATTGAGCACTGCTTAGCTCACAGCAGGTGCAGGGGCGGGTGCAGACACGACCACAGTGTGCGGAGACCTACGGATACAGACGCTGTCTAGGAGGGTACCTCCCCACCCCCACCCCCACCCCCATGGACTTTAACACTAAAGTATTTCCGGGTCAGTGCTGGCCAATACGTAAAGAAGATAAAAGAGCCTGAGACCGAAAGAAGGGAAGGCCTGCTCCATGGGACACTTCCCAGATTCAGGCGCCAGGTGATGAAGATTCCAGAACAGGGGGCAGCGGGGTGGCAGGAGGACTGGAAGGTGAACTTCCAGCTGCCCCCCCCCTCCCTTTCCAATGCAGGACTAGCAAGCGTCTCCAGGGAGTCCCTGGCGACTGGAGTCCTCCCGTGTCCTGAAGGCGCTGCATCATCTCGGTTGCCATGGAAACCGCTGGCCTCCTCCAGCAATGGCATGGTGGCTCTAGTGAGCTCAGCCCTAGGACTGTCATCCATTGGGTGGGAAGCTGCCGAGCAGAGCATCCCGGTGCTTAAAACCTCATTCCCTGTGGTGCTGGGGAGGAATAGGGGGGGGCAGATCTGGGCCGGGCACAGAGGTAACAGAGGAGAGGGAGGGAGGGAGGGAGGGAGGGAGGGAGGGGCTGAGCATCAAAACCCAGTCTGCTGGGCGTGGCCTCTGGCCCCACTGTCAGGTCCCAAGGAACAAAAGGCAGCCAGGGAACTGGGGGGGGTTAGAGCTGGCCCTTGGAAGAAAGAACAAAGGCCAGCTCCTCCCACCCCACCCCCACCCAGGGCCCCCCCCCGCGCACCCCCCCACCCGGCTCGCCTGGGGGTTCTAAATCAGAGCCGAATGTTAGCCTAGGTTGTCCGTTAAACTGGAGTGACGTGGTCTAACTTGTTTCCTCTCTCAAATTGAAAACCCAAATAGAAATGATAAACTAGAGAATGGATTTGGATTCCATGCAGCATATCCTTAAGTGATTAAAGACGTCTCAGAGCAACGCAGCCTGTGAACCTCTGAACACACAGGTGGGGGGGGGGGTGCGTGTGTGCACGCGCACGTGCTGGTGTGTGTGTGTGTGTGTGCAAAAGCTGGGAATTAGCAAGACAAGGAGACACAGGATGCATGTTTTTACTCATTGTCTTTGCTTTTCTCTGGTTACTTTTCTTGTAAAGAGGGAACACAAAAACGAAGTACTTTCGGGTTCAGAAGAGCCAGTGAATCCCTGAGCTTGTTTATGGTGACACTGCAATAAGAGGCAGGAAGAAGGAAAGCAAACATTCCCGGTCTGACTTGACCGACCTTCGAGGGGAAACCGCATCCCTCGCGAACTCGGAGGACGCGCAGCCCTTCGGCTGTCACTGTCACCCGCACGGTGGTCCCGGGCATCCCAGGGCCGCCCTCCCGCGGGGCTTGTCCTCCCCCTGCTTGTTTTGGCTGAACCTACCCTGTGCACGGATAGATGAAGAGCACTGGTCTTCTCTGCGCATTTCCTCTGACCTTTGTCGCTGGCACGGAGGGGAGGAGGCGGAGAGCTGCGATTCTGCACTTGTGGAGACGCCAGGACTCGGGGGGGGCCGCCGGGCCGCTGCAGTTCTCTAAGGCTCAACTGTCCGCCAGCAGTCCACTGAGCGTCTACCTGCTAGCTTGCTGTATATCAGGCCGTGAAGTAGTATGCATCAAAGAACATGAGCCCACTCTTTCTGCCATGCCACAGGGGATCACACAGTTTAGGGAAGAAGAGGCTGCCCTCCTAGGGCTCTGAAGCCCCTTTTCAGGTGACGTGCGGTGTTAGTTATAATGGCTTAAAAATTAAACAGTCTACACTGCTGGACACAAAGGAGGAATTCGAATGTGGGGAAGACTTTCAGGGCTGGCTGCGTTTAGGAAACTCTGTCCAGCTACATTCACAGAACTTCCGGTATGTGCCCATAATATACCTATGTAATAACGAGAGAGAGAGAGACGAAGACAGGGGAAGATACACCGTTTGAATGCTCTCCCTCTGAGAATTTGTTTCGAGAGGAATATCTACAGAGACGATTACGGGCTTCTTGGAAACAGAGTCTAATCCGCATCGTAGCCCCAGCATCTCGCATAAAGCCTGGTCTGCAAGAGATGCCCGGCAAAGGTTTGCAGGGAGAGAGGGAGCCCAGCCGCTGAGGCCGGACACGGAGCTAGACAGGCTTGATCTGCGGCGCTGCAGGAAACGCTTTCTCCCCTGGAAGCTTCTGGAAAGGAGTGTGGCTGGCCGTGCCAGGCTTGGGCCAGGGCGACCCCTGCAGGCCGCAGCCCCTCCTCAGAAGGGCTGGAGGCCCCTGCAGGGTAGGGGGGAGACCGCCAGGGGCTGAGCAGCTGGCCGGGTCCCCGGGGGTGGCGTCCTCGTGCCTGCCGAGATTCTTACAGCTTTAATTTATGCATTTTTAATCAACCCTAAGCTACTTACAAATATGTGCAATTACTTTCTGCACTCTGCTTTGTAATAAGACTTAATGACTGCTGCAATCCTCTGAGTGAACATTGATAATCTGGCTGATTTAAAATTTTTCTTTGGAGAAAGAGGGGCGCACACAGTGCAAGAAGGTTTCCTGGGGTGTTTTTTGTTTTTTTTTTTTAGCCTTTTTATTTCATGAAAATCACAAGTGGGAATTATTCTTTAAAACAACCCAAACACCAAGATATTTCTATCTGTCTGCCTCTCTCTCTGTTTTCCTCTTTCTCTCCCCACACATCAACCCCCCCAGACACACACACACACACACACACACACACACACACACACACTACATCGGATTAGAAACGAACATTTACACACTTTTATGGTTGTGTCCAGCACAGGGCTGGGGTGCTGGTGAGGGTTCTGCTCCATCCTCCAGCCCTCACCCGCGGTAGTGCTCCCCAGCATCGGTGCTCCCCAGCAACCCTCTCCCCTGGGACAGGATGGGCTTCCAGGAGGCTGGGCGGCGGTCTGCCCTGGAGGGGACAGGGACACAGAGGGCAGAAGTCCCAGGGCAACCAGGGAGCCACGGAGGCCTCTATCCACGCCTGAGCAGGGAGGGAGGGACGTGGCCTCAGGATCCCCCCCCGGGGGCTCCGCCATGTACCATTTAGGTAACGATCGCTTCCTGCGTTGAGAGTAATTCGTGGTGGAAATGAAAGAAAACAGACACCCTGTCCAGACGCAAAGCAACGGGAACATCCTTCTGTGTTTTGACCGAAGACGCGGGCTCGAAGCTGCTTTTCAGATGCGCCCTGAAATAAGACAGATTTCCTGGATCCACGCCCAGACACGAGATGGCTGGATCGTATGGGAGGTCTATTTTTGGTTTTCTGAGGGAATTCCGTTCTGCTCTCGGTAGCTGGCTGAATTCATCCGGGTTCCTCCAACGGCGAACGAGGGTTCCCTCCGCTCCAGATCCTGGCCGGTCAAATCTTTGTCTCTGACAGCAGACATTCTATCTGGATGGAGACAATTTCATCGCGGGATCATCTGCATTTAGTGATGGCTAATGGACATTTTTTTTCCCCTCCACACAAATTTGTCAGTGAGCTGAGTTTCCTCTTTGAGGAAATGTCTAGCCCCAGCATCTGCTCACTTAAAAAATCAGGTAAATTGCGTTGTTCTTGTGGCTTCTTCAGCTCCTGCTGCTCTCCGCACGCTGGCCGCCGGGGGGGGGGGGGGGCGGGTGGCTTGCGGTGCTGTTCTGTTTGCTGACTCTCCACCAGGAGGACTGCCGCCCTCCCTCTTGGTCTCCGGGAATCCCACCGGTCTGGTTCCGCTTATCTGGCCTGCCTGTGTTTGAACTTGTTGAAGTCTTTTCCCTCAAGGCCTGATAGGGAAGGCTTTTAGCTCATTTTGAATGGGTTTGTGTACAGGGCACAAGGTAGAGGTCAGTCTTCCTTAGGTGGCTGGCCAGTTAGAGGAAGTGCCGTCCACCCCCGTGGCCCGCACCCCAGTGGTTGTGCGTGGCCCTTAGTTGAGAATGGGTTTGCTGACCCCGGTGTTGGCCATCCAAGAGCGTGGCCGGCCTCACAGCAGGCCACACCAGCGAAGGCCAAGGGCGTGGGGCGCCCTGCTTCCTTGCAGCCTGGGGGGCCGGCGTCCAATCCCTGGGGGGGGGCGGCGTCCCACCCTGGCTACCTAGCACTGGGCCCGGCCTTTAACACGCAAGCCAAGCCCCCGAGCTAGCTCGGCTTGGCTGTAAGTAACCGTCAAAGGGCTCTAAGATCTCCTGTACAAGTCCTCCTCAGGAGGCAAGTTGGTAATGAAGTCGAACTTCGCACAGAAATAGAGGAGGAGACGGGGCACGATTGCTGCCTCTTCTGCCCAGAGACGGGCACCTGCAGACTCCTAGTCGAGTGAATTCTAGATGGTTTGCTCCTTGGGCAGGCGAGGTAGGGTGGGCGGGGGAGGGGGAGGGAGGGCCTCTCGTGCCCTTTCGCAAAGCTGGGCTGCCACCCTGAAAGCCACTCTGAATCATCCCAGGACCCCATGGAAGAACACACGCATTTCATCCAAAGTCCCTCACGTGCAAATGGCAGCTTGTTCTAAATTAAAGGAACTCCAAGGAGGTAAAACCGGCCAGTTACCCCCCTGCCCCCATGGGCCTCCTGGGAAGGGACATTCTAATCGAGCCAAGGACGGACCCCTAACCAGGGCAGGGCTGCCGGGCACCTCGGGAACACAGGGCACTTTAACTGCTCACGCTGGTGTTTATTTGCTGTCTTTGGTTTGGTTGGGAGGCCTTTCATTACAATTCTATTTGACCACAAATCAGGCACCAATAAAAATGTCAGCCGCGGTGTCCTTCCTCCTAAGGGTGGCTGTATTGTTTTATAGATGTTTGCTATTTAAATTTTAATGAACAGAGGAGAGAAGGAGGGACGGTGGCCTGGAGGAGGCGGGGGCAGGAGGAGGGGGCCTTCAGGAAGACAGACAGCCAGCTTGGGGATGAGGACGCGGGGTCAGTCCTGGTAAGAGGCCAAGGTCCAGCAGGACAAGATGGCGGGTGAGAGCCGGCTGGCGGGGGCAGCTGGGCCTTGGCTGCAGCTCTTCCGCTTCCCATCACACTGGCATGCTTTACCGGGGGCCCCCCCAACTGCTCCCCAGCAGAGGGGGCCACACTTGTCTCGCACCTGCCGGCCGTTTCCTGAAATGCAGGGCACACCTGGTTATCAGCGGGGCTTCCTGATCCCCAGAAACCGATTTTTTTACTTCCTCTGACGTGGAAATGTGGCACAGAAACCACTGTACGTGGGGCAGGCCACTTCCCACCAGGAAGCTCAACACGTGCATCGAGCCGGCTTCGTGTCCCCAAGTGACAGAGGACCTACAGTTCTTGTTCCTCTCTGTGTCGGGCTGATTTCACTTCACGGTGCCCTCTGCTGCCAACCATTTTGCTATGAATCCTGAGATTCCATTCCTGTTCTGGCTGAATAGTATTCCGCCGTGTATATGTACCATCTCGTCTTTATCCCTTCAGGGGCTGGTTGTGCATGTGAATAACTTAGTTATTATGACTAATGTAGCAATAAGCGCGTGTGTGTCACTAGCTCTGTGATGTATCGATTTCCTTTCCTTTGGATGTATACACACAGCTGGATGAGAACTCTTGTTTCTATGTTTTTTAAGAACGTTAATACTATTCTCCACAATGACTGGTCTAACTTGAGTTCCCATCAACAGAGCATGGGAGTTCTGTTTCCTTCGCATCTTCACAGAATGTGTTGGATTGTTTGTTTAGATGCTGCTTGAGGACTTGAACTCGGAGCCTTGTCCTCCCGCTCAGTTTTTTTTGTTTGCTGCTTTTTGCTTTTTACTCGAGGCTTTCATACTTACCACCCGAGCCACGCCTCTACTTCCAGTGACTTTGCTGGTTAATTGGAGTCGCAAGTCGTGGGGAATTTTATTTTATTTTTGGAGGGGGGGCGGCCTGGGTTGGCTTCCCAATCCTCAAATCCCGGCCTCTCGAGTAACTAGGATTACAGGTAGGAGCCACAGCAGCCTAGCTGCCATTTTCACTTTTGCATGGCAATTCTATCAGCAGTCACTCTGAATAAAACATTTCTCCAAATCTGGAAATACCTGTGCTGCTTCATCAAACACAGCCAAGCACCGCAGCCGTTGGCGGGGGGGGGGGGGGGGGCAGGGTCTCCTCTCGCCTGCAAGGGATCAGACAGCATGGCAATGTGAGGATTCAGGTTGGCAGCTCTGCCTTCCACAAACACCAGGACGCCAGGGCTGCAGGAGGTGGAGAAAGACAAGGACAGGCACCCCTCCCCCACCACCCTCCCCAGGCTGAAACCTTGGGCTCCCGACCCAGACGTATACTGGGCCTCAAGTCCCCTCGCGTTTCCTGCCTGGGACAAAAAGATGGGCAGGATTTCCCGAGAAAAGCAGCGATTGGCTTGACTCTATCAGCCACTGATCCTTAGAGGAATCAATCGAGATCGACAGAACAGGAAGTCAAAAGTCAGTATCGATTTTCATTAGTGTGTTGCAACGTAAGGAGGAAGTCATTGACCCAGGAGGCTCCCAGCCATGCCTGAGGTTTGCAGGGGAAAGGGAGCTGGGTCCTGCCGGGCTCCCTGATCCGTGCTCACGCCTATGCCCCAACGCAACAGGGCGTGAACAACAGAATTTTACCTCCATCCTCCTGGCTGGCCAAAGCAGAGGTGGGCCTTGAATTGTTCTCCAAGTATCTGAGATCCTCATTCCATGCTAAGAACGAGCACCTCATCCAAGTCGGTAGATAGACAGACAGACAGATAGACAGATAGATAAGATAGATACATACACACACACATACATACATACACAGATAGACAGCCAGAATCATGAATCATCAAGAATGGAAGCTCACATGACCCGCTGCCTGTGCAGAGATCAAGCCAAAGCAGAAATGCAATTTGCTTCCTGCATTACCCGCAATAAACAATCCTTTATATCATAATGTAAGATCTAAAAATAGTTCACTTTAAATTTTGAGCCCTGGTACATAATGAAAGGAGACTGTGCATAAAAGCCAGTTATTCATTTATTTTCTACATTAAAGGCTCAACAGTAAGAGCCCAATTACCAAAAAAGACCGGTGGGAAATTATGCATAATACTCTTTGTTTATTACAGACAGAATTTAACATCCATATCCCACTGCAAGGAAATTAGGTGAACAGTACAACTCGCACATGGAATTTTTCCCTCCAAAAGTAGGGTTCTCCAAAATGGCCAGAAAGGAAGGAATGCAATGGAAAAGTAGTGGTATTGGAAAGATGGTACCACAGTGCCATTAACAGTCATGAATAGCAATTGTGTTCATGGTCCCTCTATTCACCATAGCCAAGTAAAGGAAATAGCTCAGAAGCCCTTCAGTGGACAAATGGATCTGGATCAAGAAAATGTGATATCTATTATATTATATATGGTATATGGTATATATGATGTTATATGTTATATATGCTACAATCTATTATATACTATAGTATGTATAACCTAATATATTATCCTACATATTGTATATAATATATTTATGTTATAATATTAATATATTACCTAGTATGTTATATATTAACATATTATAATTATATAAGTATTATGTCAATATAAGGCATCATGAGTAATATAGTAATATATGACAATGTAATAGTAATAATATAAAATTACATTACTTTATATAGTCTATGTTCATATTATATATTGTATTATAATATATTGTATCATATATTATAATTATAATATTAATGTGTTATGTTGTATAGTAATATATTCTATTGTATAATAATATATAATATACTATATAATAAGTAATGTTATATAATATATACTATTACATGCAATAATGTATTATTACATATTATGTACTATGAATGATAAAGAAGAAACACTGCTGCATCATTTGTAGAGAAATAGGTGGACCTGGGAAAAGAATTAAGTGAAGTAACTCAGACTCAGAGCAACAAAGGTTATGTGCTTTCTCTCATATGTGAAAGTTACAGCCAATTTATAAATATATGTATAAACATATACAAGACAGTATATATATATGCACCCAGACCTATTCATTGAAGTTTGTTATATTCAGGGGAGAATTCCAATGGTGTAACCCCTTTGAACAACTAAACTACAGTATATATTTATAGATTAGTTCTAGGTTCCACGTGAGAGAGAAAAGATGCGCTCTTTGTCTCTCTGGGCCAAGAATGCTCTTTTAGTTCAGGATTCCCAACCTGAGCTGCTGCCATCTGGGAATGGGAAAATAGTCCGGAGGTGGGAAATGAATATGACAACATGCACACTGCCAATACCGTGTCATCTTTACCCATGCTACTACCCAGATGCAGTGTGTTACAATGTCTGTATGTAATTCCGTCCATCCTTTGGTCTCTCACTAAGAATGTTGCCATCGGTCTCCTTCCTCCTGGAGCTTTGTATAGATGCAAAATAGGGGCAGTGGGTATTGTAGGTATAGCCTGAGCTATGGAGAAGATAGATAGATGGATGGATGGATGGATAGATGATAGATAGATAAATGATAGGTAGAGATAGATAGATAGATAGATAGATAGATAGATAGATAGACAGACAGACAGATGGACAGACAGATGTTAGGTAGGTTACTAGACAGATGATAGAAACAGATGATAAACAGCATCAGCACCTCCTCCTCCCCCGCATCAGCTCCTCCTCTCCCCATCAGCTCCTCCTCTCCCCATCAGCTCCTCCTCCTCCCCGCCCCCGGCAGCACCTCCATGGACATTAACAGTCACAGAGACAAGAATGGAAAAGCAGTTAGGAAGCAAACAAGATCGTGTGAGGATTCCAAATTGGTGCAGGAAATAGGTTATTGTGTTTCTAAAGATGAAAACATTCACAGCGTGGATTATAAATATGCAGCTATTATCAATGGTTCTGCGTAAAGTGTGTTATTATCCAGATTATTAAACTAGCAGCTTAGAAGCAGCCGTTATGAGATGATTACGGGCAGGCATCACGAAGGACGGGGGCCTAATTACTCAGGGGACCCGGAGCTGCAGGAAGTCCAGGCTGGTGGTTCACCAGGGACGAGGCCTCAGTTCAGCCTGGTGCCTCCGTTTGGTTCTTGGGCTTCGCCATGACAGTGTCCCATGAGCTGGACGCACGCCTGTCATCCTAGCTACTCGGGAGCCCGAGATCGGAGGATGGAGGCCCAAAGCCAGCCAGGCAAGAGAGTCCATGAGACTCTCGCCTCCAATTAGCCAACGAAAGCCAGAAGTGGGGCTGCGGGAGTGCCAACCGTGAGTGAAAGGATAGCACATAGGCCCTGAGTTCAAGTCCCGGGACTGGTACCCAAACTGAACCATCCAATGAGAAATACATTTTTAAACTCATGTACAAGTATTACCTTGCACAATTATAGTAGGTCCAATCTATAGGGCCCTTTGTAATAAGTCAAGTGCAAATCATGCTCTTTGGCAAAGCAAATTATGCTATCGATGCATGCCGAGATACTAGGTAGATTATGTGTTTTATGTTTGCATATTAGAAAATGGGTCCAGCCCGTGTGGTAGCACACACCTGTAATCCCAGCAGGCAGGAGACTGAGGCAGGAGGACCACAAATTCAAGGCCTGCCTGGACTTTGTAGTGAAACCCTGTCTCAAAAATTAAAAAATAAAAATTTTTTAAAGGGATTGGCAATATGGCTCGATGGTAGCCTGCTCACGTGAGGCCGAGTTCAGCCCTCCATATGTCAAGAATAAACAATGCAGTGTAAACCGGGCACGAGAGGTTCATGCCTATGATTCTAGCTACTCAGGAGGCCGAGATCTGAGGATCGTGGTTCAAAGCCAGCCAGGACAGGAAAGTCCGTGAGACTCTTAAGCAAGCTGGAAGTGGCGCTGTGGCTCAACTGGCAGACCCCTAGCCTTGACCAAAGAAGTTCAGGGACAGTGCCCGAGTCCTGATTCAAGCCCCAAGATCAGTATATACACGATACATATGTGTGTATACACGTGTAGGTGCAGATGAGCATACACACACACACACACACACACACAGAGTAATAATGACTGCTGCTTAGGGCTGCGCTGTCTGGAAACACGCTGCTTGAACGCGCAGTTCAGGCCCGACGTCGTTCGTGAAGATGAGGAGCGGCAGGAAGGCCGGGTGCGGGGAATCGTGGAAACTGAGGCAAGGACGTGGTGGCTGGTCGCACCTGGGTTCTGGAGACACAGGAATCACGGGGAAAGGAGGGGGTGTGGGGCCACAGGCTGCTGCGGTCGGTGCGGAGTGGAGCGCCGTGTCGGCGGGGGTCTCCGCGCAGGGGCAGGGTTCTGGAAGGATCCCGTCTCTCAGGAGGAGGCTGAGTGCGGGCATCGCTGAGGACCGGCCGGCGTCTTAGCCTGGGGCTCTGCCGGTCCATCCTGCACCCTCAGCCACGTGAGCGGCCTGCCGGGGCGCTGGTACATGGAGCACCACACGGGGCAGGGTGTGTGCGTGTGTGTGTGCGTGTGCGTGTGCGTGTGTGTGTATATACACGCAGCCGTAGGGAAGGGTGCAAGCAAGGAGCTGCTTTGTGCGTGGCAAGGTATTTGGGAGCATTTGCAGTCTGAATAGCCGTCGCGTCTCTGGGGTTTGTTTTGTTTCGCCTTTTGGGAGATTCTCTTTGTTGATGTTTGTTAAGTTGTCATGACCGAGGTGACGTACGGCGGGGTCGCCATCGCCTAAGTCAGGTGAGGCGTCCATTTCTTTTTGGACACTGTCACCCCTCCCCTTGCTCTCCTGCCCCCCCCCCATAATGAGTTGTATGATTTATTTTCACTGCAGTGTCCAGTGAGTACCACCGCTGCGTTTGCTCACTCTCGTCCCTCTATTTCTGTGCCCCCGTCCCCCTCCCAAAGACAGACGAAAAGAAAAGAAAATAGAGCTCTGGTTTCCTTCTCCTGGAGTTCATTTCGGTGAATATTATTTATATATATATGCTCCCTCCTTTGGGCTCACGGCGTGCGAATGTCCGGAGACGTGTATAATTTATCACGACCCAGGGCAGTTTATACCCAGCCTCCGCATACGAGAGAAAACACGCACCACTGGTCTCTCGGTAAGCTCGGCTTACGTCACATCGCACGATTTGTTCTCGCCCGCGGGGCCCCTTCCCTCCCCGCCTCTCCCGGCTCGGGCCCTGGCTGTATTGCCCTCTCCGTCCGCAGGACCACACTGACGGGGCCCCGCTGCCTCCGCGGTCTTTTTATTTTTGGTCAATCCTGGGGCTCAGCCTCCGGGTCTGGGCACTGCCTCTGGGCCTTTTCTGCTCAAGCCGGCACTCCACCACTTGAGCCGCAGCTCAGCTTCCAGTTTGGGGTGTTTAGTTGGAGAGAAGTCTCATGGACTTCCCTGCCTGGGCTGGCTTCGAAGTTTGGGCCTCAGCTCTCAGCCTCCTGAGCGGCCAGGATTACAGGCGCGAACCCCAGTCCTGGCTCGCTCTCCTGCTGAATTCTGGTCCTCGTTCCTTCCGCCTCCTCCACACTCCTCAAGAGGCTCAAGGGCTGGAGCTGCTCTTCTTATCTCCGGGGTCTAAACCTCCTCTGGGCTTTGGGTGTCTTGATAGATGGATGGACGGATGGCCTGATTAGATTAGATGAGTCTAAATTATGCTTACGGCTGACCTCGGAGCCCAGCGCTTGACCTAGATATTGGGTTGCTTTGACAAATTAATAATTCAGCCCTTTCCACGGAGCGGTATAGAGGCCGCGCAAGACAGCCCTGCAGAAAGAGACAAGCAAAGCAATGCAAAACGCAGAAACCCTACAAGTTCGCGCTTCCAACACGCCTCTAGGCTGTAATCAGCACTGGAGCTGCTTCTGCTCTCTGAGGCCTTTGAGCCCCAATTTCCTCTGTCCCCGCTCCCTTCCTCCTTAAACAGTAAAAGGAAGTGTTCTGGAAGCGTCCCCAGAGGCCAGCCCCACTGTCACCACAGAAAGCGTCGAGCAGGTGTCCTCCGGCCGGAGCTCACACCACGAGGAGGGAAGGCTGGCCTGGGCGCTTCCTCCGCCTTCCTCTCCCGGCTACTGTCAGGCCTCAGGGGCGTCTCCGCAGACCCACGCTGCCCCTGCGTTCGCTTGTGGACTGTTTCACCGCCACCCTTATCTTTCACGTCCCGTTCGATTTCTTGATGATTTGGGGCTGCCCAACACAGTTTTAGCAACCGTACCCTTCTTTGATCTACAAAAAAAAAAAAGAAAATGGAAGGGGAAGAATGGAACAAATCAGATATATTTTTTGAAGGAAGGGAAAAGGGAAAGAATGGGGGGGAAAAAAGCATTTAAAATACAGATTTTTTTTTTAAGTATGGTTGAAGAAAACTAGCATCCAATGCATTTGTATTCGAATTATAGTATTTTCCACTTGGAGAAGTAAGACAAGTTAATTGCATGGTTACCACAAAATAAACGATGTGGCAATTACACAGCAGCTCCGGTAATTACGCCGAAGCGAGCCTTCTAAAATAGTCCCCCGTTCCCGAGCTCACACACCGGACGCTGCCCCGACCCCGCTCGGACCACGCGGAGCAAGCGCGGCCCAGCCGGTGACTTTCGACGGCACTTCTCGAAGAGGATGACGTGTCAAGTCCAGGAGCATCTCTAGACACGGTCCCTAGCTCGCGCTTCTCTTTGGAACCGGTGGGAGGTGGACTCAGCGGCAGAGAGGAGGGGGGCTCCCCGCGTAGCACACACCCCAGGCTGAAGCTGAGGGACGGGCTTGGGCCTTGGCTCACGTTTGCACTCTGTCCGTGGAATTCCCCCAGGAAGCAGCCTTGGAACAGAGAGACTTCAGCGGAGAAGCCGACAGAGCGGTCCATTGTGCTTCCAGCAGACGTTTGCTTGGGAATTGAAAGACCCACGATGCAGCAGGTCTCTGAGCCAGCGACCGCCTCTGTCAGCTGCCGAATGGAACCAACTGAGGGTGACAAAGCTGGGTGACAAAGCCGGCCCTGCCCCACACAATAGGAGGAGCCACGAGAGCGGGGACCACGCGCTGGCCACCTGGCGTGGCTGGCATCGGGTGCTTTGCACTGGGTTGTTGTGAGACAACTCCCTGACTCCCTGGGCACAATCACACCAGAGGTCCGAGAGTCAGCCCCCCTCTCACCTGAGCTGGGATTGGGGTTCCAGAGGGAGCCGGTCACAGCTCCTCAGCCGGCCCCAGGGTCTCCCCCACCGGAGGACTCCGCAAAGCCCGTGTGCAGAGCTCTGGCTCCGTCTCCTCATGGCCAGCCAGCTCCGACAAGTTGGCCACAGCCCAAGGTCCAGGCTGTGGCAGGAGAGGATGCAGAATCAGCGGCCGAGGCCTGGGTGCATCTAATCGAACAGGTGCTGCGTTGCTCCAATGGTGCCAAGCTGGCTGATGGACTCCTGAGGGGAAGGAAGGAAATCAGAGAGGAGCAAAACCGGACGAGGGGGGGCGGGGACCCTGCAGCACGCAAACCGCACTCGTGTGAGCGTCTGGGGCCGACGGGACCGCGCCACGCCCGTGCAGACACGGGTGCGGTCCAAGATGGCCCCACGGGTCCCCATTCACCCACAGAAGCGAGCCACGGCGGCTCCCGGCACGGCGGGCCACCCAGAGGTGCACATTCCCGGTCATCGCGGGGCTGCGCCTCTCGTCTGAGCAAAGGCCAGCCTCACGACCTCAGTGTAGAATGGCTTTTAGCCCTCGCTCCCCCCCCCCAAAAAAAATAAAGGACTTGGCACAATCTGTTGGGGAGCCGATGCACAATAATCCACGGAGAACAGCGTCACCACAGTGAGCGTGAATATTCCGAAATAAGGCCCCTGGGGGAATGGTGGTCACGGTGGGACACCGTTCCTGGCAGTGGTGAGAAGTGGGGCTCGCCCGGCTTCCCCGCTGTGGATTAGAGCAGGTGCTGCTTGGAATTCAGCCTCCATGCTCCCTCCGCACTGGGATTTTGACTGGGGGTCGGGCCGCTCTCCTGCCCTCTTTGCCTGGGCGGAGCGCACCTTGTCCCCTTTACCACACCCCAGCAGGAGGCTCCCCTTCCCCAGGCAGGGGAGGCCCCTCCTTGCTCCAGGCTTATCCGACCACCCCCGGCCCCTGTCCGTGAGGCCCACCTTTCTGTTGCCTAGCAACAAGAGCACCTAATTATTGACTACCACGGTCAAAGAAATGCCGGCAGCCCCAGTACACAGACCAAGGAAGCCAGACAGACGCCGGCCCTTCGCATCCGAAACGTTATTTTTCAGTGAGAGAGGAGCAGGGGGAGGGCTCTACACTGCAGCGGACTTGGGCTACACAAGGTACATTGCAAAAAGCAAAACAAAACAAGAAGCCTGGCAAGCCAGGCCTCTGTGACCTACGCCTGTCACCCTACACGAGCCTGTGAGCTGGAGGGCCGTGGTTCAAAGCCAGCCTGGATGGAAATGGCCATGAGGCTCCATCTTCAAAGATAACCTGCAAAGGCCGCGCTAGAGGTTTGGCTCAAGTGGTAGCGGACTAGCCAAGCAAGTCACGCCGCTTTGAGTCCGGCCCCCGGCACCCCATGTTGAAAAGCGGGTCAGAAGAGGGGTTGGGGCTGTCCGTCTTTAGTTCCTGTAAGGGCACAGATGAGCACTGACTGACCGAGGACGGCAATTATTTTGGGTTTTTTTTTTTTTTCCATCTGTTAGAGAGTGATTTGCTATGGGGAGATTGGGGGTGGGGGAGGCTGTTAGGTTTCAGGTATGGTTTTTTTTCCCCTTCAGTTCGATGGGCCTGGTCACTTTTCTAACGTAGAGGTCTTCTGACTCATTCTAGGTTATCAGGTTTAAAAATAACCGTTCTCACTGGATTTCTTAGCTGGCCAAACCCATCTGTTTCTCCCTGACATCGGCAGCTATCACTGCCCGGTTTTTATTTTCTAAAGGAGTCTTCTGCGTGCTCTCGGTAGTAGCTAAAGACGTCCACCGGAACTGTTCATCCCCGGACCCGGCTGAGGACCTGGCTTTGTAAATTCCGGTTCAAGCACAGCCAGGGCGGCGAAGACCACAGGGACATCCTGCCGTGGACAGCCAAGGCCCCCCAGGGGCGCCCCGCCCTGCCTGCCACAGCGAAGAATCCGTCCGCAATTCCTTCGCGTCTGTAAATCTGATTAAATGTGTGTGCCCCGCGCCGCAGCTCCTCCAGGCCCCTGTCCCTGCCTCGAGCGGCCCTGGGTTCCTTCAAACGGCCATCCGGCTCAAAATACGCCCCCAACCCCGCCAGCCACCGGGGCTCCAAACCAAGGAGAGGAGCCGGGGGGGGGGGGGGGGAGCGAGGGGAGAATCGCTGCTCTGTCATCATTTCTAACACCAACTGTAACATGGATTTTTTTTTTTTTAATTGCTTCACGCAATTGAAGTGTCGTTGGGCTCCAGCGTTCCTTCCGGGAGTGGCTTTTGTTCTGGAAATTCTCCTCCTGGGCGCCCTTGTAGTTAGTTGTGCCAGGGTTGGTCCGCTGCCGCCCTCTGCTGGCTCTGCTGGGTAATAACCCAGTCCAATCCACTGCATTCCCTGAAAGCCACTTTCCCCAGACTGCAGGTTTCTCCTGAGTTCTCATCCGGGCCCAGGAATGCACCCAAGTGATGGACGAAGCACAGGAAATGTCTATCACATGCACAGGGTGGCCCAGGATGGCCGTGACGGTACCACAACGATGTGGACACATTTCATACCACTTAGAAATGGTTATGTGTGGGAAAATAATGGTTAGGCAGTGTTTATGTGTGTATACATAAAGAGGTGGTATGTATAATATAGTCATATTATGTATGATGATACATGTATATAATATAACATATACGTGTATCTATAAAGATATCTTCTGTTTTCCCATCCATCTATGCCAGCCATAGCCATAGTCAAGGATTATAATTTATCAGGAGAAATGGAATCACGTCTGTCTGCATAGAGATCTAGAATGCAAAGGAAAATTACAATCCCTCTAGATAAAAAGCAGATTGCAACAGGCACACCGAGGCAGGAGGAACTCCTACACTTGATAAAGACCGTCAGGAAAGAGCTGCGAACACGGAGTGAATGGGGAGAGAATGCCGGGAATGGAAGGTGTGTTTGAAAAGTGAGAGACCTGGGCAGCCTCCAACCCAGGGAGAGACAGCAGCAGGTGCCAGAATGGAGGGGGGGGTGACTGGGAGATGGACAGGCTGCCCCCTGCTCCCACCCCCACCCCACATTAGAATCACAGAAAATGACAAATGTCACGAAGGCAGAATCAAGAGTGGACTGGCCACTCCAAGATCACAAAAAACCTTCGTTCAATTTTCTGCCCGATGAAACGGAAACTTAGGGAATCCTCAAAAAGGACTGGATTTTACTGAGAAAAGAACTAAAATTTTAATTATCCTTCTGTGGAATAAAAACTGAAGTGTTACTGGTTTGTATTTTAAAGTCGTCTTCCGTGGCCATCTTTCCAGATTCAGATGTACTGCTTACAATACCCAAGTCTGGTTTGCCAGTACTGATTTACGAGCCGGTATCAAAGGAGGAACATTTTTCAAACAATCCCGAGCCACAGAACTTCTGCTATCTGCAGCCCTGGGAGGTTTCGTGAGTCTAGGAGTTCCTTGGAGTCGGCCTCCAGGAAGTGTTTACTGTAAACACCGTGATCCAATTAGAAATGTTACAGCAGTCTTTGAGACAAGTGTAAAAAGGCTGAGAAATTTTTGAAGAAAGCCGAAAAATGTAGCAACCATCTGGAAATCTTAAATAGATGACAGTAATTATTCAGCTGTTTAGAAACAAGTCCCAAACAAGAAAACTTGAAGCTGATCTCTCATTTTCCGCTAAAATAATTACTCGTTTCCCCGGCTTACAGTTTGGGGCGTCGTGACATTACAGACACCCACAGCCCCTCTCCCGCAGACACGCGACATCTGGGAAGTGGAGGGGGTCTTCATTCGGAGCGCGCCCGGGCCCCCTCTCCTCCACGTGGAATCCCCAAGCCCTGCCGCCCGGTCCCCCATCCGGACTGACCTGCCCCTCTATCCTGCACGCTTCTACCACGTAGGACCCAGGCCCTGCGTGGCCGACGCCCGCAGACACACCGGCCTCCCCACCACCGCCGCCTCGGAGCCGCAGCCCAGAGCAGCTCCTGGTTCCTCAAAACCCAGCAGGTGCCCAGAAACCCAAACCCAAACTCCTGGGCTGGAGGAAACAGCATCCACTTCTGCTCCTCCCCAGTCCATCTGCGTCACTCTTCTGGGAGACGCCCAAGGTCATCCCATCCAATCAGACGCCCACCCTCCGCATCCTCTGAGTTCTGTCCCGCCCCCTGGCCCGTGCCCTCTCGTTGATGGTAGTCCCCCCACCCCATCCCCTTATCCGCTGGAAGATGTTCCAAGACACCATCCCCACCCCCCACCCCCGCGGGGATGTCGGGACTGCAGGACCTGCACCCAGTTGTTTAACCTGTAATTAGACAAGATAAAAGATTAGCAAGAAGTAACACTAAGATAGTTCTGATAACAGCCTAGCCTCCCCAAGGGTAGAGAGGTGACTCGAGTAAGGTTTACCTGAGCAGGTAAGACAGATGCGCGGATGCACAGAAAAAGGCAACGCCGCACCCGGGCCGGGCAGAGTTAGGCGGTGTGACGGAGACGGATGCATGACTTGACCGTTGGGGATGATTCTGGGGTCCTTCCGGTTGGCATTTCTACACCGTGGGTAGCTGAGCCACAGAAAGCCCGAGTGTGGAATTGCTCTCCTTTCCCATACTGGTGCCATGATATGTGTGGCCTGGACTTCCTCTTTCTTCGGAATTCTCTAGAACGTTCCCATTGCTGCCCCAGACAGAGGGGCTGACCTCCGTGAAGCCGTGCCCTCTGGATTCTCAGTGGTGCTTGAGCCTCTCCCTCTCCTTCCAGATGCTTCCTGACCTTCCTTTCCCAGCAAGAAACCAAGAATCTACCGAAGGACCAACAAGGCTGGAGAGCCCGGAGAACACAGAGCGATCGCACGAGTCTGAACGGCGCGTCCATCTTGACGTGAGGGCGGTTGTGACGAAGCTGCCACAGAGCGGGGCTTACATAACCCGCGGATTGTCTGGGCGTGGGAGCTAGGGAGGCCAGGGGGGTGTCTTGGGGGGGGGGCTCCGATAGCCTCTCTCCTCGGCTTGCAGATACTGTCTTTTCCTTCTGTCCCCCTTCTCCGTGTGCCTGTGTTCTCTTCGTACCAGGACCCAACCAGAGCGGATCAAGGCCTCATTTTAATTCCCTTACCTTGTAAAGACTTCATCCCAAACCTGTTCACATCCTGGGGCCTGGGGATGGGGCTCCGACACATGGGAACCAGAGGTGGACGTTGGGGCAACCCGGAGCAAGCCCCGGGGAGCCGCCATTGAAGTCTCCCGCTGCGGGGCTCCACAGACGGTGGAACTGGGGTGGGGGAGACACCAACTATTTTGATGAGCAAAGCCAGGGCTCCGGAGCAGAAGACCCAGTGGGCCAGAAACAGGCGGAGACGTTGCCACTCGGGCCAACTTGGCGTCCCAAATCCTACCCCCCGGGAACGTGCTCATTGATCCCCACTGTGGAGGGCTTTGCAGAGCAGCCTGAGAACCAGGGTGGCGATGGAAGAAGAAGGCGGTCCATGGCTGGGGATGTGGCGTAGTGGCAAGAGCACTCGCCTCGTATACATGAAGCCCTGGGTTTGATTCCCCAGCACCACATATATAGAAAACGGCCAGAGGTGGCGCTGTGGCTCAAGTGGCAGAGTGCTAGCCTTGAGCAAAAAGAAGCCGGGGACAGTGCTCAGGCCCTGAGTTCAAGGCCCAGGACTGGCCAAAAAAAAAAAAACAGAAGGTCCCTGGCTGAGAGGAACGTATGTCCACCGGCATCTGCGAGGAGGCAAGCGGCTCCGGGAAGAAGGCCCCCACCCCAACGCCCTTTCCCAGAAACACGGGCCTAAAAGAGAAACTGGGGGAGACATCCGCTACCTTTATGGACATTTAACAGCTATTAGGAAAGATTAGCACTCTGAATAAATGGATATTTATACCATATTCCTGGTATAAATTAGTATATATAGTGTAAATAATATAGCAGATTCAGTAATTAACCAACTTAATATCGTAGATGTACCAATTACCTCTAAATTATTCTGCATATTCAGTGCAATCTTAGTCAACATTTCAGCTGTGTTTCTTACGAATTCGCCATGATAATTCTAAACTTGTAAAGAGGACATCCAGACTCACCAAGAGGCCGGGGTTAGGGTGGACGTCACCAGAGAAAATTACACAGCAGAAGGAGCAGGGTTGTGGCACAGGTTTTGACAGAAGCCAATAGGACATCCTGAAAGGGTTCAGAGATGGCCCTGCACCTGCCCCGGGTGTCACAAAGCCAGGCAGAGACACAGGTGTTTGCCACAAATAGACTCACTGTGGAGAAAAACAAACTCTACTCCCAGCTCATACCCTACACGAAGCACCAGACGGTGTAGAAGCCTGAAGATTGGCGCTAGGCAGCGGCAGGGCCTCGTATTTGTAATCCTCGCTCTTGGGAGGCTGAGAACTAAGGGCTGCAGCTCAACGTGAGCCCGGGAAGATAAATCCATCAACTCCAGTGAAGCAGAGAAACACTTGAACTTCAGCTCTGGTTGGACTAGAAGTGGAGCGAGAAAGTTGGCCAGATTCCAGGGGTTCGTACCTGTGGCCACATCTGCGTGGGAGCCTGCGGTGGGGAGAACCAACAGTTCACAAGGCTTCCTCTCCATCCACCTCGGATTGCTGGCTGTGGTGTCTGTCATTCCCACTGCCGAGGAAGCACCGGGAGAAGGGTTGTGGTACAGCTCGGCCTCAGTCAAAAGCGAGGTCCAAAAATAGATGGGGTGGAAATGGGGTGGGAAGCTCTGAGCTCAAACCTCAGTACCACAAAAAGAAAAAGAAAAAATGGAGTGGGATTGCAAAGATGCAACAGATGCCTTTGTAACTCCAGACTCCTTGAACAAGGACCAAGAAGGACAAATCACAGTATCAGTTCTTAATGGATCAGCCTGACAACAGCAAAAATAAAAAGCTTTTGCCCAGCGACGAAAACTCCACAGACTACTTTCCGTAGCCATGAGATACTAAAACATCGGCCATATCAAGAATCCACGGCATCGTAAGAGGCAGACTATCTAGGCAACAAAAATCGAAATTCTATTTAAGAAACCAGAAGAAAAAAACAAAAGCATGCGTTACAAATTGCACGCGGGGCTTGCGCAGATGAGTATCACACCACCAATGACCAGAGTAACTCAATCACAACCTGCTGGAGTCCATTCTCACAGTATCAGAGGCTGCGCGGTGCATAAAGAACAGCGGTTTCCACCCCAGCGTGCCCAACGCTGGGTACTCCGGGCCTCCCGTGGTTTCTGGGTCTGGCAGGAGCTGGGTCTCCTCCCGCCCGGTGGAGCTTCCTTGCCAGGAGGGAGTTTTCCTCGTCAAGCCTTCTTACACAACGCCAGCCCCCTCCCTGGGGACCAAGCCCCTGCAACGGGTGCGCCTCCAAGGGCCCCTCCCCGAACTCTGTTATTCTGAGGGTTACATCTCACCGTGAGCGTGGGAGTGGCGCGTAGTGTTTTACCTACAGCAGAACCCCACGGCGTGGGGAATGAAACCCCAGGCGTTAGGAAATCCAGATTCACCTAAAGCCACAGGAACAGGAGCGGTGAACCGCCTTCATTAGGGATGACGCTGTCGGCTGCAGCCGCTGTGGCCACCAAGTTTCCTCTCCTCCGCGCACCGGGCCTTCGGCACCGATGTGGATAGCTTGATGACTGGCCCGGAATCTCCAGTCTAGTCACAGGGAAACACCCCCCCTTCAATCCCCAGTAGCCGCCCCCCGCGACCGTGACACGCCATCCGATCCACAGGCCACCAGATGGCCGAGGCCTAGGCCGGGAATTCCCCGCTGGGCCGCCGTTCGGGTGTCTGCGCCTGTTGACAGGAGAGGAAGACCCAGCGAGAAGAGGATTTCCCGTGCCCTCATGGACGGGTTTGGGGATTCTTTCCAGAAGGTGAGCCGATCCTGACTCGCAGAAGGAAAAGCCCAGAACGAAGAGCACCGGCTTAGATGCGTCTGTCCGTGCGTCTCTTGATCTCAAAGCCACCTGGAATCATAAAGTGGGTTGTCCGCGTGTGGTTCAAGGCCCGTTCCGATGGATTTGGATCTGCATTACCTAGCCTGCCGTCTCTTTCCTCAATGTCGTCGGCTCCTGATTCCGGATCGTTCTGGAAGTTCCAGTGCCGTTGCGGTTTGCGCTGCCGCCGTGGGGTGGGTGGCTGGCCCTTTGAGACGCCAGAACACCTGCCCCTCAAGCAATTAGAACGGCCCGCCACTGGAACTACGTGTTTCCTGATGCATTCTGCCTAAGGACTACAAATTGGGTGGCTTAAAATCACAGGATTCCCTCCCTCCACCGCCAGCTCTAGAGGGCAGAGACGAAGCTCAGGGCGTGGGCAGAGAGCCCCGTGCTACCCGAAGCCCTTCCGACTTCGAGAGGCAAACCCTGGCCGATGGGAGCCGCCTCCAAGCCCGGCCTGAGCACCCACCAGGTCCAGCAGAGCCACAGGACGACGTAAACCGCGGCAAGGGAGCCATTTCTCCAGGAGTAGAAATCCTAAGAAGACTGAGAGCCCCAGCTACCCGTTTGGGGAGCCTCCGGCGGAGCAGGGGCAGATCTTAGGGGGACTCAGCATGCAAAGGCTCTTCAAGATGAGCCCTGCAAGACCCGGGTTGAGCGTGTTCTTCCCGGCGGGAGAAGATCCGCGTCGTGTAGTCGGGAACTCCCCCCTGGTCCTCCGCAGGGACGGTCCTCAGGGTCTGCTTCCCCCCGGGTGGGCTGGACGCGTGGGAACCGGGGCACCCGCGGGCGGTTGCTTCCGTGAACGCGTCGCGGCTCACGCACACACATACGCACGCACACGCGGGCACGAGGACTTGAACTCCCGGCTTGGTGCTGCTGGTTTGACTTGTCATTTTCGCCTGCGGCCGATGCTCTGCCGCCTGAGTCGCGCCCCCCGCGGGGTAACTGGAGAGCAGGGTCTCCCGGGCTTCTCTGCCCGGGCGAGCTTGGAACGGCGACCCCTGGACCTCGGCCTCCCGAGCGGGAGGATTGCGGCGCGAGCCCCCCGTGTCCCGCTTCGTTTTGCTTTGATCCGTGGGTCCCCCTCCTTCCAGATGCCCCAAGGCGCCGGGCGTTAGCTGCTCTCACGGCCTCGGGGAGCCCACGGTCCCGGCCCTGAGAACGGGCGTGGTAATCCACGAGGGCAGCCGGGGCGGCGGCCACGGGCCCGACGGAACACGATCTCTGGAAGGGCCCCGTCCGCGCAGGTGAGCGTATGCGTCCGTCACGCTCGAGGAGGAGGGGCCGACAGCCGGGCCCGCGTGTCTCTCGGTGTTCTGGGTGATGGCAGGAAGCCGTCCCTCTCGACTGGGAAGGCTCAGATGGCAAAAGGCTCGGGACGCAGCCAGATCCAGATTCGCCGCGTCAGCCGTGGTCCAGGCGCCGGTGATGCTGGAATCGAGAAGGAAGCACCTGCGCACACTCCGGGGACCGGGGACCGGGGACCAGGGACCGGGCCGCAGTCCCCAGCGGCGAGAGGCCCAAGGACTCCGCGGCGCCAAGATCTGGTGCTCCCCGCCACAGAGCTCACGGCCTCCTCCCGGCAGGGCAGGTGCTCCCGGCGGGGCCTGGACGGCTACCACTGGCCAGAGCCACCCGGAAAAATGCGATCGTTACCTCAGTTGCTTTTTCTGCTAAAACAGAATCAGAGTGCGCAGTTTACAATGAGCAGAAACGTAGTTGACTCGCGATTCTGGAGGCCGGCGGTCCAACAGGAGAGGTGAACTACGGCAAGGAGCTTCTTGAGGTTTCCTACAAAAAGAGGAGGAGGAAGAGAGAGAGACGGGAAGGAAGAAATGGAAGGGAGGGAGGGAGGGAGGGAGGGAGGGAGGGAGGGAGGGAGGGAGGGAGGGAGGGGGAGGGGGAATGGAGGAAGGGAGGGAGGAAAGGAAGGAGGGAAGAAAGAGAGGAATGAAGGGAGGGAAGAAGGGAGAGAGGAATGAAGGGAGGGAGGGAGGGAGGGAGGGAGGAAGGGAGGGAGGAAGAGAGAGGAATGGAGGAAGGGAGGGAGGAATGGAGGAAGGGAGGGAGGGAGGGAGGGAGGGAGGGAGGGAGGGAGAAGAGAAGGGGGGTGTCCTGCTCTGCCTCAGGCCAGGCTTGGGCACGCGCGTTTGTGGACGGTCTCTCTCCCACGCTGATTCATAACTGTCTCTCCTGTTGGCTGGTGTTTGGGACCGCTGGTGTCGCCGTTGGAGCTTCCCCCTCACAGGTGTCCCCTGGGCCTGTGGCACACCCTGCACACCTGGCACACCCGCCACACCCGGCACACCGTGCTCTAACGAATGGGTTGACCCAGCGGAGCCTCTCAGCCCAGCTCGCAGTGAGCCTGGCGATGTTCCGGAAGGGCCCGGAGCCTGCTGTCCGTGGGCGCTCCTCCTCGGTGGCCTTGCCTGACGCGTGTTCCACAAGGACAGGGACGCGAGTGTGGCTGACCTCGACTTCAGTCTTCCTTGAGGCCCGAGGCCCCGCGGAAGGGCTGGGTGCCCGGCCGGCAAAGAGGGCGCAGCGCGCAGTTCCCCCGGTAGAGGGCGCTGGAGGGCCGGGCGGGAGACGCGGCCCGGGCCTTGGTGTAGGTGTAGCAAAGGCAGGCCGTCTCATTCCCGGGCTCACGTCCCCCATGGTTCTCGTGAAATGAAACTCGTGTGTTCACACCCGGGGAGAGGCATGTCATCTTACCAAATGAAAAGGTTCCAACCTAACACATCATCGGCCTGATGGTCCACGGAGGAGGGGAGGCCTGGGGGGGGGGGGGGGGAGGAAAGAAGGAAAAGTAAGAGCGAGTGTGCAAATGTGTGCCGACTGTGATACAAGTAGCCGCGGGGCTAGCCTCTGCGCGTGCGGGGCAGCCAGCTCAGCCCGGGGAAAGGAAGCTGGCTCTGTGTGCGTTCAGCGGGGGGGGGGGGGGGGGGGGTTGGAGGGAGCCAGCTCTGGGTGTGTGCTTTGGGGGAACCTGGCTCTGAGTGTGTGCAGGGAACACCCCAAATCGGGGAGGCGCTGGCACGGGGGAGGGGGGGCGGGGGGGGGGTGTTCACGGGAAGGACCTCGGCAGCCTTCTCCACGGACAAGGCAGCGGTCTGAGACCAGGCTTTTTTTTGCTTTGTTCCCATTTAGAATCCGAATCTCTCGAAGAGCACAAGCGTGACCAACGGAACGTTGATGTGGAATTTGGGGGTGAGCCCGGCGCCCGCACAGCTCAGTTCTCTTGCCCCTCGGAGAGAAGAGGGGGCACCATGTTGAGTGTCACATCAAGATAAGGAGTTCATACAAAGTGCCGGGGTGCAGTTATCACACATCAAACTAAGTTGATTATCTTAGAACTGATTGTTGGCTCACGGCTGTCATCCGAGCTACTCAGGAGGCCGGGATCCCAGGACTGCGGTTTGAAGCCAGGCCTAGCAGACAAACCCACGTGACTCTTGTTTCCAATTAAGCGGCTGGAAGCGGAGCGGTGGCTCCGGAGAGAGATCTCCAGCCAGCCTGAAGCAAAAAGCTGAGCAAGAGGGCAAGATGCTGGGTTCAAGCCCCGCTACTGGCACAAAGCGGGAGGAGGGATAACTGTCTGCTTTTCACTGGAGTCAGAGGTGGACGCTTGAACATGACCGGCTCTTGGTGACTAGCAAGCCCTACTATGAAGTGGCTGTGCAGGGCATGGCTCTTAGCAGAATTAGAAATAGTAATTAAATTCCATGCCGCCAGCTCTTGTTGTAAGACCGGAAGGAGCCACAGGGCTTGCTGTCTTCCATGCATTGGCTCCACTGGGAAATTCACGCCCTTGTACAAGAGCAGAAGACAGCAGAGGAACTTCAGAGGAGGCAGAGGCCCGAGGATGGGAATTTAATCTAAAATAATAATAATCACAAAGATGCTTAACTTCTGAAGAGGGAAAATGGACAAGTAAAATGCAATGAGTGAATTCGTCACGAGGATGGACAGGTGCGAAGACTCTCTGGGAAAGTGGGTATGGCTGGCAAACAGGAGCATTCTAGGAAGAAGGCTCCAAGGGGCTCGGCCGTCCACTGAGCAGAACTGCACCAGGGGTCAGCCAGGCCCTTAACTTGGGGTCAGAGGAGTCTAGGGCTGAACAGCTTTATCATGAGCTCATCTGAGTCCCTTAGAGTTATCTATAAAATACAACGCATCTGGCTGCGCACTGTTGGCTCGCCTCCGTGATCGTATTCAGGAGGCTGAGCTCTAAGGACTGCGGTTCAAAGCCAGCCCAGGCAGAAGAGTCTGTGAAATTCTTATCATCAATTCACCAGCAAAAAGCCAGAACATGTGACAGAGCTGTGACTCCAGTGACTAAGCTTCAGCCTGGAGCAGAAAAGCTAAGGAAGAGAGCAAGGCTCTGAGTGCTAGCCTTGGTACTGGCACTAGCATGCATGTATGCACTCACGCCTACACACACACACACACACACATACAATGTGGCAAGGAAATAATGGCCAAGTGTTTTCATGGTTAAGGGGAACAGAGGCAGACTTCATATGCAGGAGACCACAACAGAACACCGCGTGCTGGACGCATGGCTTGTACACAGCAAAACCCCTTTGCAGTAGAGGAGGAAGTTCGGCGTGAGGACTCAGACCTGCAATCCCAGCACTCAGAGGAAGAAGAAAAGAGAAAAAGGAAGCCGTGTGCCTGTTATTTTATCGCCATCAAAAAAATAGCATTCAAAAAAGTTAAGCCCGTCGTGGGGGCTCCAGCCTACATTCCTCGATGCTTGGGGGTGGGGGGGCGGGGGCTGAGATCAGGGGGCCCAAGGTTCGAGGCCAGACCAGGTGAAAACGACTCAGGTACCCATCTCCACACGGGAGACGTCCGAAAGGGAGTAGCACGGTCGAGGGTCACCCACGAGCGGATACATTCGTCTGTATTGGAAAAGTCATCACAGCAGAAAGGGAGGGGAGGACTCAGTAGAGTGGCCCAGTGGCCCCTATCACCAAGTAATTAATTAAACGGCATTAAAGGGCATTTTCAGGCACGACACGACTTTGGAAAAGAAAGGAAGAAAGAAGCAGAGGGAACTTATCCCTAGTGCACTTGGATAGCCCAACACGTTAGCAGGGGTTCCATGCGCAGAATGAGATGCCGCCAGGCGGAAACTCAGGGGTTTACGCAGCACTAAGGAATTCCACAAACGGCAGAAATAAGGTCAACGCAAGAGTCGGCGTGCAAGAACTTTCTGTTCCGTAACTAAGAACAAAGCCTGGTAACCCGTGTACAAAGAGGAGTGCACAAATGAGAAGAGAAGACAGTGAGGGATGGGTGTACAGGGCCTGTGTGGTCGCCACGTGAAATGGTGCTGGAACACGGCAAGCGCGGGCCACGCGTGGGTTCTGAGCTGGGGGCAGCGGCGGAAGGGTGACGTCGCTCAAGACACGCGGTCCTCCCAAGCTGCTTGGCTGGATGGCAACTCCTCTGCTCAACTCCTTTAAGACGAGAGAGAGAAAGAGCGGGGGGAACCTCTGCTGGTAAACCAGACGAGGAAATCAGCAAGTGTAGCAAACTGTCCTGGTCAAGGTCACCAAAAGAAAGGTGGGCATGGACGGGCCAGCCTCTGCAGACGTTTCCAGTAAAGTTCTTCTAAGGGAGACTTCAAGAAGCTGGCCACGCCCAGAGGGTGGGATCTGCCGGGGACTGAGGGCACCTTAGAGCTGCGAGGCGCCGTGAGACTCGGTGTGAGACGCGGTCCCCGGTGGCCCCAAGAAGGGACTGAGACGGGGAAACTTACAAGAAAGAGAGGCCCCGTGCAGTCAGGACGGCGAGAGAGAGAGAGAGAGAGAGAGGGTGCGCGACAATGTGTGTGTGTGTGCATGTGTGTATCCAAGTACATATGTGCTGCAATGGGGACCTGGGATGTGTGTGCGTGACTTGGTCCCCCGCCCGTGGTGCTGTTGGAAGATGGGAGTATATGTCAGAGGTGAAGCCTTGGGGGAGGAAGTTAGGTCATGGGGGTGTGGCCTTGGGGGAGGAAGTTAGGTCACAGGGGCGTGGCCTTGGGGGAGGAAGTTAGGTCACGGGGGCGTGGCCTTGGGGGAGGAAGTTAGGTCACGGGGGCGTGGCTTTTGGGAGGAAGTTAGGTCGTGGGGGCGTGGCCTTGGGGAGGAAGTTAGGCCATGGGGGCGTGGCCTTGGGGGAGGAAGTTAGGTCGTGGGGGTGTAGCCTTGAAGGGGAAATGAGCCCTTTCCTGCCCCGCCCCCCCCCCCGCCGTGTTTCACAGTGGCAGTGTAATAAACAAATCTCCCCCTTGCACCACCACATGCTTGCGCTGTACGGCGCTGCCACAGGTCCAAAGCAACGGGGACGAGGGAGCCTGGAGTGGAGCTACCGAAATCCCGAGCCCAAATAGATCCTCTCCCATCATAAACTCACGGTCTGGGGTACGTCGCCACGGTGACCGAAGCGAACACGGAGGATAGGCACCGTTCATGTGTACGGTGTATATGCACTGCGTGTACGCACACTCTGCACGTGTATCTATGGGCACACGTGTATATACCTGCATGTGCCTATGTACATGTTTTTGCACAAGTAGTTTAATGTAATGAAACTCAACCTCCTCTCTACAATTCTTTCCCTGTCCCAGGTCCCCAGAATCTCTGGATCTTAGCTACAAAGGGCCCAGACAGTCCTCATAGTGAAGAGGATTCCAAGACACACCGCCTCCCCGCCCCCCGACTTCCCCGCTAGCTACTATTCAGTAAAGGGATAACTGTTGCTGAGGAAGCGTCTAACACGTGCCGAGTCCCAGCCCGCACGACTCCCGCGTGCGGTGTGTTCTGGACAATCCCATGACTGCTCTGTGAGGTGGGCGCTGGCATTGTTCTGGGTGCGGTTGTGGTCTTGGAAGGCTAACGAACCTGCCCGGGCCGCACGGATGCAGTTCCAATGCAGTCTGCGCTTGCAGCCGTTCTGACCCCATTGTCCCAGCTGCAAAGGCGATGCTGTTGGGAAGGCCACTACTGAGCCAGCCAGTGGGGGGGGAGGGGGAGGGGGAGGGGGAGGGGGAGGGGGCCAGCATAGAAAACATCTGCCTGCAGACCAAGGAACTGCTTCCCAGAGAGAGCAGCACGCCCCAATTGAGAGGCGGGGGAAGCGCGACCCCCGAGGAGAAGGCAGGGGGTGGAAGGGCGTTCCGGGAGGGTGGAAGGGCGTTCTGGGAAGGCGGGAGCTTTGCATCGGCCTGGCTCGGGCTCGCCTCACTCCGTCCGGATGACAGATGGCGGGATCCATCCCCGCCGAAGCCAGGAGACAGGCTCTCCACGGAATGAATGAATAATGGAGAAGGGACTCGAGTTCTGGGAGGACCAGGATGGAAATAAACCAGGAATGCGTTGGCCACTTCTGCTCACAAAGCCAATTTCAAGCGAACTCTTTTTCCCGTCGAGTTAGGATAGCCGAGGCCCCGACCCGCACCCGCCCTTCTGGGAGGCCTCCGAGGGCACCGGGAGTTCCGGTCCACACGGACCGGTGAGCGTCCCTGATGGACCGAGGACGGAGCTGGACCGCGCCGTGGCTCCCCCAGCCCCCGTGGGACTCAGAGGGCTGGGCCGCGCTGTGGCCCTGGTGTTCGTGGGGCTCAGAGACCGCCAGCATGCAGGGGAAAATGGGCCGGGGGGGGGGCTCCTTGTTCCAGGTCTCACCTCCATCCAAAGATGGCAGGCATGGCAGTATCTTAAGGAGATGATTCCAGAAGCTTCCGTGAGCTGTGGGGAAGTGATAGGGAGGAAGGGAGGAGCCCATGCCCAGTATACTCGTGGGTGTCACCGTGGGCACTGGACCCAGCCCCCCCACCCCCGGGGACATCTAGGGGACTGTGACGCAGTACCTGGTCTCGGGGGACCTCTTCCAGTGGGGAGGAGTGGGTTCAGTCACTGTACCCCTGGAGCCCTTGTCCCATGGATCTGGCCTCCGCTCTGGTCCTGGGGTCCTGTGGTTAGAGACAGCCGCCCTGGGCAGAGAGGCGGGGTCGGGAGGGAATGCCACGCAGAGATGATGTGAGAAGCTTCCGGCAAGTGCTGGTACAAAGGGAAGCTCTAACCCGAAACGTCCAGGATGGAAGGACAGAGCGTGCCAGGAGAGATTTCCTAGACGTTTCCTGGAATCGTTTCCCTGTGCACCTCCACGTGGAGTTCACCTCTACGGAGCGACGCCTCGGCCCAATCCACCTTTGCAGCCAGTTGGATCTTCCTCAGCGTTGTTCGTATGGGGTAGGAGAAATCGAGAGCAAGAAATGCGGAGCAAGGACGAGGGAAGACAACTGGTCTGCTCCTTCTCCAGCTTCAGGAAGCAGCGGCCACCCAGCAAGAATGGCCAACACGGACTTCTGATCATCACCGCGAAGACCTGAGCACGTTCAAAGTGCCGGAATCTCTCTCTGCGTGCGAGGCCATGCGGTCTGGTTTTCGAACACTTTTATCATTTTTCTTCTTATAAAAAGCAGCGTTGGATTGTATAGAATGTATAATGTTCTATAAGTGGAATCACATTATTCACGCTGAGACACATTTCTAAATCGACAGTATGCTATGGGTGCCATTTATATCCCTACGCATATTTCTAGACTGTTCTGGAAATCATATTCCATACACCAGTGACCTTTAAAAAAAAAAAAAGGTTATTACAAGTAAATATTTTTTCCTGTCTTCTTCATTACCTTTAGCCTTTCTTGCATTTTCCTCAAGTATGTGCTCACGCCCCCGCCAAGGCAAGAATGGAAGACAAGACTGCAAGGTAGTCCGGCCCCAGCCGCCCTTGTGCGTTGGTGCTGGGGCTCTGCGTGTCGGAGAGCCGGCCTCGGGCCGCGCTGCGGAGTCCTTCGAGGTGGACGCCGTACTGACGTCTGCTGCTCATTGGCAGGCCGGAGCCGGCAGGTCGGAAAGGAGACTGCCCCTGGCGCTTTTCCCGAGGGAGCCAAACCCGATTCTTACTCACTCTTCAAGTCTTAGACCCAGATTTTTCCGGGCGTCCACGCTCATCATAAAACATATACCCGTCGGGACACGGTGTCTCTCCAATTCCGTTGCGTCTGTTGTGTCCACGGATGATGCGAGGCTGGATACGATCGCGCAGTGCTGTCTTGAAAAACAATCCTCCTAACTCTGCACGAAGGCTTCCGGAACGTTCCGAAAACCAAACCATCCACCAAAGCACCCCCGGCGGGGGGGGGGAAACCGAGCTGACAGCCAGCTTAGAAAGGAGCGTGGTTCCTCGGGAACCAGAGAGCGGACAAAGCAACGTGCTCCTAAAGGAAACAGCCCTGCTCACTGACCACGTCCGCGGGGGGTCACCCGGCCTTTGGTCCCTCACGCAACCAAGGTGATCTCGGGAAGAAATTAGACTCTGAACCCCCAGGGAGCTGGGTTCAAGTCCCCTCTCTGCCCTTACCCATCTGAACATAGCTGAGTGATGAAATCGGTGTCTCTCACCTGTAAAGTGTGTGTGTGTGTGTGTGTGTGTGTGTGTGTGTGTGTAGGAAGAATGCTTCCTGGTCCCGGGTCACACCAGGGCGTAGCCCGGGTGGCACTTGCTGCCTCTCTGCCTCCTCCACGTAGCAGCTAAGCCCTGGCGATGAACGGGTGTGCCCCGGCCCCCAACGCGATCACCCCCAAGGCTCCTGGCTTCCTCTGCGCTGCGGGCTCGCTTGACTCCCGTGATCCACACGTGTGTATAACGTAGGCCCAACTATATCTGCATACAAAACCTCTCAAAACTGGGAAGAGAAAACAAGGACTTTCCCCCTCTTGGGAACCTTTGACATGGGCTCAGAAAGGAGTTTGAGGGAAGTTCTGTCCATCTGCCCGCCCGCCAGCACGGCCCTGTGAAGCTGAGGGAACAGCGCAAGAGCTGGAAACCTCATCCCAGCCCACGCCACGTATCTGATCGTTTTCCAAAACAGCACCCTTGCCAAATGGGCTCCTGGCTCCAGCCACTTGAGCAATTCTCTTGCTCGCGCTAAGAAGAGGCGTTGTGGCGGGGGAAGGAATCTGGGGGGGAAGGAATCTGGCAGGCGGAGGAGTCTGATCTGACTCTCTACCCGGAGAGAGCGGCAGGCAGGGCCCGACACGGGGAGAGTCCCCTAGGCGTCTCCTTCCCGGGGGTCCGCTCCCTCCCCCATCCTCTTGTCACCTACCCCACGATCCTGGGCAGCCGCCCGGACCCCGTGCTGCCCACGGCCAGCCGCCTGCTTAATGCGTCCATCCCACAGATGCGGCGTTCAGGACTTGCTGTGTTCAGGACTCTACCATCTGCCAGATGCCACTGGAAGTGCTGTGTACACAGGATCTCATCAGCCTACATGGCTGGAGTGGTTATAGACCCACGGATAGAGGAGGGGACTGAGGCACGCGGGGCCACAGGACCCAGCCGGGACTCGCGTGCTCCAGCGTGGGAACATCTTCTCCATGTAGAGTGGCCCGGCCCGCCTCGCTCCCTCCAGAGCCTGGCAGGCCCTGAGCTCAGCGGTCGCATCGGAGGGCGTCCGCCCCCCTCCAGTGGGGGGGCTAATTGTACCCGCTACCACCCAAGGCCGAATACACACACACACTCCGAAGGACACGCGGATTGGAGGGGAAAACCCTCCCTTCCATCTGTGACAGGGCGAACGGCCCCGCGCACGCCCGGCCGGCTCCCCGGCTCCCAGCCTCGTCCCCAGCCCCGCCGGCCTCCCTCATCACCCCCGGCGAAGCTTTGCTGGGCAGATTGGCCTCCGACTTCCTGGCTCCGCCTGAGGAACGGAGAGGCCGCGCCTTCTTCTGCTGCTCTTCGACATAGCAGGGAGAGCCGGGCGCCGGTGGCTCACGCCTGTCGTCCTGGCTAATCGGGAGGCTGAGACCTGAAGACAGTGGTTCGAAGCCAGCCTGGTCAGGGGAGTCCGTGAGGCTTTTAATCTCCAAGGAACCGCCAAAAACAGGAGCCAAGTGGAGAAACAGGTGGCTCGAGTGGCACAGCACCAGCTTGGAGTGAAAATCACGAAGGGACAGAGCGCACGGCGAACAGACTTTTCCGTCCAGTCAAGCAGCAGCTCCCTGGACGCGGGAGCCCCCGCCTCCCCGCCCCCACCCCCGCGTGGCTCCCGCGCCCCCTTCTTCCGGGCGGTGGCACACGGGGTGAACCCGGGGTTAGCGACGTGGCCGTGGAGATCCCCGAAGGGATCCAGCCCAGGGCAGTGTCCTTCGGGATCAAAACCGGGAGACGCCGGGGCTCGCCGCCGCTCCCCTCCGATGGGGCGGGGGCCGGGAGCAAAGCCTTCTGGGAAGGCAGATGAGGCAGAGGGTGGACTCCAGGTTCGGCGGCGAGCGGAATGAGCAAGGGGAGGCATCCGCATCGCCACGACTCCCCGCCGAAGGCTGTGTGGAGAGGGGCGCGCAAACCGTGAGCCGAAGCGCGGCCTCCCGAGGCGAGGGGGGGACCTGGGAAGACGGGTGGGGAGCGGTCACATGCGGAGGTACCAGACGGCCATGTGCGATCTTGCCTTTGTAAAAATAAAGGAAGCCTTTCACCTAAAAACACGATTTTAAGGAAGCAATTGCGTTTTTTTTTAATTTTTAAAAAGTCAGAGGTCCTAAAATCAAATTCTACCTCTGTGTTCTAGAAACCATGCGTGCCTCCAAATAAATTACTTAGCCTGTGTGAGCCTTGGCTTCCTCGATGCCTAGACCTAAGGTAATAATTCTTGCCCCTCTCCAACTTGGAAGGTTGCGGTGAAGATCCAGTTCTATGAGGGGCTGGATGTAGGGTTTTACAAAGCACTGCAAAGATGCGGGACATTTATTCTTGCCCAGTGTTAGAGGGAAAATTAAAGTAAATGGTGTTATTACACTCACATGTCTACGCCTAGACTTTGTATAGTAAAGCTGCAGTGTCGATTACATGAGCCCTTAAAATAGCTTTATTATATATTAATAAAAAATAATGCTTTCAAGGTGGCATACATGAGAAGGAATAATGTTTATAGAAGCCAAATAAAACTGTACTTATTCTTTATGAAAGTAATTCGGTGTCTAGCATTTTCATTTTCAAGAGAATGGTGTGAGGTCAGAGAACATGATGAACTGGCACCGGCAGCTTCTAACTTTAATTGTAGCCACTCCAGAGGCTGAGATCCGAGGGTTATGGTTCAAAGCCAGCCTGGCCAGGAAAAGTCTGTGAAGTCCTTACGTCCGAGTAGCCACCAAAAGCCAGTAGGGGGTTTGCGGCTCAAGTGGTAGAGGACCAGCCTTGAGCAGAAAAGCTAATTGACATTACCCAGACCCCGAGTTCAAGCCTCAGTACTGGCACGCACACGCGCGCGCGCACACACACACACACAGAAGGGACTGCAAGGCCCGAAGTCTTCCTTGCACTCTGGAAGGGAATCCACGCATCACTGCTGTTCTCACTGGTGCATGCTGGGAAGTGGCGGCTGGCTGGCGTAGGATCCACAGGGAGGGTCGGTCGGCAGCACCGCGACGGGAACATTGAAGAGACGACAGCCCTTGCTGGTCGCTGTTCCTGTCATTGCTTTCAGTGTGTCCTGCGCTAGGAGACCAGCGCAATTACCCTGCCGGCCACCGCTCCAGAGCCCAGAACACCCACCGGGAGGGGACAATGAGCAGGTGGCAGTCGGGGTAGTGGTTGTTCCCAGCTGACACACACGGCCTCACGTGCGCATCCCACAACCCGCGTCTTGTGGACCTATTCCTTCTGCCGTAGGTACGGCGGGCAGCTGGGGGCTCTGAGGGTCTGTGGTCAGCTTCTGAAAGCTGCTGACCGGGGAGGTCAAACCGTGTTACTCCAAACGATGAGCGGATCACTAATCTAATTAAGGTAGTGAAACCGGGAACTGCCACAGTGCCCAGAGTTCAAGGCAGCCGTGTAGAAATGTGCGACCAGGATCGCACACTTCCAAGAGTTCTGGTTCCCGCGGGCCGGGCCAGCAACGCCATTCCCGGGGACGTGGGGGGTACCGGCGTGCGGAGCAGGGTTGGGAAGGCGGATGGAAACTGGCAGATCACACCTGCTCGGGAAGTGTGTGGGTGTCAGGGGCTGGGAGCCAAGGCTGTAAGCAGGTGGTGTGGGAAGCTGTCCTTCAGCTCTGTCTCTTGGAGGCCCATTCTTTAGCTGCTGGTTTCTGAGGATCTAATTCCTTGTTAGCATTTGCATACCCTCCTCTCTCTCTCTCTGTGTCTCTCTGTCTCTGTCTCTGTCTATCTCTGTCTCTCTGTCTGTCTCTCTCTCTGTCTCTGTGTGTGTGTCTCTCTCTGTCTCTGTCTGTCTCTGTCTCTCTGTCTTTCTGTCTCTCTGTCTCTGTCTCTGTCTCTCTGTCTCTGTCTCTCTCTCTCTCTCATTCCTTGGAAACAAAGAACAGAAGCATAGAGAAGGCTTTTCATTACCTGGTACAGTGCCCTGCAAAGACCCAACAGAGGGGAGATAAAAGCCAGGGCTTGTGGGAGCAAACAATGAGGACTTCACTTACCCTGTGAAAGAGATTCACACAAGTGGCAGAACAGTGCACACTTCCCCCTTTCTCTTTCAAAATACCCTAGCCAGAAACAAAAGGAAAAAAGAAGTTGAATCCAAGGATTTAAAAAAAATTCACCCAGCCTTAACTTACTCAAGGTCAGATATTTACATTCGTGATCAGAAAAGGAAACTTCCTGAACAACAACCCTACCCTACGGGGTAGGAAGGCACCTCTGAGCTATGACGGGGCCCAGGCAAGGCGGCCAGACCTCCGTCCCCAGGTCCCCTGACTCCCACAGAGGGAGAAGACCCCAGCCAAGCCCCTGAGCCACAGACAGAAACCACGGTGCTGTCATGTGGCAGAATTGCTTAGCCGCCCAGCCCTCCACCACCTGAGCCACGGCCCTGGCTGGCCCTGCTCACATAACCTTCATAACCTTTCCTACACCTCCTCGTCCCCTGCTGACGTCTCCCTGTCTACCTCGTCACACCTGTCCACTCCTACCTGCAGTTACCATGCCACCTTCGCTGCTGCCAGGAGTTTTGAAAAGCTGTCTTTACGTGCTCTTCCCCTTTGCCCTCCTGTGACTCTGAGTGTTACAGAATGTTACATTCTACTACAACTTACTAATCACGAAACTTCGAAGGACCTTGAACAGCACAACCATCTTAGTATAATATAGCAAGAATAAGGCAAGAGGGAGGAAAAAAGGCAGAGCCCTTGACTTATTCATGTTAACCCTTAATTAAGGTTATAGTTTAGGCCACAAAAAGCAGATTGAATAGTAATCATTTGATGTCACCAGACACAGAAGAGAGGAAGAGCGCACACACACACAAACACACACACACACACACACACACACACCATCAACCCACATGCACACTTTTATACAAGGTAATAGAAAGAAAACCCCTTTCCATACTGACAAGGAATTGAATAAACTTACCATAATTAGGGACAAAATAAAGTCACCTCTTCCTGAGTCTTCTGGTTTGGCTCACTGGATTCAGATCACTGGAATTAAGAATTTAAGGATTGGGCTGGGGATATGGCCTAGTGGCAAGAGTGCCTGCCTCATATACATGAGGCCCTGGGTTCGATTCCCCAGCACCACATATACAGAAAATGGCCAGAAGTGGTGCTGTGGCTCAAGTGGCAGAGTGCTAGCCTTGAGCAAAAAGAAGCCAGGGACAGTGCTCAGGCCCTGAGTCCAAGTCCCAGGACTGGCAAAAAAAAAAAAAAAGAATTTAAGGATGGACCCCAAGGAGACAAGCCAGAGCAGGTTTATGAATGCAAAGCAAAAGCACGCCCTGCGTACAGGAGGGTGGAGAGGAAGCGGCCCCGTGCTCTGAGGCCCGGGGCATTCGCTGGGGGTCTGCAGAGATGGGGTGGTCAGTTCTGGACATCTGGGTCACACGTCATTAGCCCCTGTGCCCCATGAGGGGAGTGTTGACCTTGGTGGTCAGGCTGGGGCTGTTCACTTTTGTTTTTTGTGGGGTTTTTTTCCCCCCTGTGGGGCCCAGGTCAGCAGGATCTGACTTTTGTTCCTGTCCACAGTCTAGAACGTGATTTTTCAGCATAATCGTGCAGCAGGTCTCTCAGGAAAGCGAAAGCCCAGTGAGAGGCTTAGAAATGCGGACAGTGAACTCATCAGCCTGGCCTCGAATACTGTTGAGGACTTGGGTCAACGGAGGCCCAATCCCCAGCTCCGTTCTGGGGTTTGGAGCAGCATTTCTTGCCTTTGTGCCCTCGGCTGGCCTTCTTTGGGTTGTAGAGACTCAAGCCCAGGGTTCACGCTTGGTCTCCATCAAGAAATTCCAGCACGGTCACAGCAGACTCAAGAATGTGACCTTACGTATCTCCCCATGAGCTTTGAGAACCGGAGTACTCCAAGATCTAACACAAGAGGCTTGGAAAACAAAGCGCTGAAGCCCTGAGAAGAAAAGGCAGGTTTTCATCAGTACCTCCATAATCCGAAAGCCACCAGCCTTGAGGAGGAGATAAGGCGAGGTTCCACTTCATGGAAAAGACATTACCGCTCTACATCATCATCATAAGCTGTGAGCGTATTCAAGGATTTTCTTTTGAGTGCAAATAAAAGGATGTCTGTTATCATAGGCACAGGGGTGGGTAGGAGGCTCAGGGAAAGGTCCCTGGGCTGCCACACTCCATTTAATAATGTCCCCTTCCCTCCCCCCCCCCCGGACAAGGGTTGAGACGCTGGCTCTGTGTCCTCCCCATGCATCCCACCTCCCAGATCAAGAGCAAACCGGAAGCCAGGTGCAGGTGGCTCGCACCCGCAATCCTAGCTACTCAGAAGGCTAAGCTCTGCGCATCAAGGTTCTTCTAAACCAACCCCAGACAGATCAGTTCAAGAGACTCCAGTGAGTCGCCAATGAACCAGCAAAATCCTGGAAGTAAAGGTGTGGCTCAAGTGGTAGAGCGCCATCCCTGAGCAGGAAAAAAAAAATCTAAGCTAAATAAATGAACTGGAAAGGTGAAGAGAACCGAAGGGGCAGGGCAGACGAGGTCAAAGGGGAAGGGGTGTGCCTTCTCAAGGGGAAGCAACCTCTGCCCATGGCTAAGGCTGGCCGTGCCATCTGTCCAAGATCACGAGAGGACCGCAAGCAGGACAGATAAAGAGCCAAGGAGTTAAAATTGGTAAATTAAAGGAACCAGCCTCAGACATTGATACCAAGACGACTGGAAAACCCAAAGCCACTAGCTCGTAAATTGAGAGTAATAATGTCCCTGACCCCTGGGGGCCTGAGAATTAAATGAGGTAAGTTGAGAACGTTGGCATATGGCAGCTGATACATTTGATGTTTCTTTCCCAAGACAATGATTCTAATGAGGATCTTTCGCCAGCCAGAAAAGCTGCAGGCTGGATGTGGGTACTCCAGGACCTCCCTAGAACTGGGGTCAGTCCTAACCAGCACCTCCACCTCTCTAAGGGGGAGTTTCCCGGACTCTAGCTCCGGGATCTGTGGAGCAAGTCTCCTCATGCCAGAGGTTAAGGCTCTTTGCTGTATGACCATGACTAGCCAAGGCCACTGCTTAGAACAGCTGGCTTGTGGTTCCAGTCTGTGGTTTAACACTGAATAGCTGCCCTTGTACTGGGTACACAGATTTCATCTCCCTATGTCGACACAGGAGGAATATGTATGAGCACCTTCCTTTGTGAGGAGTCTTCTGTGTGCTCAGGAAGGAGACTCCACCCACCGGAGGGGAAGGGAGAGGAGAAAAGCAAACACAGCCCCCCTCCAGCTTCATCCAGCCGACTTGGCGGACTAGGGTAGCTCCATTCACCCTGCTAAGAGGCTGCCCAACCCCAACACCAGCCTCCTTGGGGCCTTCTCTCCAAAGGGGAAGGGCCTCTAGCAACCTGATTGACCTTCCGTTCTCCTATCCCCATGAACAATAACTGTCATTAATTCACACGGTCTCTCATTACTGGCGCACGAGAGAGACTGGCTTTGTGTGCAGGGGTTGGCAAGTATCATCACTTGGTTTCACAAACATGCAGCGGAGTAGGTTTGACCTCCCACCCCCAAGGTGGAGGCTAAGGCGTGAAGAGGTGGAACGATTTTTCTGGGAGTGCCAAGTTGGGGTGTGCTCAGGATTTTAATACTTCCCATGTGACTAGGGAGAGGCCCTCCCAACTCATCCTCCCCATCCCCGTGTCCGTCCCTTCCCTTCTCCTCCCCATGCTCCATGGATTCCCCCAAATGAAAGTTAATTGAAGCAACCTGGAGTACGCTCTCTCAGCAGCTGCATATTGTTTTGTGCCACCAGCATCCCTGCCTCTGTTCTCACCCACTGCGATGAAACCTGGGCTGGGTATAAAAGCTGCGCAGGCTCTGCGTTCCCAGACCGTTCACCTTCAGGAAGGACTCCCAAACCAGCAGAGCATGCGGTCTCTCTCATCCGATGGGCATTTCTGATCAGTTTCAGCTCAAGCAAAGCTTGCTGCCTGACTGATCTCTGCTTCACCTCCGCCATTTTGGATTTCTCCCTGGCCTCCGCGGACACAAAGAACCAGCCTTGCGGACTTCCCTTGTCCTGAGCACTGTCTTTAACCACTTCCCTTGCTTGGCCTTCTTGCTCTGGGATGGTAATCATGCCTTGAATTGAATTACACTGGGCTATGATTTTTCACATTCGATTTTAGCTCCATGTCTTCTGCCCCTTTTTGCCTCCACCGTGTGCCTTTTATGCTCCAAAAAAAATCATGGTGTGTTTTTTTTTTTTGCAATGATTCTTTTGAGCTCCAATTGTTCATTTCATTAACAATAAAAGCCCTTATTTCCTTGATGTAATTTGGAGAGGGGGATTATGGCAATCGTTTGTGAGTCTCTCCATTATCCTCTCACCCCAAGTCTTTCCTGTGCATGGCCTTACACACACACACACACACACACACACACACACACACACACACACACACGCTCTAGTTCAGGATCCACAGTGTCTCCTGTGAGTTCTCAGTGACCAGCACAGTAAAATCTCTCAAAGAATATACAGCATGAAATTTGAGGGGCAGAGACCCCCATGCTCTCCCTGGGGGTGCTCAGGTTGGGTGGAGGGTAGGGGAAAGGACAATGAACGATTTCACGGGCTGCTGGCCACTTACTTGAACCCACGGGTGGCTCTGGGCACACAAGCACGCAGACGTGCCTGGCTATCTCAGTGTTGCATTGCTGAGAACTACATGATTGACTTTTCTACAACTGTTCCATGTTCACCCGCCCAGCCTGGAGTCATCAGTGGGTCCCAGGGCTATAGACTCAGAGTCCTGTACCGCATCTCCACACCCACTGAGCAGAGCGGGGGGGGGGGTGAGGGGGTGCGTCTGGGATCCTCCATGCTGCCTGCATCCTGGTGGCGTTTGTCTGCACACCCAGCCGATTCACTGTAACTCTGATGGGCCCCATGTATCGCCACACACATCCACCAAGAGTCCATGGCCCTTGGCCAATGGATATAAAGAGCAAACTTTTCCTTGGCTGGTGAATTGGAGAGGAGAGTCGCAGAGACTTTTCTGCCTACGCTGGCCTTGAATCTCAGTCCTCAGGTCTCACCCTCCCAAGTAGCTGGGATTATAATTCTATCTCCTTCCTCACAGGCATGAGCTGCTGGTACTTAGCATCATGAAGCTTCTTTTTACAAACTCAGGCAACTGGCCAGATTTGTTTGGACCAACCTGTGACATTCAGGCTTTATCAGACTCGGGTTTGAGTCTCTGGGCAAGAAACTGCTGCTTGTAGCATTGTGTACTTCCATCTTGGGGAGCCAGACTTTCTCTGCCGCTCATCTCCGTTCCTCTGCATCTCTGTCTCTCTAGATCGAGTATGCGTAATGCCTATCCATTAACTCATGTAGACTAAATGGCAATACTAAACTCTGTCATTTCTTCTTTACTTATTAACCACAATGCTTCTATAAAGAGCAACTTGGCTATCTGGGCACCGGTGGCTCACACTTGTAATCCCAGCTCCTCAAGAGGCTGAGATCTGAGCACCTTGGTTCAATTGTAGTCCATGTAGGAAAGTCCATGAGACTCTAATCTCCAATTAACCACCAAAAAGCCAGAGATGGAGTTGTGACTCAAGTGGTAGACTGACATCCTTGGGTAGAAAAGAAAAATGACTTGGCTACGGTCACCAATGAAGTGGTTATGCAGAGCTGTGGTTGCATAGAAAGTCAGAAGAATACACACTCCCTTCTTTCCCTTTCTTAAAAGTGAGTTCTTTTGCACTCTTTGAGGATAATCGATGTGCTTTTGTAAAAAGGGACATCGTGAGCAAACAGGTCTCAACACAATTGATATGTTTTAGGCCACTCCAGTGGCCGCATTTTATGACATTCAAATTGCACAAACGTTGCCCCTACTCGTGGCAGCACCTTCGAAGTCTGGGACATCATCCCCGTTTTCTGGTGTGGCCAGACATTCTGAGCTTTATCTTGCTCAGTGTTTGTTTTATCCCAGATTCAAAGGAGACTCCGAGACACTCAGTTAATCAGGCTAGGATTTTATTATCCGCACCCCGTCTGCACCCCGCCTTTGGGGGAGCGAGGCGCAGCCCCGAGCTTCCGTAGGCCTGGGTTTTTAAGGGTGAAAACCAGACACAGGTGGTCAAGCCAGTTAGGTGAAGCAAGCAAGTAAACCTAACAGTTACAGATGATCACAATTCAGTAAACACAGCAAGGACGAGCGGATTGGGGAATGTCCCAGCTAACCCGGAACCACAAGGCTGTGGAGCCTCTTGGGCCTGAAACTCTGTCTCGTTCCTCCCAGGCTCCAATTCCCATTTCAGCGGGGCAGTGTTTTAGGGGTGCTGCCTGGAATGGGCTTAGCGGGGCGCTCTGGGGAAGAGCTGGGGAGTAAGATGACCCGGGTGACTGGAACAAGCCTGAAGTGCCCCACGGCAGCAAAAGTCCTCCACAGTGAGTGCAGAGGGGCCCTGGGAAGAATGGGGATGGGGGTCCCTGGGGCTTGCGGGCATGTAAGCGGGAGTCTATAGAGTGGGGAGCAAGCCAGTGAAGGAGCAGGACAGGGAGCAGTGAGGACGCCCACAGCCCTTCACACGCACAGTGACACAGGGGAGTAGAAGACCAGGACACCTGTACACAAAACGGGGGGGGGGGGAGCTTCCTGCATTTAAACAGGGCTGAGCATCTATTGTGTCCAATAACCAAGTTAAGTACTTGCCAGCCAACAAATGGATTAAGTCATATATTTGTCTGTGTGTGTGTGTGTGTGTGTGTGTGTGTTGTTCTCTCACAAAGAATGAGATTGCAGAAACGCACTCATTACCTGGCTCGTGTGGTTGTAATCCCTCTCTACATCGCCTTTTTAATAATGATAACATATTTTGTCTTAATTTTTGAAAGAATGGAATTGCATTGTTTGCAGGAAAATAGTACTGCAGATTATTACATCAACAAGCCTAGCTCAGAAAGATACATATCACGCGTTTTCATTCATACGTAGACTCTCAATGTAAAGTCCTAATAAAATAAGACATAATGGCAGAGGGGCGCTTCTGGGGAGGGGTCTGGTGAGAGAGGAGTACGTTCGATGTGCGCCTGAAACTAGCCCCTGAAATCCACCACACAGGGTTGGAAATGAGAGGGCAGACACAGCTCCCCAGCCGGTCAGCCTTCGGGCGGGACTGGGGACCGTCCTCACCCCCTCCCATCCTCACCCCTCCCCAGGAGGAAGGCACCCCATGCCAGGCCTTTCTTTTCCTGAGTAAGAAGTCTGCCCGAGGCTGGCAGGGGCGGCTTGGGGGGCAGGGAGCAGCAGAAGGCCAGGGGCAGGGAAGAGCGGGGCCACCGGAAGGGCGTGTTGAGGTTGTCAGGGAGGACTCGACTCCGCTCCCCGCGCCCCTCAGAATTCAGCAACGCAGACAGAAGGAAATTCTTTCTGGAAGTACTTCAAGGTTACCCCCCCTCCCCCAAAATAAAGGTTGCTAAGAAGGAAATAAAAAGCCCATCCGAAGAAGCGTTCCAAATATCATTCCAACTCAACCCTCGAAGGTGAAACTATTATTATTTATTTCCCCAATCCGGCCAGCGCCATAGCCCCCAACAGGGAAGGAAGACTCTGAGACCCCTCGCTCGGTTAAAGACAACTTGGGAGAGGGTGGTGTAATGCTCTCATTCTGGTTTGCATTCTTTTCGGGAGGGCACCGCGTCCCTTTGCGCCTCTGCGTTCCTGTAAACCTTGCCATCTCTTCTCACAGTGAAAAGCTCGGGAATAGTCACACAACCGAGTCAGGGGTTTCTGGCACAAACCTTAATTAGACTTGAGTCTTCACAAATTCCCCTCGTGGTTCTTAACTATGTTACCGAGCAAACGCCTTTCACGTTGAACTTAAGACATCACGCAGGCACTATACCAACATGCCTGGTCGATCCCATAGGCTCTTTACAAGACTCGGGCTCCTCTGAGAGCTCTGGGAATGTGGTTTCGAACCCCTCAAGACTGGACTCCGGAGGATAAGTCATGGCTTCTTTAAATCAAGCATCCTTTACAGCCTTGAGTTTGAAATGGGAATGTATGAATGCAATCACTCCGGGGTAACTATGCAGAGGTACGGAGAAGACGGGCCTGATTCTGTCACGGGCCCCACCTGGGCCTTTCTTTGGATGGCTGGTTAGCATTGGGGTCTAGTTTGGGGGAAATGTGCCCTAGAGTGACAGTCATTAAACGTCCACCCAGGTGAGGGGAGACCTTTGCCGCCAGGTCCTCCTGTGGAGCCACAAGTGAGAGCAGCGTCAGGCAGAAGCTCAGGGTGTTGAGTGGAAGCTGGGGGGGGGGGGGGCGGGAAGCTCCCTGGGGCTTGAAGAGGGGCTGGGGAAGGCGGAAGCAATCAGTGGGGCAGCTTGTGTCGCCGTCCCCTCTGCCTTCCGCCCCTCACGTGAAACAACTGGGGCACCGCTGCCCGCATCTCTGCGGACTTGGCGTCTGCATCTCACCCACCCTTAATTAGACAATCCGAGCGGCTGGGGTTGGAGATCCAGTTGGCACCTCGGCCCCGCGGAGATGGTGGGGGGGGGGAGTTGGGGAGCCCCGGGGCCCCCTCCCCTGCAGCACCGACCCCCCCCCCCACCCCCGGGGACCGCGGCCCCGAGCCTGGGCAGCGGCTGGGGTTGGAGATCCAGTTGGCAGCTGGGCCCTGCGGAGATGTGGGGTCGGGGGGGAGAGTTGGGGAGCCCCGGGCCCCCCTCCCCTGCAGCACCGACCCCCGGGGACCGCGGGCGCACCTCCCCGGGGGGCGGGGGGCGCGGCCGGGCGCCCGGAGCGGTGCCGGGTGGGCGGGTGGGTGCCCGGTGGGGAGCTCCCCCCGCCCCCCCGCCCCCCCGCCCCCCGGGCCGCGCGCCCCGGGTCCTCGCTGCCCCTTTAAGCGTTCCCGAAACTTTCCCCGGCTCCGCAGGCGCGCTCGTCACATCCGTCGGCTCCGACCTCCGGGGCGCGTTCCCGGGCAATTCGGGGCTGGAGTTTTCCCGGGGAAGGGGCGCGGCCCGGGGCCCCGGCGCTGACCGCGCCCGCGGGGGAGGCGGCGCCCAGAACTTGCTCAACTTGGCGGCGAGGACCCCGGGGCGGCCCCGGCGCGCCCGCCCGCCGCCCGCCCGCCGCCGCCGCCTCCGGTCCTCCCTCCGCCCCGGCCGACCCTCCGCCCGCCCCGGAGCCGGCGTCCCCGAGCCCCCCGGAGCCCCCCGGAGCCGCCCCGGCCGCGCCGCCGCGGGGATGGGCGCGCCGGCCCGGGCGCCGCCGCCGCCGCCGCTGCTGCCGCTGCTGCCGCCGCTGCTGCTGGCCCAGTGGCTCCCGCTCGCCGCCCCGGCGGCCCCCGGCCCCGCGCCCCTCGCGCTGCCGCTCCGCGTGGCCGCGGCCGCGCCCGCCCCGGGGCCCCCCGCCCTGCCCCGCGCCGACGGCCTGGCGCTCGCCCTGGAGCCCGCCCGGGCCGCCGCCGCCGCCAACTTCCTGGCCATGGTGGACAACCTGCGGGGCGACTCGGGCCGCGGGTACTACCTGGAGATGCTGGTCGGGACCCCCCCGCAGAAGGTAGGCGAGGGGCGCACGACCCCCACCCCCACCCCGTCGGGACCCCACCCCCCTCGTGGCTGCAGCCGCGGGGTGAGGGGCGCCCCGGGACATCTCCCAGAGGCTTCCCGTCCCCCCAAGCTGCTCTCCGCGGGCGCCCTGGCTCTGGGATGGGGGGGGCGGGGAGCGCCCGGAGCGCCCTGGCTCTGGGATGGGGGGGGGGCGGGGAGCGCCCGGAGCGCCCTGGCTCTGGGATGGGGGGGGGGCGGGGAGCGCCCGGAGCGCCCTGGCTCTGGGATGGGGGGGGCGGGGAGCGGGGAGCGCCCGGAGCGCCCTGGCTCTGGGATGGGGGGGGGGCGGGGAGCGCCCGGAGCGCCCTGGCTCTGGGATGGGGGGGGGCGGGGAGCGCCCGGAGCGCCCTGGCTCTGGGATGGGGGGGCGGGGAGCGCCCGGAGCGCCCTGGCTCTGGGATGGGGGGGGCGGGGAGCGGGGAGCGCCCTGGCTCTGGGATGGGGGGGCGGGGAGCGCCCGGAGCGCCCTGGCTCTGGGATGGGGGGGGCGGGGAGCGCCCGGAGCGCCCTGGCTCTGGGATGGGGGGGGCGGGGAGCGCCCGGAGCGCCCTGGCTCTGGGATGGGGGGGGCGGGGAGCGCCCGGAGCGCCCTGGCTCTGGGATGGGGGGGCGGGGAGCGCCCGGAGCGCCCTGGCTCTGGGATGGGGGGGGGGGCGGGGAGCGCCCGGAGCGCCCTGGCTCTGGGATGGGGGGGGGGCGGGGAGCGCCCGGAGCGCCCTGGCTCTGGGATGGGGGGGGGGCGGGGAGCGCCCGGAGCGCCCTGGCTCTGGGATGGGGGGGCGGGGAGCGGGGAGCGCCCGGAGCGCCCTGGCTCTGGGATGGGGGGAGCTCTCGAGTTTCGGGGCGCGGGGAGGGCAGCCAGGGGCGCACGCCGGTGTTTGGGAACTTGTTAGCCCCCTAACACCCCAAGTGCCCGGGCCGCGAGAGGCCCCCGAGTGACATGCCCTCCGCCTGATTTCGGGGTACCAGGGGCCTCACCCGCGCCACCCACCCCCGCCCCGCCCCAGCCGTTTCGCTGCTCAAGACTTTGGTCCCGGCTTCCCGGTCGCTGTGCCCTCCAAAGATTGTGCCAGTTCAGCTGAAAGCGGGGAGCAGCGTGTCCCCCCCCCCCAACCCAACCCTGCCCCCGCGCGCCTTCCTCCGAGTTGGGCTGTTGGCCTTCTCCATGCTGGGCAGATAGATGCCCGGGACCTCTGCCCCTGCCCCGAGCTCCCCCCACCCCCCAGCCGGGCGACAGCTCGCGGGTGGCAGGTGGTCAGCCCGCGGGGGAAACAGGAACCGTGAAAGTCAAACCAGCGATCGGTTCCTTCCCTCTGTTACAGCGCCCATGGATTAACACTTTGTAGCATGTGTGTTCCCTCCCAGACCCAGTAATGTAAAAAGGAGGGGGAGGAGGGGGGAGAGAGAGCAAGACCAAGAGCCAGAGGGGAGAGAGAGAGCGAGCTAGCTACCGGAGAGGGAGACAGAGAGAGAGAGAGAGAGAGAGAGAGAGAGAGAGAGAGAGAGAGAGAGAGAGATCCAAGAGTGGCCATCTCACCCTTCTCCATGTGCCATTTGAAGTCAGATTCTTCTCATGGCTTGAATACACTGTGTGAAGATACTTTATTTTTATTTCTAACGTCCTCATTCTGTTTTCGTTCTGTTGTGATTGCCTGCAAATAGAACACACTCATGACTTCCCCATGTCTCTCACTATTCAAGGCTTCCAGAGGAAAAGACGCACCTTGCGCGTCTCTCTTTTTTAAAAAAAAAAAAAAGGGGAAACTGCTGAATAATTTCTGCAGTTATTTTGTTTTAAAAAAAACTTCTATGTTCAATTACCAATAAAATATTTTTATGACTGCCAAAAAAAACCAAAACCCTTCAAAAATGTATTGTTCTGCTCAGAACCTTGGTCCCAGTCGCTGCTGGAACGCAAGGGGAGCTTGGCTGGATGGCAGAGGAATGCGGGGGGGCGGGGGGGGGCAGCTGAGCAAATCCTCTGGGGCCTGGGCCTCTGGGTACCGGAGAGCAGGAGAGCGCAGAGGGAATGTCTGAGGGCGGGCCTGGAGTGGCTCTCCTCGAATAAAAGCTCACGTAGAGTTAAGAGTGGACACAAGGGTCTTCTCTCTGTTGCAATGAAGCAGTCCAGAGAAAAGCCTTAAAGCTCTCCCTCTGATGCCGGGCAGTGGAGGGAAAGACTCTGGAAAAGCTTTGATAACTACTAATAGCTTGCCTTCGTTAATTAATTCAGCGACTCAGCGACCTTTGCGTTCAGAATGCTGAAGTGTAACTAATTTAATTAACAGGAATGCGTTGAGTACCTACGCTCAGCTCTTTACCATAGCCAAGAACACAGTTCATTCGAGGTCATGCCTCTGTTAAGCAGTAGTTTGATTCCAAGGAGGGATACTTGGGGGGAAATAAAAAAACAACAGATGCAACTTTTGCATCTGATGGGACTGAAGTGTTCTGTCCCTCCCCAGCTGGATGGAGACGCTGCTCTATGACAGAATCCACATATCAGAGCAGGCAACGGGACACCCTTAGGTGCTGGCATCTGTGTGTTTGCTTTGTGCCCTGCCTGGAAATACCTCCGGGTGCCCAGAAATACCTCGGGGTGCCTACAGCAGGGGTCCACAGCCAGCTGCAGAAGAGGCTGGCCTGATCACCCAACCTTTGAATCCCGGCCAGTGTTCCTGCTCACTTGGTGGCCAAGAGTCATTCTCTACTCCCTGCTGATTCGCCAGAGCCTAAAATAAAAAGTGCTTAGGTGGAGAGAAAAAAAAACAGAGTTGTAAATTCAGATGATAACCAAGACTTTTCCCCCCTAGGCGTTGATGGTCACAGTATCTTAGGACAACGCGGGTGACCCGCGGGAGTGTGTTGGGGGGGTGGTTGCTGTGTGGTCCCGGCATCTTTTCTCTCAGAATCCCCCTCCGTCTCTCCTCCTGTGGTTCTTCTGCGCATTAGAGATGGAGAAACTGAAGCCTGGAAAGATGGGATGACTTACCAGGGCAGCAGGGCAGCACAGAGGGAGAGAGAAATGGGACCCCACCCTCCCCCCACCCCCAGGACCCGGACCACAGACCCAAGTTCTTAGCCACCCATAGGACAGACATATGCTCTTCCTCTTTCCCTCCCATACCTCTGATTGATTAGTCTAAGGTTTTGGCTTCATTTTTTTTTTTTTAATTTCCCTCCAGAGTTCCTTGAGTCCTGTACCCCAGGGTGTTGATGTATGAATGACTACAACCACAGGACTCTCCCTACTCCTTCCTCCCTCTCCTCCTCCCACTTCTTCCCCCTCCCCTCCTCCCTCCTCTCCTCCCTCTCACAGCAGTGTTTAGCAGGGTCCAGGAAAGCACTGCAGAGAAACTGAGCAACAGGCTTGACAAGAACCAGAGCCCTGAAGCTCTCCACTCCTAGGGGAAAGTCAGCAAGTGGAAGTGTGTTTATTCCCTGAGTGTTTTCAGCGAGAACCCAGGGTTCGTTGTTCTGCCCAGCCAGCTCCACGAGGAGGCCCGGGCTGAGGCCCCGAAGCTTGAGTGAGAGGGGCAGAGCGGAGCCGGCCAGCAGCAACACGTTGGCATGGAGATGAGAGCCAGGGTTACACACCGACACCGTCATATGGCTTCTTTCTAACGGCAGAGCCATCATCTGCTAGAACCATGCAATTTGGTCTTATTAATAATAATGGCATTCTAAAGTGATTATAATTATAGCAATTTCCATTATTACAAAACACTTTCACGCTAATACAGTAAATCCAACTATAGACGGGAAAGATCTGCAGCTATATAGAGTGGATTAAAAACAGTCTTTGGGGTCAGACGCTGGTGGCTCACGCCTGTAACCTGAGTGACTCAGGAGGCTGAGATTTGAGGATCATGATTCAAAGCCAAGTGGGACAGGAAAAGCTGTGTGACTCTGATCTCCACTTAACCAACACAAAGCTGTAAGTGATGCTGTGGCTTAAGTGGTAGAGCCCTAGCTTTGGGCACAAGTGTTCAGGGATAGCGAACCAGCACGGGCACGCACAGGCACACACACACACACACACACACACACAAAGGAAGGAGAGAAGGAAGGAAGGAAAACAAAGGAAGGAAGAAAAGAAAAGAAAAAGTAAAGGCACAGCCTATCTGCCACTAGCTCCTCTGGGAGAAAAGAAGCAGTCATATCTTTAATGAAAGAATTTCTCCAAGGGGATGAGCAGCCATTAAGTGAGCTCTCGGCAAGACGGAGCAGGAGCAGCAGCTGAAACTTCTGTTTACAAGCGATTCCACTGAAGCTCACCCTTTATCGCTCTCCCTTCTCCCTCCCCCAGAACAGGTTTCATGGTTCTCTTTTCTCTTTTGATGATAGTCCTCCTCTTTCATCCTTCTTGTCAGCCCAACTCCTTCCCACTTTTAATGGCTAGTCATTTCAAATTGGAGTTCAAGTGTAATGTTCACCAGCAGCAAAGGGTGGCTTTGGTTTTAGCGCTGTATTAATCAGGAACCTGTGGCAAGCTAGTGCCATTGGGGATGGGAGGGAGGAGAGGAGGGAGGGAGAGAGGAGAGGAGGGAGACAAGGAGAGAGGAAAGGAAAGGAGGAGGAGGGGGAAGGCAGAGGGGCTTTCTCATGCTTTTCTGTACTTGTGTGAGAGGTTGTGCGGCTTTTGACCCGTCTCTCTTGTTCTAGAATGGCTGGGATTTGTGTGTAATGGAAGAACCCCACCCACCGTGCGCACGCACAGATCAAGTCATTTTTAAGTGCCTGTGGCTGGTCAGCACTTGTGTTGGGAAGGACACCCTTGCAGACACGGGCCACCATCGTGACCCTGGTGGAACTCCCTCTGTGGACTTCTTCCTCCTGCTGCACCCCCCGTCTCCCCCCCCCCGCCCCCCGTCCGGACTCGCTTCCCGGGTCGCAGATGGGTCGGCCTAACCTGTTCTCCTAGGTCAGCTGCCTGTTTGTCCAGAAATGGTTGCTGGCTAAAACCCAAAGGGAAGGGGAAAGGCGAGGGGTTACATCGCGTCTGTTTTCTGTTGTGAGTAACCCAATACCGCAGAACACATAATAAGTGGTAGAGATTTACCTTGGCTCGTGGTTCTGGTCCGGGGTCAAGGTGCTGGCAGAATCCCAAGGCACGCCAAGGCCAGAGACCCCACCGAGGTGGCTTTTGTTGAAGGCCAGTTCTCAAGAGAACTCATTAGCCTATTAATCGTGTGTGTGCGCGCGCGTGCGCGTGCACCGGTACTCAGGGCCGCTCACGCCACGGCTCCGTTTCTGGCTTTTTTTTAACTTCCTTTTTTATTCGCTAGTTAATTAGTGATAAGAGGCTCCTGGGCTTCCCTGACTGGGCGAGCTTCAAACCGTGATCCTCAGAAGCTCAACCGCCTGAGTGCTCACGGTTGCAGGCGTGAGCCACCCGTGCCTGGCATCAACGACTGATCTTCGTCACATGAGTGGCTTAGTCCACTCCTGACTGCTGATCCCCGTTCACCTCCTGATGACCGCACCTCTCACTGTCTGGCAATGGGGATTCCGCGTCAACAGGAAGTTGTAGGGGGCAGTGAGAGTGCAGCCTGTTAGTAACGACAGGGCTCCGGGGAGGGGAGGCTGGCTCGGCCTGTGGCAGGAGTCAGAGCCGACGGGCTTCCCTGGCCCCGTGGAATGGGCAGCGTGCCTTGGGGTTTATTTTGTGTCTAGACCACTGGATGCAGGTCCGTCCTGCCCGGGCTGGAAGCACTAGGTGTGACCTCATGGCTGGGGGCTCTTGCTCCTGGTCACAGACTACAGGGTACAGGCAGAGCCCAGGAGGAGCGGGGCATTCCGCCCAGCTGGCCTGTCACCTTCTATTTACTGTCAAATTCGAATTTATGTATTTATTATACCAGTACTGGGGCTTGAACTCAGGGCCTGAGTTCTATCTCTTAGCTTTTTTTTTTTTCCACTCAAGGCTGATGCTCTACCGCTTGAGTTACAGCTCCACTTCGGACGTTTGGGTGACTAATTGGAAATATGAGTCTCATAGATTTTTCTTGCCCAGGCTGGCTTTGAACGGTGATCCTCAGCCTTCTGAGTAGCTAGGATTACACGTGTGAGCCTCCAGCACCAGCCAGACTACCGTGTGTGTGTGTGTGTGTGTGTGTGTGTGTGTGTGTAAGAGAGAGACAGACAGACAGACAGAGACGTGGGCCTTGAACTCAGAGCCTGGGCACTGTCCCTGAGCTTTTTCACTCAAGGCTAGCACGCCACTGCTTTGAGCCACAGTGCTAGCTCCAGTTTTGTGGTGGTTCATTGGAGATGAGAGTCTCACAGATTTCCCTGCCCAGGCTGGCTTTGAACCATGATTCACGGGCCTCATCCTCTCCGAGTAGGATTACAGGTGTGAGCCACCGGTGTCCAGCCTAAACACCCTTTTCTAACTAGCGGTGGGACTCCTGCCTAGTCCGGGCACCCTGGATCTCTCCCGGGCTCCCTTCTCCTCCGGTCACCCTGTCCTGCACCCAGCCCTGGCAGCACACAGGTTCCTGGTGGCAAAATGAGCACCTGGGAGACAGGTGGGCGGTCCGTCTTGCACTCGGTGACTTCTCTGGCTGTGAATGCACACTTGCGGGTGGAATTAGGAAGAGAGGCTGTGTTCTGGCCAGCTCTCCCAACCCTGGGCAGTCACGTGGGATGCGGTACGACGATCCGGTCACACACGTCTCCCTTCGTCCCCTCCTGACTCAGAAGGACTATTTGGTATGTTGCCTATTGCTACTCAGTAAAAGTGATCACCTTTTCCCGCTTGGAATGCTCAAAAGGAGAAGAACAGTGTTCTCCTAGTACAGACTGGGACCCACGCGAGGGGGCTGATGCGCTCAGATGTTGATTCTGCGGCCTGGTGTACTCTTTCACCTAGGAATTCATGGTCTCGGGACTGTGACGCGGAAGGTGGAGTCTGAGAGGGAAAGAGGGAATAACCAACAGAATGCCAAAGGCGTAGCCCTGGTGACGCAGTGCCTGCCCAACTAGGGGGAGGCCTCTGAGTTCACCCCCCAGTACTGCCCTCTCCCCGCAGTAGAGTGCATCTGAGGCTGTGTGTGCTTCCTTGGCTTGGAGGTGAAGACTTGTTGCTGGACAGAAAGCCACTTCTTACTGGATGTTGATTCCAGAAGCTTCCAAGGGATATGGGGCCTCCTCCACCGCACGGGGCATCTTGCGGGGTGGTTTTCTGCGTCTGTGGGATGGGGCGGCGTGTGGGCCCAGCGTGGGCACGCGCCCTGCGCCCGGCAGTTTGGGAGTCCCCGTTGGGAGTGGCTCCCAGCTCTGCCGCTTGCCGGAGGTCAAGGGTAGAAGACGGGTCATTCCACACGGCTGAGCCTCAGTCTCCCGAGCTGCGAGTTCAAGAAGTGGACACCCCGGGATGGCGACCTGTGTGGTTGGAGCAAACCTTAGCTCGCCCCATTCCCTCGTTCCCAGCCCAGGGCCGCTTCCGCTCTCGGCAGGTGAGTGAGACATCCGGGTGAGGGCGCGGAGGAGGCCCAGGGCACACACGGCCCAGAGCACACACGGGCGTGGAGGAGGCCCAGAGCACACACGGCCCAGAGCACACACCGCCCAGAGCACACACGGGCGCGGAGGAGGCCCGGGGGAGCGCCCGGCCCGCCCGCCTGGCTCCCCCGCCTCTGCCGCCCTGCCCTCCTGCTGGCACACGAGGCTCCTGCCAGGGGCCGCGAGCGCTTCCAGGGGCAGTGGCTTCCATGACCTCACGCAGCCCCGACCCTCGTAGCAGGCCTTCACTAAGGCCTGGCGTGCCACGGTCAGCCACACACACGGAGCTGCTGGCGTGCCGCGGTCAGCCACACACACGGAGCTGCTGGCGTGCCGCGGTCAGCCACACACACGGAGCTGCTGGCGTGCCGCGGTCAGCCACACGGAGCTGGCCCCTGTGTTTACACAGTGTCACGCCAGACTGTGAAGAAAGCAAAGGGCACTTTGGATCCGTACAGCCTGGGGAGGGCCGAGGGTAGGGGGGGATGGAGGAGCCCTCGCTGACCGGGCCTGAGAGGGCATGAAGTCCATACAGTCCCATCTGGAAGCCGGGGCGCCGGGCCGTTTGTAGGGTGAGCCCGGAGCACCAGCCGGCGGGGGAAGCCGTGTCTGAGACGCTTGCCTTGGCAGAGGATCCTCGTAATCTGTGTTACAAGTGTGCTGTGGGGTTGGGTTTTATGAGCATAGAGGACTTAGAGAAGAACGTGCAAACGCGACACCCCTCAGGGGCGGCGTGCGGGAGGGACGGGGAGGGAGGGGGAGGGAGTTAAAGATGGGCAGCCCTGAGAACCGTGGGTGTAGGGGTGCGGAGGGGCCGTGGGTCAGGAGCACCTTGCTGGGGGCCGTATGCGGCCCTCCATCATTTACACACTGCACACATACACACGCACCCACGTGCGCGCGCACACACACACCCCTTTGAAAGTCAGGTTTTCTGAGTGAGCGGCTCTCCTGACCCGATGGCTGAATTAGCAGCACAGCAAAGGTCTTACAAGGGGTGGAAAGTTCTAGAACCACGGACTCCTCAGGTGATCCGCGGCGACGCTGGCCAAAGCTTTTCTACGCAGAAGAATTTGCCACGTCGGCGTCTCGGCATAACCTTGGTGACATCAATTCCTGGATTTGGCGGGGGGGGTCGAGCTCGGGGCTTCCGGCGTGTTCAGCGGGTGCTCCCCTGTTGGAGACGTGCCCCCAGCCCGCGTCAGTTCTTCCGTACAGTCGTGAGGCACGTAGCCATCCCTCGGCGTAGACGGCGCTGGCGACATTGCGTCTGTGAGCCCGCCCGGCACGCGGTATTGTGCCTCGCACGGGTGACACTGGCGCTGGCGTGAGCACACGCGCCCGTTTGATTGCTGGTTGTGTGGAGTGTGGCGCGGTTGCATGCCATTGTCCTATGTGATGATGTTTTTGTGATCCTTTATGATGGCAATAAACAGATTCCCTGATGCCTTGGGTGTTCGTTCACTGTGCTTGGGGTTGTTATTTTACAACCCAGATCCTGCTCCTTCTCCTACTCCAGTCAGACACAAAGTTGAACCGGACGCGGGTGTGGCTCACTTCTGTAATCGGGCGTCTCAGAAAGCGGAGATCCGGGGGATCACGGCTCGAAGCTGGTCTAAGACTCCGTCCCCGAAATGACTAGCCAAAGGCGGAGCTGGACGTGTAGCTCAAGCGGCCACCAGCCAAACAAGCTAGCTCTCCCCTGCTCCGCTCAGCAAGAGACCCTGAGTTCAACCCCGCAGGGTCTGTGCAAAGCATCGGGCAGGCCCTGCACAGAGGCGGGAAGAAAGCATTGTTGACGGGGGGGGGGGGGGGGGGGGGGGAGGAGAAGGGGGAGGGTCAGGGATGACCTTTATCCTCTGTAGCATATGTGTTTAATTTAGCTTTGACCAAAAAGGTTGAAAAAGTTAGACATACAAGAACAGAAGGTCGATTAAAAAAAAAAAAAGCAGTGCTTTGTACAGTGGGACAATGCGTATTTAAGCTAGGTTAGCACAAGAAAGCAACCATTTAAAAATTCTTTGTGCTGGTGCTAGGACTTGAACTCGGGTCTTGGAGCTCTCCTTTAAGCTATCTTTGCTCAAGGATGGCTCCCTACCACTTGCGCCAACGCCTCAGCAAAGCTTTCCGGTGGTTCATCGGGGATAAGAGTCTCACGGACCTTTCTCCCCGGGCCGTCTTTGAACCACGATCCTTAGCTCTCAGCTTCCTGAGTAGCTGATGAGCACGACGCATCTTGACCACGTCATCCGGCAGTATGCTCGTAACACCTGGCGCTGAGTGTAGCTCCACACAAGGCTGTTGGATCTTGGTCAAAGATTTCGTCCAAGGGTAGGAGAATCCGCGGAGCGTGCTCGAAGGCGGTCGCGCAGCAAGAGACGCTTCTGAAGCGTCTGGTTGAGCAGAACCCTGTGGGGAGAAGTATGGAGATGTCTAGAAACAATCACAGATGCGTTTATTCCGTGTTGACCGGCTAGACCACTCACGGATAGCGCAGAACCCCGTGGGAATGGATGAGCAGTGGCTTTAAGCAAGACGGCATGGCGGAGGAGTGGGGGGGGGGGGCGACACTGTCGGGCGCAAAGTTAAGGTGCACCTGAAAATCCACCGGGGAGCTGGAGTCAACCCGGGTGTCCACACGGGTTTGTACCCAGGGTAGTGAGGGGTGCGGGTTGTGAGGACACCACGGGTGGACAGGTTGGACCCGCCTCCCAGGTGGACTGGTCACCTGAGCCTGTGGCACGCTGAGGGTCCCCGGGGGCGGGGGGGAGGGAGGGAGGGGGGTGGTCACCGATCCTGCAACTCGGTGGACGTGACTGCTGCCCTCAAGCGTCCTTGGCTTGACGTCCGATCCTGGCATTCACGTTCAGCCTTCGGCACGCCGCCGGTCTGGCTTGTTTCTCCAGGATACGATGTCTGGAAGATGAGTGGGAGGTTTCTGCTTCCCAGAACACGGCAGCTCCAGATCTGCTGACCGGCACGGCAAGGCCGGCGGCCGGCAGGCTCGTGCCAGGGCCGTGCTGCTGCGCAGACACGGGGAGAAAGGAAACGCACCGTGGAGGCAGAGCCCTTCAAGGTGCTGCTGCCACCCAGCGAGAACCCCTCGGGGCGACAGACACCCCTGGAAAGAACCGGCAAATGTTCCCGTGATTTAGCTTCTATACCCCCAAGGAGGTCAGTTGCTAGAAAACACCCCTCTCTTTATGTCCTTGTTTGTGTGTTCACTGTAGGAGCTGGTCCTGAGACTCGAACTCGGGGCCTGGGTGTGGCCCTTGAGCCACAGCTCCACTTGTGGCTTTCTGGTGGATAAGGGGAGAGAAAAACCTCCTAGACTCTCCTGCCGGGGCTCACTTGGATCCTCATAGCTCAGCCTCCTGAGCTTCTGGGGCCCCCCCTGGGGAATGGCTGGACTCAGGATTGAAGAGAGAGCGCAGCTCTGGGTGTTGTGTCCCCCCCCACCCCCGTCCACCCTCCCTCCCTCCCTGCCCGGGCAGATGCTCAGTGAAGCGCAGCCCTCCCCACGATGCGGCCTTCATGGAAAATAACGCCGCGTGCCTTCTACCAACGCAGGCCCCGAAGCAAACTGAACAATTTGCCAAACATCAATACCAACTTCTCACAACAGCCCCACGCAGGGCCCACGTGGCCGGCGGTGAGTGGCGTGCCCTTGACGTTCAGCCGAGGGAAGGCCCCTCCCCCCTCCCCTCCCCCCCCCCCCCCCCGCTAGCTCATCTCCCTACCCACTGCCTTCTTTTCCAGCGGAATCCAGGCAAGGGGGAGTTTGAGGGGAGTGGGGGGGACTGGGGGACCCTGCTCAGTCCTGCGTGGAGCCTTCTTATCTGGGTGCCCCAATGGACATGGAGTCGCCCTCTAGTCTATCCAAGGAGTATGGTGTGGAGTCTCCCTCGAACCATTCCTTCCTCACTGCTGATTCCTCCTCCTCCTCCTCCTCCTCCTCCTCCTCCTCCTCCTCCTCCTCCTCCTCCTCCTCCTCCTCCTCCTCCTCCTCCTCCTCTTCTGCCAGTACTAGGGCTTGAACTCAGGGCCTCAGGCTCTCCTCTAGTTTGTTGTTGTGGTGGTTGATTTGTTTTGTTTTGCTTTGCTTTTCCTCAAGGAAGGTGCTCGATTCTGAGGCACGGCTCCGCGTCCGGCTTTTGGGGGTGGTTAATGGGAGATGAGAGTCTCCTGGACTTTTCTGCCTGGGCTGACTTCCAACCACCGTGCTCAGATCTCAGCCTCCTCCTCGGTAGCCAGGATGACCAGCGTGAGCCAGGCACACCTAGCTTTCGTTGCTAATTTCTAGGACTGTTCTAGAAGCTCCTCTGGCCTCTGAGGGGCTTAGAACAGGAGAAGAGCAGGTACCTGGATACCCCCCCCCACCCCACATCCCTTTTTTTCTCTCCCTGAACTTCCTTCTCTTCACAACAACATGTTGTCTTCACCCTCCTCTTGGCCTCCTGGCTTTCCCTGGGCCCTGGAAGGCCCCTCTTCTACCCTGCCCCTTGGAGCCCAGATGGGGTTGGACTTTCTGGGAGGAATCCTCCAGCGAGACTCTCCTGTGAGGGAACTTTGGTTCCGCTTGCGTGTCTGTCCAGCCCCTCGGGTTGTCTCCCTTTGGATCTGTTTGCTTCACGGGTCTGTGGGAAATCACAGAGCTGCAGAAACTTGAAGAGGCAGCTGGGCCGAGGCCCTCGTGGACGCCGGCTTCCGGTCACCCTCTCCCCTCCCCCGGGTCTGACTGGGCGGGAACTCATGCCCGTGGGGGTCTTGGTTTGAGCTGAGTCCCGTGGTCACCACGTGGTCATCTTCTCTCTATACAATGTCAGCCTGACCCCTGTTAAGAAATTGCGTCCCTTTGAATCTGTAAGTGGGGAGCTTGTAACTCCAGGGCCTCGAGATGTGTTTGCATTTAGAGACAGGGTCTTGAAAGAAAGCGGCAAAGCACAATGAAGTCACCGAGTCGCACCTGACGCCAGTCTGCCTGATATCCTTGTCAGAAAAAGGAGAAATCAAGGCACTTTGCAGACTCCCGGACCCAGAGAACGAGCACAAAACAGGTACCAGAGGCACCTGCTGCTGCAGGACAAAGCTGACCTTGGTTTCGGCCTGGCACTCCCAGCCTCCAGCACAAAGAGAACAGAATTTCCGTTGTGGAAGCTCCCGCTCTGCAGCCCTTCCGCTCCACACCCCAACCAGGGCCTCCCAGACCGCGCTCGGCCCTCCCTCCGGGTCTGTCCCTGCGTTTGGCCTTGCATGCTCACCCGGATGGGGTGAGCGGGTCCCCATCTGTGCTGTTCCAGCACCCCTCAGGAGGCCTTCCGTGTCGCAGGCAATGGGGGGGGGGGGGACCCTGCCAGGACGTGAGATTCAAATCCCTCCACGTCGTAACATCCCGCCTGACTCCAAGAATGGTGTGCCTCACGCACGTCCTTGTCCTTCCACGACTGGAAACACATGTTACTGCCATAGAAACTCACCAAGCACGTTCCAGAGGCCACTCAGCTCTGATCACACCGGTGCCCGTTCTAAGAGGAACACTTAATAGAGTTAGGCTTATTTGTTTTTTCACAAATCAAGACGCAGGCCCTTGAGGGCGGAAGCGTGACATCCGGGTGGCTCTGAAAATTACGGCTTCCTTTAGAGCTAGTCATCCAAGGGCCGGGGCCATCTAGCTGCCTGCACTCAGAGCTCTTACAACAAAAAGGATCGGGGAGTTTGGTACAAACCCTGGCACTTAAAAGTATGAGGCTCTCGGCTGTGACTCTGGCTGTCTCGTCTCCGTCTGGGCAGCTCATCGATCTCCAAGCCTGGCGGCTTCCTCGGGGGGGAGGGAGGGGGGAGGGAAGATTTAAGATGGAGCGGGAAGCCCCAATCTCCACTCCACCCAGGAGCCGAGAGGTGCAACGGCGAGCTAGTTAGAAGTGCATTACCGCCCTTCCCGCCGTGACTCCTGCGCATAAATCAGATCCAGCCGGCAGCTTGGGTGGAAAACGTCATTTCCACGGCCTACGCTTAATGCCTCGGCTGATGGCAATCTAATTGGAAGCAGAAGAGATAAAGTTTGCGTCCATTTCGGACCCCTTCAAACCGTAGTCAATATTCTCCAGACTAGCAAACCCAGCAGTTTCTGAGGCTCGCCACCGGTGATTCAAATGAAAATTTGATTGTTTTAAGACTGCCGATGGGTGCTAACCATTGGAGACGCTGCTGGATGAATCTGGATGTATTGGGAGTCTGGGTCAGGGTTTACAGAATTTTTAATGTTTGGGGGAGTTGGAAAAGTTTCCCTGCAAGTTTCACTGTGAATTATTCCAGAGGTCTTGGTGCTAAGCAGTCCGCCATGATGGTGACCCTAGCGGTGGTCTGTGTGTCATGGTGGGTCCCGTTAGTGTCAACACGTCTCATCGTCACTTAATGCCTAACAATGGGGATAAGTTCTGAGAGATGCCACACCTGCATGGGCGGCTCCGTCGCTGGAAACAGGCTCTTGACACAGTCAAGAAAAGGCACTGATCGCTCGACGGATGAGACACTGCTCAGATGAGACAGCAAGCACACTGCTTGCTGTAAACGTCGCACAACTAGAAGTACACGCCGAAGGAACTGTGGAAGTGAGGCGTAAGCCGGGCACCGGTGGCTCATACCTGTAATCCCAGCTACTCAGGAGGCCGAGATCTGAGGATCCCAAAGCCAACCCAGGAAGGAAAGTCCACGAGACTTTCTGGAAGGCTGGAAGCGAAGCTGTGGTTCAAGTAGTAGAGAACTCGCCGTGAGCAGAATCCTCAGGGACAGCACAGAGAGAGAGAGAGAGAGAGGGGGGGGGGGGCGGGAGAAAAGAGGGAGAGGGAATGTTATATAAACTTACATAATTGTTCCAGTTGTCATTTTTACTTTACACTTGTTATATCCATAGACGTGCGTGTGCCGTGAGGTTTTTCCACGCCAACGCCACCACCCGTGTGCGTTTTCATAGCTCCAGTGTCACCAGGTTCAGCGCCACGGAAGCGCGCGGGATCTCGGAGAGCTCTGAGGCTCGCCGTTGGCCGTGGCATCGTCCTGACGCCAGGCGTGGGCTGTGGGTTAGCCTGGAGCAGGGGAGGCTGGGAAATATTTAGCCAGCTGGAAGTTTCCCGAGTCTCTCCTTCGTCTCCTGGAGTAGGAGGGCCCTCAGTCAGTCAGTACAAGCTGGGGGTCCGAGTGGCTAACTGCCTGGCCACTCCCGAGGTCCTCTGCAGACTACAGCCACCATCCACCCATGGGGACAGGTGACAGTGCTGCCCCCACTAGCTGTACTCAGTTACCCGGGAACCTATTGGAAGCCCAGCCCCAGACTCCATCCTCTGCCACTAGGTGCTTTGCTAAGTGCGTGACGAGGTAGCCGTGGCAGCCAGCAGCCCTAAGGAGGAGTGCCCAGCGCCTTCCAGAGGCGCCCCGTCACAGCCACAGGTGCCTCTGGGGTTGAAGTAGGAGGCCCTGGAGTTGGAGGCGCCCAGGAGGTATTTAGAGCTAGGAGAGCCCAGGCACCCGCAACCCCCAACCCTTGGGGAAGCCCCCAAGCCTGGGACAGCCCCCACTCAGATGAGAGGATAGGAATCCGCCCCCCAAGAAGGGGCGGTGGAGGACCAGGATGTACCGGAGCCGGAAGCCTGCCATGCCAGTGGACACTCAGGGGGTCGGCGCCATGACAGGTGGACATCCAGGGGTCCGGCGCCATGACAGGTGGAGGGGCAGAAGGGTTAACACGTAACCTTGGCACCTGAGGGTCGGTGATGGCAGAGAGAAGAGCCCTGGGGTGGTGGTCCGGAGGGACAGGAGGAGAGGACGGATCCTAGCCACCGAAGGGAAACCAGTGATGAAGAAGCCAAGAGGAAGGGAGCCTGCTCTCCTGGTCGGCAGGAGGGGTGGCACCCAGGACGGTGGAGAGCGGGGATGGTGGGCAGAACCCGCTCGCTCCACCGCCGCCCGTCAACCCTGTGTATCATGCGCCATCTTCTGCAGACCTTGTGTCTCGAGGTGTGCTCTGTATTTGAGAGTCGGCTGGGATTGACACGTTGCATTCCCCTCCCCCCGCCCCCCCCAGTTCTCTTGGTTTCTCCAGTCTCTAGAAGGTTCTAGAAGATGTGACTCTTCTAAACCACGGTTAGAAAAGCATGTATGTTTCACTAACACGGACACCAAAAGAAGGCTGTGACTGTTTCTCCCTGTGTTTTGGATGGATCTGGACACCAGAAAAATGTAGAAATCCTTGAAGACTTCATGGTTTTGTTTTTTTTCTAAAAAGAATCTACTTGGAAGGGCTTTTTAAAAAAAAAACTTTTTAAGCAAAGAATGGAATCTTTGATCACCACGCGCCCATTAAAATACTTTTTCTTTGGCTTGCGGATCGAACAAGGCAAGGTCTTTGCTGGAGCACGTAGGCACGGCGTGCTTGGTACGCGGCCGGCCCGGAATGAGCTGGCGGTGGCGGACGCACACAGCGGCCTTCCTGTGTGCCGCTCCGGGACTGGCTGAGCGGAGGGGGAAGCAGGCAGAGACCTCGCTACACACCCCACGGTGTCTAAGGGCGGGCACGGCAGGCAGTCCACGCCGGGACCCACCCAGGCCTCGTCCCGGCCGTCAGCGCTGCTGCGAGCGTCCGGACCTTTGTGATCCGGAGAACTCGCACCATTTCCTGCGAGCCTAAGTCCCTGCGTTAGGAACGCTGAGAGGAGGACCTTGGAGCCCCGGCCGGCAGCAGGCCACTTATAAGTACAGTAGAGTCAGGTGCCAGTGGCTCCCACCTGGAATCCTTACTGCTCGAGAGGCTGAGAGTTAAGGATCGAAGCTCAAAACCAGATGGGCCAGAAGAGCCTGCGGGACTCTTACCTTCAACTAATCAGCCCAAAAGCCACACGTGTCGCTATGACTTAAGAGGTCGAGCACCAGCCTTGAGAGAAAAATCCAAGCAAGCCCGTGAGGCCCTAGGTTCAGGCCCCAGTGCCCATGTGTCGGAGTGCACAGGTGTGTGCGCGCACACACACACACACAAGTGCAGTAATGTTATTCAGTCATCATTTGTGCACAAGTCAGAATGATGGATTGTGGGATTGGCAGTCTACTTTATTAGAGTATTGTCTGTCTCCACATTTGTGTTTTACACAAAAGTGTGCAAATATAGTACCGTGTGTTTATAATATATGGGGTCTATGGTATTGGGTTGTGTTGTCTTGAAAAATATCATTTTGCAGGGCTGGGAATGTGGCTTAGTGGTAGAGTGCTCGCCTAGCATGCGTGAAGCCCTGGGTTCGATTCCTCGGCACCACAAACACAGAAAAAGCCAGAGGCGGCGCTGTGGCTCAAGTGGCAGAGTGCTAGCCTTGAGCACGAAGAAGCCAGGGACGACAGTGCTCAGGCCCTGAGTCCAAGCCCCAGGAGTGACAAAATGAAAAAGATTCTATCTCCCCAGGCAGGGACCAGAAGAGACACCTGCATCCCTGTGTCCACCGTAGCAGCATTCACAATAGCAAAAGGCACGTGTCCAGTGATGGAGGAAACATTATTTTAGCCATGCATCATGTATATACATGCAGAGGGAGGTCATGTGCCGTGTATGTCTCAGTGAGGGCTGCTCTAACAAGCACTGGCCATCGGCAACACAGATTCAGTTCTCACCGTTGCGGAGGCCGGGAAGTCCAGGGTGGCGATAACGTTGTCAGCTTCCGATGAGGGCTTCCGTTTTCTGTCACAGACTGCTAGCTTCTCGAACCTTCCGTAGGTCACAGGACAGGACGGCTCTCCGGGCCCTTCTTAAAGGAGCCTCACCTTCATGGCCAGCTCGCTCCTCTCCCCCATAATGCTGTCTTTATGAGAGCGGAGAGGACATCATGACTTCGACCTCTGAGGGTTTACAGACATTCAGCCCATAATGACATAGCGTGGAATAACACTGACCCTCAAAAAAGGAGGAAACGCTGACACACACCCTTTGACGTGGGTGAACCCTGAAGACATTATGCCCAGTGAAATTAATCAGGCACAATAGGACAAATTCCAGAAGCTTCCTTTTCTATGGGTCCTTAGAATGGCCATGGGCAGTCGCTGGTGGGAGGCAGGGTTGAGAGCTTCAGTTTTACAAGATCCAAAGAGTTCTGGAGATGGAGGGAGCTGGTGGCACACACCGGTGTGAATATATTTAATGGCAGGTCAAAAGTGGTGCCGTGGTATGTTTTCAAGAGAATGAACCTCAGAACCTGGGAGAGTGACGAGGAGTAATGAGTTCGGCAGGAACTTAAAAATCTAGCTGCCGCAGGAAGAGACTCTGCTTCATCTCTCCTTCCCGGTGTTTGCTGAAAACCGTGGCCATCTCTGGACGTTGAAACCCAGAGTGAAATCGATCTCGTCCTTTGTCTCAAGGTTCGGATTTGAAATGGCTTTTGAAATCAAAAGTCACAGTTGCCAATGCCAACAGCAAAGTGGACAATTTAGAGCAACCCAGCGAGTGTTTGGAGAGCAAAGAGATGACACCTTTGGGAAGTGCAGAAAGAGCTGATTTTCGGGTACAGAGTGAAAATTCCCGGGAATGCCCACAGGGCCCTCAGAACTCTGGAAAGAAAGAGGTCAACCAGCCCACCTCCTCCTGACACAGAAATAGCTTCTACTTGTTCTCCCTGTCATTACCACCCACCATGGGGACAAAGCCGCTTCTGTCTTCTTTAATGGCTTGCTTCTTCACCGAGGTTTCATGTGGATTTTCCTTCCTGTGGGAAAAAAAGATCTTTGTTTTATTGGCCTTGGTGCGGGACCAGCACATGACTGATGGTTTCAGTGTCTGTCCTCATTCCTTAATCGGTAGGATCGCATTAGCTAGGAGGCCAGCTGGAACCTCGGAGGCTTTGGGGAGTACCACAGCCCCGGGGCTGGGGGCGGGGGGGGGGGACGAATGCCCTGGTTCCCTTTCTCTTCCCCCCCCCCCCGAATCCTTGCTGACCCAGATCTCCTGAGGTTGTCCAAGAGCCCAAGGGACCAAGGGACCAAGGGGCTGGTCAAGCAGAGGGGAGCATCCGCTTACCTCCAGGAGCAAACCCATGCACTGTCTGGCCTGCAGCTCTTCCTGACGGAGGCTTAGTCACTAGACCCAGCTGCTCATAGTACCTGACCTTACGCTCTGAGTGTGTACGCACCGTGTGTGTGTGTGTGTGTGCACGCACACACACACAGACAGCCAGAATCTGTTGTACAGCCCGCCTCTTAGTAGCCGACTTCGGGAACACCTGATGGTGTTAAGAGGTGCTTTTTGAAAGTGCTCTCTTTTTTATCCTCTTCTTCCTTGATAAAAAAGAAAGAAAGAAAAACAGCTTTAATTTTAGATTGTGGAGAAATGGTGTGCCTGGCAATTATTTTTGTTTTCTTCCACGAGACGGGTCTGAGTCGATGAGATTCACGTGCGGCCCGAGAGCCCCGGAAGAGCCTGCTTCGCGAGCCAGTCAATCACGCGCCACGCCGGGGGAGCGGCCCGCGGCCCCGGCAGCAGGCTGTTGGCAGACTCCAGCAGATGGCTGCTAATGCAATTAGCAATCGTGGTGTTAAATGAGCCATTATTTGAATTATCTGCCGCTTCCCCCATCAACCTGCTGGAAACAAGACAGTGATATCTAGAAATCTCAGGCTAATCACTAACGAGATGAATCGCCACATTCTACCTCGTCGTGCCAATTAGGGAATGGCTCTCCGTGGGGTTATTGCATTGGAGATGAGGAGGGGTGGGAGGGAGACGGGGTCCCGGGCCGGCTTCCGCCAGGCAGACTCGGGCCTGCGGCTCGTCTGCCTCTCTCCGCCTTGGGAGGCTGGGGGCTCTGGGGGCCATTCTGGAGCTTGTTTCTGTCCGGGTCTCTGCCTAAAAGGACATTGGCTTCAGGGAGAATGTCTCGGTGTATTGGGTCTGCCACAACCAAACACCCAGTAGGTGGGATCGCGTCCCCAGACTCTTAAGTATACCGCCCGTGTGTCCATTCGGAGGACTCACAGGGAGGCAGACCCGTTTCTGAAGAGCAGAGGCTCTGGGGCCTGGGAAGGCTGAGGCCAGGCTGCTGAGCTTGCACCATGTCAGCGGAAGATGGCTGTCTGGTTCAGAGGAACGCGACCTTCAGGCCGTGTCCTCTTAATCCCACCGGTGAGGCCTTCTGTCCAACTCCCAAATACTCGGCACCGAGGTGCCAAGGCCCCATTTCCTAGGAACCTGTCGGGAGGGCGCAGACCTCAGGTCATTGTGGACGGGCCGGTGAGATCTGTGAGTGGAAACCTCCTCTGGCAGGGTAGAGGAGTGAGGGAGGAGGGAGGTGGCCGTAGGAAACTGAGGCAGGGAGGAAGGCGGAAGGAGGCCCAGGCAGGGCCCGCTGAAGTGATCTGGGCAGGGAGGGGGTGTTGGGTGGTGCCAGGCACCCTGGGAGCTGGCTCTGGGGCGGGGAGGAAGAGCAGATGGCGGGCAAGGGTGAGGGGCCCGAGAACAGCCCACACCCTGGGGCCCGAGCACGGCCTGGACGTGTTGGGCAGCGGTGAACTTGATTCCTTGGCGGCTGGGGGGGGTCCCTCTCGTGGGGTAGACGTGGCCTGGGGGGAGCTCATCACGAGACGTGCCTGTCTCCAGCACGTCCACTCAGGAGTGCCGGTGGTCGGTGAGCAACGGTGCGGTCTGTTTGATCTGACTCGTCCTACATGTGCGGGGGAGCAGCGAAGTGCGGGGGACAGAAGCAAAGGGGAGGTGTCCACGAGGAATTCCAAGACCCAAGAAAGGAGGGCAAACATCTGCTGGGAAAGTCTCCCGTGGCTGGGGATATTGTGCCCAAGACAATGGTCCTGGGGCTGCCTCGCCAGTCCTTCCGTGGGCGGGAGAGCCGGGCGCCGGGGCAGGCTGGCGTGGCGTAGGCAGGCTTCTGGCTGGCGGGCGCCGAGCTGCCAGTGAGACCCAGGGGACGCTTGTGAGACGGCCCTCGCTTGACAATGCGCACCGGAAGAATCTACAGCTTTGGGTTATCTGTGGCTTCTAATGACCAAGGAAGCACGTCTCCAACGGAGATGCACCTCGCCTTGTTTCGAGGGTGACTGATGTCCTCCTGGGCCGGGAAGAGACGCGTTTCTTGAAGTTCTAAAATTCCCTGACGTCATGGCTCGGTGACTCCTTTTTTTTTTGTTCTTCTTCCCTGTCCTTCCTGGGCAGTGCTGAGATGACGCACGGCAGGGCAGACGTAGGGAGTGGAGCTCGGTCCCGATCGGGTCAGACCTGGCAGGCTAGATTTGGTTCCGGAAACACAGGTGTATATTCTCCCCGGACTCAGGAGGGCAGAAGACTGAATGCCAAGTGTGGGCAGGCCCACGCGGTCTGCGGCTGGCAGGAGAGCCTGCCTGGTCTCTTCTCCCCCGGGGTCACCGCCTTGTCATCTTGTAGCTGCGTCCATCCGGTCCCACCTGCTGTCCACCGGGCCCCTCTGTGTGTTTATGTCTTTATGTGTGCTTTGCCCCCCACACTCGGGTTAGAGCACCCCGCGGACTCCTCTTGACTCCGTCGACTCTGTAAAGACGCTCTTTCCAAGCAACACTGCGGTCACAGAAACAGGGTTGGGACTTGACACCGGGCTGTGATCGCATCTGGCTGGTGGTATGGGGCAGGAAGAGTCCGTGGGGGCGGGGGGGGGGAGCGGGGGGGAGGGGAGGGAGGGAGGGGAGGTCGGGGATTCCAGAGAAGCTGTAGGCCTCAGCCAGGGGAAGGTGCGGTCAGTCCCTGTACCCCGAGTGTGGGCAGAGCAGACGCAACTCCAGGCTGAATCCTGGGGGCTCTGGCGGGGTTGGGGAGACGGGAGCAGCTGGCCATGAGGAGGATACGAGAGCTAGAGGAGGAAAGTGCGGTACCTCAAACCCTGCAGGAAGAGGAGAAAGCCAAGTCAAACCCTGCTACTAATTCAAAAGAAAAACAGAAAGCACCAGACTTAACCAAACGGAGATTGTTGGCAAGAGCCACTGCACAGGCACCGGTGAAGGAGCCGCGAGAGAACACTTCCGCGTTCTTCCAGTTCCCCTGCCTGGAACTTTTTTCCATGTTTTCATCTGGGTGCTAACACTGATGCTTGGACTTAGTGACCGGGTGCTGTCCCTGAACTCCTTTGCTCATGGCTACCATTGAAGCTACCTTTCCATATCTGCCTGGTTAGCTGGAGATTAGAATCCCTTGGACTCAGCTCTCTGGATTGATTGGCTTCAAACCTCCATCCTCAGATCTCAGCCTCAGGAAGAGCTAGGGTTACAGGTGTGAACCATCCCATCCCATCCCCACCGGGATGGCTGAAATGATCACTTAAAAGATGAACGAGAGCTCGGTATCACCGAATCCCACGGGGAACACGGAGCAAAGGTACCGTCGGTGCGTGGCCGCGGGGTGGTCACTCCTACCTCTGCTCAGCGATGCGTCTTGTGCTGTTTTCGTTTTTAAGAGAATTAAAAAGGCATGGACGAGCCAGGTGCCCGTGGCCGCGGCCCTAGCTACTCAGGGGAGATTGACGGTTGTGGCTCAAAGCCAGCCCGGGCAGGAAAGACCGGGAGGCTCTCGCCTAAAGGATCGCCGCTCAGTGGTCAGGGAGAGTGGAGAGATGCACACCCCGTGTGTCAGAATCGCAACACCAGCCGAGCAGAGGAAGCCGAGCAAGCCGGAAGAACAGCAAAGAGACGCTTGCTTGCATGTACACAACGTTCATAAACCCACGAAGCCAGTCTAGTAACGGATGTTGGAGAGGGGAAGGGAGCCCGAGCGGGACCTTGAAGGGATCCTAGAAGCTTCCATGTCCTGATTTGACAGCATCTTCAGGAACCTGCAGCTTTTCTGCGTTGCCGGTTTGTTTGTTTGTTTGTTTCTTTTTTGAAACAAGGTTTTGCTGTGTCGCCCGGGCCGGCTTTGCGCGCGTGATCTTCCCTCCTCCGCCTCCTGAGCGCTGAGATTACAGACGGGCCACGGTCCTGTGCTTTGTAATGACACAGAAACTCTACCCCAGTGAGGCTTTAGCAAGTGACCCTTGTGACAGACGCCCCCAGCGTCCCGAAGGAGGAGAGGGTAGGATCCTGAGCAGGGAAGGAAGGCCACACGGTTCTGGTCCTCAAGAAAGATGGCAAGGCAAGAATGTGCTCCCGCGGGGGAGGGAACCCTCCGTTATTTCAGGGAACTGTGTCTCCAGGGAGAGGGCCAGGCCGTGGGCAAGGTCAGATCTGTTCTAAGATCTTTCCACGGTCGCTAAGTGTTTAGGAGGCCTCCGCCAGCTGATTAATTGCTTTCGGTAATCCGTTGCCCTTCTTCAAATAACGGATGCTTTCCGTTCTGTCTTTTTTTTTTTTTTTTGCCCCTTCTGAAACTTGAAAAGCTCCAGATTCTCGTGGACACGGGAAGCAGTAACTTCGCCGTGGCAGGCGCCCCCCATTCCTACGTAGACTCCTACTTTGACCCAGAGAGGTAAGCGATGGGCCTGGGGGGCGGGCGTGACTGGGTTTGGGGGTGCCACAGGGACTGGCCTGGCTTAGAACATTCCGGAAAAAGATCAGCCAAAAGACAGTCTCACCCTGGGGGAGCTGTGGGGTGTGTGTGTGTGTGTGTGTGTGTGTGTGTGTGTGTGTGTGTGTGTACACAAACATGCCTGCACTCCACTCCAGGGGACCCATAAGGTACAGGAAGCTCAGGGCCTCACGATGTTCATTGAGGCCCCTCCGGCCCTAAGACGAGCAGGCAGTGTGGCAAGGGTGGGGAGAGTGTACCTTGCTGTCTGCGCGGGGCCGGGAGCTTCCGGGGCTGAGGTGGGGGCTCCCACCAGCTACCAGGGGTGGGTGGTGAGAAGGGACAGAGCCAGGGAGCTGTCCGGAGCTAGCAGAAGCTTCCGGCGGGGTGTAGGGAGGTCCCAGAGGCCACGTGGCCTCCTCTAGCTCTCTCTGGAAGCGCCCCGAGACCCGGGGTCGACCCCTCTGGGAACCCGAAGCCGCTCCAAAACCGCGCGCCTTTTGATTTCCCGTCTACCCGATGAAAGCGCCATTTAAGCTCCGCCGGCGCGTGTGCTTTCAGGGTCACGCACGGTCTGTAGTGTGAGGACTTCCACGGCGGATTTTCCGACCGTCAGTCCTTTTCATCTCTTCCTCCCCTCCCCTTCCTCCGCCACCGCGGTTTTGTTCTAGGGATTAAAGGCCAGCCAGCCCTTGCTGGGGGAGGAGGAGAGGCCAGAGGCGCTGGGAGGCGTTTGAAGAGTCCAGGCGATTTCATAAACTCTGGCGACTTGCACGGGAAGCGCACGCTGCCTCGGAGCTCCCTTCTGATGGCGGGGGGGGGGGGGGGCTGGCCCCCCTGTATGCCCGGCTCTTCCTGCTACACGAGGAGAAGGCAGGGCAGCCAGGGCCCAAAGGAGGCCCCCGGGGCCCAGGTCACAGGGCGGGGGGGGGGGTGGGCTGTCCTCAAGGAAGTCAGGCTCCCCTCCGTGTGCTGATAAGCGTTCCTTGGTGATCTTCCCGGATAGGACGCCCGGCCCCTGATTGCTTTGGAACGCAGAGCGTGAACAAGCGCCCAGCCCTCACGGCTATGATCACCAGCGTGTGTACAGAAGCGGGCGGCGTTGTTCTGTGTGTTTGCAAAAGGGGCTGTGTGTGTGTGCGTGTGTGAGCGAGCACCTTCCCTGCCGAGGCCGGTGGTGCCAACAAGTCCTCGGCCTGGCCGGAACCCCGACATCCTGTCCCGGCTCCCGACGGCCTCTTCCTAGGCCAGCGTGCCGGGCCGCCCCACCCCTGTCGATCTGCACCCGGCCTGGGGAGCCGGGGGGGGGGGGTGGAGGAAGTGGCCCCCTCCCTGACATAGTTTATCACACGCTCGCTCCCCTCTTCAGGTCGCTCCGGGACAGGGACAGGCCATGCGTCCACCTAGTGTCTGGTCCGCTCTGCAGAAGGGAGCAAGTTCCCAGCCCCACCCTGGCCTTGCCCTCCAGCCTGCCGGCCATTTCCTTTCTTATCACACCCATCTGTGGACCAAAGATGCAGTCCAGGAAACAGGGACGCAAAAGTCGGGGCACTCTGTGCTGGGGACACTGTGGTGGTGACCTCCCGGTCTCGGGGGGGGGGGGCGGGCAGGAGCGGGATCCCCGGCTTTTCCGATCTGGCTCACTCTGGCGAATGTGGTGCTCACAAGCCAGGTGTGTGTGCGTTTAAGCCTTGGGTTCCCTCTGCCCCTCCAGGAGGGTTTGCTTCTGTGTCGCGTGTGCCTCTGGATTGGTGGGAACCTGGGGGGGGGGGGAGGCGGAGTCCCAGACAGACAGCTAAGTCTCCGCCCTCCCTAATTCCCCAAGAGAATTTACACATCCCTGTCACTTCCTGCCTCCTGGGGATGCTCCTCCATTTCTCCTTGTGAACAAAAAGAGAAATGGCTGCCACACACCACCCAGGTGACAAGGGAAAGTCCCTCGCCCCTCCGGTCGGCTTCACCCGGCTGCTACTCCCTGCTAGGCCAGCACTGCTGAGTGTGTGGTGTGTGTGTGTGTGCGCACGCGTGCGTGCGTGTGTGCACAGGCACGTGCCAACACCAGGGCTTGAACCACTTAAGCCACGGAGATCAAAGTCTCAGGGATTTCCCTGCTCCGGGCTGGCTTTGAACTGTGATCCTCAGATCTCAGACTCCTGAGTAGCTGGGATTCCAGGTGTGAGCCACTGGCGCCCGCCATCACTGTGGAAGTTAAGGAAACCTGTTCTCTCCCTCCCTCTCTCCCTCCTTCCCTCCCCCCCTCTCTCCTTCCCCGTCTCCCAGGTCATCATGGGCTTATAGTCAACGTTGAATTATATGTCAGATGCCTTCGGATGACTTGAGCGTCTGCTAGGGAATCATTTGAACCACCGGAATCAACCAGAAACCCTGAGAATGTTCTCTTGCCTCTGAGTTTTTGACAAAAGTTGTCTTTTGTGAGATGTAGCTTCCTGTCCTGTGATGCTTTGCTATTTTCTTGAGCCTCTGATCTCTCTCAGTTATAATAAGCTCTCTAGTTGGTCCACCAGGCTCTGATTGAAGTTTGCAGCCTTGCTATTTGGATATTCAGGTGTCGTGCTTGCTAAAGCTTTGCACCGCAATTGGAGGTGTAGCTTGAGTTCTTTGACAAGACCTCTTTGACTAATAGAAGGAGACACAGGCTGCTCTGAGTCATTTCTGTCCGTGGGCTCCATCAGAAACCATCTTTTCACTGGGGTCCGTGCCCCAGCAAGTTACCAGACAAAGAGAGGGGAAAGTGGTCGCATTCTTTGGGAAGTTTTAGCGAGGACCTGCTTTAGTATTACAGGGTTCAAGGTTGGAGAAAGGGAGACAAGAGAGAAGCATCCTGCTTCCCCATTCAGAAGAGGAAAGTGAGATTCAAAATGAAGGTTCTTGTCTGGAGCCTTTATGCTTTCTGAGCTGGACCAATTCCTGGCTCACATCTGGTGGGGGAGATGGCGGAGGCTCCCCCAAAACACAGGTGTGATATTCTGGGCCTCCTGTTGTCCTAGCTGTCTGTTCATTCTGTCTACTGGCTTAGGAATGACTCTCAGCTATTTACCATTTCACAGAAGGCCCAGTTCAATAGCCCTTCCCATAGCTCCTAATCTTATAATTAAACATTAAAAAGGAAGTCTTGCGCAAGAAGAGCTTATCTGCTTTTTCAATTTACTTCCTGGTTTTTATTGTTGGCTTTTTTTTTTTTTCAATTTACTTTGGAGTCTGGCCCTTTTGATATTTGTGTGTGTGTGTGTGTGTGTGTGTGTGTGTGTGTGTGTGTGTGTGTATTTCCTTGTTTTCCTGTGTATCTGTGCTACTCTATTTCCCTCCTAAAGGACATTGATCCCTTTTAATCTTAAAATGGTTGCATCCGGACAGTGGTCTGTCTTCTGTAGCTGCTTCTGCTCAGAGTAGACTGTTGAACCTATCTGGAAAAAGGGCAGGAAATTCAGTTGATTTGTGTTCATGATCAAGACCAGAGGAGGGTCAGAATTTAAAAATATCAAGTTACTCTTTAGCTAGAAGACAAGTCGAAGAGCTATTAGGGGCGGGAGAAAGAAAGATAATAAAAATAGAATGTAAACAAGAGATGTTAGTGAAAACCACCCTTTAAAAGTAAAAGGGGGTTTCCTATATGGATAGTTAATAGGCTCTTATAAAGGAATCAAGAAACAGTAAGGGATGCGAAGTCTATGGATCAACGTTCTCGATTGATAGCTGTAGTGAAGCTAGCAACCTAGATCTGTCTGTCTTCTCTTTTAGATGGTAATGAGCCGGCCACTGCTGCCCTTTAGGGACAACGTTTTACTTTAATACTTCGTATCACCTGAAGGGGTGAAGTTGATTTAATATCCTTTCGTGAATCATAGGAATAACATGTTCGCTCTTCAGAGAATTTGGCTGCTTCTGTTTCTGTTGTAGGAACTTAAGAGAAGTAGGTTTTATGACATTGTTAGCCAATAAAATTACCTCCAACCATTTAGCTGGTCTTTTATAGTTTTTTATAGCTGTTTTGTTTTCCAGAGCTGAGGACCAAACTCGGGGCCTTGCCCTCACCAGGCAGGCGCTCTTCTGCTGAGCTAAATCCCCAGCCTTAGCTTGTCTGAAGAGACAGTGTATGCCCTTTGACTCCATTATTGAGAAAACTAAGCTTATATTTCCACCAAAATGTCGTTCCTAGACCCCCAGCTGCGGTGAAGTTCATGAGTGGAATTGGGGAACTGAAATCTCAGCTGGTGATATTTTTGTCATCCCCTGGTACTGGGTCTTGCACTCGGAGCCTCCCACTCTGGCTTGGCTTTTCCTACTCAAGCTTGGTGCTCTACCACTTGACTCATACCTTCCCTCCAGGTTTTTGTTTCTGTTTTGCTAGTTCATTGGAGGGTAAGTATCTTGCAGAGCTGTCCACGCCTGCTGGCTACAAATCTCGATCCTCCGATCTCAGCCTCCTGAGTGCAGGGGCGAGCCCAGACCAGCGCCCAGACCCCGGTGGCTTTTTTCAGGAGATCAGGCTGGATGCATAGCAAATGCCTTCCATTCAGTTGAATAATCTCTCAAGCCCGCTCCTGGTTATCTGTGCCGAAGGGGGCCTGGAGCCTTGAGCATTTGCCCTTGCTGAGGAGAGGAACCAACCACCAGGCTGGGTCTCAGGGACCCCATCCATTCCGCTCTGGTGACTTCTAGTGTCACAGAACAGTCAGAGATGGCCGGCCATCTGATCCAGGGAGATGCTGAACCCGGTAGAATTTAGACCCAAGGACTCCATTCCTTTCATTCCGCTCTCTCACTCTCTCCTTTGGGTAGGTCTCCTCTGCAACTCTCTTCCTCTTCGACGGATTTCACATTTTAGTCCTGCAGTCCCCGAACTCTTTCATTAGAAGCAGAACATTTTGTGAATTTGATTCAAAGTGCTTTTATTGCTATAAGCAGGCTTTTTTTTTTCTCCTGGACCCCCGCATCGCTGATTGATGGCTGTTCCTGAGCTCTCGGAATGGACATTACAGATGAGGAGCCATCCAGTGCTTCTCTCCGTATACCTAATTAATGTGCAGAAAAGGAGAGGGCCAAAGCATTGAGTTCCCATTGAGTGCCCAGACATAAGAGGTTAGGAAATGAAGATGGAGGGTTTTGTTTAATTTAAAGTTCTGCAAGGTACAAGCTAACAACCCATAGAGTTGCTTAGAATTCCTCTCTGAGAATCTACTCTTTGAGGTTTAATAAAAGAAACCCAGAGACGAGGAGCTTAGATTTTTTTTTTCCACTTTGTCTTAGACTGTGTTTTTGACAAGGGTGGCCACTGATTCCAGGTTGCTATTTAAATTAATGAGTCCTAAATGAAAGCTCAGTTCTGTTGTTACACCATCACATGCTAAGAGCTCAGTAGTACATGTGGCTACCATATTTGTGAGCGTCTGTCTACACACGTGCCACTGCGGGGGCTTGAACTCAGGATCTGGGTACTGTCTCTGAGATTCCTTAAGGCTGGAGCTCTACCACTTGAGCCATAACTCCACTTCTGGCTTTTTAGTGGTTAATTGAAGATAAGAGTCTCACACACTTTCCTTGCCTGGGCTGGCTTTGAACTGTGATCCTCAACTCCCAGCCTCCTAAGTAGCTAGAATGACGGGCGTGAGCCACCGGTGGCCGGCGGGTCGTTAAACACATCGATGTTGAACCTATAGTCACGTTAGGACATCATATCAGGGTGGCCAATATAATAAATAGTTTAAAGTAGCATTTTATTGTAGGCCCCCATTTTTCTTTTGACTTGATTTTTTTCCCTGTTATTTAAAATGTTTTAGTAAAACCCCTTTATCATTCATTGCTACAGACTCAATCTATCATTTTTTACTTTTACCACAATTTGCTCAATTGCTTCCTTTTTACTGGACACTTGGGTTGTTTCCAAAGGTTTGCCATTGCAAATAAAAATGTGATGACTGTTCTTGTACTTGAATTTCTGTCCGCTTCCTGCATGCATCTTCAGGATGTGATTCTCAGAAGGACAGCTAATGAGTTAAAGACAGTTGACATTTTCAAAGGCTACTCACTGTGCCAAAAATAAGGACATAAGTAAAAAGTGAAATCATCTCTGACATAACTTCCTGCACAACCGCAAGCACAACCGCACTAGTTCCGAATTCCCGTAGAGACTAACAGATTGGTGTTGATGTGGCACTAGCTTACTATTAAAGTGATGTAAATGCAGGGCCCTGAGTTCAAACCCCAGCACCCCAAGTGTCCACTTGATCATTTGACTATGACCCACGGGTCTGATTCTTTTCTCAGGCGAGGCTGGTTTGAATGTCCAGACGCTGCCAATACTTGTTTCTTGGGTCCCATCCTGTAGCCTAGCAAAGTTTTCAAACTCGCGTAGGTCTAGGAATGACCCCTGAGCAGTTGGCGACCCCGGGGCCTTGACACTTCCTGTCTTTCGTCCAGGATGTTTCTTCTCAGAGAGCTTCAGGTCCCACGCAAGGGGCGGCCCATAAAATCAACCACTTAACCCTCCATGTTACGCACCCACACTTATTCACTGGGGAGTTCTAACTCAGCCCTCACTGCCTGGCGAGTGTGTGTGTGTGTGTGTGTGTGTGTGTGTGTGTGTATACACCTGCCCATACCGGGGCTTGGACTCAGGGCCTGAGCACCATCCCTTAGCTTTTTTTGCTCAAGGCTGGCATTCTACCACTTGAGCCACAGCGCCGCTTCCAGCTTTTCGCTGGTTAGTAGGAGACCGGAGTCTCACAGACTTTTCTAGCTAGACTAGCCTTGAACCACAACCCTCAGGTCTCAGCCTCCTGAGCAGCTAGGATGACAACACGCAGCTCCCCTGCCTGGAATTTTATGAATTCACACGCACGTTCTCCATTCCTAGTGTGCAAAGCCGAGGAGGGCGGGGCTTCACCTGCCTGCTTGCTCGTTGCCTGGCCTTGTCTCTGATAGTGCCCGCGACTCGCCTTCAGAGTGACATTGCTGAGGAACTGAGCTGTGATGTCAGGGCCGGCCGTGGCTCTGAGGAGAAAGGACCTGAGCTCTGGGCTGGGGCGGGGGCGGGGGGGGGGGGGGAGAGCACTTGGCCTTTCCTTGTCACAGGCACCATCTGTGTGAAGGGGAGTCCCGCTTGCTGTCGAGCGGAGACTCCTTCTCAGAGCCCAGTGTTCCCGTCAAGGCAGAGGACCGGCAGGTACCCAGAGCGGGTCGTGTCCTTCACCGGCTACCAGGGATGCGTGATGTCTGTGAGCCACCGGGCTTGGCGTGGCACACGGGGGAGACGAAACGGTTCCACGTTGATAATCCCTTCCAGCAGCCTAGAACTCGCACTGCCCGTCTCCGGAGAGTAGCTGCCATGTCAGCGTGAACACCGCTGGCCAGTCAGACTCGCTCACAGAGACGGTGTCGGGGCAGCTGTACCCCTAGGGCGACCCAGTATCAATTCTTGAGGGCTTATCGCGCATAGCCTCAGGTGCGTGGCTCAACGGCAGCGTGCTTGCTTAGCGTGCACACAGTCCTGGGTTCAATCCCCGGCACTGCAAGGAGACAGAGAATGTGAATTTATGGACAGAATTATTGACGGAGGTTCCCCCCCCCCCCTACCCCCGACTCCTCCGGCAGGTCCAGCACGTACCGCTCCAAGGGCTTTGACGTCACGGTGAAGTATACCCAAGGCAGCTGGACGGGCGTGGTGGGAGAAGACCTGGTCACCATCCCCAAAGGCTTCAACAGTTCCTTTCTTGTCAACATTGCCACCATTTCTGAGTCTGAGAATTTCTTTCTGCCGGGGATTAAGTGGAATGGAATCCTGGGGCTGGCCTACGCCGCGCTGGCCAAGGTAAGGACGGTACCGTGGAGTCCCACAAATCCCGTGACCTGACTGTGAGAAGCTCCCGTGAGAGAGGGGGCTCCGGTTGACAGCCGCTGAGCATCATGGGGTCAGAACAGACCACAGCTGGTACCTATAGCCCTAGCTACTCCGGAGGCTGAGATCTGAAGATCGGGGTTCAAAGCCAGCCCCAGCAGGAAAGTTCATGAGACTCTTATCTCCAAATAGCCACCAAAAAAGTCAAAAGTGGGGCTGTGGCTCAAGTGGTAGAACACCAGCCTCAAGCAAAAAATCTCAGGGACAGTGCCCAGGCCCTGCAGTCAAGGCCTCTGGTCGCACAGATCAAGCAACAAGCAGACCGCCATCCACAGAGACTTCTAGACATTTTTGCAACTGATAGTAAGTGGTGCAATCTTCTTAGAAGATGGGACCTTCACTTTGTTAAGTTTCTTTTTTTGTCTTGTTCATTCTAGTTCTGTAGCTTAAAAGCGTTACCTAGGAATCCAGGTTATACTGATTTGGGAGTTTGCTTAGGAGTGTGGTCTAGCGTAGGACGCAGAGGAAACGCGTGCACAAAGGGCTCTGGTGTCCTTGAAGATGGGACATCTAGAGACACTGAGCCACCAGCAGGAGACAGGCCCTCCCCAGGCTGACACCTGTGACAGATCTTGACCAGGTGTCCCGTCAAGGGGCTGCAGGCCTGCCAAGCCGTGCTGAGCCCGGGAGAAAGGGTAGGGCCTCTCTCTCCCCCTCTCTCAGCAATGCGATCGCTCTCACAAAGCGCGGTCAGAAGGAACCGGGGCTTGCTGATCGTTTGCACTTGGTGTGCAAAAGGCGGTCCCCTCAGCCTGTGGTTAGCTGTGGTGCAAGCAGGGAGCAAGAGATCACACCAGGCACACCTGTACAGATCAGGGGACGCGAGCGTTCCCGCGAGAACACGAGAGCCCTTTGCCGGGACGGGATGAAGAGCTTCTTTGTCCTGGGCAGCGTGGGTGAGCGGGGCGGAGAGCTCACGTTCCTGGGTGCGTGTGGGTGAAATGTCGCGCGTGTGTGTGCCGCTGCTGGGGCAGGGCCGATGAGAAGCCGAAGCGGACGGATGGCCCCTTCTTCTGAGGCTGACAGACCGCGCCTGGCTTCTCGGGAGTCTGTCACGGGTGAAGCCTCTGTGAACAGGAGCCACTCCGGGGGGCTTGGAGGCCGTCCAGACTCTCCGCATGACCGTGTTCTTTCCATCGGAGTAGCTGCGGGATGACTAACAGCTGACTCCACGTGCGCTCCCCGCCGGAGCCAGCCAGCCGACAGACCGTGGGCAGCGGGCTCCGTCTGGAAGGGCGGGGGCCTGGTGGCGTGGGAGGGCCACCTCCTCCCAGACCCCGGGGCGGGGCCCCCGCCGGGCCGGCGTGCTTCCCGCCAAACTGCATCGGAAACCCAGCGGGGGCATCTGACACTACAGGTGTCAGGGGGCGTGTGTGTGTGTGTGTGTGTGTGTGTGTGTGTGTGTGTGTGTGCGCGCACACGTGCCAGTCCTGGGGCTTGAACTCGCGGGCCTCGGTGCCATCCCTGAGCTTCTTCATCCGCCGTGGCTTGCGTTCTACCGTGTGAGCTACAGCTCCATTCCCGGATTGTTTTTTCGGTAGTTCAGTGGAGATCAGAGTCTCCCAGCCTCTCTTGCCCAGCCCACGCCCCACGCCGCACGATGCTGGGAAGCGTGACCGCAGCGTGCCCCGACACAGAGCGGTCGCACGAGGAAGGGCCGGGCGGGGCCTCCGGAGGCCGCCTCGGCCGGGGTTTGTTCAACTGGGAGAACGCTCAGTGGAAAGCCTCTCACCGCCGCTCTCCTTTCTGCCCACCCCCCCGCAGCCATCCAGTTCGCTGGAGACCTTCTTTGATTCCCTGGTGGCCCAAGCGAAGATCCCCGACGTCTTCTCCATGCAGATGTGCGGGGTCGGCTTGCCGGTGGCCGCGTCTGGTACCAACGGAGGTAGTCTTGTGGGTATCTTTCAGTCTTAAAGGGATGAAAAATATATATATCTATATCAGAGTTTGGTGGGGTTACTTCTGTCTCGTTTTCAAAGCCGGTGAGGATGATTAGCTTCACAGTCAGGACCGAACACTGTAGTTTCACAATCCTTGCTACACGATCCTCAAAATGGTCGGTAATGTCATAGGGTATTGTCTTCCCCGATTCTGGTTGCTTCTCCAGAGGTCACCCCGGCTGCCTTTAGCGTCCTTTGAAAGCGACTGGCGACCCGCGGGCAGGGAGGGACCAGCGCGAGCTGAGACCGGTGGGGGTCGTGTGTATCGGACTGAGTACTTGAGAGCAGACAGGTGTACATGTCTGTCCTTCCTCTTCCCCCCCCCCACCCCCAAATGTACACACACACACACACACACACCACATGAAGCAGAGCTGTCAGCGCTGCGGCTGGGTCCCGAGCTTACCCCGGTGAACCCTGCGCTGAGCACGTCACTTAGCGGGGTCAGGAAGAATGCTCAAGAAGTGCCCGTCTGGGCTGGGCGTGGCCCCCCTGGGCTCTGGATGAGCTACAGGTTCAGTAACCTCTTCCTCAGCCACTGACACTCGCTCACATTTTTGTCCCCTTCTGAGGGGACAGGGCAGCCTGGGATATGTCATATGAAACCAGCCTTGCAAGGTGATACTTCCATTATGGAAGCCCTTCCGTTACTTGCTCCTTCTCTGCCCTTCCAGGAGCTAAAGGACGACGAGCCAGCATCATTAGTGATTGTGTTCCATCAAGGGAGTTTCAATGTGGAGAAGCTAGAGTTGGCTGTCGGGTAGAGCAAGGCATAGTCTTTTGTGTGAGCCCCGGAAACTGCCCCCCAGTGTTACCTGAATGGGGGGGTCTCCAGGTACCTGGATTTATTTCAGCACACCACCATGAGGTGGATGTCCTGGTCCCAGTGAAGGCCCCCCTGGGGAACACCAGCTGCTCAGTGGACATGTGATTGCCCGTGGGCTCCTCTTCCTAACACCACGGCGTTTTATCTCCCCAGGTCCTGGGTGGGATTGAACCGAGTTTATATAAAGGAGACATCTGGTATACCCCCATCAAGGAGGAGTGGTACTACCAAATAGAGATCCTGAAACTGGAGATCGGAGGCCAGAGTCTTAACCTGGACTGCCGGGAGGTGCGTGCGTGGTCGCTGTCGTCCGTCCGTCCGTCCGTCCGCCTGCCTGCCTGCCCACGCGGACCCCTGCTTCTGCTTTGCGGCGGGCGTGTGTGCGTGCGTGCAGCCGGCAGCGTGCTCAGAGGGTCGCCGTGCGTGCGGGTGGGCTGTCTACCGAGCAGCGGCCCCCGGGCTTGCACCCCCGGGAGGTTCGGGATGGCTTTCGTGTGTCGTTAGTCGGGAGACAGCGGACCTTCCGCCGTCCCGGGTGACGGAGCGTGGCATCGAGGTGGCGCAGGGCTCTGGCTGGGGACCCCTGGGGACTGGGCCCCGTCCCTCCGTCCCCGGACCCTCGGCTCCCTTATCGGTGGACTCTGTCCCCGCGTGCTGTAGCAGGTGCGCCGCGGGGGCGGGGGGGGGGGCGCGGACGTGGAAGTGGGGTGCACGGGCACTTAAGGTCTCCCTCCCCCCCCCTCCCCACCCCAGTATAACGCGGACAAGGCCATCGTGGACAGCGGCACCACGCTGCTGCGCCTGCCCCAGAAGGTGTTCGATGCCGTGGTGGAAGCCGTGGCCCGCACATCGCTGGTGAGTTCTCCAGGTGTTCTGGAATCTTCCAGCACGCCGGCGTGGCCCCCTCACTGGGAGCAGCACTGAACATTTGTCGCCACTCTGTGAGCGTTTTGACCGTTGTTGTTGTTTTTCTTTCTAAGTGTTGATTATGACGTGCTCTTAGCTCTAGTTGTTTATTTGCAATAAATGCGTTTATTTTCACCTCAGAGGGCCGGGTTTGGAGTGGGCAGAAATTATTATCTCAAATAACAGTTCCACTGGTGTTAGTAGTGTTTGATCTGAGGTAAAAGTAATGGCTCCCGCCCTGTAATCCTAGCCACTCAGGAGGCTGAGATCCGGTTTGAAGCCAGCTTGTGAAAACTCTTACCTCCAACTAATCAACAATAATCCAGAAGGGAAGGTGTAGCTCGAGTGTTAAAGCACCAGCCTTGGGCAGAAAAAGCAAGCCAGAGAGAGGGTGAGGCTCTGAGTTCAAGCCCCAGTACTTCTTCAAGTGCATTTATGGCCTTGGAAACAAACCCATCCCGCCCCACATCAAAGCTTCCTCCAAGCCGGATGTAGCCATTAAACGACCCCTGAGAGGGTTTGGCGTGAAATGGCCCAAACTGGTTTCTGGCCGGCACCTGGCAATCCAGAGCTTCTGTGTGGGTTGCAATCACAGTGCTACTACTGGCGGAGATACCAGACAAGCATTTCTTGTGTCGTGGTGAATGGTTCCAAGGTATCTGGGCACTCTGGTGGCATTGCCAGGGTTTCCTGCCCAAGGCCTGGGTGGTGGTGCCCCAGGGGGCTGGTGGTCTGCTGTTCCCAAAGATGGCCAGATTCAAACAGCGGCTGATGGGGAGATGGTGGGAAGATACGGCTTTGCTGGAGACGGTTGTCAGAAATGAGAAGCAAGAGGGAGCTTTGGACCAAAACCTCAAAAACCCCAAGAGCAACCAGCCCGTCCGCAGCCTGCAGAGCAGAATGACACCAGAGCTCTCTCTGTTCGAGGTCACGGGTCAAAACCAGAGCAGTGACCCGGCTCTTCCGACGCCAGCTCAGCCCCCCGATGCCATACACCGATCCTGTTTGTTGAAATGCCTCCCTCTGGGCTCACTTGCCCAGCCGGTGCCCCGCCAGCGAGCCACGCCTCCGGCCTGACATTTGCTGGTTTACGGCCCCAGGTGTTTTGTACCCGGGCTGGCTTCCGGATCTCAGCCCCCCCGAATGGGTAAGATGACGGGCACGAGCCACCGGCACCCGCCTCGGGCCCGTCTCCCACGTAGTCACGGTGAGTTCTGCAGAACTGGCAGGCGTCGCTGTACACCGAGATGCTCCGCCTTCATCTCCAAGCCTGCGTCAGGACGAAGTGGCCCAAGATGGCTGCGTCTCGGGCAGGGCGCCCCGAGCCCCCTCGGCGTGTGGAAGCCTGTTGTGTTCCTTCTCCCTGCTGGGCTGCTGGAGCCCAGCCCGCCTTCCCCTTCGAATGAAGGAGTGAGCTAGATCCAGGCGCGCTGCCTCACACCTATAACCCCGGCTGCTCGGGAGGCTGAGGTCTAAGGGTCCCACTTCCAAGCCAGCCCGGGCCGGAAAGCCTGGGGAAACTCTTTATTTCCAACTAAGCACCGAAAAACGGGGAGTGGGGACTGTGGCACAAAAGCCCAGCACCCAGGCCTTGAGTTCAAGCCCTAGGATTGTCACACACAGAAAGGAAGGGAGGGAGGGAGGGAGGGAGACAGATGGGAGGGAGAAAGAGCGGGAGGGAGGGACGGACAGGCGGATGGATGGACGGACGGGTGGGCGGGTGGACGGATGGGCGGGGGCAGTGCAGCCCCCATCTGCCCCAGCCGCAGCCACGGCTCCACGGCTTGGACGCAGTCGTGGAGTCCTCCGGGGGAGGCTCCTTGGGATCGTCAGCTAGCTGAGGTTGGACCTGCCCTCCCCACCCCACCCCACCCCCCGGATGTGCAGACCTGAGGGGCGTGGCTTCGGGAGCCACCCTCGGGAGCACCTCCCCATCCCACGGGGCCGGGCGCTGTGCCCGCCTTCCAGCCCCCCTCCCTGGCGGTCCTCTCTGCCCCTCATCTGCGCTGGTGGACCTGCCCTGCGATGCCCAGTTTCCCATCTGTTCCCCCCCCCCCCCCCAGCCGCTCCATGCCAGCATCAGAAGCGTTCCGGAGCCGTCCCGGTGTGGGGGGGAGGGGTGAGAGGCCACGCCTGCGCGTCCCAGGGGGCCGTGCCAGGCTCCTGCCGCCTCCCGGCCCAGCGTTTGGGATCTGCACATCGCCAGCCTCGGGCAGCTCCACTCTGCTGCTTCTGGAAGCATCTGTCCCATTTTCCGCTCCCCTCTGGGGGGAGAGGTCGGACGCCAAGCAGGAGAAGGGCAGGGTGGTGACGCAGGGAGGGCTTGCCACGCGGGGTGGCATCCACGCTGAGGTCTGGAGAGGAGGGAGACGTTGGTAGGAGTGGCAGCACCCACTCCGGGCCACCCCAGGAGGCAGCTACCCCGCCGGGCTCGTTGAATCGGGGCAACAAGAGACCCAGAGTGCCTCCGGGGTTCCTCTCTCTCAAGTGGCCATTGCCCACTACGGAGTGGCGCTGGGGACGGGAGTCCGCCTGTCCGCACTGGGGTGTCCTCGTCTCTTCAGTGCGGGTGTGATGTCACCACCGTCAGGGCCACAGGCTCCCGACGGCCCCCAGTGCCCTGCGGGTAGCAGCCAGTGCTGTGCCCGCCCGTGCCCTGCCTGCCCCCCTCATTCCTCTTCCAGGAGCTCAGCCAGCACGGGAACGAAGCGCCGCTGGCCCCGGTGGGCGCGTGGCCAGGGCCCCGGCGGAGCCCGGCGCTCTTTCCTGTTGTTGTGCCGGACTGGCGGTTGCTGTTCACGAGATCTCCTTGTCGTTTTGGTTTTTTTTTTTTCTGTCTAGATTCCAGAATTCTCAGACGGCTTTTGGACGGGGGCCCAGCTGGCATGCTGGATGAATTCGGAAACCCCGTGGTCCTACTTCCCCAAGATCTCCATCTACCTGCGGGAGGAGAACTCCAGCCAGTCGTTCCGCATCACCATCCTGCCTCAGGTAGGGCCCGGGCACCCAGAGCAGGGGCGACCCCCCCCACCCCCCAGGAGACGCGGGCGGGGAGGGCGGGAGAGGGCGGACAGGCGGGGGAGACGTCCTACGGCGGTAACACCAGTGCCGACGGAGCCTCCTTTGCCCTAAGAACCTACCAGAGTAGCGCGGGGTGTGTCTCCCTGGGCCCCCTGGTCCCAGTTCCCCGTGCGGTTCCTCCGGCCTCGCGCGGCGCTCTCCCTGCCGGCCGCCCTCTCCTTGTCTTCTGTTCCTCTCAATAATTCTCACTTCCTACGATCGGATGCGCCGAGGCGTTAGGCCTCTGTGCTCCTCTCCGGAGAATCTCCTCCCTTGGTCTCACTATGTATGACTGTCTAGAATTCTTCTTTCCTTTTTTTTTTTTCTCTGTGCCACCCCGGGGCTTGAACTCAGGGCATACATAGGCTCTGTCCCTTAGCTTTTATGCTCAAGGCTGGTTCTCTACCACTTGAGCCGTAGCCCCACTTCTGGCTTTTTTGGTGGTTCATTGGAGATAAGAGCCTCACGGACTTTCCTGCCTGGGCTGACCTTGAACTGCAGTCCTCCGATCTCAGCCTCTTGGATTGCTAGGATGACAGGCCGAGCCATTGGTGCCTGGCTTCGTGTTATCATTTAATTACCAATTCCACAGTCCCTGCTTGTCGGTGAACACAAGCCTGACTCCTTGTGGCTACTGAGGGTTAGAAGTAAAGGATAAAAGAAGGAGCATGCGTGTGTGTGTGTGTGTGTGTGTGTGTGTGTGTGTGTGTGTGTGTGTAGTGAGGCTGGAACTCAGGGCCTTGTGCTTTCACCTGGCCTACTTCTACTTCCAAGGAGGAAAAGTGCAGATGAGAAGCCATGCCAATGCCCACCCCTCCTTCACGCCTTCGAGAAACAGGGTAAGTCTTAGCAGGCAAGGGTGGAGAACTTGAGGAGAAACACAGCTTCTCAGAGGACACGCTGTGCTCGGTCTCGAGTTCTATTCTTAGCACCGCTCTGGACTCCCAGTGCCACTTAGAACAAATCCAGTAGCCCTTTCTGGGTCTGTCTCTCTTGCTCTAAAGGAGGGAGAATGGCTCTTGCCAGAGACATTTTCAGAAGAAGGCCATAACCCTGAATGACCGTCACTACCGGAAGTAATATTAGCATGGTACATTTTCAAATTCTTCAGCATAATATAGGGTGGTTTGTGTTTGTTTTTTTTTTTATGACGACACTTTGGTCAGTTAACAGCAACATGTGGACATTGTTTTGTCACTGTGGTCTGTAACCAAGCTTTCTGACCGGTCAGTCCAAGGGTGTAAGCACTTACTGGTAAATAAGTGGTGTGGGATTTGTTGGCAGAGCTAGAGATTCATGAAACACAGAGAGAGAGAGAGAGAGAGAGAGAGAGAGAGAGAGAGAGAGAGAGAGAGAGAGAGAGAGAGATAGTCTGGAGTTCTTGCCGGAGATTCATGGACACAAACTGGAAGATACAGATTCTGTTTGTCTGGTACTCAGTGACCAGTAGCTTGCTTCAGTGCCGTTACTGGATTTCTCGCGGGATTCGTTCCTTCGGAAGTCGTCGGGGGACGGGAGGGGGCCGGAAACACCTTCAGTGCAGGTGCTCCCGGTAGCGGCTAGGCGTAACCCCGCCTTTCCTAATGGAAGTGGATCTCCGGGGGACGTTGGCTTTTCCCCGCAGCGCCCTCCAGGCTTAGCACTGACGGATTTAGCGCACAGCTCGTTGAGGGCCGGCTCCCGGCCAGGGTTCCGGGAACCCAAAGAGGAGGTGCGGAGGAAGAGGCCGCTTGCCCGCCGACAGTGTTCGCCCACAGCCCCCCAGTGATAGGTCACTCCTCCAGGACTGGCCTCTGGCGTGGGAGCTGCTTGCTTCCCGCTCACCCGCCCATCTCTGGCGTCCGTTTGACCGTACGCAGACAGAAGGACAGACCCGGCACGTCTGTCCGCGCATCCCGCGTGAAGCGTCGGTGGCGTTCCCGTGTGTTCACCCCCTCTGTCACACTTGCGACCTCATCTCCTCCACGGCAGGGCCGGTAGCCACCTCTTTCTCATTCGCCCCCACACCGGGGAGGCTCCGACAAGGCCAGCGGTGCGGTTCGCACGTTGCCTGATGGGTGCTTTTCCTCTTACACCGGCAGCTTTACATTCAGCCCATGATGGGGGCCGGCCTGAATTATGAGTGCTACCGGTTCGGCATCTCACCGTCCACCAACGCGCTGGTGATCGGGGCGACGGTGATGGAGGGCTTCTATGTCATCTTCGACAGAGCTCGGAAGAGGCTGGGCTTTGCCACAAGCCCGTGCTCAGGTAAGAGCGGACCGGAAGCAGAGAGAGAGAGAGAGAGAGAGAGAGAGAGAGAGAGAGAGAGAGAGAGAGAGAGCCTGGGAATAACGTACCAGCCTGGAGCAATCCCAGAAGGCTCCTCCTCAGCCACCAATCAACCTCTCCACTTATGCCTAAGGCCAGTGCTGGGCTTCTCCGTAGGGCAGGTGGCGGGCTTGTTGGGAGGTGAGGCAAGGTGAGCACCGTTAGCCCCGCACTCACACGTGGGAAAGAGTCATCTCCAGGTAGGTGCTCTGCCGCTTGAGCCACACGTCCGCTTCGGGCTTGTAAAATCTTTTTATTGTCAGGGTGATGCACGGAGGGGTTACGGTTACGTACGTAAAGCAGTAAGGACATTGCTTGTCAAACTTGTGACCTCCTCCCTCCTTTTTCTCCTACCTTCTCTCCTCCCCGACATCGTCCCCCCCACCCCCCCAGAGTTGTACCGTTAGGCTGCCACACGCTTTTGACTTTTGCTGGCTAATTGGAGATCAGAGTCTCATGGGCTTTCCTATCTGGGCTGGTTTTGAACTGAGATCCTCAGAACTTAGCCTCCCGAGTAGCTAGGATGGCAGGTGTGAGCCTCTCCCTGCAGGTCTGTGTTTCGTTTTGTTCTTTGGATGTTGTGAGATGCAATCCAGGTCCTCGTGCCAGAGGAGGCCAGAGGAGGATGGTATTAAGGGGGGAAACCACAGCTGGACTCTCGGGCACACCCGGAATCTGTTTAAATATCGCCAGCCATTCCCACAAACACACACGCGCGTGGCCACAGCCTGTCAACGTCAATGCGGATTCCGTGGGCTTCGTGTGGTGGACACGCTGCGACCTCCTTGAGACTTGTCCCGTTTTTAATCTCCTCGCGAGTGCGTGTTTACTCTCTCAGCGTGCATTCGCTCTTCTAGTCTGTTAGGCTGTTATTGACAAGACCTTTCTCCGGTGGAAAATGGCACTGACGGCCTTAAATGTCACTGTATTTCCCAAGTGTGAATATTTTCTTTTTTTTCTTTTTTTAAGCCGAGGGACCCTAAGAACTAAAGCGACTTTGTCCACCATTTCTGTTTTCTCATTAAATACCATTAAAGCGGGGTTACTATGGCAACAGCCAGTCACCAGGTCCACTTAATACCGTGGAGAAGGTAATAGACATACGTTCTCTAAGTGGCTGGGCACCCGGGCGGGGAAACCCTGCTTTTCTACAATCACGTCCCGAATTGTTTCTTTTTTTGTTATCAATTGTGGGTTGTTTTTTTTTTTAATGTATTTGGAGTTTGGGTACTTAAAATACTTGATTTTTTACCGGCTGTGAGGAGAGACCCTGGCCTGGTCCCCTCCTCAATGCGAGTCACTTTGCCGTTCATGCGTCGGTTCAGGGGCGTCGACGAAAGGAGGCCCCGGGCCCCCCCGGCACGGTGAGCACCGCGAGGGAGACTCGCGCTTCCTTTCTCAGTCTTCGTCGCTTATTGGCAAATGCTATAAGTAACCAAGTGTTGGAGTGAACATGATGCCGTCATCCCGGAGCGGCCGGGGAGAGGGTTCGAAGGCCCCCGCGTCGGGAGGCCCCCGAGTCCCCCCGGCTGTGAGAAGGCCGCGGGCTTGTGGCCCACCCTTCTCGCTCTTCAGTGATCCCTAGCTTGGCGGCCATGTCTCCCACGAGGGCGGCGCGCCTTCTACTTCCCCACGCGGGGAAGGGTGAAGGGAAAGAGCCGGTCTGTCCTTCATATGACGTGACCACCAACCGCCCGCGCGTCCTCAGGACTGGGCGCGTGCTCCCCCAAGAGAACGCCTGGACCGGGCGGCGGCCAAGATGGAGCCGCCGTCTTTATAACCGAATCCCAGCCACGACGGGTTAAACCCCAGGAGGCTAGGATCCCGGATCCCGCGGTCCTCCCGAGAGCCGCCCGCCACGCAGGACCTTGTCAGTTGATTGGCTTGAAGGCTATTTTTTTTTCCCCCTTTCTCTATTTAAACGTGAGGCCTGCCGCACAGAACGAGCCCCTTCTCGGCTGCCCCCTCTCGCCGTTCAACGTTTACTCCTTTCTAGATTGTTCGTGTTGACGTGAGAACTCCACACTGACTTGGAAAGAAAATGAACGTCTCCTTATACACGATACGGAACTGTTCCGTGGTTTCCTTCCAAAAGATGTTACACACAGATAGTCCGGGTACTTGTTAGTTCTTGCCGTTACTGTGACAGGGATTATTTATAGAAAGTTGTTTCACAAATATGCAGAGATTTGTGTGTGTGTGTATTCTTCCCAACTACATTGTAAAATTCCTTACATTTTTTTTGAGAGGGTATTGGGATTTGAACTCGGGACCTCATTATAGAAACTTGTGCAGATTATTCTGGTTTTCTCCCATCGATGAAGAAGACTCTATTACTGGGGCTTGAAGTCAGGACCTCACAATCTTGCTGAGTTTTTTTTTTTTTTTCAAGGCTGGTGCACTACCACTTGCACCACATCACTTCTGGCTTTTGTGGATTCATCGGAGATAAGAGTCTCACAGACGTCTGTCTGGTCTGGCTTTGAACCGTGATCCTCAGGTCTCAGTCTCTTGAGTAACTAGGATGAGGATTACAGGTGTGAGCCACCAGCACCCGGTGTGACCTCTGTGTCTCGGCTGACATTTCTCGCTTGCTTTGTAGGCTTATCTTTAGTGTCTTGGGGTTTTCTAACCACCCCCACCCCACCCCACCCCCAGGGTGAATTCACTGTGCCATAGTTATGAGAGCATTTTCGTAAAGCAAGGGAACATGGACTTCTGCTGAATCCGTTCAGACCCCGGCAACGTCAGGATTTCTGCCCCAAGTTGCGGATGCGTCGACTCAGATGCCGGCGTTAGAGGTTGCAATCCTGCCCCCCTTCCCCCCAGCCCCTCCTCAGGCTCCAGCGGAGCTGGGCTTCCTTGCTGGTAGTTTTCCTTCCACCGAGCAGCAAGACTTTCCCGGGCCTCCTGATACCAGCTCCCGCCGACCTGGGTGTGAGGACTCGGGCCCTCGGGTCCACTTCCGCTCCAGAAGGCACTCACTCCTGGGCTGAGCTGTGTACTTAGCAATCGACGGTGACTGGAGTAGGGTGGTACATGCCTGTGGTCCCAGCCGCTGGGGAGGCCGAGGCCGGAAGATCACTGGAGCCCAGGTTCCTAGCCAGCTTGCATAACACTGGGAGACCTTAGCTCGTTCAGAAAACGCCGAAGGCATAGATAGCTCCATAGTGCAGCAGGTGGTTAGCACCCCCGAGGCCCTGGTTCAACTCTAGAGCCGAAGAGTAACTGGATAATAATAGAGGTTACCCTGTGTGCTCATGATGGAGTAGAAAAGGAAGAAGTGAGGGCCGCGCCCCTCAGAACGCCTGGTTTACAAGGCCCCTCCCCCTCCCCTGAGCCCCCTAGGGTGCTGCGGCACAGCCCGGCGTGAGCAGATGGGGTGGGGGGGCTGTGCCCAGTGGCCCGCCCAGCTCTGCTGCCAGTTCCCAGCAGGGCCTGAGCATCCCCCGGTGTACCCCACCCCCCCCCAAGTGTGTGGAGATGGGAGGACCAAGGTGTTGAATTATCAGCTCTCTGCTGAAATACCATCCATCTCTTTTTATAGATGGAGACATTTAGCACCCCAGAGCTGTATAGATTTCAGGCTTGTACGACTTGAAACGCATCCCGGATCCGGGCAGGTTTTCCTCTGTGAGTTCCTCTTGCCGCGGGTTGAAAGCGGATCATCTGGTTGCTGCTCATGTTTAAAAATAGGGAAGTTAGCAGTCGGGCCGAGGGCCAGAGATCCGCCTGGGTTTCTCCACAGAGAGTGTAACCAAAGATAGCAAAGCCAGATGACCTCTAGGAGCAGCGGAGAGCAGAGGGGCTGAGACTTAGAGAGAAAACGCCGGGGTGCACAGCTCCCGAGATTATTGTTCCATGTAAACAGAGTCTCATCAGAGAGCATCTTAGTCCTAAATAATCAGTCCGGAGGAGGAAGTGACCTGAATGTCATCATCTTTTGTATGCTTGCTTGCTGGCTTGCTTTTGTGGAACTGGGGTTTAGACTCGGGGCCCCATGCTCTCAAGACAGGCGCTCTCCTGCTGAACCATTCCCCCAGTACTGCTTTGCTTTAGTTTTCAACTACAACCTGACCCTATTTTGGCCTGTATCTGTCTCTGACTGCAATCTACTTGCCAACACCTTCTGTGTAGCTTTTTGCTCAAGGCTGGCACTCCACCACTTGAGCCACAGCTCCATTTCTGGCTTTTTCTGTGGTTCATTGGAGCTAAGTGTCTCAGGGACTTTTCTTCCCCAGGCTGGCTTCCAAACTTGATCCTCAGACCTCAGTCTCTCGAGTAGCTAAGATGACAAGCGTGAGCCACCTGGGCCTGGCTTGCTTTGCTTTCTTAGCCTCGCTGTGATCAATCCATAGCCTCTGTGGGGGGTGCGCTTTGTGGAGATGCCTTTTAAAATTGGTACTGACACGTACTAATTAGACAACTAAGTAGAGTGGAGTGTACTGGTGGTTGATTGTTGGTAAGAAGTCTCCCAGGCTTGTCTGTTCCAACTGGCTTCAAACCCAGATCCTCAGACCTCCTGAGCAGCTAGGATGACAGGCCAGAGCGACCAGAACCCACCTCACACTGTGACTCTGAACACGTCTGAGTCGTTACCTTGCGAGCACCCTTCTTTCAGGCAGCGTGGTGGCTTTTCATCTAAGCTGGCGAATCTCTTGCTTTTTAAGTGGAATGTTTAGACCAGAGATTGGCAGACTGAACAGCTTGCCAGCCAGATCTGCCATGAGGTTTGTTTTTGTGACCAACGAGCCAAGAGTGGTTTTGTGCTTTTTTTTTTTTTTTTTTCATTTTTAAAGAGTAGGGAAGAAATGCGTAATTCCCCAAACCTCACCCTATTACCATGTGGCCCATTTCAGGGAAGTTTCCCAAGCCCAGGTGAGATGCTTTATGTCTTTGTGTATGATATCGCTATTGTCTCTGGTTTCCACTGTGCCACGGCGTTCCACTTGTGGTGTCGCGTTTTTAAGCGTTTCAGTCTGATGAAAGTTCAAACCTGGCTGCACGATTTCCCTTTCCGCTGTTGCTCCCTCCTCTGTGCGGAGCCGGGCTTTGCTGCACCTGCTACCCTTTTGCTTAGGCTCAAAGGACTTCCTTCGTGAAAATCGGCTTGAGATAAATTCTTTCTTGTGTGTAGCTGAAACCCATCTTTATTTCCTCTTCATTGTTGGGGGACGTTTTCTTCTGGGTACAGAGCTAGAGGTTGACTAGAGCACTTTGTTTTGCCCCCAGCTCACGTGTCTCCTAGCCCGTGTTGTTTCGTCTGTAATTAATGCTCCTTCTTGCCCCTTGCCTTGTGGTGTCTTTGTCTCTTTATCTCTCTGGTTCTCAGGCCCTCCGTTGATGACTGGGCCTCAGTAGTTCACTGGGGTTCTCTTTCTATATCACATTTCTGCTGCTTGGGGCTCCTTGAAGCTCTTGGGTGTGCGACTTCATAGTTTCTATCGCGTTTGGAAGGTTTTGGTTATCTCTTTGGTACTTCTTCTGCCTCCCACCATGTCCTCCCGTGACCTCTGGTTGCACGCTTGGCTGCGGGAGAGTTCTCCAGTGGGCTCATGTTCGTTTTAGTTTTTCACGTTAGTCCTGTGCATTTCATTCCGCATGGTGGCTACTGTGGCGTCTTTAGGTCGATTTGTCTTTTTTTTTTCTATAGTCTATACTCTACTATTAATGCTACCGGTGTGGTTTTATCCTGCATGTCGCATCTAGGAGTTCAATTTAGGTCGTTTGACACGTCTAACGTGACCGCTGGCTTCCTGAAGAGAAGAAAATCACAGCAACACCTTGATGTCATGTCTGTGATGCTGCCATGTGCCTCATTCCTCACAGAACGGTTTCGTTTTTCTCCCTCTTATGAACTGTAAAGTATAAACATATAGTACTGTCTTCCCGACAGTATTACACGATGACCTCCAGTTCCAGCCACTCTCCTGAAAGGTACATACACACACACACACACACACACACACACACACACACACACACACGAATGGCCAACTATGAGAAGACATCCACAACCTGAGGATGTTTTTGTCGTCTAAGAGAGTCTCACAGACATACAATAAGAGAAGGCGAGATATTACCACTGAAATATAGATATAGATGATCACTGCTCCCCCTGACAGTCTAGTTACTGTCGAGACCAACCATCCCATGGACCTAGTGCGTAGTCATCAAAAACAGCCTGGCTGAACATTGAAGGTGGAGATTGTGGTCATACGGAAGGTCAGAATTCAGGCTACAGAACGGCAGATCCCACAGAATCTCATCTTTGACTTTAAAAAACAAACAAACAGTAGATGGACGGGAAAAGGCGCGGCCGACCCTGCAAGTGCCGGTCATGGCTCCTGCCCTCCCTCGGCCGGCCCGGCGCTGTGGGGCCTCCCCAGTCCTGGCCACGAGCGGGCGTGGCCCCCGGGCCCCTCCCGCGCCCCTCCACGTGGCCGGGCCGGCCTTCCTGTTTGCAGGAGCTTGGGTCTGGAGGCCCGCAGCCACCCAGCTCCCCTCTGGGGTGCCCCCGGCCTCCAGCCGCGAGGACCTGGGGGTTCCCCGGTACGCGCAGTCAGCCCCGGGGCTTTGTGCCCACCTCCTGGCACGGCTGCGTGGACATTTCCCCTCTCTCTCTCTCTTCCCAGAGATGGCAGGGGTTCCGGTGTCGGAAATTTCCGGGCCCTTCTCCACGGAGGACGTCGCCAGCAGCTGCGTCCCGGCCCCGGCCCTGAGCGAGCCCCTCCTGTGGATCGTCTCGTACTCCCTGATGAGCGTGTGCGGGCTCGTCCTCCTCGTCCTCATCCTGCTGCTCCTGCTGCCCTGCCCCTGCCGCCCCGCGACCCGCGACCCCGAGGCCGTCAGCGACGCGTCCTCCCTCGTCAGGCACCGCTGGAAATGACCCCGCGCCCGCCCTGAGCTCCGGCCACCTCGAACCCGGCTCTCCTGAGGAGCACCCCCGCCCCCCCCCGGGGGGCAGCCTGCTTCCTCTGTCCCGTCCTCCGGGCTCTGCCTCCAATGCCTTCCAGATTCACTGTATCGCGATTGTTCTTGATTTGAAAAAGCTCCCGGTTCTTTCCTCCTCCCAAGAGACATGATAATAAAAAGGAACCGCCTCGTTCTAAACCCAAACAGAGTGAATTCGGCTCCCGGCTTCCTGGGACCGCTCTGCCAAGCTGTCCAGGTATGCTACCCAGCCCCCTTCCCCAGCCCCCCCCAAAAAAGAAAAAGCAAGGCATAGCTAGTTACCATCTCTCTCTGACCTCTATCAAGATGAGTGCCTGTTGTTTGTAACCCACACACACGCGCACACACACACACACACACACCCCACACCCTTTTACCTCCTAGGAAGCGTTTTGTAGTGGTGACATCCAGGGCGGTGTGTGCCGGACCGGGTTCTCCACCACAGTAGTACACAAGGCCTGTAATAGGCAGGAGTTGTGCCCTAGGGCCTGGTAAGAGAACCGTCCTGCCCTCTTCTGAGCGAGGAAGAGCTACGCGGGGCTCTGGGCTCTGAACGCAGCACGAATCCAGGTGGAGATGAACCCTCATCTCCCCCCCACAGCCCCCCCCCAGACTCCCCCACGCGGGGAAGGCCTTCTGACCCACAGGAAGAACGCAGACCCTTTTCCCCAGACTCCTGTGCTACAAGCAAATGGCTACCTCTTCTGTGACTTGGCCCGGGGTCCTGAGCGTCAGTGGGGCGCACACAGCCTGACCCCACCTGTGACCCTACCACGGGTGAGGTGGGACAGGGACTGAGCCGGGGACTCCTGCTCCGGACTCCCTGTACGATTCCTCTTGCTTCAAGTTAATGGATCCCATCTCGCTGGCGGGGCCGCCTCTTCTTCCACACCTTTGGGTGCCGCATTCAAGTCGCCGATCGCTCAAGCTCCGACCAGAGGGAAGGAAGGCGCGCGACTCGGTGGAGGGATTCCACCTTTCCCTTTCAAAGACGTTGCCAGAGAAAGGCGGAGGCCTTGAGCTTGCTGCAGCCGGCCTTGACCTTGGGGTGACCAGCCACCTCTGGACCGAGAAACACACGGCTGTGCCCTCTGGGTGCAGAGCCCCCTCCCCCACCCCTCCCCCCCGCCAGGTTGGCCACGGTAAACTGGAGGAACCTTCTGGAGATTCTCGAGGGAAGATGGGTTGCGTGGCAGAAGGGAGATGAATGGGGGGGAAAGGCCCATGGGGACGCCCCCCCCCCCCCCAGCTCACGGATGAGGGCTGAGAGCACTTCACGGGTGGAAAGCTGCGGGAGTAGAATCCGCTTCCTGCCCTCTTGCCTTTTCCCACCGATTGTGGTCTGTGGACCACCTTGCATCAGAGTGAAGGCAGGGCCCCCCCGGCAGGGCCCCCCTTGACGCGGAAGGAGGGGAGGACACGGCGTGGCCTCCTGCGCCGGGGTCGGGAGCGCGAGAGGGCCGGCGTCCGTGCACCCGGTCAGCGGGCACTGCCCCGGGACCGAGATGCTGCCACCCCAGCCCCTCAGAGAGGGCCGGCGGGTGAAGTGCGCTCTCCATGCTATGACTCCCACCCTCCCCTGGACGCCCCAGGTGTCTTCGGACCTGATGTTCGAGGAGGAACGCTTCAATTACAACGGCATACTCTAGTCATCCAAGTGAAGCCGGCTGGGACGTTTCCCCGGCATAGGTTGCTGCTGAAAAACTGGACTCTAAAGTCAAAACTACAATGGGGCCGGGGGACCCACCTCCTCGGGTTCTGTAAATCGAGTCGTCTCTTTGGCCAATGTCTAATATTTGCCCCGGCCAAGGGCAGAAGTGTTCATCTGGAAGTTTCATTTCTGCGCTGTGGAATGTTCTGGAAGAAGATCCTGGCCTCAAAGGTGCCAACTGAGCAGGAGTAAACTGTCAGCAGCCTTGTCCACGCGCGGATGAGACACAGGCTTTTACACAAACCGTCTTCCTCTAAAGGCGATGCTTTTTTATTTTTTTCCTGGTAACTCGCTTAAATGTCTGAAATGAAATCTTGCCTTCCGATCATTTTTTTACTTTAAAAAAAAAATAGTGCGAGACGAGATTGGTGATTGACGGACCGAAAATGGACAAGAACCACCGGTGCTCGACCTTGCGGACCTGCTTGTCTTTCTCCCCATGCAGAAGCGCGCGCTTGGTATTGCAGGGGCGGAAGCGCGCGGGGCTCCCTGACCGCGCCCCGCTTCTGCACGCCGGGGAGGATTTTACCTGCTTCCTCCCGGTGCCCAGAGCTTGTGGCTGGCCATCAACTTAGCGTCGTGCCTGGTCAGAACCACGGAAGTCATCTCCAGCGAGGCAGTGAGTGTCGGGGCCTCCACGGAGCTCCGGGTGACCGAGTCCTTCCTCCCCGAGTTCCGGGGTGCCGAGCGCGTCTACGACGGCTGCCGCTGCACGGACTACGCCGAAGCGCGGAACCTCTGGGCTTACTCCTTCCACGCGGCCTGACAGGCCGGCCACCCGCCCTGAGAGTCCAGAAGGTCAGGCCCCACCCCTTCCCCAGGACAGCTTCTGTGGGAAGTGCTTGAGGGGCACCACAGCCCCCCCCCCGCCCCGTCCCGGCTACGGGCCTCTGCACGCTGCTCCTTGGGGCGGCCCGGGCCTCCCCCCATCCCAGCGAGGTCCGGAAGACGCAGCGTGCACCAGCACCCAGTCCTTCAGCCGGAAACGCGCATCGCAGCCAGGTCTCCTGGGAGTGGGGAAAGGCAAAGGGGTATCGAGATGGGACATTGTGACGGGAGGGACTGGTGCTCGGTACGGGCCGTCGCCCTGTGAAGTGCCCGCTTTCTCCCCTGCCAGTGCGTGTGCGTGGGGGGTTGTCCACTCCGCTATCCACCCAGGTGTCCAGCGATGGCAGCCTCGTCCCCTGCAAGTCACAGAGCACACAGAAGACACAGGAGGCGCAGGCCAGGTGGAGCGGCACTCAGGAGTCTGATGCCCCTCCAGCGGGCCTCCCGCTGCCTGTGTGCACACCGTGGCCACAGGGACGCTGGGAGAGTCCTGCTCAGGCTCTGAGGCTCAGGATGGGACCGGGGACAGGCACGGTAGTCCATCGCGAAGGACGAGCTTCTGACGTGGGCCTCTCCGTGGCGGCGCGGCTGTCTCTAAGGAGCTTTGCAGCCGGCCAACGTCTTTGCCATCACCTTCGCAGCCAGACCCGCAGTGACGTGCGTCTTCGTCCGTGAGGTGGAGGGGAGAAGTATTTCCACTCACAAGACAGGCACAGATGAAGCTATCACAAGGAGGCGGAGGTCTGTCTGTCTGTCTCCGAAGGGCAGGGCTAGTTGTCTCCTGGCGAACGCTGTCCGCGACTTCGGGGACACAGGCGGCGGGCGGCTGGCTACAGTGCACCTGCTGAAGGAAAGATCTCCTGAGCCTCGCATTGCTGAGCTGAGCACTCAAGGGTGAAATGTCGAGAGAATGATTCAAGATTCTCTTTTGCTATGGAGGGGGCAGGGGAGAAGCTAATTAATAATAACTCAATAATACAAATCACATGAAACAAAATAAATAAAATGTCTTAGGAATTCTTAAGTAGTTTTGTGTTCTTTGTTACTGAGACTATAAAACAGGGTTCTTTAACACACACACACACACACATACACACACACCTTTTCCTAATTGGAGATGTAATATCACATATAGATAGCTACATACGTACGCGCGTAGATGTGGATGTCCATATACCTACACAGACTTTGCAGTACTGGGGTACAGAACTACCACCCATCCTTCTGGATCTCAGCCTCCCCCGTAGCTGGGGTGATGGGTACAGGCCGACGCGCCGAGCTTCTTATTGGCTAGGATGGAGTCTCGTGAACTTCTTGGCCCAGACTGGCCTCAAACCGCAATCCTCTTGCTCTCCGCCTCCTGAGGGGTTGGGATTACCGGTGTGAGCCAGTAGCACTTGGGTTATCACATATTCTTATCAAGAAAGTCTTATTTACTGGAGGGATGGCAGCGTGCGTGTGAAATCGCAGGATGCCACGTGTTAACGCGAAGCTGAATCTGTGTGGTTTCAGATGACGCGTTTCCTACTGTTTCTGCTCATTTGCACTGTGCACTTACACTTTTCAAATGTTGAGTCATTGAAAAGCCCAACCACGTCCCCTGCTTTTGAGAAGCTGGCTCCCGAGCTGTCCTGACTCAGAAAGTTTTAGTTCTGGGGTCTGGTGAAGACTTTGCACCGTGGACTGAAAGCTACAAAGAGGCGAACGAAAGGCACTGCTTTGTAAAACGTACTGTGTGTGTCTCCGTCTTACACCTCCATACAGGAGGCGAAACTGTAACTTGTAGTTCTGAAAGGCTTATTATTATCCTAGTTCCCTTTAGGACTTCTCCCCCACTTCCAGGACACTGAACCGATTTCAACCTGAGTTGTGATTCGAGCAAGAGTCGGAGTCAAAAGGTGCTTCTTTCACTTTACAAGTGGCCCCGTGGCCGTTGACACATGTCCACACAGTTGTTGCACCCTTCAAAACTGGAGTTTTCTAAAAAGAATCTTATTTTTATACATGTATGTTCCGCCAATTTTAAGCTTATGGGTCATTGTAATCAGACCACGTCAGCTTCTTTGAATAAATAACGCTTCCTTCTCGTTGGGCTCGGAGCCTTCTTAAGCGTCGGGTCTCGGATCCTGGCTCTGCCTGGCCCGTCGGGAGCTGTTATGTCCTCTCTTCTGCAGGGGCTGCTGGGAAATACTCAAGTTGAGCTCGGGGAGGGTTCACGCTCAAGGGAGAGATGTAGAACAGGCTGGAACAGGAAAAGGAAGGCTACCTCGACTGTGGGGGCGCAGCGGACTGAAGCGGTCGCAGCTGGAGCCGTGGGAACAGCTCCGCCCCCTCCAGGGCCTTGCTCTGTGACCCGCGCCCTCTGGGCCTGCGTCTACAGCCACGCCACCCAGAGCAGGTGCCTTGTCCCTCCATCTTAGGGCTTCAGTCTGGGGGGGGTGGGGGGCCGCACCGGAACACAGCAGACATACTCAGTGTAGATGGCGCAGGCCCCTTCAGTGACTGTACATGGACAACCCTTCCTGGAGAAACTAGACACCCTCACTTCCTGATAAAAGGCGGGGGGGGGGGGGGGGGGACTTGCTTTCAGTGGCGGGTCGCCTCCCGCATGTAGCTTGTGTGTCGGTCGCTAGGTGGAGCTGTGGCAAAGCTTTGCGGTCCCTCTCCTTGCTCTTACTCATTTTATGGAGCCCCAGGACTCTACAATTTGCAACATTCGCTGGTTAGAAATGTAGTAAGGCTCCAAGTGCACCCCCCCCCCCCACACACACACAGTTCTTAGGCCTGCCCTAGGTTTTTAAAACCGGAATCTGTCTGTCTCCAAATGTTCTCTGGACATGTCCACTAGGCCATCACGCTGAGAGGGAAACCGAGGCACAAGTGATTCCCTCGGGTCCCCAGGTTGATCGTCACGGGGCGGTCCACGTCCATAGGTTTTCTATAGGACCTGAGATTTCACCCATGATGCCACTTAGCCTTTATAAAGTTGGCTCTCATGGGCAGGGTGGGGGAGGCATGGAGGAGGAGGAGGAGGAGGAGGAGGAGGAGGAGGAGGAGGAGGAGGAGGAGGAGGAGGAGGAGGAGGAGAGGAGGAGGAGGAGGAGGAGGAGGAGGAAGGAGAATGAGGCTGAATAGGGTTGAAGTTGTTATTCCCACGTATGAACACAGAACAATGAAGGGTGCCTGTATGTTGGTCCTGGGGCTTGAGCTGGACCTGAACTGGACTTGAACTGTTGTTATGGGCCTGGTGCTGTGGCTCAGCTTTCCACTCAAGGCTGGCACTCTACCACTTGAGCCACTCCGCCTCCGGCGTTTTGCTCGGTTATAATTGGAGACAGGAGTCTCACAGACTTTTCCACCAGGCTGGCTTCAAACCGGGACCTTCGGATCTCCGGCTCCTGAGCGGCTAAGCTCGCAGGCGCGGGCCACCCGTGCCCAGCTCCGCTGGAACTGCTTTAAGAAGCGGGAGGAGGGTGAGGGAGACAGGGAGGGGCGGGGTTGATCCAGACGGGCCGCACACGGGTGTGGAAGCGTCACAGCGAGCCCTCCTCGTGCGGCGGTCGCTGCTCAGCGTGGGGACCCCCGCAGCACCCCAACCTGGGCCATCCGCGGTGCCACCTGACAGCCTGTGGCCTGGCTTTCCCAGAATCCTCTGCCTGCAGGTCCCGTCCTCCCTTCGGTTCAAGTCCCCCGGGAGCCTCTGGGGGCTTCGTGACTGAGTGCAGTGCGGGTGCCGTGGGTCCCCGGACCATGCACAGGGGCCCCGGGGGGGGGGGGCAGCCCCCGACCCGGGCGGGTGCGGTGTGCTCCGCCCTGCTGCCCTGCTCTCTCGTGAGCTGAAACTCTGGAGGCCTACGGAGGCCCACAGGTGAGAAGGGATGGGGGTGGGGTCCGCACGGGAGGGGACAGAGCCAGTGGTCCAGGCCCGCCCCGCCCCCACCCGGCAGCCTGTCTCGAGTAACCGGAATCCCGCCCCGCCCTGGGAGTGCAGGGCATGGCTCGATCGCTCCGTTCCTGGGCATCTCTGCAGAAGGGACCGTTCCGTCCAGCCTCCTAGCTAGGGCAGGTCTCTTCTTCGCACCCGGTCCTCACCCTTTATCTCCAGAATGTTCCGAGCCCGGGCATGTCTCATGTCTCAGGCCCGTCCATCTCCAGACCCTTGTCCCATTATCTGCCCTCCAGGGGGGCGTGGCCTCGGGGGGTGGACTAGGGGTGAGGTGAACGGGGCTGCTGGTGTCCCTGCCCTTCATTTCCTAGCCCAGCAGTCCCGCAATCTCGGGCTCCGTTTTCTCAGTGGCTCCAAGATTCCACTGTCATTAAGATCTTTCCTGTGTGTGGTGGGGGGGGGGGGGGGGCGGGCGCGTGTGTGTGTGCGTGTGTGTGTGTGTACCATCAGTGGGACCTGAACTCGGGGCTTTTTCGCTCAAGGATGGCCCTGTACCACTCGAGGCCCAGCTCCACGTCCAGCATTTTGCTGGTGAGCTGAAGATGGACTCACGGACTTTTCTGGCATTGGCTCTCAGTCCCCAGAGCTCAGCCTGCTGCGTAGCTAGGGTCACAGGCCTCCGGTGATCTCTGAAGCTCTCCCGTTGGTTTCCTCGTCCATCCAGCACACCCAGCCTCGCCCACTCACGGCCGCCTTCTCTGGGCCATGCCAGGCCGGGCCTCGGCCCCCGTTGTGCGCTCCGAGCCCGCAGGGAGCGATCCAAACGCGAGTCTCGGTGCCTCTCCCGTCTCCCAGCCTCCGTGTGCCCCGGGTTCTGACAACCGCGGACTCACAGGCCCAGGACCGACGGAGCGGCTGGAGCGAGCGAAGCCGTGCCGGCTGCCGTGGACTGCTGAGGCCGTCCCGGTCCGTCCTCACAGGGGCTCAGCCCGCCTGGCTGGGCTGCCCAGGCCTGGAGGAGGTGGCTCTGCCTGCCGCTCCTGTCCAGACAGAGCCCGTCGCAAGGCCTGCTGGGTAGAGATGACTTTTTCAAAAAGAAGAGTCCCTGGCCATCAGTTGCCGCAATGTCCAGTTCACAGTTTGGTGTTCTGAGCAGCATCTCTCCGTTCCTGGGCTATCTGGATCCTTGCTGCCGTCGCCCTTCTCTGTATCTCAGACAACCCCGTTAGCAGGGAGCATCCAAGCCCCGGGGCTCCACCCGCTCTGGGCCTGGCTGGTTACTTTGCCAGAGAGGATGGCAAGTTTGGTCACCTGATTTCTGTCAGTGTTCTTTCAATCCTCTGTAATTGTGCGTGTGAGCTGTTAATCCTTAGTGTATGTCAACCCTTTTGTTTCCTTTTAAAAAATTTTTCACCCAAACTGGTTGTTTTCTCTTGAAATTGTAGGGGGGTGGGAATTTTTTTTAAGACCACCAGCCTCTGGTTATCATGTAAGTAAGGGGAGAGACTCTTTTTTCCCTTTATCTTTCTGCTCACTGCTTAGTGGACCTTACTACTTTTCTACTTGTGAAATTCGTGTGTGTGTGTGTGTGCCAGTCCTAAGGCTTAACTAAACTCCTGGTCTGGGCACTGTCCCTGAACTTCTTTTGCTCAAGGCTAGTGGTTTACCACTTGAGCCACAGCTCCACTTCCAACTTTTTTGGCAGTTAGTGATAAGAGTCTCCCAGACATTCCTTCCCGGGCTGGCTCTGAACCACAATCCTCAAATCTCAGCCTCCCAAGTAGCTAGGATCGCGTGTGGCCCACCAGTGCCTGGCTGTTTCTCTCTTACTGTTGGACTCCTCTTAATGCATTTTCTGTTATGAATATCCAGTTCCTGTCATCTGTGTGGAAATCTGGCATCTGAGTCAAGGAATTCTTTCCCTTTCTATCGCACTGTGGGTCCGGCTCGACCTCCCCTTTCTCCAGTGATAGGCAGAAGGCTTCCCAATTTCTCGCACCTCATTCTTGCTCACTTGCCTACATACACTGTGTTTCCCCCAAGCTTCTAGAAATTTCTCTGCACAGAGTTCCCTAGGTCTGGATCCTCCGGGCTAACCAGACACAGTGATTCTCTGAAGCTGTTAAAATGCACAGCAATCTGTACAATAGGGCCATGAGCCCCATTGGCAAGGTCTAGGCTACACCCCTACCTGGCCCAGCTTCCAGTCACCTGTGGCCCAAGCTGACTTCATCTTCCCCAGCATCCGCACAAATCCTCCTGAAGGAGGAAAATCTCCACCCAGCATTCACCTTCTGGGTGTAGCCAGTGGGCTCTGGATCCCAGCTGCCAGTCCCCTCCCGGAAGCGGGCAGTGGGCCTGGCTTCCACTTCTACCAGGATCCTGCCTGCGCCGCCGGGCTCCTGGCAAACACGCCACCACTCGCCCAAGACAGTGAGTGGGTGCTTGTGTTTTTGTATGCTTTTGTTTTCTTTTTTTTTGCCAGTCCTGGGACTTGGACTCAGGGCCTGAGCACTGTCCCTGGCTTCTTTTTGCTCAAGGCTAGCACTCTGCCACTTGAGCCACTTCTGGCCATTTTCTATATATGTGATGCTGGGGAATCGAACCCAGGGCTTCATATATACGAGGCGAACACTCTTGCCACCAGGCCATATTCCCAGCCCGTTTTTGTATGTTTTCTATGGCTTCTGCAATCTCATTAAAAAACAATTCCCCAGCCAGTAAAAGTGCAAATACACTCTGTATGTGCACGTGTACGTGTGTGTGCATGTGTGTATGTGCAGATCTGCTTCTGCACCACCCAGTACTCAGCAAGTCTACATTTCTATCGTTCTTGAATTGCCAGCTCTTACCTCCCCCCTGGGTACTGGCAGGAAGAACTCAACTCTGCCGAGACCCAGGAGAAAGGCCCTATCTCCGTCCCTCTACAGGGACAGATTGTCATGAATCCTGACACGTCCACACCCAGTGTGCAACAACCTGATTGTGACAGTCTATTTCTGTGCTGCTCCAGTAAATTTGCTGTTCAAAGACAAGCATGTGTGTACAACAGCCTCACCCTCTCCCCCATTGCGGTTATAAAAGATTGCTTCCGTCCCTGAAAGAGCAGGCCCAGAGTAAATGTTTGTTCTTCCCTCCAGCTGCGGACTTAGCACAGTGAAGGGAAGTCCTCTGGTGGTCCTCCGCCGCCTGGTGGGATGTTTGTTACTTTGGTTTTGGTGCTGGTACTGGGGCTTTGAACTCGGGGCCTCATGTGCTTGCTTGGCTCGTTTGCTCAAGGCAGTGTTCTGTCATCGGAGCGATAGCTCCACGTCTAGCTCTTTGCTAGCGAACTGGAAATAACCAGCAGGTGTTTTTATTTCTTTTTTTTGAAATACAGTCCCTTTTTCACAAGGGCATGTGTCTGTGTCGGTCATCCTATGTAGGAAAATCTCTCTTTTTTTTTTTTGACAGTTCCACATTTTATTTACATTTTTAAGACTACCTTTAATCTCAAAATCACATATCCATACACTTATTTCCTTTTTGTTGACTTAAACATAAATGCATGGTTTATTAAACAAAGACTGTAAACAAATATGTCATGTCTGTTACATGTAACACACAGGAACAGCTTTTAACAGAAATTCATCGACCCCCCCCCCAACATCTTTTTATTATAAATACAGGTATCAAAACAATCCTGAACATATTTGATACTACTAGTAGTCAGCACCCACACCATTTCAAAAATTAACACAATTTGTGACAATATTCACTGTACCTGCTACTTTAACCAATTTCAACTGCAGCTTTTTCACTAAGTAAGATGGATAAAGCATGCCACTCCGTTTTTCCTTCTGGAGATTTTGTTTCAGAAGCACACTCATTTTCCACTGCCATCTGACTCTTCTCGCCATACTTTCACCTTGAAAACCTGGGTTCTAATTCGAGTACTCCAGGTTCATGTTTAAGTGACAGTGCCTTAACAAGAGAAAGAAAAATTCTGCTGCATTTTTCCTCCTGTAACCTGAAAATATAATGGGTGTACATATATTAAATATATTCTTACAAGTGTCCAGGTCATGTTTACCAGCTGGAATTCTCTTACTTAATGTGTAGGTATTTTGCATTGTGATATTTAATCAAGACATTAATATGAGTAGAAGGTTGTTGATGTAAGACAAATCTGAGATTCACTACAATTAATTGTTGTATGTTTGTCCTTCGGGTGGCTGTGGAAGCTTCATATTCTCCTTGGACATCATTAGACGTCTCAGCTCTTGAAGTACAACTTTGATGCTATAGGAATTTTGCCACTTTGCTAACACTGGTATGCTCCGTGCATCCACCATTCCTCTGGAATTGTTTATTCCATTCATATTAATTTTTGTTACAAATCTAACTGATGGAGGAGCTTCTGGATATTTAGGTCCACATTCTACTTTTAGGCTATATATTCTGTTTTCATAATTTGTCCTTGGTGGCCCAATAATCATGCCTGTCCACCTTGTAAGTGTCATATCTTCATCATCTTCAAGGCCCCAGCTAACCGTGCCATCGCCTACTCCTTTTTGTCCTTCTTCAAGTTCTTCCAATAAGCAAAAATTACGAGGAACTTTAACTCCTGTGGAGACCGCCATCTTCTCCTGCAGCCTGGCGCAGCCGCCCGCCCCTCGGAAAATCTCTCTTGCTCACATCTAAAAGAGATGTCTTCTCTTGTAAGAACTGTCACTGAGGGTCTCAGGGGTGATTTCTGTAATGCAAGGTGATCCAGAAATTCAGGGTCCCGCCCCTTCTACTGCAGTCCGCACTCCTGCTCTGGCTTCTACTCTCCACAGCCAGACTGGAAACCAAACAGGAGGGGAGATTTAAGTGTTTGTAATTTTTTTTTTTAAGAGAACCACTCTTCTCCAGCCAAATCCTGCGCTGAAGAGTTATAATGGGATGGCACTGACCACTCTTGATTCTTGTGCCCTGAACTCAACTACAGTCGTTGGAGGAAGCCAAGTGTTGTATTCCGAGAGCGACAATAATCCACGGAGGTACAACTTAAGGTGCGGAGGGGCTTTATTTACAAAGGAGCTTTATTCACAACCTGAAACCCAGAACCAGAACAGCCCTCCGCCTCCAAATGCTGTCCTGCGACTACCTTGCCCTGGGCTAACTACCCAGAACCCAGACCTGACCTGACCTCCCAACCTCCATTCCTTACCCTCCAACCCCAAACCTCCAGACCAGCAAGCTTCCTTCTATTCCTTCTTCCTGCAGGCCTCAACGCCTCCCCCGCAGGCCTTAGGCCTCAGGCTCCAGATCTCCCCACGGGCCTCGGGCTCCAGACCTCCCAACGGGCCTCGGGCTCCAGACCTCCCCGCGGGCCTCCGGCTCCAGACCTCCCCGCGGGCCTCAGGCTCCAGACCTCCCAACGGGCCTCGGGCTCCAGACCTCCCCGCGGGCCTCGGGCTCCAGACCTCCCCACGGGCCTCGGGCTCCAGACCTCCCAACGGGCCTCGGGCTCCAGACCTCCCCGCGGGCCTCGGGCTCCAGATCTCCCCGCGGGCCTCGGGCTCCAGATCTCCACCTGGGCCTCGGGCTCCAGACCTCCCCGCGGGCCTCGGGCTCCAGATCTCCCCGCGGGCCTCGGGCTCCAGATCTCCCCACGGGCCTCGGGCTCCAGATCTCCACCTGGGCCTCGGGCTCCAGACCTCCCCACGGGCCTCGGGCTCCAGACCTCCCCGCGGGCCTCGGGCTCCAGATCTCCCCGCGGGCCTCGGGCTCCAGATCTCCACCTGGGCCTCGGGCTCCAGACCTCCCCGCGGGCCTCGGGCTCCAGACCTCCCCGCGGGCCTCGGGCTCCAGATCTCCCCACGGGCCTCGGGCTCCAGATCTCCACCTGGGCCTCGGGCTCCAGACCTCCCCACGGACCTCGGGCTCCTGCGCAGGCCTGGCTCGGCTCAGCTCCTCTGCCCCGCTCTGCTCTGTCTCCACTCCTTCAACAGGCACGAGGCTCCGGGCTCCTTGCAGGCCTCAGGCTCTGCTCCTCGGGCCTCCGCTCTCTGCCGGCCCAGAGCTCAGCCACTCCGGCCTCCATGCTCGGCACTGAGGCCAGGACTCGGGCCTCCCTGCGTCCGGACTCGGGCTTCTCCACACCACAAGGCCGGGGCTCGGGCCTCTTGTATCCGTAGGCCCCGGCTCCCCTCAGGCCGGCGTCCCCCGGAGACAGCGCCTTCCCTCCCCGTGGAACCCGCCTGGGGTTCCTAAGAGTCCGCGCTCGGATACAACGGCGCCGCCACCCGAGGCACCCACGTGGAGCGGCCCACGGGTGTGTGAGAGCGCGCGTGCACACACGCACACACGCACACACGCACGCACACGCACACGCACAGTGCTCGCGTAGCTGTTGGCACAGAGGAGCCAGCACCTAGTACTGATGACCCGAGGGGGCGCTGTGCGGGACCGGGCGGGGAGGAGTCCGGCCAGCGCACGTAGGGGGCGTGCCCAGCGCTCGAGGGGCGGGGCGAGTCCAGCCAGAGCTCATGGGGGCGTGCCCAGCGTCGGCGCACGTGAGGAGGGGCGTGCCCGGCCCACATGCGGGGCGTGTCCTGCCAGAGCTCATGGGGGGCGTGCCCAGCGTACGTAGGGGGCGTGCCCAGCGCTCGAGGGGCGGGGCGTGTCCAGCCAGAGCTCATGGGGGCGTGCCCAGCGTCAGCGTACGTGAGGAGGGGCGTGCCCGGCCCACATGGGGGGCGTGTCCTGCCAGAGCTCGTGGGGACGTGCCTAGCGTACGTAGGGGGCATGCCCAGCGCTCGAGGGGTGGGGCGTGTCCAGCCAGAGCACGTGGGGGGCGTGCCCGGCGCACGTGGGGAGGGGCGGGAAGGCCTATTCCAGCTAAGACGCCGAGGCGGAGAGGCGGAGAGGTGGGTCGCTCATGGCTGGACGAAGTCGGTGCCTCGGGATGCGCAGAGGTGAGAGCTGCGGACTCGGCCCGGGCGAGGGGCCGGGCGGCCCGGGTGCGGGGACCACGCCGGCCCGGTGAGGAGGACCAGGCAGGCCCGGCGGGGCGAGGGGCCGGGCGGGCCGGGTGAAGGGAGGCCTCGGAGTCCATCTGGATGGAGAGAGGACGCCTGACCACCGAGAGGGGAACCGAGGACACCTCAGGCCCGGGAGCGGATTCCAGAACCTTCCACCGGGGAGAGGCGAGCGCCTAGAGATGGTGGCCGTGTGAACACATGGGTTTTCATCCGGGGCCCAGTACAGCGGGCGTGGGGAAGGAGAGGTGACCGCAGGTAGGGGGCCAGTTCGGAGGAGCGAGGTCCCCAGCTGGCCAAGCCCCCCCACACACACACACCCCGGTCAGTCGGGATAGCAGCCCCAGGCCGGCCCACAACTGCCAACAACTCCAACACCATCTAACCTCGGGATCCTACTTAGGTTCAAAAGAACCTTCCATTTCCTTCCTTCCATCTTGGTCTCCTTTGTAAAGCTGAGATCTTTTGTGCTTTCTGTCTCTGAGGATTCACCTTTAAGAATCATCTTCTGGGGGCTGGGGATTTGGCCTAGTGGCAAGAGTGCTTGCCTCCTATACATGAGGCCCTGGGTTCGATTCCCCAGCACCACTTATACAGAAAACGGCCAGAAGTGGCGCTGTGGCTCAAGTGGCAGAGTGCTAGCCTTGAGCAAAAAGAAGCCAGGGACAGTGCTCAGGCCCTGAGTCCAAGGCCCAGGACTGGCCAAAAAAAAAAAAAAAAACTAAAAAAAAAAAATCATCTTCTGCTGTTGGGCTAGTTCAGGAAGAGCGTCTTACAGCTTTTCTTGAATGGTCTTTTGTGTAATACTGTATCGACGCTGAAATTCAGATGGTTTGGAGGGTTTTGTTTTTCACATTTGCTTCTGGCAGTGAGTGACAAAATAATCCATTTGAAATAATAATGGGGCCCGGCACTGGCGGCTCACCCCTGTCATCCTAGCTGCTTGGGAGGCTGAAATCGGAGGATCGTGGTTCAAAGCCAGCCCAGGTGGAAATGTTTGAGACTTTTATCTCCCAATTAACCAGCAAAATGCTAACCTAAGACACGTGGGTCAGGTGCCAGCCTTGACCAAAGAAGCCAAGTGAGCGCATGGGGCTTGGAGTTGAAGGCCCAATGCCAGCCCACACGCACACAAAATCAAATAAAACCATAATGGTAACCACTCATAGGGTGACTCTTTTATTGACATCCAGCAGTATTCGAGGTCCCTTCCCGGTTATTTTCTCACCTAATCTACGCAGCCATACTCTGAGGTGGTCCCAGAAGCCCTGATCAACAGCTCTTCCCAGACCATCCAACTTTAGGGCTGGATCTGGTCACCCTTAAGGCCACTGGGACCACCAAAAAACTGCTTTCTCCGTAGAGGAAATGAGCATGGGAGTGGTGTTGGGCTGGCTTCAGCATACAAACATCCTTGTGTTCCAAGTGAGCTGCACTCTAACCATGAAGGTCCCTGGCTCACCAAGGATGGTGAGGACAGACAGGAGGGGAAGAGCTGTTGGGATGAGACCTCGGCAGAGGCATGTGGGCTTTTCCTTGTCCACTGAGGGCCTGGTGGCATCCTGGCCTGGATTCACCTTCAGAAAGAGGCCTGGAAGTCACCTGGGACACTCCGTGCCGTACCCCAAGTTTGGAGACAGTGCTCAAGCTGACTGGCTATGGGCTACTGAGGGACTCTTGGTACACTTTAGCTGCCTGTGGTTAAAAAAAAGGAATGTGACCAAGGAGAGTACAGCATGTTTCGTGTCCAGGGCTGGTCACCTGCATGATTCCCATTGCCACAGCACTCATTCCTAGCTGTCTTGGCCAGAACCTCTTTGAAGTTTCAGAGTGGACAAGTCCTGCAGCCAATTCTTGCAGCTCTGTTTTCACTTTTGTGTTGCTCAAGTCTGTGAGAACAGAGAGCCGCCTTCTTCCCCAATGAGTCACACCTTGACCAGAAGCGATTCTGCTTGAATTCAGCTTCTCCCTGCCCTACCACACTGGCTGTGAGCAACACAATGATGCAGAGAACGTAAGATCCAGGTGAAACTATGGGATCCGGAGAGCCCATGTTCAGGAGTCTGTTCTGTGTGGCTGCCGGCAGCTTAGAGCGTGACTCCATCTGGCAGCCCCTTTCCACAGAACGCCTCCGAGTGCCTGTGAGCTTGCTGAACAGACACATCGGGCCTGCAGGAGAACTGGTGTGGTGCAGAGAACTGGTGTGCAGGCACAAGCCAAGCAAATGGAGCCAACAGGACACTGGATGAGCTTAGAAACAGTGCTCTGAAACTCAGCCACTGTGGGTGGACATGGAAACTTGATATTTGCATTCCTTCTGGCCACCCTAGATGGCAAGTCTCCATCTTTCAATTGAAGGATAAACAGCTCAGTTTCAACCTTGCTGGGCTCCTTCCAATGCAGAGATTGCAAGGCCACATCAGAGCTTCCTGCCAAGGCCAAGTTCATAGGCTCTTGGGGTACTCTGTAACCTGGTGACACTACGAAGAAGGGTAAGAGGTTTGTATCCAGCCTTCCTCAGCATCAGATCCAAGCTGGAGATTATACTTCCTGATCTCAAAATTTACTACAAAGCTACAGTGACCCAAAGAACTCGGTATTGCACAAAGATAGGCATCTAGCCCATTGGAATGGAGTTGAGAGGCAGGGATAAACTCTCCATGCCTATGATCGTCCACAAGAGTGCCAAGACCATTGGCGGGGGGAACAATCTCATCAACAAATCATGTGGGAAAACTGGATTGCCCACTTGGATCCACCAGACCTAATTGTAAGACATAAAACTATAAACTGCATAGAAGAAAAGCCTCCAGACATTTGGAGTTGACAGCTATTTCTTAGGTATGGTGCCCAAAATGAAGCTAGCCAAAGCAAAAGATAGATAAAAGAGACTCTATCAAGCTGAAAAACTGTACATCAACAACTCCACAATAAAACTAAGTCACTCAACTAGAAACGAGCCAATGTGAACAGACATCTCTGTAAAGAGGATATGCATAGAGCCAACAAAAATAAGGGGGGAAAATAGCTCATCACTAATAAAGAAACTCAAGTCAAAACCACAAAGAGTTATTCACCACATCAGGATAACTAACAAAGTACAAAACAACCCCTACACACACACACACACACACACACACACACACACACACACACACACAGAAGCAGCAAGAAGTATAAGCTGGCCAGCATGTGGAGACGTTGAAACACTTATGCGCAATTGCAAAGTGGTACAGGTGTTCCAGAAAAGTATCTGGCACCTCCCCCGGAAGGTCAGAGATGGAATCGCTGGGCTACGCACAATTGCATTTCTGAGCCCGTATTCAAAACAACTGAAAGCAATCGGTTCCCAAAGAGGTGTTTACAGCCCAGATCCAGAATGAGGTGTGGCGCTATCCCTGGCCACCATAAGGGAAAGCCATCCTGTGTGCTCCCTTTGGATCAGTCTGCTGGGCTGCTCTGGCCCTGGGTGAGTCTGGCCTCACTGCTGGGCGGCGCCCTGGAGCACTGAGGTGATCAGCGAGGCGGGACATGCTCTGACCGACCAGACTTACCCAGGGCCAGAGCAGCCCAGCAGCCTTCCCCGTGCATTCCTCACCGCTGCCCCTTGAACCTGCCCTGTGGGTCATTCTGCTTTTGAGTACCTGGCCCGCCCACACCTGCCTATCCCAAGGGCGGGTCCCCATGCGGAATATAGTCATCTAGGGACCCAGAGCTGCTACCAGGAGCCAAGCCAGGCAGAAGGGAAATGCACCTGCAAGATGCGTCCAGTGGCGACCGGTGAGTGTGACCCAACCTGGCCATCTTCGGGGTTGGGGGGGGGGTGAGAAGGGGCCAGAGCACAGGCGTATTCTGCCCACTCCCTCCTGCCCACCACACTGACCTGAGGTCGGGGTCATCAGGGAATGTGAGAGGAAGGGCTTCTGAGCAAACCGGGCTAGGCTCCTGAGCACTGTCCTGTTTGGGTGGAGGTGCGAGGGAGTTGGGGGGGGGGTGGGTATGACGTGTTGGAGGGCAGGGAATAGGAGGGATGGGCAGCGATGGACCGTGCCGGCCTTCCCAGGGCGAGTCTGCCTGCCGGGTGGGCCGCCTTGAAGTCCTGCCGGCCAGGACTGGGGGCCACGTCGCAAGCTGCCTGGGAATGGAACTGGGAATGGAACTGTGACGGGGAAAGGAAGCCACTTTGTTCCCTTTTGGAGAGAAAGCATGGAGGGATGGAGAGGCCTCGGGAGGTACAAGTGGGGACCAGTGAGCACAGGGAGCCGCCCCTCCCCCTCCCCCCAGTGAGAGTCCCCTAGTGTCCTTCTATAAGACAGTTTGGGTTTTCCAAATGACTTGATCTTGTTAGGAGAGTTGGGAAAATAGCGAAGAAGGAACGAACCCCGTCTTCAGTGTCCACTCACCCCTGGGAGCCCGTGTCCTTGCTGTGCCGGCCCAGGCTCTCGCTGGAGTATGGGGAAGCCGGCTCCTCCCAGAGCCACAGCAGCAGCCCTGCCACGTCCTGTGCAAACAGAAGGAAGGGTCAGAAAGACACTCCTGCAGTGCGCTTAAAAGCTATTCATGGAGGAAGGTGAACTTTGCTGACTGGTGTGACTTATTGGGCAAATGGGTGTAAATATCTGTACAAGGTCAATATTCTCTCTCCTTGTGAGGTCATAGTCCTCATAGTCTGTGTGGTTTGCACCCAGATGCAGATCACCTCAGAAGGAGTCCCTGTAATCGGGTGACACACAAACTTCCAAGACTTTCCTAAGGGCGCTGACTTTTATTATAGATATTTTGGAAGAATTCAATCTTTTTATTTTTGGCAGTACTGAGTTTTGAATTCAGGGCCTTGCACGTTGCTGAATAAGCACTCTACTACTTACACCATGCTTCCAGCTCTTTTGGCTTCAGTTTATTTTTCATATAGCAGCTTAGAACCCCTTCCCAGTTGCCATCCAACCTTAGTGAGCTCCTCCTACCTCCACTGTCTGTGTAGCAGGGATTACACGGGTGTGCCCCTGCACTCAGCCCTCATTACTTCCAGGCTGTCTATGTCAAATGCTGGTTATGTACAGAAAATGCTGGTGTGATCAGGTTCCCTCTCTGACCTACAACCTTTTCATACACAGACGTCATGAATCATTCATGCACTGTGAGGTCCTTTTATATAACACACCATAATAATAGCAGGGCTGTATTTATCTGGGCGTGTATGAGTGTGATAGAAGTCCTCTCCCAACCCAGAAGTCAGATTTGTGCCACTGTTGATTTTGTGAGCTAATGATTTGTACGTGACCTTGTCCTGGGCACTTGATTCCCGTGCCTAGTTCGTTCCAGCTGGTCATGGTCAAGCTGCTTGAAGGATGAAGTAGTTGGGCTGGAGCCATCCCTCTACCTGGGGGCTACTGATGGATGCTGTACCCTTCAGCCGGGGACAGTGCAAGTGCATACCCGCTGTGGAGCTCTGGCGGTAGTCTCTATCCTTTCTGCACAGGGCCAGGAAGGCAGTGGCCTGGAGGCCAGCCAAGCCCTGAAGTGTGTGTAGCCTTCCGCTTCAGCCCTGGTCTCCCCCATGAGAGGCGCGGTGTCACTGGTGACTCGAATACACGTTGGCAAGCACCAGGAACAAACAGCTTCTCTGTGCTCGCTCAGGTTGGAGGAAATTCACTAAGAACTGGGGGGGTGGGAGATGGTCCTGCGAGTCCTGTTTATGTGGGCCCTGGGCTAGCAGTTGGTCTGGAGGTGGCTTCCTTTTGGGCTCTTCAGTGACCAGCCCAGCACCGCCCAAGCCCAATGAACTGGACGGTGGGAATGGGCTAGTGTGCGCATGCGCACGGCCACCTGCATGCAGACACACTGAAGGAGGGTCTCTCGAGTACCGAGGCTGTGACAGCCTCCCTGGGCTGGGAGCGCAGGCTCCTCATGCATCTCCTGGGCAGCACGTGTGTCACAGACACTTCCAGGATTCTTGTAGACACTTGTGTCTTCCTCGGAGCTCTGAGAAATGTGCAGACGGCCGCTCCCTGCCTCCTCACAAAGCGGCCCTTCCTGTGCAGATGCGTGGCTCTCGGTGCACTCGCCACTTCATCCCTGTCACACCCACCATTTGCCCTGTCCTGTGTCTCCTCACTAAAGCAGCTGACGGCTAACCCCCCCCCCCCAGGGTGACACCACGCTCTTTTGCATCTCCCATCAAACTGTATCCCAATCATGGCTCAGGATCTCCAGTGGAGCACGGAGTCTAGAAGAGTCTCAATGTTGTCAGGTTTACCAGTTTTCTTCACATTGGCCCCTTGGGTAAAATTGTCCAGCAGTCACCTGACACACCAGGAAATGGAGAACTATTGGTGTCTGCTGTCTAGCCACTGTCTGGCAAACAGGTTTTTCTAGAACAGTGTACTCATTTCTGATGGGGGCTCTGGATGGGAAGTAAAAGACTCCACAAGTGTGAGGTTGCCTGCTTTTCTACCTGAGCAGGTGGAGTTCCTGCAACTTCCTCAGGTTCCCTTCTCCTTGCTCTCTTTCCCTTCTCCCTTCCTCTTCTCACTCTGCCCTTGTTGTGAGTCCTTGGTGCCTCTGCGGACACCTCCCTGTGGTAGAACAGATGCAGAGCTTGCAGCATTGTGGTCTGCAGTTGTGATCCTTGCTTATACCCTCTGGCCCCAAAAGCCAGTCACAACATGGTGATGCAGAGAGAATGGACCATGACTCCATCCTGGGAGGTCTGCGTCTCATTCTAGGAGCAAATTCACAAAGAGAACAAACAGTGCCAGTCTTTTCAGGCCTGCCTGCAGTGGGTGTGTTCAGAACATGCTCAGTGAATCCCTGATGTTAGCACCGAGGAAGCGCCGAGACCCAGGGCAGCAGTGAGCAGCCACCGATCCTTACCTGTGCTGTCTGCTTCTGGTTATTTCCCACACCCAGCCCTGCGGGGTGGGGACTGCGTTGCTGGGAGCTGACTCCCAGCAAGGACGCCCTTTTGCCATCACTGGGTGGAGATGACAATGACAGGGGCAAAGAATGAGAGTGGTCCACAGAAGGGGGGGGAGGCTACGGAGGGGGGAGACAGAGGGTGAGGATGGCCTACCCCGCACAGCCCAGACATCCACAGTGTCGGTTTCCTCCGTCTCTAGGCGCATTGAAGGCGATGTTCTTCATCTTTGCCTCCATGTGCGCCTGGTACTCGGGGTACCTGCTCGCAGAGCTCATTCCTGCCATGACGCTGTCCAGTGCCGTCTATAGCCTCCGGAGCGTCGGCGAGAGGCCCATCCTCAAGGGTGAGTGGCGAGGTGAGGATGGAAAAGCGGCTCCGCCAGTGTCCTCCCGTGCAGGCCCCGTGGCAGCTCGAGGCTCGTGCCACTGCACGTGCCCGCGGGTGGCCCCGCCCTCCGCCCTCAGGTGGCTCAGCTGTGACCTGAGCCTGTGCGCTGGTTGCAGACTATCCTCTGTGGGCCGCAAGTCTCAGCTTCCTCCTGCATGAAACTCAGGGGGCCCAGATCCTGCACAAAAGCCGTTCTCAACTTTCCAGCGGACTGGCCATGTTCTCAGAAGCTGTTGCTCCTGGTCCTGGGGAGCAGACGTGACTTCATGTTGTGTTCTGTGGTGCTAACACGATTCCCACTGGGACACGGTGGCCTGAGTGACAGCCTCAGGCACATGGGCCTCTCTTTATAGGACTCAGCCCTGCCTGCAGCCTGGGCTCTGGTCTCAGTTCAGGCAGAGGCTGAGCAGACACAGCAAGTAGCCCAAGAGATAGGCCACCCAGTAGTTGACTGCAGTAAAGCAAGGGCCGAGTCGGGCACACTGCTGAGGGGTCCTGATAAGCTGGATTTAAAGCATCAGGTCCAGTCTATCTGAGCCACTGAAATAGAATTAGTTTGGCCTGGGCATCGTCTAAAGACATAAATGCAGAGTCCGCACATAAGGACAAGGCTGTCTCCTCATTGAGCCATTTTCTGATCCTGATTTTCTTTGCAATGCTCATATGTCACTGATCAACTGGCTTGCGTCCTTCTGCTGTGTCCAGGTAGGAATGAGGAGTGGTGAGATGTTTATCTACTGCTGATAATCCCAGGACCTCGGCAGTTAGTGAAACCCCGGGCTTCTGGCAGCAGCGGCAGCAGTGGGCGGAGCCTCTCAATGCGCAGCCGTGGGCAGCAGGGACCTTGGCCCTGTGGCCACCATCACGGCCTAGGATGTGGCCTTGGTCCTTGACAGCTCCCTAAAATTCCTCCGGGGACCAGGGGCTGGCATTGCTCGGCTCTGCGCTCTCTTGACAGCCTCCGTCTTCAGGCGCACTTCTCCGTCTCCTTACCTTCTCTCTGCTTCTGCCATCCCTCCTTGTCTCTGCCAATTCTGTTCCCATCACTTTTTCCCTGGCCACTATCACCACTGCCCCGGCCTCGGTGGCGGCTGCCTCTGCTGCTGTCAGTACCACCCCCCCCCCCGGGTGATGGCTGCCTCTGTGGCTAGGGACAGCTCTACACTGTCTCTGTAACTGTCCCCGCTCTGACACCTCTGCCTCTTTGTCTTTCTTTGTGCTGCCAGCTCAGCCTGCTCTATTCATAATCAAGAGCAAAAGTAGACAAGACACGATGATGAGAGAGAACTCCTCATTGGGTCTGTGTCACACAATCAGAGGGAGCTGGCTGGAAAAGGTAACAGCCTGCTTATTTAATTGGAAAAGGGGCGTGGCAAAGATAGCTGCCCAATCAGGACAAAATCCTTCATGCAAATGAAGGACTGCACCCATCCCAGCTGCATCATCATATCAAGGTCACCCAGGCTAGTGTGGGCAAGTAGCGTGATGTGAGCTGTTGAATCTGTCTGTCCTTCAGGATCTGAGTTGTGCTTTAGCAGCCAAGCAACTGATTGTCCTATGGCTTCCGCAAGGTGTCCATTCGTGTTCGAAGCAGCCTGGCTGACGTGAAGGCTGTCCAGGTGGTTGCTGGGCTGTGACCTCCCTCCAGGTACTTGGGATACCCAGGAAGGGTCTGACAGCTGTCAATTAGGGAAAAATCTAAAGGCTTATCATTAGTATAAACAGTGTTCTAACAGTGCACCAGGGAGAGATCAGTCCCTCCCCCAAGTCAAAGTTTCAGGAAAGTGAGTTATCGCAGCTGGACTTTCCTAGCCGTTTACTTACTCATCAGCACGTGCTTATCAGTAATCAGATTTATGGATAGGTCTTTGAGCTCTCCATTTCCTGATACTAGTTTTAATTAACTGTTCCCAGTTCAAGGGTGAAGGAGTTGTTGCAGAAGGAAATGACAATTGCATAACCTCTTTATTAATTCAGCACCCCCTAGTAGCCTGCCAGTGCTTCTGTTCTAAGGCTTCATCTTCGGGGGGACTTCTCTTTGAAGAACTGTTACGAGGGCCAGGGGCGTGTGGGGTTGATCCCTGCTCCGGGTAAATAGCACCTCTGATATACACAGGGTTCTTCATGGGTTCAAGTCCTCTTCAGCTGAGGGGCCTTTGTACCCTGTGTGTCCGGGCAGTGCTAGAACCTGGGAGCGTCTGTCTCTGGGAAGTGAGCCTGGGCAGCCATGGTGAGGACCTCCCAGAGGACTGCACCAATGCTGCAAAGCCCTGGGTCTGAGCTGGGTACGGGAAGCACAGGCTCGCAGGGGGCAAGGTTGTCCCCTCCGAGGGGCCATCTCTGTGCACTGAGTTTGCATCTGCAGGGGGTCTGCAAAGTTAGAAGAGGCCTGTTTTTAAAGACTAGGCTAGAGTAAGCACTGGTGGCTCATGCCTGTCGTTTTTATCTACTCAAAAGGATGAGATCTGACGATCTCAATTCAAAGCCCACTTCGGCAGACAAATCTGAGGGGCTCTTCGCTCCAACCGACCACCGAAAAGTCAGAAGTGGAGCTGTGGTTCAAGAAGTAGAACCAGAGCCTTGATCAAGAAATCCAAGTGAGGGCTGGGGATATGGCCTAGTGGCAAGAGTGCCTGCCTCGGATACACGAGGCCCTAGGTTCGATTCCCCAGCACCACATATACAGAAAACGGCCAGAAGCGGCACTGTGGCTCAAGTGGCAGAGTGCTAGCCTTGAGCAAAAAGAAGCCAGGGACAGTGCTCAGGCCCTGAGTCCAAGGCCCAGGACTGGCCAAAAAAAAAAAAAAAAAGAAATCCAAGTGAGAATACAAGGCCCTGAGTTCAAGCCCCAGTACCCCCGCATGCACATACACACAAAAGATAATAGAGAATCCATTCGTGATATTTTCAACTATGGTTGTTAGATGTATTTTCAGATGAATAGGTAATACATATCATTACTAAATTTAGAGAAGAAAAATACACTACAGTATTTTAAAAAACCTAGAGATACTAGGATGCACCATATTTCTTGGCCTTGGTCCTCTGAAGGTTAACAAAAATATTACGAGTATATATAGATAGATTTGGTGAGTACTGGGATTTGAACTCTTGCATTTGCAAGCTAGCTAATCTACCACTTAAGACATGCCTCCAACCCTTTTTATTCTGTGCCAGTCTTGGTTCTTGAACTCAGGGCCTGGACCTGTCCCTGAGCTGCTTCTTATTCAAGGCTAGTACTCTACCACTTGAGCCACAGTGCCACTTCTGGCTTTTTCTGACTAGTTTATTAGAGATAAGAGTCTCGTTGCTGGGCTCTGCCGGTGGCTCATACCTGTGATCCTATCTACTCAGGAGACTGAGATCTAAGGATGGCAGTTTGAAGCCAGCAGGGGCAGGAAAGTCTGTGAGACTCTTACTTCCAGAAAACCAGAAGTGGGGCTGTGACGCAAAGTGGTAGAGCACTCGCCTTGAGCAAAAAAAGCTCAGGGACAGCGCCCAGGCCCTGAGTGCAAGCTCCATAACCAACAAAACAAGAGTCTCATGGAATTTTGGGCCCTGGCTGGCTTTGAACTGCAATCCTCTGATCTCAGCCTCTAGGTAACTAGGATGACAGGCATGAGCCACCAGCGCCTGGCACCTCCATCCTGTTTTGGCTTTAGTCCTTAGAGTAGTTGAGATGACAGTACACTCCACTGCACCTGGTTTGTTGGTAAAGAGGGTCTTGCTAACAGTTTGTCAGGGCTTGCCTCCCAACCGCAGTCATACTGATCTCTGCCCCCCAGGGAGCTAGGATTACAGGCACGAGCCACCACACCTAGGCCAAATATATTACTTGAAAATTTAAGGGACATAATATACTGTTTAAATATATTTAACCTGTTTTCCAACTTTACAGATGACTTCCATATCCATAGAAAAATCCAGAAGGATATGATGTACCAAGAGTAAAATAAGGGTTTTTGAGAGTGAAAATAAGCACTAGGATTATTTTTTACTCCTTGTTTTCTCTTACTATTTCCCTTTCATTCCTAAGGAATCAAATCATATCTCATAATTCTTGTTGTAAAATGAGAATCAATAGGAAGTTAGGAGAAATTGACCCGAGTTTTCATGGGATGAGCATAGAAGGTGTTGATGCTCAGTTCCTTGGCCCTTGGTTGCTTTTGCTTTGTGTTTGGGGATTAAGCTAGAACATCATGCACATTCAGCGCATGCTCTGCCTCTGGGCGGCACCCCAGCCCCTCCCCTGGCTCCTTTCATGGGGCAGGCAGGCAGGCAGGCAGGGATTCTTTTCTCGAGCTTGGGCACACACCTATGCTGCAAGGCTCCAGCTGTTCTTTCTTCGCTCATTCACTATTCCACCAGTACTGTGTAGGTGCTAGGATATGGAGAACAGAAAACAAAATCCCTGCTGTTGTGGAGAAATTTTAAAGAAGGAAAAGCAATTACAGGCTAGTGGAGAGGGGTTTGAGCTAACACAATACAAGAAAGTGAGATCAGTCAGAGCAGTGTAGGGCTGGGCAGGGCAGGGCTGGGCTGGAGCAGGAGATGGGAGAGGCAGGAGGCTAGGACCAAGCGAGACTGAAGGAGGGGTCACACAGGGTCCTGCTCTGGAAGCATTCTGGGATCTCAGAGTTTCCTTGGGGACGGAGGCCTGTGCTCCCCGCCAAGCCGGGCTACAGCCAGCATGGCCAGCACTGCCAGGGCGGTTCTCAGCACCTGCGTCTGCAGCAGCTTCTTCCGGTACCACTGGCGTCCGCCCTAATGTACCACAGTGTAACCTCAGAGTGAAAATCCCACCTCCTCACGGTACAGCTGGATGCTCTGATCCACACAGACATGGTGGAAAGGCCAAGAGAGTTCACGTCCATCACCTCGGGTATTCTGATGTATGAGAACCCTTCGTCTAGGTTGGACAGAAGGGATGAGAGGGCTCTTTATCTGTTCCTGGCCTTCATTCCTTGCATTGAATCCAGTGTCGCCCGTAGCCTTTTCCTACCCAGGCTTTACTGTGTTAAAGAAAATTCCTTCTGGGGGCTGGGGATATGGCCTAGTGGCAAGAGTGCCTGCCTCGGATACACAATGCCCTGGGTTCGATTCCCCAGCAGCACATATACAGAAAACGGCCAGAAGCGGCGCTGTGGCTCAAGTGGCAGAGTGCTAGCCTTGAGCGGGAAGAAGCCAGGGACAGTGCTCAGGCCCTGAGTCCAAGGCCCACGACTGGCCAAATAAATAAATAAATAAATAAATAAGAAAATTCCTTCTGTATATAATCAGCTGATCATTCCAGATTTTTAGTGTTGTTTTGTGCTGGTCCAAGGGCTTGGACTCGGGGCCTGGGTGCTGCCCCTAACCTGTTTTGCTCAAGGCTTGAGCCATAGCTCCACTTCTGACATTTTTGGTCATTAGAGATAAGAGTCTCACGGACTTTCCTGCCCGGGATGGCTTCAGACGAGGATCCTCAAATCTCAGACCCCTGAGTAGCTAATAATGTTAGAGATGTGAATCACTGGGCGCTCTGCTTGACTTGAATTCATTGACCCATCCTGCACCCCCTGCCCCCAGACAGATTCTACTCCATCATTGTTAACTACCCTCACGCTTTGCTGCAGTTAGTTTATGGGGATTTTGATGAGCATTTGTACATCTGTGTTGATTGGAGGTGTTGGCCTGTAGTTTTAGTTCAGTGTAGAGCCATGGCCTGGCTCTGGTGTCAGGGTAACAATGCTGGCCACCTGTAAAGAGCTGGGAAGTATTTTTCTTATCCAGTTTGTTGGAAGAGTTTAGAAAGGATTGATTTAGTACACCTTTGAATGTTTGGAAGAATCGAGCAATGAAGCCATCTGGTCCTAAGCTTTTTTTATTCTATGGGAAACATTATTGGCTCTGTTTCCTTGGTGGTTATCTGTCTACTTTCATATTCTTTTTCTGTGTCTTCCATGATTTAGGCCTGGCAGGTTGTATTTCTAGGAAGTTCTGGAGTTTGTCTACATCAACCAGTTTATTGTCCATAAGAGACACCTGTGGTGTCATCTGTTGTAGCTTCTCCTCCATTTCTGATTTTTCTCCTTTTTCTCTTAGCCTAATTGCTGTCAATTTTGTCTCCCCTGTCCCACTTTTTTAAAGAGAAGAATTTGTGGTTTCATTGACTTTTCCTGTTATTCTTCTGGTTTCTGTTTTATTAAGTTGTGCTCTAATCTTTCTTATCCCCTTCCTTCCCCTGCCCTTGGGCTTGGTTTCTTCTTTCTCTAATTCCTTGAGGTGTAACATCAGTCTTTGAGACTTTTTCTCGTTATTTTTCCCATAGGCATTTATTACTATGAATGTCCCTCTTAGAATTGCTTTTGCTATACCCTGTACATTTTGCTATCCTGGACTCTTGTTTTCTTTATCTTGTAATAGTTTTTTTAATTGTTTTAGGTTTTTGTTGATTTTTTTAGGTGTATGGCAGTCCCGCTGTCCCTGAGCTCTTTTTGCTCAAGACTAGCACTGCAACTTGAGTCACAGCTCCACTGCTGGCTTTTTGATAGTTCGTTGGCTAGAGAGGCTCACAGACTTTCCTACCCAGGCAGACCTCAAACTGCAATCCCCAGATTTTAGCCTCCTGAGCAGTCAGTATTATAGTCATGAGCCACCAGCACCTGGCTTATTTTTTAATTTCTCCTTGGACCCACTGGCTGCTCAGCAGCATTATTGTTTAGTCTCTACATACTTGTAAACTTTGAGAAATCATTCCTATGATTGACTTCTAGTTTCAATACATTGAGGGTCAAGAAACACACGTTTCGGTTTTTGTACATTTGTTAGTCATCTTTTGGCTGCTCAACATAGCTTTACTGTGGAGAGCCTCCCGTGTGTGAGCGTGTGTGCTCTGCTTGTGTCAAGTGTGAGCCCTAACACCAGTTCACGTGGACCAAAGTGTAGGTCAAGGATGCTCTGGTCCACTCAGGTTCATTTTGTAGAAATGCAGTCAGCCGTGCAGGACAGTGAAGAAGGGGGGGCTTCGGGGGCGGGGGGTGGGGGGAGCAATTAAGCCATGGAGACTTTTCCCTCAGGAGTGGAATTGGCGCCTCCACACATTTCTCCCTTCCCACCACATGAGGTCAGCCACAAGGCAGCACGTAGAAGGAATGGCTTCCCCAGGCCCCACATCTGCTGCCGCCTTCACCTTGGATGACCTCTAGGGCATAAGAAACCGTTTGGCTCACAAATTAAGGTGTTGTAGCTGGGTGCTAGTAGCTCACACCTGGAATCTCAGCTACTGAGGACACTGAGGTCTGAGGATCACAGTTCAAAGCCAGCCTCATGAGAAAGCCCTGGAGAGACTTGTATCTTCAACTAACCACCAAAAAGCTAGAAGTAGAGCTGCGTCTCAAGCGGGTAGAGCACTAGTCTCGGGGACAGTGCCCAGGCCCTGTATTCAAGCCTTAGAGTGGAACAACAACAAAAACAAATTACGAATTAAGACAATTTTCCCTGTTCCTGTCTCCGTTTTCTATCTGTCCACTGTGGCAGGTGTCCTCTTGAAGTCGCGTTCTTGCTTTGCATTCCGTCTTCCCACAGCACCCTCCATATTTGCTGTGTGTGTGTTAGGTGTTTCCACGTGCGGTAAGTGTATACTCACAGCGCCGCACCTCCTCCATGAGTTGACCCCTGCACGTGGTTTGAATGCCATGCTTCCTTGGGCAGTCTGATCTGAAGTCTGTGGGATCTGATGCGGGTGCAGCTCCCCTTGCAGCCCCAAGGGCCACCATGCCAGCTGTCCCCCATCGCCCTCTCTCCAGGCCATTTGCACAGCAGTCTTTTTCCACGTCCTCATTTCCCCTCCACCTGTGCTCTTTCAGGGGCGATGACTCTCTTATCAGCAGAGTATCGTTGGGTCATTTTTGTTTTTACAGTATATTCAGCTATTCAATGTCTTTTAAACTAGAGAATTTAATCTGTTTACACTTAGAGTAATGTGTGTGTGTGCACGCGTGCACGCGCAGGTGTGCGTGTGCCTGTGCTGCCTGTATTAGGGCTTGAACTCAAAGCTCATGCTCTCAATTGGCTTTTGTGCTCAAGGCTGGTGTTCTACCCCTGGAGCCACGCCTCCAGTTCTGACTGTCTCCTGGTTAATCGGAGCTAAGTGTCTTATGCTTTATTTCCATCTGGACTGGATCTGGACTGAGATCCTGAGTAGCTAGGATTGCAGGTGTGAGCCCCCAGCTTAAAATAACCCTGGTAAGTAGAGACCTACTACTATACTAGCCAATTAACAATTTTTTTCTGATATAATTTTTTTCTGATTGTTTTGTGTCTTTCTATCTTGCTCTCTTCCTTTGTAATTAGATCTTTTTTCTCCTCCTCCTCCTCTTCTATCTGTTCCTCTTTGTCCTTCTTAGGGCTCCAGTGCGTGAACTTCACTGCTTGCTTACTTGGCTGGTATTCTACCACCTTATCCGTGCCTCCAGCTCTACTTCCTGATGGTTTAGACATAGCATTGCAAGGAGTTTTCTTCCCAGGCTGTCCTTGAACTGAGGTTCTCTGGATTTTATTCGCATTCTCCGCTGGGCACCTGGGATTTAAATCTGAGCCAAGTGCCAGCCTGCAGTCCTACTCTGTGACCCGCAGGAGAGACACCTGAGGCGGTGGTGCAGGGTGTGGCTGGTGCTGGAGCCCCCCCTCCCCCCCCCCCCCCGGGCTGGCTGCCTTCTCACCTCTCAGCTTCAGGCCAGCCTGAACCCATCTCCAGGGACGGCCCACACTAACACCGTCGCATCCCAAGCAGAAAATCTCAGTTCCTCTGGCTGGTCAGATGTGTGTGTGTGCTGGATGTGCGTGGGGGGTAGAGTGTGTGTATGTGTGTGGTATTATGCATGTTGTGTATGCCGTATATGTGGCGTGTATGCGTGTGCTGTGTAGCGTGGTATCTGGTGTGTGTATGTGGCACGGGGTCCATCTGAGTCTGTGTGTTATATTGGATGTAATTGTTGCCCTGTTGGTGCAGTGTGTGTGTGTGTGTGTGTGTGTGAGTGTGTGTGTGTGTATGTGTGTGTTCAGGGCCATATCAAGGCAGAAGCTGTGTCTCTCTACCCAGGCCTGCCTCTGTCGCCTCTCCCCTCCAGACTCCTGGATCTGTCTGTTACTGTACTGCACATGTGGGGGGCCCCCAAGAATGTCAGCCTTGATCGGCAGCCATGAGCAGTGGTCCCCACTCCGCATCTGTCTGCATGTCTGTTCCCTCAGGACAGAAGCATCTTTGAGGGCCTTCCAGTGGTTCCACTGCAGCTGAAAGTGGTCTTCTGGGTGGCCCCTTCTCCACTGGGAGTTGGCACGGAGCTGGAATGGTCATACTTGGAGTCCGTCCACTAAGATGTTGCGATGCTAACTGTTAATCCTCTGTTCATTACAGCACCAGACCCCAAAAGGCAAAAGTGTGACCACTGGACCCCATGTCCCCCCAACTCCTATGCCTACCGCCTGCTCAGTGGCGGGGGCAGAGACAAGTATGCCAAGATCTGCTTTGAGGATGAGCTGTAAGTACCACATTCAGGAGGAGGGTGCTGCCTCCCCTTTGCCTCTGCCTCCTGCTCCCAGGAGGCTGCTCCGCAAGGGTGCCCGGATTCAGACCCTCAGACCCAGGCTGAGGAAGCCCCGCTGTGCTCCCCAGGAGAGGCCGCTGGTTCTCTCTGAGGCTATCTCTCTCTCTCTCTCTCTCTCTGAGGATTGTGTCTCTTGTCAAACTCAGTTTCGCTTGACCACAGCTTGTATTTTGCTCTTTCCTGGTAATGGAAAGTGTCAAGGAACGTCAGTGTCACCCAGCCACGGTGTCACCTGACTGTTGCGTCCAGTTTTGCCCGTGGCCCCCACCGACATGGGTTAAAGCAGGGGCACTGGGTCTGTCATCACTCCTCTCTCTCTTCTCCTTCTTGGACTTAATTTTCGAACATACAGTACATTTGCAGGGTTCAGAATTAACAATGCACATCACAAAACACACTCAGATATCTTCTGTACAGCTTCCAGTTGTTTCCCCTGTGTCCATCTCCACTTGTTTTTGTTTTGTTTTTGCCAGCCCTACGGCTTGAATTCAGGGCCTGGGCTGTCCCTGAGCCTTTTTGTGCACAAGGCACGCTCTCTACCGCTTGAGCCACTGTGTCTCTTCCAGCTTTCTCTGAGTGGTTTGTTGGCGATAAGAGCCTTACAGATTTTCCTGCCCAGGCTGGCCCAGGGTCCTCGGATCTCAGCCTCCTGGTGGCTAGGATATTAGGCGTGGGCCACCAGCTCTTGGCTTTCATTTGTTTTCCTTCGTTTCTTCTTCTTCCTTTTTGGCAGTACTAGGACTTGAACTGAGAGCCTCACGTTTTCTCAGCTTGCTTTCTTGCTCAATAGGCACACTGCTACTTTAGCTACACCTCCAGCCCAGCATTTTTCCAGTTACTTCTGAGGTAGAGTCTCACACTTTTCTGCCCAGTATGCCCTTGCAACTATGATCTTCCATACCTTAGCCTCCTTAGTAGGCAGGATTACGATGTAAGCTGCCAGTATCTGACAATTTTTCTTAGTTTCTGATTGATCTTGTCAGTGATTTCTTTGTAATGGAAGAATAAGCTTCTTATGCAAAATTAGTATATACCTATATATGTATTTTATGCACATTACATAGGCATGTATATGTGAGTATATATGAATATGAGCATGTGAATGTGTTTATGTACCTACCCTTTTTTACAGATAAGGTAGGAAACTCTATTTTATGGGTACATAGATAGCATGGCCCTCCCATAGTCTGTTTATTCCACTACTTTTACACTGGTGTGCATTTTTAGTGTACAGAATTTTTTAATATTACACATAATGCTAGGGCAAATAACCTTATAAGTAGGTAGTGTTTTTTAATTAATTATACACATGTGTAGCCTCTATCCTGATTAAGCAATAGATGATATGGCGAGGCAGTCACTCTTGCCACTAGGCCATATTCCCAGCCCCAATGGATGATATTGCTCAGCCCTCTGTGTACCTTTTGCAAGCCAGCTCTCTCTTTCCTTCCTCCCCAGGAAGAGCACTCTGGTGTCTCCTGCGGTGGGTACTCCCTTGCTTTGCCTGATGGCTTTACTGCCTGACCTTCGTGCACACCCCTTTGCTCAATTTTATGTATTTGAGCTTTGGATAATGTAGTCATAAACCATATACCCTATCATATCTGATCTTTCTAGCTCCAAATGGCGTTTGTGAGATCTCTCCTTGTTATCGAGTGTGACTTTTTTAATGGGTTTGCACTTTGGTGTAATACTGCGTGGCTTCAATACACAGTAATTTGTTTTTCCATTCTACTGTGGAGTGACAGCTGAAACATCCACCGTTGTTTTGGAATACCTCTGCTTTTGTCTCTTGGTGCACATGTACATATGTTTCTGTTCAGTGTTGGCTTGGGTGGGATGGAAGGACCCCACATCCAGCCTCAAATTCGCTCATTCTCTAGAAGGAGCCATAGGACTCGGTAACAGGTTACGTGAACAGATAGGGTTTAGGACTGCAACAGACACAGAGCAGGACTGGCCTACAAGTATGAGATCTCGAGTTCAAAATCTCAGCAATACTATATATCTTTTTCAGATAATACAAAAGTAAAAAAATGTAAAAGACATATGGAAAAGGTACAGCCACTTCTTGCAGTTCATATTTCTCTGAAATATCTGTGTTGCTCCTTTATTCCTGAAAGATGATGGTTGTGGGGGCTGTAGTGTCTTTCACTGAATTTGGGGTGCTATTCCATCCTACAGTGACTCCCATTGTTTCTTTTACGAAGTCAGCTAACCATAATTGTCTGCCTTTTTTTTTTCTTTTCTCTTCTTTTCTTGGCCGCTTAGTTGAATTAAAACCAAGTTGAAATCCACATAAGTATTAGTTTGTGCCTGGCTTGCTCTCACTTTAAGAACTCAGCCCTCTGGGAACCTAGCCCAAGAAAACCAACGGGATTTAGCGGGATGTTCACGCTGGCTTTGCCTTTGTCCCCTGCCTCTCACAGCTTTTGCAGTGCTCAGCGCCTCCTCTCCCACCTTCCTGCCACCACAAACAACTCTTTGAGGACACACATGGGGTGAAAGGCCAGGCACACGCCAGAGACTGAGTCTTTGCTGAGATGTTGCTGAGGAGCCTTTTCCACAGGCCTGAGGCTCCAGCTCACCTCCAGAGATCTCATTAAAGTGTGCCCTGTCTTGTCTGGTTTCTCTGTGGTAGTAGATCCAGATTCTCCATCTTTTCCATGGTCAGAAATGGAAACCTTTGCTTCTTTTCTCCAAGTTCTTATAGAAGTGTCTCTAAGGTTGTGAAGAGCACCAAACCTGGAAGGCACACAGGGGAGTTTGGGTCAGCATGTCCAAGAGCAGATTTGTCCGTGCAGATTCACTGCCACAAAGCGTGGGGAAAGAAGAGGCCTTGCAAATTCTCTTCTCCATAGTGATGCAGAGTGTACACACACACACACACACACACACACACAATTTGTGTGTGAGCTTTCCATCTCCAGGAAAGAGAGTCTTACTAGTGTTAGGGTATGATCCTCGTGGAATTGCCCTGTCACGTTCTATGATTTAAGGTAAAAGTTAAGTGATGAGACACAGTATCCACTCGCAGGGAATAACTGGGTTAGTAATTGGGTTAATAATTGGTGGTGGGGCAAAAGAATGTCCAAGAGTCAAGGGTCAAGCAAAGCTTCTGTGGGTTTCCTGAAAGGAGATGGGCTCAGTCGCAAGGCCTTCCACTGGCTCACTCTTCCCGCCTCTTACCTGTGGAACAGAGAAGTGGGTGCTCGGGAGCTGAGCTGAACAAACTTGCAAAGCTAAATAAACAAGAGTGAGTTTGTCTCCTTTGTGTCTAAACCACAACCTGGAATTTGCCCGGGAGACAGAGCCTGTAGTAAGCTGAGGTCTCTAGACGCGCGTGGAGGTCGGGGGTGAGGTCTGGGAGCTGCGGCCAGCGCACGGCTGGAAGGCGTCGGGGAGGAGAGGAGCCCGTGCCGCTGGCCCCGCTCAGCCAGGAGAGCACAGGAAGGCCGCTCCTTTGGAGGCTCGGCCCTCCTCGGGAGCAGCTCTGAGCTCCACGACTGATGCCCAGCTGTATTTCAGGGTTCTAGGCAGAAGTCTGGGAACGTGCGAGAGGAATAAACATTGCCATCATCAACTGTAAGTTAAATGCTTCCCCTTGAGCTTCCCCGAAGGTGGGAGAGAGTGACGGAGGGGTGGCACTGATCAAGATAAACTGATTTGTGGGACTGAAGACCATTTGTGCAACTACTTCATGATAATAAAAAATGATCATCGGAAAGAACTTCCCCTCGAAGCTCAGACACTGGGTTTTCCCACAAACCTTAGGTTCTCAAGATTTAAGCCTATAATCTAGTCTAGATCTGTATTTTAATACATCACAGACTATGTACTTGATTTTTTTTTTTCTTTGCCAGTCCTGGGCCTTGAACTCAGGGCCTGAGCACTGTCCCTGGCTCCTTTTTGCTCAGGCTAGCACTCTGCCACTTGAGCCACAGCGCCCCTTCTGGCCGTTTTCTATATATGTGGTGCTGGGGAATCGAACCTAGGGCCTCATGTATACAAGGCAGGCACTCTTGCCACTAGGCCTTATCCCCAGCCCTACTTGATTTTTTTTTTTTTGCCAGTCCTGGGGCTTGAACTCAGGGCCTGAGCACTGTCCCTGGCTTCTTTTTGCTAAGGCTAGCACTCTGCCACTTGACCCATAGCACCACTTCCAACTTTTTCAATGTATGTGGTGCTGAGGAATCGAACCCAGGGCTTCATGTATACAGGACGAGCACTTTACCACTAGACCATATTCCCAGCCCCTACTTGATTATTTTTAACCTGCCTAGCTTCACAAACTATTTGTGGCTCCAATGACAACCAAAAGTAACTAAAAACTAGAGTCTTTTGAGAACACACAGACAAGACAGGAGGCAGGCAGTGATGCCCAGATGAGCAGAGCGTGACACAAGCGGTGACCCAAGAGCCGCAGGAACCCCACGGAAGGAAGATTTGGCTTGCTTCTCCGTTCCCATTGCCTTTAAGGACTCCTGGCAAGAACCGGAGGGGTTTGGGAAATAGGGTCCCTGCAGTACCCCCAGGAAAGAGGTTCCTGAGGTATCCATGTAAAATGGGTTCCTTCTGGTGTCCCTAGAAAGAGGCTGCTTGCAGTGTCCCTACCAGTGAAATGACAGCATGAGCCAGTGACTGCAGGGCTGGAGGGTGAGGGGCAAAATACCCTGATTTAAAGTCCCCAAGGAAACAAAAGTAGGAGGTGGAACGGGCCGAGGCGGGGCCCTGGTGTTTGGGGCGGGGGGAGGGGGAACAAGGGGGTAGAGCAGGAGGAGAGGAAGGAGGAGGCGGGCTGGAAGGCGCGCTCTCGTGACCTGTGCAGGTGACAGGGATGTCGCCCTCTTCAGGCCGTGCGCAGACCCCGGTCACGTGTCCTGCGGAAACCCTGAAGCCGGACGTCACCCACGGAGGCGGGGGTCCCGGGGGGGCCTCCTGGCTTCATGAACTCGCTTTTCAAAAGTGTTTCCGCTTGCAGATGTGACGGGGAAGACGACAGCGGCACAGCATTTTGATATGTATGGCAGCGGTAAGAAACCTCTGTTCCTGCTGGAATGAAGATGAATTGTAAACATAATGTGGACTCGAGGAGCAACTGAAGAAACAGTTCCTGCGCCCGTGTGGGTGGGATCTAAGGCCTGGGGTGGGGTCTGCATTGCCGTCGGGAGGCTGCTTTCCACTCTGCGTGTCCCCCCCCCCCAGGAGCTGCCCCTGAGCCTCTCTGTGCTCACGCAAGCCCCCTGCCACTTGAGCCGGCAGGTGACAAGTTTGTCTCATCGGAGCTCTGGAGTCCGTGTCCCCAGATGGGGCTCCCTCTGTGTCTTGGAGCCAGAGCGCCCCCTGTCTGGGACTCCTGTTCACCCTGCCCTGAGCAGCCCTGCGAGTTGTCTGTGCCTTGCCGTTCCGTTCTCCACTGGCAGCGACCCGCTCTAGGAGGGAGGGGCTGGGGCGGCGGACGAGCCGGGGGCAGCGGGGAGCCCTGTTCACTAAGAGGACACTACACTAACTTGCCTCACTCCTGCAGATGGTTCTGGACCGATGATCGAGTTCATTCAGAGGGCAGCTCCCAAATCCCTGCTGCTCATGGTGACCCAGGATGATGGAAGCAGCCGGTGAGTGTGTGCAGCTGGCACGGGGGGGAGGGGGGTGAGCTCCGGTGAGTGTGTGCGCTGGCACGGGGGGATGAGCTCTGGTGAGTGTGTGCACTGGCACGGGGGGAGGGGGGGGTGAGCTCCGGTGAGTGTGTGCGCTGGCACGGGGTGGGTGAGCTCCGGTGAGTGTGTGCAGCTGGCACGGGGTGGGGGGGTGAGCTCCGGTGAGTGTGGGCGCTGGCACGGGGGGGGTGAGCTCTGGTGAGTGTGTGCGCTGGCACGGGGTGGGGGGGTGAGCTCCGGTGAGTGTGGGGCACTGGCACGGGGGGGGGTGAGCTCTGGTGAGTGTGTGCAGCTGGTGGGGGGGGTGAGCTCTGGTGAGTGTGTGTGGCTGGCACGGGGGGGGTGAGCTCTGGTGAGTGTGTGCGCTGGCACGGGGGGGGTGAGCTCCGGTGTGTGTGTGCGCTGGCACGGGGGGAGGGGGGTGAGCTCCGGTGAGTGTGTGCGCTGGCACGGGGGGAGGGGGGTGAGCTCCGGTGTGTGTGTGCGGCTGGCACGGGGTGGGGGGTGAGCTCCGGTGAGTGTGTGCGCTGGCACGGGGGGGGGGGTGAGCTCCGGTGAGTGTGGGCGCTGGCACGGGGGGGGTGAGCTCTGGTGAGTGTGTGCAGCTGGTGGGGGGGGTGAGCTCCGGTGAGTGTGTGCGGCTGGTGGGGGGGGGTGAGCTCCGGTGAGTGTGTGCGCTGGCACGGGGGGGGGGGTGAGCTCCGGTGAGTGTGTGCGGCTGGTGGGGGGGGGTGAGCTCCGGTGTGTGTGTGCACTGGCACGGGGGGGGGGGTGAGCTCCGGTGTGTGTGTGCGCTGGCACGGGGGGGGGGGTGAGCTCCGGTGAGTGTGTGCGCTGGCACGGGGGGGGGGGGGGGGGGCTGGGCGTGGGCCAGGACGGAGGAGTCGTGTGTCCTCTGGGGAACGGAGGCCCAAGGGAACAGAATGAAAGATTGTAACACAGGGACTGCTTCCAGAAACAAAACAAAACAAAACATGGATGCTCATGTGTGACGGACGGAACAGTCCTTCTAGAAATCCTCAGAACTCCGGAACAGTCCTTCTAGAACTCCTCAGAACTCCTTGACAGAGCGAAACAAGCCACACCTGGACCCAGGATAGGAAGAGGCCCAGTGCGGACTTGGAGAAGGAAGAGAGGAAATGGAGGGCGTTTCTCTGTAGAGGGAGCAAGGGAAGCAGGACAAACGTGTGTGTCTGCACGCGTGACCCCGTACACACACATGTATGGCCTCCTTCCCTCCCCCATGCACACGCACACACACACACACTCACTAGAAGGAATTGAGTGCCTGACACAGACCCCCATGTCTGGATTTGCAGCTACAGTCTCACACACTCCTTCCTTGCCCCAGACTCCAGGCCAAGGCTAAGGATGTTATTGAAGCCCTCGGGAGCAAGGAGATCAGGAACCTGCGCTTCCGGTCCAGCTGGGTGTTCCTTGCACCCATAGGCTTTGAGCTCCCTCCGGGGATTCAGCGGGAGAAGGTGAGTGGGCTTCCGCGTCCCTTCCCACCGGGCAGTGGCCGCGGGAAGTATGACGGTTTGCAGAGGTCTCAGGAGGTTGTGGCTCCGGTCCGCAAGCGCAGGCTCTGGAAGCCTGGGTCAGATCAGATCACCAGCAGGGCCTGGGGATGATCATGCCTGCCCTGCTCCACTTTGCAGGGAGGGGCTGTACCCTGCACCCTCCAGGGAAGGGCTACTTAAAGAACCAAGGAGGCAGACACCTGCCAATTCCAGGTCCACTCAGTCAGGTGGCTTCTGGTTTAGACTAGGACATTGGTCCCGATCCCCTCCCTGCTGTCCCGTGTGGTCACAGCGCCAGGAAGCCTGAAGTCCAGAGGTAGCACTCAACATCACCCATGTCCCGAGGTGTGTCACCAGTCCGGTGCCCAGCTCTCCTCCGCCTCGGGTGGGTGTGGACAGTGGGGGAGTCCAGGGAGTTTCCACGAAGAGCCAGCAAACACCCCCTTTGCTAGGGCAGTCCCATCTGGTCTGCACTGCTCACAGGTGTCCAGACTCAACGGTAAGTGATAATGGCCTTGGCCAGGGCTCGGGCGCCCTTTCCACCTGCTGTGTGGAGTGTGCCCACATGGCCACAGTCCTCTAGGATGCAAGAACGGCCAGCCTCCCAGGAGCCTGCGGTGACCGGATCATGTGGCCCCTGCTGCAGTTGTCATTCCTCAGCTGTTGTCCCCACCAGCAGGTCGTGCTAAGCGACAGAAGGCCAACACAGAAGTCTCCCTACTGTCTGTCTGATGAGTTCATTTGTATGAGATGTCCAGACCCAGAGAACAGAAAATAAGCTCATGGCTGTCTAGGGGGCGAGGGGGCCTAGACAGAGGCTGCTGGAAGGCATGAAGCTCCTCACCGAGGTGACAAAAACGGAGACATAGCAGGAGCTGGGGCTCTCATAAATACACTGAAACCCCAGAAAGTTGAACATCTCAAGTGGGTGAATTTCATAGTTTGTAAATTCGGTTGTCATTAAGCTGTCACACAGAATGAGGAATATAGAACTATAATGTCACAGTTAGGAGGGCATTGTTTTATTGAAGTCCCAGGTGGCCACCACTGAAGGTAGGAAGGACTCCGATATAAGCACCCTTGCTAAGCTAGGATCTCTGAAGCACTATGAAGAATACAAATCTATAGTCCTGTTCCCAGTGCAGATACTATACTGTTGTAGTGCTAGGCTGTGCAGCACAAAGCCAACTTCCACTTACCTTCAAATAGATCCCGATTGAATGGCATGTAGAACCCCGTTTATAGCTGCTCTAGCCACCTTGTGCCGTTAGCCTGCCGGGTGGAGTGGCCACTCTACTGAATAACGCTGGCTGTGGACCATCCCCGTCTGTGTGGGAAAGTCTAGACCTGCACGCCAGTATCCTTAGGAAACACGGCGACGCAAGCAGTGTCCACCACCCAGCCTGGTTTGGAGAAAAATCCCAATTTGGGAACTGGTTCTGTTGACTTGGCTTTGACTGAGTTAAATATGTGTCCGATAGCTTCATGAATAAGTGAAACCATTTTCTCTTTACACAGATCAACCACTCTGATGAACTGAAGAACAGATACTCCGGCTGGCCGGCAGAGGTCCAGATCGAAGGCTGCATACCGGAAGGACTAAGCTAAGCGAGTGTTCTGTGGTCCTCAATAAACCTGTTTTTGTATAGATGAATGGAGCTGGGGTGGCCAAGGGATCTTACCCCTGTGTATGGGGATGGATGGATACGTGCTAGGGACACACGCTGTCATTACCTGGGTATTTACCTAGTGCAGGTACCATAATCAGGTCAGAAACCATTGGGAACTATGGAAGGAAGGCAGCAGTGTAAGCTGGAGAGAAAGGGTGGTGGAAACCATTGTGCTCATCTGGGCACGCGGGCAGCATGGCGCTCAGGTTCCCTGGGGGCCCAGGGGCTCTGCCGAGACGACCAGGTAGGGGCGTCCAGTCTCCATTGAGCCGCCTCGGGGACTCACGGGACTCGCTGACTGGCACCCCCGGCCAGCCCACCTTGTGATCTCGAACTCTCTGGGCCGCAGGTTCATTCCTCCCTTTCACTCTGGACCATTGCCTTCCTGGTCAGGCACGGGTTGGGCCGAGGGGTCACTGCGCCACAGCCACAGAGTCCACTCCCAGGAGCCGGGCTGCCAAGCAGGGACCTCGGACTCCTGGAGACACGCCCTCACAAGGCCCCCCCTGGCGGGGCACGCGGGTGAGCGTGCCCTGGTCAGCTTCCGTCTCGGCTTTCTGAGGGTTGAAGCTGAAACAGCACGCCGCCATTGTGAAAAAGCCTTGGTGTCTCGGGGCTCTGTGGTGGCCTGAACACAAGCGGCAGGCCCCTGGGACCCGGGCATCTTGGGGCCCCTGCGCCTCTGTATTTTAAAAAGGAGGACAAGTTTTCATGCAGTGGAAATCCCTGCTGTAGTCACAGAGCATGGCACCGTAGGCCCTCATCTATTTTAAGAGGACAGGGATAAGGACCCAGAGGCCAGGCAAGGGGCAGAGATCTTGTTTTGGACTCCGAGGAGCCCTCTCATTCTGCAGCAGTTCACGGCCCTGACCTCCTGCGGACCTGAAGTGGCGTCGGTGCCATCCGGCTCCCGCCTCCTGGCTCCTGCTGGGGTGTCTGGGGTGGAAGAGGGCATAGGCGGGCCCCGGACATCTGCTCTCACCATGCTGCTCCTTCTGCTTACCTGACGCGCTGGAGATCTGCTGCCCCCAATGAAGGCATTCACACGCATCTCCCTCCGTGGGGGCCTCGGCTAGATTGCTTCCTCGTGGTGCATGGTGGTTACCAGGTTTTCCTTTTGTTCTATTAAGTAAAAGGGCCAGCAGCCATGGCCCCTGGGGTATTCCCTGCAACTTGGGAGCTTCTAGCCTGAAGGTTTGTCACCAGCATATTTTATTTAGCAGGTGTCGTAATTTGGATGGTAGGCGCCCACAGTGCAGGGTCCAGGGGCTTCCTCCATCCTACGACGTCAGTCATCGCCCACCTGTCAGTCACCTTCCGCGTCCCTCACCGTGGGTTAGTGACATCCGCTGGCACCCAGTTCTCATGAGCTCTTCTTAAAGCAAACAGTAATGACTACTTTTGTGGCCACTTAGCACTTCACTTGCTGTGGGTGGTCCTGTCTCCTCCCTCACAGTTCTCTTAGAAAGGCAGACATCTTGCTTATACCACGAGTTGAGTCAGGGGTGATAGGTTGGAAGCAAAAGACATAAATCATGGCCTGTCGATGAGCCGCTTGAGTAGGGGAGAGGCTGAGGAAAACCCAAAGGAAACCCTGGGCTTCTGGAAGCATCCGGGCATGACGAGTGAGCGCGTCCGTCCCATCATGCCTTTGGACCGGGATCTGGCCAAGGACTGCAAAAAGGCCCTGGCGTCCTACGTGTGTCTCTGGGTATATAGTAAGAAGTAAAGAGCCATGGGAAGGGCATGGTGACCAGGGTTTGGTGTGGGATTCATTACAGGGAGTCACGTAAATTCTGTGGTCTCTGGAACTGGCCAGTCCAGCAGGGGGTCAGACTCTCAGATGGACTGAGTGAGGTCTGGGCTGTTGTTCCAGGCGTAGGAGGGGAAAGGCATTTTTGTTTAAAAGGAGGAGGAATTGGTGACAAGCCCTGAATTCATAGAACAGGATTGAGATTTAGTCCAGAAGGATGACATGATACACACACACACACACACACACACACACGCACGCACACGCACACGCACGCACACGCAGGCACACGCACCACTTGAGTATTACAAAGGTCCCTCAAGACCTTGGGGCCTGCCACCTCTGAAGCTGTCTACATGAGCCGTCGTCCTCCTTTTTGCTTCTTGCGGCTTTTTGGTCAGCTGTGGTTCGAGGGGCACCCTCTTGAGCAGACTCTGAGCTCTGGGCGTGGATCCTGTTACCATGGTGATCCCCAACACTGTGTCAGCCTCTTGGATCTGGGCTGCACTGCAGTTGTCAGGAGGGCCTGAAAGAGGCCCTCCCCCCAAAATTCTGGAGTTCAGGCCTTGCTGTTCTTCTGAAATCCCCTGGGGCGGGGGCAGGGACAGAGGGTGGAAGGCTTGGGGCCTGGGGCCTGGCTAGAGGCTGGTCACCACAGTAGCCTGGGGTGGTGGCTTCTGAACTCCGGGTTCCGCCTTAATATCTGCCATGACCTCCTCTGGGTATCGAGTCCCTTCCCCCAGTAACCGGCCTCGCTCACGCCGGGTGGGGGTTACAGACGTCATAGAGCAGGGGTCTCCAGGTTCGTGGTGGTCCGCCTGTGCTCCTCTCATTACTCTTGTGCGTTTTTAGTGCTCAATTCCTTAAGATGCCACTAACTCTCAGTGTCACCCATCCCAGGCACCCCCCCTTTGGTACCAACCTCACTTCCTCCGGACTGCGCACACCAGCCGCTCTGGGCTGGGAGAAGTGTACAACAGTCTGACTGAGGCTCCAGGGCTTCCTGCCCCCTCCCCCCTCCCCTGGAGGACCAGAGACGGACGCAGCCGCTGTAACAGTCAATCCACAACCTAAAATTGAGCGAGGGAAGGGGCGGGCCGGGGGGCTGAGTGCGGAAAGGGGTGACAGGCAACGCCTTGCTCTAAAGATACGAGGAGGTGAAGCTGTGAGTCGCAGAGCGCTGGCCTCGCGCACAAAGACCCTCGGGGACAGAGCCCAGGCCCAAGCCTGGAGTTCAAGCTCCAGGACCAGCAAAAAAAAAAGCAGATCCTGAAACAGTGGTGCTGAGAAGAACCCCGGGCCCATCTCCGCCCATCTCTAACAAGCCCCGGGCGGTGGCAGGGCTGACCCTCCAGGGCCAACTCTGAGGAGTCAAGAGTCCCCGTCACCCCGCAGGAGAGAGCGCACATTCAGGCTCCGGGCCCCGGGCTCCAGCCCAGGGTGCGGCAGGACCCTGGGTGCTCCTTCACTGGGTGCCTGTAGACCCCTGCCCCCCTCCCCTGGTGAAGCAGGCCCCTTCCCTTCACCCCACTCCAAGAACAGGCCTTCCACGCCGCCTAGAGCCCTCCAGGCTCCTCTACCTCAAGGCACAGCCCAGGGTGGAAATCCACCCACACTGCTGCCCCTTCCCCTCCACTGACCCCAGGGCCCCTTCCTCTAAAACAATGCCAGGCCCTCCTCCCAACTCCACTACTCATTTGTATCTGCCAGCAGGCATCTTCTCCCCTCTGCCAGCAGCCTGCCCTGTGCTCTGCTGGGATCCGAGTTTCCTTTCCTCCAGCAGAGCAGAAGAAAGGAAACTGAAACCAAACCTTAATTAACTGGGAAAGGTCAGGCTGACCACTGAGGGGCACTGGGGGAGGCGCTGATGGGGTGCAGGGGGAAGCAAATCACGGGCCTAGGGTGACCCACAGAGGTCAGCCACGCTCAGTCCTAGAGCACTGTGGGACTTGAGGAACCTGGCGCTGTGCTGGGTCCCCAGTGCCTGGTAACTGGGGGGAAGGGACTCGATACCCAGAGGAGGTCATGGCAGATATTAAGGCGGAACCCGGAGTTCAGAAGCCACCACGGAAATCCAGGGCAATGTTCTGGCTACTGTGGGGAACCAGCCTCCAGCGGGGCCCCAGTCCCCAAGACTTCCACCCTCTGTCGACTCTAGGCACCGGGCGACTGTGCAACATTGGTCCATTAGAACCAGAGCACGGCTGAACGCGGGTGCTTGTGCTCAGAGCACTGGGGCTGGGGGGTGCCGAGGGAAGTCATGAGCGGCTCCGGGGGGACCCTGCGCACCCCTCTACCACAAGGAGCACCAGTTTGTTTAGCCCCACACCCACGCCTGGCCCCCCGCTCAGTTTTCAGTGAGGCTGTGCCTCTTGCTCTCACCCAGAGTGCATCACGTCCTCTGCCCCTGAAGGCCAGCCAGCCCCTGGCTCTCCTGGCCCCAGCACACTGCCGCCGCCCTTGGGGTGACCGCCCCAGATGAGGCAGGGCCGGGGGTGGGGGGGTCGCCCCTTCTCTCCAGCCAGGCATCAGTTCAGCCAGCAGTTCAGGAATAAACCTTGCTCTCCCGCCAGAATACCGCAGTGGAGGTCTTACCAGCTACCTACTTTAATAAACCTTACCTAGGGCGGGGGCAGGGAGATGTGGCCAGGGGAGGGGAGGTGGCCGCCAGTTACCTAGGTGACGCAGGTGCTGGGTGGAGACTCTGGGCAGGTGGGGGCATCTGCTTGGAGCCCTCCCGGGGTGGACCGTACACTGGGGACCTCCAGACACCCCACACCCCGGTACCCACACCTCTCACCCGCACTTCACCCCACCCAGCACTTCCTGGCCCCAGGATTGGAGCTAGGCAGGTGGTGACAGGAGGGGGCAGGGAGGTTGAGGAGAGAGGGAAGCAGAAAGGAGGAGGGGGAGGGTGGGGGGAGGGGAGGGAGCCCCCCCGTCCGGCTTGCTAGAGCCCTTCATCCATCTCGGTTTGGTGGTTTGGTTTCATTTCTCCACCGGCCGCCGGCGCTGCCCCCTTGGCTCAGCTGAGTTTCAGTTTCCCAGACTTTCATTTCCCCCCACACCACCAGAGCCCGGAGTGGGCGGGGGCGGGGCTGGGCGGGGCGAGCGGGGCCGGGGGCGGGGCCTGGAGGGGGCGGGCAGAGGCGAAGCGGGCTGCTGAACCAAGGCGGTGGGCGGGGCCGGGGGCGGGCCGGAGGCGGGGGCCTGGCGGCCGGGAGCCAGGGGCGGGGCCTGGAGGGGGCGGGCAGAGGCGAAGCGGGCTGCTGAACCAAGGCGGTGGGCGGGGCCGGAGGCGGGCCGGGAGCCAGGGGCGGGGCCTGGCGCCCCTCTGCTGCATAAAGCAGCGCCTCAGACCCGCCTCCCCTGCAGATCTGTGGCCGTGGACCGGTGAGTGCTGCCCCTGGGTGCTTCCCCCGCTCAGGCAGGCCCTGGAGGAGCCTCGGAAGTGCGGGTCAGGGGGGCCTGGGGCGGGATCAGGAAGCTGGGGAAAGGCCCCCTGCCTGGGGGAGTCAGGGCGGTCCTTAAGGATGAAGGAAACTCACAGGGTGAAGCCCCCCACCCCCTCCACTCCTGTAGGATTCTTGAAGTTGCTCAAAATGTGGCTCAGGCTTTGGGGGAACAGGATCACATGGTGCTAACTGCCCGTGTCAGTCCCCTGTACGTTCCCAAAACCTCTCAGGGAGTAATCACTCTCTGCCCTGCAGTTTCAGGTGCTGGCCGGCAGCGCCCTCCTTCCCTCCTTGGAGACCTCTCTCTGGGCCCTCAGTCAGCTGGGGAGGGCGGTGTTGGGGTGGGGGGGAGGCCTATCTGCTCCTTGGGCTCCTACATGAAATGGCAGAGGGTTGGAAGCTGAGCCCCACGCAGGCGGGAAGGACAGGAGCGTCCTCCAGTGCTATCCCCTTTGGCAAGGTCCCGGGCCCTGGGTGAGGTGGGGGCAGGAAGTCGGGTGGCTTGCTCCGGTTCTGAGCCTGGCTCAGCAAGCGTCCTCATGGGTAAAGAACCACAGGGGCTCCCTGAGGACGCCCCACTCCTACCCTGTGGACTCGTGTCCGGCACGGGCAGAGGATGGGTGGGTGTTCCCTGCCGGCCCCATGCCGCCCCCCAGCGGCTGGCTCTGCAGTGGAGAAGCACCTCCCACCCACCCACCCACCCAGGCACAGCAGGAGCCCGAGTGTGCAGGTCTGTGGACGGCAAGGCGCCCAGGGTGGTGGGCACCCGCCTTTCGCTGACCACCACCTCGGGGTGAGGCAGAGCCGATGATGGACCGCATGTTGGGTCCTGGACTGTGGGGTCTTCAGTGAGGGAGGAAAGAGCAGTAGGAAGGAGGGGGCCGGCAAGGGATCTGCTCCTTCTCAGGCTCCTCGGTAAATGGGGAGGGGGGCAACCTTGCAGGAGTGACACACAAAAGGTCACCTCGTATAGTGGCCCTCCCTGCTTGCAGAGGAGTGGGGCCCATTCCCTGTTCCTTGGTAGAATGATGATGTGCAGGACAGTAAACCTGAGGAGGGGCGGGGGGGGGGGGGGCTGCAGAGGAGAGGGCTTGTGAATAGCCATGGAGTGGAGGGGGGGCAGGGGGCGCATGAATATTCATGACCAGCCTGCTGTTCACCCAGGAACACAGCAGCCAGCATTGAGGCTTCCAGACTCGGTGACTTGAGACTCTCCATGCCTCACCCCCACCTGCACCAGGCCATGACTTCAAGTGCAAAGCCCGCTCCTCTGTCGCTCCGTGGAGATGCTAGCGCAGCAGAGGAAAGTCGGGACACGGTACGTGGCTGGGGGCTGTGGTTCTGAGGGCTGCCGCTTTATCCAGACGCTGCTGGTAGCCGCTCTGACCTCCCGGGGTCATGACACAAAAACCCGGGAATGCTCCCCCGCCCTGGGCCGGGGTGAGGAACAACCAAACGACCTTGTGCCAGAGCCGAAGGTCCCATCTTGACCTGGGAAATCAGCAGACACGGAGCTAGCTGGGCCCTGCAGCCGTGCAGCCCTGCTTGCTGTCCCCGTCCCGCCGTGGCTCAGTGTCCTGCTGCAGACCCTCGGAGGCCGCCCTGTCCCTGCAGCCTCACGCCGGCTGGGTTTGGTGGAAAGCAAGCACGGGCCGTGTGATCCGCCGCCTTCGCGGGGTCCCAACGCCGAGCCCGTCCGCTGGCGGACTTGGGGGCTGCTTCTTCCTTTACCTGCGGGTTCTCCAGCTCTGGGATGGAACATTTTTTAAGGCATGCTGCCCAATTTTTCATGCAGTATTAACTGCAATGTTGGCGGTCACAGCAAGGAGGCGCGTAGTCCCGGGTCACATTTCACTGTTGGCCCCCTCCCCATCCCTGTCTAGCCCGGCTCTTGCCTTCAGACGTGGGACAGGACTGGCTCACGGCCTCCGTGTTCATGACCTGACCACGACTGTGACGAAACTCGTGGGATGATCCACTCGTAAAGAGCAAAGGGTTGTTTGGAAAGTGATCTGAAAATTTTCAGGCCATGTCATGTGGAGTCTCTTGGTGTGGGCCTTCCCAGGAGCGCATAGTGGGACCATGTGGCCGGGACCCCACAACCAGAAAGCCCCCAGTAGGCCTTGCCTCTTCATGTCTCGCACCTCCCAAGACCGGGTTTGGGGGACTTCACGGGTATCCCTCGGCCCTCGGGGACGTTTGGAGTCACGCTGCGGTATCCACTCACACCCACCTGCTGTGGGAGGTGCTGGCCTTGTCCGGCCAGGGCCACAGGTGCCACAGGCCACAGGTGCCGCTCATCCGACAGCTCCGCTTCCAGGCAGAGCGCCGGGGTTGTGAAGGGCGTCCTGGCCCGTGCAGCATCAGCCCAGGCTGGAAAGGGACAGAGTCGGGGGTCCCGCAGACCCTGATCTCCAGGGCAGGACATGCATTCCAGAAGGTTGTGGTGGAGTCCAGAGGCTAGCAGAAGTGGAGGGAGATAAACTCAACACAATTCAGACAGGTGCTGATGGACAGCGGACAGCCAGCAATCAGCAGAGAGCCATGACGAGGCGTCAGGGAGGAGGGACAGGGCAGCAGCGGCTGAGCTGGAGGCCTGCCACTGAGGGACCAATCTTTGTTGTCATCCATCAGGGTAAACGGCAAAGAAAGGGCAAAAGGAGGGTGGTTGCACCTGCACAGATGCCCGGGACAGCACCAGTAAGCATTTGTCTGGGCCTCGCGTAACTCGTCAGCCCCGTACATACATTGTACACTGTCACTTCTGTCCTGACTGTCACTTCTCTTCATTCTTTAATAAGGATTTGAAATTTGAACTTCAGAACTAAGCATGTCAATTTCCTCATCTTGAAGGAGTCTACTTGGTCCTTCGTGGACTACGTGATCGGGGTCATAGCTAAGAAGCCAGTGTGTAGCCCATCTCTGCAGGGATTTATGGGGGGGGGGGGGTTGTTGTTTTTTTTCTGTATGCTGGTCCTGGGGCTTGAACTCGGGGCTTGAGCAAATGTCCCTTAGCTTCTTTTCTCAAGGCTAGTGCTCTACCACTTGAGCTACAGCTCTACTTCCTCCTTTATCTGTGTTGAATTGGAGATCAGAGTCTTACAGACTTTGTGGCCCAGGCTGGCTTTGAACCACGATCCTTAGATTTCAGCCTCTGAGTAGTTAGGATTACGGGCATGATCCACCGGCTCCTGGCATAGAGTTTTTCCTTTGTTTTCTTCTAATTTTAGAATTTTTTTTTCTCCTAGACGAAATATATAACCCAGGTTGATGTGGTCTTTCTTTTTTAATCTCCCAGTACTTGGGTTCAAATGCGAGCAGGAGTAATTGAATGCATGTGGCCCCCGGCTGCTGGGAAGCTTGCCTTGGTCCCTGGGTGCATCCGCCCTCGGTGCCTTGCGGTGGCTTCCTCCCGTGTCCTGGGCTTCCCGTTTGCTTCCGGGGCCTTTGTTTGTAGAGTCTCCATCAAGACAGAGGTCCTGCTTGTGGCTCCTTGGCCTGGATTTTGCAGCCCCTTCCCGGTGGCACGTGCACTGGGGCCTGGACGCGGGCCGTCATTGGACGCTGACATCGGCCACAGCTGGTTCTCCGCGTCTGCCCCCGCAGGTGGCAGACAGCAACCTCTGCAGACAGTATGAAGAGCGGGTGCGGCCCTGCATAGACCTCATCGACTCCCTGCGGGCCCTGGGCGTGGAGAAGGACCTGGCCCTGCCGGCCATCGCCGTCATCGGGGACCAGAGCTCGGGCAAGAGCTCGGTGCTGGAGGCCCTGTCGGGAGTGGCCCTACCCAGGGGCAGCGGTGAGGTTCCCCCGCCCCTTGCTACTCTGCTGGGCGGCCCGGGGCGGGTGTGCCCCATGGCAGAAGCAGGTGCTCCCACAGGGCAGGAGGCCGCCCGTGTCCTCCGGGGTTGTTCCCCTGGCCCGTGAGGACCTGGCTGCCGGCCTGCTCTCCTGGGGCCCCTACTCTGTGCGGGATCCCAGGACTCCTCATCAAGACTGGGCACACTGGCCACGGGGGCCTCCTTCCGCTCCCGTTGCTCCCGCAGTGCCGCTGGCACGCAGGGCCTTGCGCGCTTTCTCGAGCATTGCTCCGGACTGGCCCTTGACCGCTCGAGTCACACCTGTGCTTCTGGCTTTTGGTTGGGTTTTGGGGGGTTTTTTGGAGATGGGAGTCTCTTGCCACAGGGTCAGCTTTGAACTGCAATCCTCAGGTGTCTTGACTCGCTAGGATCACAGGAGAGAGCCCCTGGGCCCCGGCTCGCTGGCTCCTTTATAGCAGCAGCCCTTTATCCCGGGGGGCCCGGCTGCAGCGTGGGGGGGGCATGGGGGGCGGGCCTCCCCTCCCACGGGAAGTGCAGAGTCTCCTGTGGGCTGAATGGAAGCTCCAGAGGGCTGGGGGGGCGCGTCTCGCCGGGTGGATCGAGTTCTTCTCCCAGGACTATGTGTCTATACGGGGGTGTCTCCCCCAGGCCCCCTCTCCAGAGGTGCCGGCGCGCCCGGGAGATAGAGATGGGCGCCCTGCTTGCTGGCGCTGTTTGAGTTGTACAGCCCAGGCGGACAGACTCCAGGGAGCCCGCCACGCCCTCCTTCCTGTGCGCGCGCAAAGGGAGGCGGTGCCGTGGGCGGGGGGGCTGGGGGTGGAAGGCGTTCCCAGTGGGGTCTGTGGCACGTGGGGGCGCCGGCGGGTTAGCATGTGTAGGTGGGTAGAGAGTGGGGGGGTTCTCCCACGCCGCCCCCACAGCCCAGGGAAGAAGCGGCTCCCGTGTGGCCCACGAGCCCCAGGGCCCCGGGTGAAGATCGCCCCAGATGCACGCGGCCGAAGCGGCCCGGACGGGAGGGCTCGGGAAGTGAGGTCGCCGAGGCTCCCGTTCCCCCCCCCACACACACACAGGCTTCAGCCATGGCGGGGGGGGGGGGGGCGAGACCCAGGACTGACATGCGGGTGGCCTCCTAGGCATCGTGACCAGGTGCCCCCTGGTGCTGCGGCTGAAGAAGCTGAGGCAGGAGGAGCCGTGGAGGGCCAAGATCAGCTACCACAACAACGAAGTGGAGATCACCGACGCTGCCCACGTGGAAAAGGAAATCAACAAAGGTGAGCGGGGCCGCTGGGCCTCCCCACAGCCCCCCCCCCCCCCGTCCTCAGGCCTGCCCAGGTGCCTGCTCCCATCCCCACAGCCCCCCCCACCCCCCGGCCTACCCAGGTGCCTGCTCCCCTCCCCACAGCTCCCCCCCCCGCCCCCCGGCCTGCCCAGGTGCCTGCTCCCCTCCCCACAGCCCTCCCCCCGTCCCCGGCCTGCCCAGGTGCCTGCTCCCCTCCCCACAGCCCCCCCCTGCCCCCCGGCCTGCCCTGGTGCCTGCTCCCACATTTGCCCCCCCCCGTCTGTCCACGCGCCCCTTTCTCTGGGGCTCTCTCCCACATTCGTCCCCCCCGTCTGTCCACGCGCCCCTTTCTCTGGGGCTCTCTCCCACATTCGCCCCCCCCGTCTGTCCACGCACCCCTTTCTCTGGGGCTCTCTCCCACATTCGTCCCCCCCGTCTGTCCACGCGCCCCTTTCTCTGGGGCTCTCTCCCACATTCGCCCCCCCCCGTCTGTCCACGCGCCCCTTTCTCTGGGGCTCTCTCCCACATTCGCCGCCCCCCCCCGTCTTTCCACGCGCCCCTTTCTCTGGGGCTCTCTCCCACATTCGCCGCCCCCCCCCGTCTTTCCACGCGCCCCTTTCTCTGGGGCTCTCTCCCACGCACACGGGCTTCCCACTCCTTTGCGCCTCCAGACCAAGGTCTTCAGAACAAACCAAGAGTAACGCCCTTCCTGTGCAGCCCCGCATCTGAGGCTGGCGCGGGCGTGCGTGCACAGAGATGGCCGCTCCCGCCATCCAGGGGCCTGTCGGCTCCTCACGGTTGGGCGAGTCGGTGACCGTGGAGGAGGGACTGCCCCTGCCGGCAGCCTGCGCGGTGACACCATTACTGAGCCCCGCTGGACCTTCTGGCGGGCATCCGGGACTTGTGGAATCCTACGTGCACCCCTGGTCTCTGACGCCCGTGGCTCTCCTCTTCCTCCCACCAGCCCAGATGGTCATTGCCGGGCACGGGGTGGGCATCAGCGATGAGCTCATTAATCTGGAGGTCAGCGCCCCACACGTACCAGACCTGACCCTGATCGACCTTCCCGGCATCACCAGGGTGGCTGTGGGCAGTCAGCCCGCTGACATCGGGCACCAGGTAGAGCCCCGTCGACTCTGTCCTTAGGAAGGGGACGGGGCTGTGTCTGCCGGGGACGTCTGTGGAGGCCCCGTGTGACCCGAGCGCCCACCGCTCACTACCGCCACCTGTGGTTGTTAGAGGGGGCCGGTGAGGTGCAGGAGGGACCCAGGGCCACTCTACCGGGCACCCTCTCCTTGCGTGGCGGCCGGTGCGGGGCCGGGGCGTCCTCCCCGTGCCGCCCCCGGGTGCCCGAGCCTGCGGTTTCCCGCAGATCAAGCGCCTCATCAGGACGTACATCCAGAAGCAGGAGACCATCAACCTGGTGGTGGTGCCCTGCAACGTGGACATCGCCACCACGGAGGCCCTGAGCATGGCCCAGGAAGTGGACCCTGAGGGAGACAGGACCATAGGTGAGAAGGACGAGTCGCCAACAGCGAGGCGGGGGGGGGTCCCGATGGGGGGGGGACCGGCGGCCGCCCCCCCTCCCCTGAGGCAGGGCGCCATGCCGCCGCAGAAGCAGGCCGGGTGGCCCCTGAGGTGGAGGAAGCGACCCGCACGGGACTCTGCCCGACACCAGTGGCCCTTGTACGCTTAGCTTCCTGTTAGGAAAGGCCCAGGTGCACCGAGGAAGCAACGCCTGTCCCCCTCCTGTCCCCCGAGGCCACCCGGGGGGAGGAAGGGATAGGTGGAGCGAGGTCTGGGGCCGCCAGGTGAATGAGCTCAGGAAGGCTGTGGGAGGGCGGGGGGTGAGCAGAGGCTCCCCGTCTCCACCCTACACAGGGGACGGCTCGGTCACGTGGGCCTTGGGGTTCCCGCCCGGTCCTTCCGTCCACGGATTCTGCCTGCCCCCGCCTGTCCCCGGGGTCTGTGTGTGGGTGCCGTCCGCCCTCACCCCCCACCTGGCCATGGCGTCGGGGGCCCACCCGGTATGGAAGGATTTCTCCGCGGGTGGAGGGGAGCTCTGGGGTGCTGGTGCCAGTGTTCTCCGGGGCCTCCTTGCCACAGAGAGAGGCGCTCGGCTGTGGGACGGCCCCCTCGGCCACTCCGCACGCCTCTGGCCCGCAGGGATCCTGACCAAGCCCGACCTGGTAGACAAAGGGACGGAAGACAAGGTGGTCGACGTGGTGCACAACCTCGTGTGCCACCTGAAGAAGGGCTACATGGTCGTCAAGTGCCGGGGCCAGCAGGACATCCTGAACCACACCAGCCCGGCCGAGGCCCTGCAGAAGGAGCGCGCCTTCTTTGAGGATCACCCCCATTTCAGGTGTGGCCACACGAAGCATGCCAGTCCCGCCTTCCTGGGGAAAATCGGCGGTCAGCGCAGACGTTGGGAGTGGGTCTGGGTGTGAATACCTCGGTGAGGCTCCGTGTTTGAGTGTGTACGAGTGACTGCGTGTGTGAGCGAAGGTGTGGGTTTGTGTATGTGTGTGTGAGGGTATATATGTGTGCACAAGGGTGAGTTCGTGGGGGCTGGGGATATGGCCTAGTGGCAAGAGTGCCTGCCTCGTATACATGAGGCCCTGGGTTCGATTCCCCAGCACCACATATACAGAAAACGGCCAGAAGCGGCGCTGTGGCTCAAGTGGCGGGAGTGCTAGCCTTGAGCGGGAAGAAGCCAGGGACAGTGCTCAGGCCCTGAGTTCAAGCCCCAGGACTGGCAAAAAAAAAAAGGTGGGGGGGGGTGAGTTCATGTTCGTTGTGAGCTTCCGTGCACCGTGATGCGCGGCTTTGGTCTTGGCGATCACTTCTGAACTTGCCTGCCGCCGTAGGCAGTTTGTACTGCTGGCTGAAATAACAATGGAGAGCGCCGGGGAGGAACTTGCTGCCGCGCATCAGCAGTGTGGCTGTGGAAGCAGATGCAGAGAGCAGCGAGTGGAGGAAAGGCGGGAAGCCCAGAGACAGCCTCGGGTCCCCGGGCGGGCTGCGGATCCGTGCAGCACCGGGTCTGGGCGCCGTCGCCGTTGCTGGGCACAGGGTCTGCACGAAACCACCTGCTGAATAAACAAATGACAAAAACAAAAAAGCCCGGGTTAAAACTGCACATCAGTAATAAGCGAGCATTTCAGAAGAATGTAGGGAAGACAGTTTACAATTGCAGGCCACATAAGGCCTTCAGACCTTCATACCACAGGCGAATTGTTTTTTATGTTTCATTTTTTGCCAGTCTTGGGGCCTGAGCACTGTCCTTGGCTTCTTTTTGCTCCAGGCTAGCACTCTGCCACTTGAGCCACAGCGCCACTCCCAGCTCCTTCTGCGTATGGGATGCTGAGGAATCGAACGCAGGGCTTTATGCGTGGTAGGCAAGCACGCCACCACTAGACGACATTCCCAGCCCCAGGCGAATTGTTTTTGAAAGAAGATCACTAATTTGATTTAAAAATAAGACAGTGGAGGCCAGGTGCACATGGCTCGTGCCTGTATTCCTGGCGATTCGGGAGGATAAGAGCTGAAATTTGTGGTTCAACAAACAAATCTGTAAGACTTGTCTGTAGTTGACAACCAAAAGGTAGAAGTGGAGTTGTGACTCTAGTGGTAGAGCACTGCCTTGTGCAGAAAGCTCAGGGACAGGGCCTAGGCCCTGAGGTCAAGCCCCAGACACTGCACACACCACACACCACACACACACACAGGGAAGGAGACCGTAGGGCATGATGGCGCACACTTACAACCCCAGCCCAGTCCTCAGGGGCTGAGGCAAGACGATTTTTGAGTTGGAAACATTTGCTCCACAATGAGTCTGTGGATGGATGGAAGGATGAGCGCGCAAATGAATGGATGGAGGGATAAGTGAATGGAAAAGCACACGAGTGGGTGAACGGAAAGATGCGTGGATGCACGGCTGGATGGAGAGATGGCGCAACAGCCGTGTGACCAAGATTGGAGGACTCTGCAATCAGACGCCTGGAGACGGTGATCCTCTCGCTGGGAAGGGTCCTTCTGGGTGCTGGGGCAATATCCAGCTGCTCGCCCGTGGCTAGAATCGTGTCCACTCCCGTGCAGGCCCTCTGCTGGGTGCCAGTAACCAGTCCCAGGGCTTTCCACTCCACTGGCAGTGGCTAGCCGGGCCTCGCCTGGGCTGCCTGCCCCACTGGGCGTGTGTCTCGTGTTCTCTCCAGGGCTCTGCTGGAGGATGGGAAGGCCACGGTGCCCTGCCTGGCGGGAAGGCTGACCTCTGAGCTCATCGCTCACATCTGTGTAAGTGCGGGCGGCCACGCGTCCTCTGAAAGCAGAGTTCAGGGCTGGGCTCAGGCGCTGATGACACGGTCTGTGCGGGATCGGGCCATGCGGGGCACATCTGGATCCCAGCATCTGGAGCCCTGCTGCCCGGTACAGACACGGAGCTGTGCTAGGCTGGGAGCCTGGAGCCTGTCGCGCCCGGAGGCCGGGCTGGTGTTCCGAGTTCTCCAGCATTCCCGCCTGTCTGACGCTGGCAGAGCCTCCTCCAGACTGGGGAGCAGAGAGGCTCTGAGGAGGATCTGATCCCTTTGCTCAGTGCCAGCACTCAAAGTCTTCCCCATGAACCAGGAGACTCTTGGAGGGACACGGACTGCCACCTGCTGTCACAGCTTCTTGGCAGAGTGAGCCCCGGGCCTCCGTTTCACTTCTCGTCCTAATTCACAGGTTTTGTTCTTTTTTTCTTTTTTTTTTTCAGAAATCTCTGCCACTATTGGAGGAACAAATAAAGGAAAATCATCAAAGAATAACAGAGGAATTACAAAAGTACGGCATAGACATACCAGATGATGAAAATGAGAAAACTTTCTACCTGATAGAAGTGAGTGTTACCAAATGTGGGAGGGGCTGGATCCTCTCCTGTGTGGGAGGGGCCACATCCTCTGTGTGGGAGGGGCCGTATCCTCCGTGTGGGAGGGGCCACACATCACCTTCCCTGTGGGAGAACCCTATCATTGTCCACACTGGGATCCCTGCCTCGTGACTCTGTCCTCATTTCCCCAAAGACTGATCCAAGTGCCTTCTGCCTACTTACTGCTACTAAAGGGATGGAGCTTGGCCAGGGAGTGGTGGGCACATGCGGATGGCCTCCCTGGGGAGGAAAGTTCCGCTCAGCTCATGGACTCTACCACAGGATACAGGAAGTGCACAGAGGAAGGGTGGGACTTCCCGTTGCCAGAGCTGCTTCTCTCCCATAATTCCTTGGTAGTCCCTAAGAGAACAGCAACTCACTCACCTTCAGTGCACCTTGAGCCTGTGTTTGAAATATCTCCACTTCTGCTGCTGCTTTTCCTCTGCACAGAAACTCAATGCATTTAACCGGGACATCACTGCTTTGATGGAAGGAGAGGAAATGGTGAAGGACCAAAATACCCGGCTATTTACCAAACTCCGGAATGAGTTCCGAGAATGGAGTACTAGGATTGAAAATAATTTCAAAAAAGGTGAGTGTCTCTCAGACTAACACAGTTGGGAGAGGAGGCAGAGGACGTGAAAGCTCGCGTGTCGCTAGTCCAAACGTGAGGTGGTTGGCCGCTGACTGGAAAGTCAGTTGGCAGTTCCTCAGAAAAGGCGAATGTGCATGGCCCAGCAATTCCCAGCTAAGCTCATAACGGAAAGAATTAAGGCCTTCGCCATTCTCCGCGGCACTGGGAGGAGCACGGTCCCCACGGAGGCTTGGCCCGGTCGGGGTGAGTGACGGTCACCTGGGAGATGGACTCTCAGAAAGCCTTAACTAAAGGGTCGGGGGGGGGGGGACCACTTCGGGGTACTGTGTGGATAGGAACTTAACACACGAATCTTGGGGAGACACAATCCAGCCTGTGAAGAGTCTTGAATAGATGACACCGAGAGAGACCAAGCACAGGACCGTGCGTCATGTGACTGGCCCTAAATAGTGTGCAGACTAGGCCGGCAATCTCGGAAGGACTGGAGAGGCAGGAAGGAGAGGGACTGTTGTGGATGGGGGACAGACCCGGCCACAGCCCCACAGCTGTGGGAATATGCCAGAGGTACTGGGCTGCCCACTTGTCGGTGAATTCACCTCGAGAAAACAGCCCCCACCTACAAGGGGTACGCAGCAGGCGGCAGGCTCCTCCGAGGGGGCCAGGGCCCCTCACAAAGCCTGTTCCCGCCGTGTCATCCGGAAGCCAGGGTGCCTGCTGTCTCTTGCCTAGGTCACTTCCGGTTTCCCCCAGCGTGGGCCGTGCCCCCTGCACCTCGGGGCCCCTGGTGCTCTGCAGGCCCGCGGGGATGGGAGGTCGTGGGGATAGCGTATTCCACGGCGACACCTGTGCTCCTATAGCGACAGGCAGGATCCGTACAGCTCCATACCCGCCCGTGTTTCAGGAGCGTGTCTTCCTCTTCAGTGTCTGCCTTGGCTGACTGCAGACACAGCTCCGGCTCTCGCTGCCCATCCTGCCATCCTGCTCAATCACCGTTTCCTGAGCACCATCCACCGTGTTTTTTAATCGGCAAACCAACAGTCACTTCATGTTTCCTTCACTTTTTTCTTCTCCTTTCGGAAAGAATACAGTGGGGTTGCTCAGGATTTTGTTAAGTAGTCATTGAAAGTGGTTCTTTCCTGCTGTAGGTTTTGACACTTTGCATAAGAAAATCTGGGCCTATGAGCAGCAGTACCGAGGCCGAGAGCTGCCGGGGTTTATCAACTATAGGATGTTTGAGTCCATCACGAAAGAGCAGATCAAAGGCCTGGAGGGGCCGGCCGTGGACATGATGTATAAGATCAGCGGTGGGTGCCTCCTCCTCCTCCTCCTCCTCCTCCTCCTGACATTTTACTTCTGAACCAAAAGTCAGAGCCAAATTGCCGCGTGCCCCCTGGGTTATTCTCCATGCCGACCACCAGTTCTAACTCTCTAGCCGCCAACCTGGTGCCCAGCCATTTAGCTGTATCCTGACACTGCCTATCTGAAATGAATCACCAGGGCCGGGTCCAGGCTGTGAGTGGCGGGACCCCGCCCTCCTGGCTGGCCAATCACGGGGCCCAGAGCTGACCAGACCGCCGCTCCCTGGCGGATGCTGCGGATGGGGTCTCCCCGGCGGGCGGGCGGGTGGCCCTGCAGTCACCGGCCCGAAAGCGTCTGCCTGCACTGGGGCCTGTGGCTGGTCTCTGGAGGCTGCACCGCAGCGGCCAGGCAGGCGTCCCGTCCCCACGAGTCCCGTCCCCCCGTCCCCCACGCTGGAGGCCAGGGCGGCAGGGATGAATGCCCTCAGCCCACAGCCCTGTCTCGGCGCTTGCGGCCTTCCATCCAAGGCGGCCCTCAGGTCGCTCTGGGCGTGCGGCGGATCCTGAGTCACTGGACGCCTCTGTCCTCTCCCCTGCCCCCTCCTCTGCCCCCTCCACCTCCGTGCTTCTGCTTGGGCTCAGAATGCCCCATGTTGGCATCTGAAAGAAGCAAGGTCAAGAACCAAATGCCTGGGCTGGGAATATGGCCTAGTGGCAAGAGCGCTCGCCTCCTACACATGAAGCTCTCGGTTCGATTCCCCAGCACCACATATACGGAAAACGGCCAGAAGCGGCGCTGTGGCTCAGGTGGCAGAGTGCTAGCCTTGAGCAAAAGGAAGCCAGGGACAGTGCTCAGGCCCTGAGTCCAAGGCCCAGGACTGGCCAAAAAAAAAAGAAGCAAATGCCTGCGTGCCCTGCCGGGGTTCATCCCTGTCATGCGGGTGGGTAGGGGTGGTGTCCCCGTGGCCAGGCACAGAAGGGGGGACCCCAGGTGGCGTCCGGAGGGGAGACCCACGCGCCATTCCTCCATGAACCGTTTCCTCCTGCGCCCAGCCTCCACTTACTAAACCTCCTTCTCCAGACTCCCATCTCGGCTGTAAATAATATTTTTTTCCATGGCTAAGGGAAGCGGAGGAATGGGGGTGCCCTCGGCAAACTTCACCTTTGCCTTGTGGCTGAATCCCGTGAGGCCATCTTCATCTTACACTCGGATTAAACTCTGCTCCTCTCTTTCAACCCGGAGGGAATCTGTCACACTTGGACCTGGTCGCCCCAGCACAGAGGTCCCGAAAAGTCAGTATCTAGCCAGGCTCCAGGGGCTCACAGCTGCCCACGAGCCTGACATCTGAGGACCGTGATTCAGAGCCAGCCCGGGATGGAAAGTCCATGAGATTCTGATATCCAGTTAACAAGCGAAAACTCCAATGGTAGCGTGCTAGCCTCGAGCAACAAAGCTGAGGGGCAGGGCCTAGGCCCTGAGTCCAAGCCTAAGACTCGGCACCCACCCACCCCCACCCCCCCAAAAAAAATCAGTATATAGATGCCTCCTTCTGTGTCACACAACTGTTCTTGGGTTTCTTGTCAAATAATGCTGGCCTTGGCTTGTGTGGATAACCGTCTGTACTCGGTTGTGATGGAGGTGTAAGGCAGGAGGTAGTGCTGTTTTCAAGTGGGTCCAGCCACATGGGGAGGGAGGGACAGGAAGGAGGAGCCCACTGGAGCCCCCTCTCTGGCCCTGTGTCCCCGGGAGTTCTGTGATCTATGCAGAGTGCCCTCGTCCTGTCCATGTTGAACTTTCTTCTCCCACATCAGATTTGGTCTGTTGCGCCTTCACCAAGGTTTCTGATGAGACTTTCGACAAGTTTTTCAACCTCCACCGAACGACCAAGGTAAACCCCATTTCTGTTTGTTTTTTTGTTTTTAAAAACTAAGAAGTATGTCTGACTGTAAAATAGAGATTTCTTGAGTTTGGGGGTGTTTGGGGCCGTTGGATTTGAATCCAGGTCACTAAGTAGGTGCTCCAGAGCCCACCCCATCCACGGGCCGGGCTTGGCCTTGACCAGGCTGTTCGTCTAGAAATGGGGCCCCAGCCGGGGGGGGGGGGAGGAGAGGGGCAGTGGGTCTGCCAGGGTCCCGGAAGGGATCCAAGTAGATTGTGATGGAGGAGGGGCACCGGCGGGGCACGAGGCCTGCGGGCAGGGCGTGGCCAAGGTGCAGCCCCCCCCGGCTCTTCCAGGCCCGGAGCGCAGTGCACCAGGTCCCGCCCCCCCCCCCCCGTGTGAGCTCGGGGAGGGGGAGGGGGGTGCTGCCCGCACCGTGTCCCTGAGCGCACCGTGTGGACGCCCCTCCCCCCCCCCCGTCCAGATATCAAGAGCTGGAGCTCGCCTGGGTCCACTCCCCAGCCGGGAGAAGCTCAGCCAGGGCCGTTCCCCAAGGGAGCGGTGGTCCTGTTCCCACGGGGCGACCCCCTTCTCTTGGGCTTGCGGGGACCTGGGTTCCCCGTCCTGGGGCTGGATTCCCAGAGGGCGTTCATGTTGCCACAGAACAAAATTGAAGACATCAGAGTGGAGCAGGAGAACGCGGCCGAGGAGTGCATTCGACTGCACTTCCGCATGGAGCAGATCGTCTACTGCCAGGACCACGTGTACAGGGAGGCGCTGAGGAGGGTCAAGGAGGAGGACGGGGAGGAGGAGGACGAGGACGATCACAGGAGGAAACCAAAGCACCTGAACGATCACGCTACGAAGAACTCCGCTATGGCTGAAATTTTACAGCACCTGAGAGCCTACCACCAGTGTGTGCGCGTGCCCCAGCCCCGGGGCCCTCCCCCTCCCCTCCCCCTCCCCCGCGCCCTTCTGGGTAGCGATGGCGTGATGGCATCCGCAGCGTGGCCCGAGTGTTGAGGTGGTCCCGGGGCAGCGTAGAGCCAGCGGCGTTGCCTGGCGGCCTGGCCCTCGCCGAGCGCCTGAGCCAGGGCGTCTGGGAAACGGGGTCCCCCTGCTGTGAGCATTGCCCGGCTCTCCCGGGTCTGCTCAGGGGCAGGACGTGGGACGGGGGTGAGCGGCCGGGGGCCCCGGAGGGCTTCTGGCTTGCAGACGCCCGCCCTCCTCCCGTTGGCCGCTGCGGGCTGGGGCCGTCCATCCGGGCCTTGCACGCCACCCGCCCCCCCCCCCGTTTCTCTGCGGCATATCTGGGCTAACAGCGCCCAGGATCGGCCTGGGCCACGGGGGGGCAGACAGTAGGGCCTTCAGCGGAGAGCCCAGCCCCTGTCACTCTAACGAGGCCAGTGGAGGGGAGGCCAGAGCCCCCTGCGCCCCCCACACCGGCTGCCCCTGGGGCTGCAGGGGCCATTCAGAGTGCACAAGGCCTGCGTGGGTACGGAACCCGCCGGCAGAAGGGCTGACCGTGGGCACGCGTGCCCGCTCACCCCAATACCGCGCGTGTCAGAGCCCGCAGGCCGCAGCGCCCGGCCCCCGGTGGTCTCCTCGGAGCCGCCTGGGTGCCTGAGGCCCTCTGTTAGGGACACGTTAGCTTCTGGCCACCTGCCGCCCTCGCGTACCGTGAGGCAGCCTCGATGCGGAACTGGCAACAGGACGGCGCGGCCGCCCCGGGCACACAGCACCCCGCCCCGCCCCGCCCGGGAGACGCAGCTGTCCACAGGACCTCAGGACAGCGCCCGGCCCGGCTCACCCTCCCACACCCGCCGTCGGCCCGCCCTGGCCTCGGACGGTCATCCGCGCTGTGACTTTTCCTGGGGCTGGTCGCGTGGCCGTGACGTCACTTCCCGTCCCGCCCCACAACCTCCCCGGGGGCCAAGCTCCCTCCCTGCAGGGCCAGCTGAGAGGCACAAGGCCTTTCTGGTGGGAGGGCCCTGCAGCTCCGTCTGGGCGGTTCTAGAGGGGCTGGGGATATGGCCTAGTGGTAGAGTGCCTGCCTCGTATACATGAAGCCCTGGGTTCGATTCCCCAGTACCACATATACAGAAAACGGCCAGAGGTGGTGCTGTGGCTCAAGTGGCAGAGTGCTAGCTTTGAGCAAAAAGAAGCCAGGACGGTGCTCAGGCCCTGAGTCCAAGCTCCAGGACTGGCAAATAAATAAATAAATGGGTGGTTCTAGATGGTTCTAGACGGGGCTGAGGGGCTCTGGACTCGTGGGCTGGGCTCGCCTGTCACTTCTGTTTGGGCTTTGAAGGAGTTTGTTGTTGTCGTCATCGTCAGTCTCTAAGAGACCTCTCAGTGCAGGCCTCCCCTTCGAGGAGAACCTGCCGTCCCCCCTGGGGCTCAGGGTCACCCCGGCCTCCCCCCCCCCCCCCCGCGCAGGGCCCATCTTTAGACAAGGTGCCGCTCCACGGGCGGGCGGGGGGGGGTCAGCACGGACCCCTGACAGCATTCACCCTACACAGCAGGCCGCAGCCCCCCTCCCCTCCCCCGCTGTCTGTCCCAGTCCCACGCCCTCCTGAAACACCCAGGGACAGCAGGGCTCTGCACTCCGGGCGCCGCCGGTCTCAGGCCTGGTCCAGCGAGGGCTGACGGCGGGGCGGGGGGGGGGGGGGCGGGGAGCCCTGAGCAGGGAGCGGGTGGGGGTGCCGCGATGGGCCGGGGGTGCTCCTGCTGACCGCGTTAGAGCACGTTCCACCCCCTTTTCACCGGTGAAGTTGGGGAACGGAGGCCGGCCGCTCCCTGACTCCCAGCACAGAGGACGCCCTCGCCCCCCGCCCCCCGTCGTCGGCGCCCTCCTGAACTTTGACCCCCGCCCCTTCCTTCCAGGACGCCCACAACCGCCTGGCGAGCCACATCCCGCTGGCCATCCAGTACTTCGTGCTGCAGACGTTCGGCCAGCGGCTGCAGAAGTCCGTCCTGCTGCTGCTGCAGGACAGGGAGTCCTTCGGCTGGCTCCTGCGCGAGTGCAGCGACACCAGCGAGAAGAGGAAGAACCTGAAGGAAAAGCTGGCCCGCCTGGCCAAGGCTCGAGCCCGGCTGGCCAGATTCCCCGGCTGAGCGGCCGCCGCGGGGGGAGACGGCCCGACGCTCGCTCCACGGCAGTCGGTAGTCAGACTGTGGGGGCCAGATGTCCCCAGCCTCCCGGGAGACACGGACGGGGCTCAGCTCCCCTCCCCCCCCCCCCCCGCTGCACTTCCCGTCACGTGATCACACCCCTCCACCCCCCCCCCACCGTGATGTGGCTGTGTGGCCCGCGTGTCTCTGGTCCTAATGAAGCCCCCTGCTGCACACTTCCTTGTGTTGTGAGTGGGGAGGTCCCGGGCCGCCCGGCCTTCCTGGGGTCCGGAGGAAGGGGGGGGGGGCGATTCCGGGCAGTGCGGGGAACCGGGGCCTGCTGGGGAAGGAGGCAGGCTGGGCGACGTGCCGGGCTTCCCCTGGCCTGAAGGTGGAGCCGCTCCATCCACCGCAGAGCCGGGGCGAGGGCCCAGGGCGACACGCAGCCCAGGGGCCGCAGAGCCCGGGCCGCACCGGCGCCAACACCGCCCAGCCCCACGGCTCGGTGGAACCTGGAGACGGAGACCAGCAGCCCCTTCCTGCCTCAAGGCAGGGCCCCCCACCCCCCAGGCCAGGCCTCCTGGAGGACAGATAACAGGACAGGGGCCTGAGCTCAGAACATTCCAGAAATAAAAGGGATGAGGACGGGGTGCAGAGGAGGACCCGCCTCCGGGAGAGCATCCTTTCCGCGGAGACGCCCAGGAAGGCCGCGGTCACGGCACGCGGGACAGGCTGCCGGGCGGGGGGGGGGGGGGGGGGCCTGGACCCCCGGCTCTGGGCTCTGTCCCCTCACCTCTGCTCACCTGTGGACCCCCCACGATGGAGAGAGGGGGGCAGCCGGCTGGGCGGAGCACGCCATGCCCCACAGGCCCCGCCCACAGCCGGCCCAGTCCTGGCCACACCTGCACCGCACTCCAGCCGGAGGGAGGGTGGGACTTGCGGGCGGAGGATTCCGGGAGGTCAAGAGCCCCCCCCCCAACTCCCACCCCGGGGCAGACACAGCCCAGGCCTCTCACCGCCCTGCAGCGGGCAGCGCCATCTTGTGGCTGCCCGAGGGACGCTCGCCCCCCCTGCCCGGTCCACCTTGCTCCCCAGGCACAGTAAGGCTCTGTCTGGGGGTCCGCGCGCCATGTTTGCCCCCCTGCACTACCTGAAGAGGACACGGGAGGTGGGTCTGCCCCCCCCCCCCGAGAAGGGGCTTTCGTGCGGGAGCCCCTGTGGGGACGGAGTGCCCCCCCCTGGGCCACCCCAGGGAGCAGGCCTTGTCCTGCCCCGTGTTCAGGAGTCTAGGAGCCCTGGGGCGCCGTGTGGGGCCCCTGCACCCGGGAACCTGAGCCCCTGTGCCATCGGCCCCCATCGCCTCCCCACACCCACCTTCCTCAGAAGGGGCTCCGCCACCGCCCAGCCGAGAGAGGGGCGAGGGACGGCCCCTGGGGGGCCCACAGGCTCCCCCGGCCTGCCCCTGCCAGGGAGGAGGCCTGCCGTCCCCGTGACGCCCCGGGCCGGGCACTCCGCGGGGTCTCCACCGTCCCCGCCTCCCCCAGGCCGCCAGGGAGTCGGACGGCAGCCCCTGGGGGGGGAGGGCACCTCCCACAGGCAGCAGCCACCGAGGAAGGGCCCCGGGGTCCCTCCCTAGACGCACGGGCGCGGGCACCTGGGCGGGAGCTGGGGTCACGCCACCCGGAAGCCTGTGCGGGGTCTGGACGGACGCCCTTCGGCCGTGGGGCCTGAACTCGCCCCGAGTGAAGAGGGCTCTTACATCAGGGGGGCCCCCGTGAGCAAGGTGGCCTGTGACAAGGTCAGGGTCCACGATGTGGATGGGGCAGGGAATGGGGGCGCTGGCCCGGAGCCCCCACCCAGCCGCCGCCCGCAGGTGGCGCTGCCCTCCCTGTTCCAGGGAAAGGGCCCCCCCCCGCCCCTCCTCCACCCCGAGTCCCCCCCCCACCCCTCCTCCACCCGAGTCCTCGGCCGGGCGCCAGCCGGCACCCCGCACGGCATCAGAAGCCGGGCTCCGCTCGCCACACACGGCGGCGCGGGCCCCAGAGCCCCGGAAACGCAAGCCCCGGGCTCAGCGCCCAGCGGGGGGCGGTGGCCGCGGCTCAGGGCGGGCACGTTTCCCCTGTGGCAAGGGGCTAGCGCACCTGCACGGTCCCACAGACCACATACGGGGGGGGGGGGGGCGCGGATGGGCCCCGGGATGGGCCGAGGGGCTCGGGGCTGGGCAATGGCTCAACTGCACCTCGGGGAGGAACCGGGGTGCGCGGGGACCCCCATGTTCCTCACGCGTGTCCCTGCCTCCCGCCGTTCCCGTGTGTGTGTGCATGTGTGTGCACATGCGTGTGCCACGCCCGAAATGTTCCAAAGGCCCGGGGCAGGCCGGCTTCACAAGGGCAGCAGAGCCAGGCCGCGGGCGCCCGCGCACACCCAGGGCCTAAACACGGCCTCCGACTGCGCAGCCCCGAGCCCCTGGGGGCCGGCGCCCGTGGCCTCCTCCCTCCCGGCCGCCGCCCCACCCGCCTCCACGGGGGCCCAGCACGGCCTCGGCGGCCAGGCCCACGCCGGCCCCGCACACCGCCCGGGCACCCTTCCCCACGCGGGCCCGGAGAGCGGCCGGGGAGCAGCAGGCCCGGAGAGCGGCCGGGGAGCAGCGGCCCCGCGCGGGACAGGACGGGGACAGCGCAGCCAGACAAGTGATTCTTTAATGAAGGCGCAGGGCCCTGCCAGCCTCTCGACGGGACGCGGGAGCCGAGCGCGCTCAGATCGGCCCCTGCTGCTCTGTGCGCGGTGTCTGCGGAGGCCGCGGCGTCGGTCAGGACCCGAGGATCAGCTGTTCGCCTGTTCAGCAGACGGGAGGGGAAAGGCAGTCGCGTCTTGAGGCCGACCGGGGCAGCGGGTCAGGGGCGGGAGGGCTGGACTTGCCATGGGCTCTGACGGCCTCGCGATGGCGCTGGGGGCCCCGGCTCCCGGCCTGCCCTGCCCCGCGCTTAGCTCTCTCCTCCCCGTGCCCGCGGGCCCCGGTGCCCGAGCCTCCTGCCTCACCAGACGGCCCGGTTCCGGCTCCCACCCCGCCCTGCCGTCCAGCCTCACCGCAGGCCCAAAGAAATGGAGCCCCGGAAACCTCCAAAGCCCCAGAGAGCTCCCCTCCTTTACGCTGACTTGCTCAAGTGCTTTGTCACAACCACAAAGGAAAGCAGTGGCCGCTGGGGCTGGGGGAGGGGAGGCGGGGGGACGGTGGCCCCGAGGAAGGGGAGACACCGGGATGGGGCAGGTGGCATAACATCTGCCCCAGATCACGGGCGGAGCGGGCGGATCACGGGCGGCTCCACGGCCGGAGCTAGGCCGGGCGCTCGGGGAGGGGGGGGCGGTGAGTTACCCTCATCTGTCGGTAGATCCAGTCTGTGAACACGGTCACGTTCCCGTACACGCCGGGCCGGTACGCCTTGGCACAGCCCGACCCCCAGCTCGTGTCCCCAACCAGCCACCAGATCCCGTTCTTCAGTGTCACCAGCGGGCCCCCGCTGTCGCCCTAGGAGACACAGGGAGCTCCTGAGAGCCGGAAGGCCGTGTGCCGCAGAGCGGGGTGGAGCTCTTCCCTCGGGGACGGCGGGAGTGGTCTCCGCCCTGAGGCGGCGGCGCTTTTGGTGGATTGAGCCGGGATCGGCCGGCGGTTGCTGCGGGGACGGCTGCCGGCCTCTACGGGAGCCGTGGCGTGCGGAACTCCCGCCTTCCCACTGCTGGCGGCCTGCGCTGGCCGGGGCTGCCCGGCGCTGGCTCTGCGTCCCCGGCTCGGAAGCCGATGGCGCCCGGGTTACCTGGCAGGAGTCGACGCTGCCCCGCAGGTACCCTGCACAGATCATGGCCGGCGTGATGAGGTTGTTGTAGACTAGTTTACTGTTACAGTCCGAGGGCTCGATGAGGGGCACCATGGCGGCGTTCAGCACGTCCGAGGTCTTCCCTAAGGACAGGGGGCATCGGCCAGCAGCTCTCAGAAGAGGGGGTGCCCCCCCCCCGGAGCACAAACTCCCTCCCCTCTCCCTTCTCTACCACCGAGTTATACAGCAAGGCTTCCCACTAAGTAGACAGGGAAACTGAGGCACGGAGCCGCATGACTTGCCAGATTTGAACCGAGACCTCCCATTTCTTTGGGGTTGGGGGGGGGGGGGAGGAAGTGATATTAAGACTTGAACTCAGGGCCTGGACGCTGTCCCTGAGCTTCCTCTGGCTGACATTCTCCTACTTGAGGCACAGCTCCACTTCTTGGTGGTGAAGCGGACAGAAGAGTCTCATGGACTTTCCTGCCTGGGATGGCTGTGAACCGTGATCCTCGGATCTCAGCTTCCTGACTAGCCAGGGTGACGGGCGTGAGCCCCCCGCGCTCCCCTGGGGCTCCCACCGCTAAGCCGGGCCGGCGGCACACACCCCACTAGCCAGCACACCCCGGGACTCACCTTTCTCGTACGTGGCGCCCCACCCAGAAATCCAGCACTGCTGCTTGGGGTCAAGCATCAAGCCCGGGTTGGGCAGACACACCGGCTTCACCCTGTCTGTCTCCAGAAGAGAAGCGGGGGTGTCAGCCTCTGGGGAGGCTCTCCCCGGCCTGTCCTCGTGTGTCCCTGCCACGTCCTGCCCAGGAAACCTGGTTCCCATGGGTCCTGGCGTGCCTGCCTCGGCCGGGCACGGTCCCTCCTCCCCGCCAACCCTGGGCCCTGCAGGGCAGGTGGGAGGGGGGAAGGTGCCAGGGCCAGGGCAGGAGGCCGTTTCCCAGCCTGAGTAAGGCACTTCCGGGGGAAGGCCGTCGTCTGCTTCAGCTGGAACCCCCATGGGGCTGGAACCTTCCTTCCCTCAAAGGGAGTGGGGGGAAGGGGGGGGCAATGCCAAGTGAAGGCCGGCACCTCTGCTTAAATCCTGATCTCGGAGGGTCTCGCTTTGGGAACAGATATGGGGCCCCCGCGTGCCCAGCCCTCCCCCAGGGGGAAGCCCGGTCCTCCGCCCCCCGCCGCCCGGGCCGCGCACCGCCGAGGGCCAGGGGCCTCTGCAGCTTGAACAGGGCGATGTCGTTGTTCTTGCTCTTGGAGTCGTAGCCCGGGTGGGAGATCACTTGCTCCACGCGGTAGCCGTAGCCGTAGAACATGAGGGACTGCCTCAAGATGCCCGCGAACACCGTCCAGTACCGGGGGCTGTCAAGAGGCCTGGGAGACACAGGCGGAGGCCGTGACCCACCCCACGCCACGCCCCCCTCCCGGACCCCCGCGGGCCGCAGCACGGTCCTCCGGGCACCCAGCCGGCGCTTCGTCCGCGTGCGCTAATGGGCACTGCGGCTGGCGCGTGCGCGTGCGCGGTGGGGCGGCCGGCGCGTGCGCATGCTCGGTGGGCCGCCGGCGCCTGCGCGGTGGGCGGCTGGCGCGTGCGCATGTGTGGTGGGGCGGCCGGCACGTGCGCATGCGCACTGGGGCGGCCGGCGCGTGCGCGATGGGCGGCCGGCGCGTGCGCATGTGCGGTGGGGCGGCCGGCGCGTGCGCGGTGGGCAGCTGGCGCGTGCACATGCGCGGTGGGGCGGCCGGCGCGTGCGCGGTGCGCGGTGGGCCGCCGGCGCCTGCGCGCTGGGTTCCCTCCCTCAGCACGTGGGCCATGCCGTTCTGAGCGGGCAGAGGGCCGCGCGTCCAGGAGGTCCGAGGGCGCAGGACGTCCCGGGACCGTGGGTGTCCCCCCCCACACCCGCACCCCCAGGCCTCCCGGGAGGCCGACCTACTTCTCCACGCAGTGCGCGGCCGTCACGATCCACTCCGGGGTGATGATGGAGCCTCCGCACACGTGCACGCCCTGCACGTGCAGGCTCACCTGCCACGGCCACTGCTCCAGGCTGGCGCTCCACCCGCCCACGATCCTGCCCTGGCGGCTGGCCGAGGGCACGCCGCACTCTGCGGGGAACAGCACGCGCGGCCTGGGGGGCGCGGCGGGGGAGGGGGGGCCGGCCCCGCCGGTCAGGGTCCCCCCACCGTGGGTGATGGGGGCCAAGAGCTCCCGCAGCCCCTGAGCTAACACAAGCCCTGGTCAGGGGCAGGAACAGAGGGACGGCGGCCCCTGGGAGGAGACTGGAAGCTTCACTGCCATGAGGTCAGTTCTCTATGGGCAGGGACCCCGAGAACCAGAATGGGGCATGTGTGTCCCTGAAGCCCTGGGGTGTCCCAGACTCTGTCTGGGCCATGGGCAGGCTTTGGGGACCCTCTGTGTGTCCCTGTGTGCCTCCTGTGGGGTCCTCCTGCCCCCTGGGGTGGAGGCAAGACGCAGGACGGCTACCTGGTACCTACAGAGAGCGGACTGCAGGAAGCTGCAGTGGGCTCGTCTCGCCCCTTCCCACGTGAGATGAGCCCCCTTGTCCACTGGCCTGCCCCACCCACATGGCCAGGCTTATGAACAGTTTGGGGATCCTAGAGCTGTTCACACTCAAGAGATGGGGGTTCCCCAGGGTGAGCCAGAGCCGCCATGCCAGCGACCTCTCCTCTTTGGGAGAGGGCACACTTGGTCTCTGAGCTCTCTTTCCCAGTGGGGCGGGAGGGGGGGGGGGGGAAGCGGTCCTGACAGCTACTGACTGCTACGTAGCCTGCCATATCACAGCTCCAGAGCCGTGGCAAGCCTGCCGGGGACAAGCCCCCCTCCTCCCCGCAGCTTCTGGGGTTCCCTCACCTGCCCCTTCACTTGCCAAGAAGGAACCCTCCCCACCTGGCCTCCAGCTCAGGGGGCACGAAGGCTGGGGCCTCTGGGTTTTCCTGGGCTTCTGGCCTCCAAGGGAGGCTTGAGGTCCTCCCAAAGTCCCAAACGGAGCCCTTGGCAGGGAGCAATAGGCCTCCAGGGACATCGCCACCTGTCCCCCGCGTCCTTCCCGGGCTGCGTGCCCAGATCCCCAGGGGAGCTCTTGTCTGGAGCTAACGGTGACCATATTGGGCCCCCCAGGGGGAGGCCGGAAGTCCTCACCTATACAGCGCAGGGAGACAACCAACCCCGAGGAACAGCTGTCGCTGGAAAGGAAGAGTGGGGAGTCTGGTCACCAGTCCACAGAGAGCAGAGAGACCCAAGGGTGTCTTCCCCCCATCTCCTGTCTCCGGGGACAGTGCCAGGTTCACCTCCCAGCTCTGTGGTCTCGAGAAAGTTACTTAGCCTCTCTCTTCCTGCTTCCCCTGTGGGGAAAACAGGGTACCGATGCAAGTAAACCATCCTTAATCCAAGGTGCTCCCCACCATCTGAACTTTCTGAGCACCTGTGGCCATGATGCCGCAGGTGGAAGAGGCCTGATCTGACCTCAGGTGGAAGGTGGCAAGCCACATGGGTGTGTGTGTGTGTGTGTGTGTGTTAAAGCATCTAAAGTTTCCTGCCAGCTTTGTGCAGACGGTGACCCGAAACACAGGTGAGCCTCACGCGGGACTTGGGTCCCAGGCCAAGCCACCTCACTGAGCATAAGTGAGCCACAGCTCCACTTCCACTTTTCTGGTGATTCATTGGAGATAAGAGTCTCACGGACTTTCCTGCCTGAGCTGGCTTTGAACCGCGATCCTCAGGTCTCAGCCTCCTGAGTAGCGAGGATGACAGGCTCACGTGAGCCAACCATGCCAGGGGAAATGCCTGGTCTTTGTGTGTTGGCTTTTCGCGGGTAGTGCAGAAGACAGTAAGACACAATATAACATACTTTGCTTGGGAAGGGAAAAATCGAGTTAATCGCTTGGGAATCGAACTTCCCAGGTGATGACTGAAACAGAAGTTGTGGGTGTGCTGTGTTCTACAGAAGACCCCTCGACACACAGAGGGGCCTGGGGCCCGGAGCTGACCAGCAGCCGTGAGGTCTGCTGGACTAGACCATGACGGGGGGGGGGGGGGAGGCAGGAGCCCACCAGCCCCTCCCCCCAGGTCCTCACATCTGAACCAAGCAGCAGGGTCTCACTTAACCTACAGAGTAACATGGCCATCTACAGAATAATCCCCTGCCTCCGTTCTTAGAACAAAAAACAGTAACAACAAAAACCCAAGGCAGCCAATCACAGCATCCCCTCACCTCCAGAACATCCAATGGGAGCAGAGCCCTGCCGCCAGGACCCGCCCACCTCACCCACACCAGCCTGGGTCCTACCAGAAGGTGGGGTACTTCCTAAAGCCTCTTCCTGGGGCTCAGCCGGGCACCTTAGCAGCTACTGGATGCTACGGGGGGGTGTGGGGGGGTGGGGGGCATTAACAAGCACTTTCCTGTTAAGGGGGACAATGTCCAGGAGTCCCTCATACCCTCACTGTCTGGGAAGTGCAGCCTGGCTGCGGGCCGCCCCACCCCCACGCCACACGGACAGCCGCGACATTCTAGACAGTGACCTTCTCTTCTTCCCTCCAACCCGCCCGCCACCTTGGGAGTTGTTCCCGAGGCTCTGGCCAGGGGCGGCATCCTGCTCGCTGCTCTCCCCCCACACACACCCCCACCCCCACCCCCCACCGCCTGGCTCCCATCCCGACTCCTCCACTTGTCTGGGCTCCCTGACTCTGTCACTGTGTGGGACAAAGAGCCACTCAGCTGGCATAAAGGGCCCACAGTGGGGTGTGGGGTTCACCTGCCGGCTCCCACCGGCCCGGCGGCGGAAGCCAGAGCCCCGGACACCTCGGGGAACCAGCCCCGTTCCCGCTCCCTCGGGGGAGGAGGGGACGGGGAGGAAGGGCGGGGGGCTTGTGTGCAGAGAGGAGGAGACGGAGACGGCGCATCTCTCAGATCGGAACCACTCGAGAAGAAGCACCATCCTGCACCCACTTTCAACAGCTGCAGGGAAGGGGGGCGGCCCTGGCGCCCTCCACCCCCACCCCGGCCCGAGCGTCACCGAGCGCCCCGCAACCCAAGCTCAGGCCGGCCTGCTGCGCACGCGGAGCCCGGCCCGGGACGTGTGAGCAGCTGACCTGGCCACGCGTGCCCGAGGGCTCGCCGCCACCCGGCACAAAACACACCCCAAACCGGAGCTCCACCCAGGACGGGAAGAAGGCCCGTGGGGTCCCCGGTTCTTCGCGTGACCACAATCTGCCCCGGGGGGCGGGGGGGGGGCGGGAAAGCACCTGTGGTAAAGTCTCTTGTAGAGGTCAATGTTGCCGGCGCTCGTGTTGAGCTTCAGGAAGCTCGTGGCTCCGCTGTCATCCCGCACCCCTTGGCTAGAGTAGAAGCTGTTCCTGAAAGGCAGGACGTCTGGATTCGAATCAGGGTGAACACGAGAGCACCCACAAGTCCCATTCTGAGTCAGCGGAACCTCTCCGTGTGAGCTTTTAGGAACACAGACTACGCATTCTGACTAAGCAACCTTGCGTCACACCCTTTAGGATCACCCAGTGACCTTGAGGGGTGAAGGACAAGCCCCCCATCCACCCAGCTCCCAAGCCCGTGTGGTTGACACGCAGAGAGGAACCAGGTTGCGTGAGCAGGTGTGGCAGCGCCCCTCGTTAGTGCGGGGGGGGGGGGTGGTGGCACCTGCCCCTGAGGGCCTCAGGAGGCTCAAGTGGGGGGATGGAGGTTCAACGCCGGCCCCCGGCAAGACTGACCGACCCTGACCCTGGCCCTGAGCGTGTGGTCCGGGGAGCGGGGCGCCCCCAGGCTGCGCAGAGGAGTTTCAGGGCGTGCGCTGCGTGGGGAAATTGTGCGGCGAGGGCTGGCATTACGAAGCGTCGCGCCAGCTACGGTGCCAACTTCCTCAGCAAACGGCAATCCGCCTCGAGCAGTGCCACCGGAGTGCCCTGCGACCGCAGAGAGTCACCCACCCGCAGACGCCCCAGGGAGACGGGCAACAGGCCCCCCACCCCCTCCCCCAGGCATGGGGGCAGCCAGCCCCCCCACCACCACCACCAGGACAAGGTTCCCAGGACCCCAGTCAAGAGCATTAAGAGGTGGAGAGCTTTGGGACGCGTCGGGCCCTGGCGCTGTCCTCGTGGATTAATGCCATTCCCTGAGGGGCGGGCTCTTTCTCTTAAGAGCAGGTGTGACAAAGCAGGGCCGCTTCCTCTGTCCCTGCCGCTCATTCGCGTTCCTGCTCCCCCCCCCCAAGCTGAAGCCACACCGGGCTTTGTCAGGTTCCAGCATGGCGCTGCTAGTCTTCCCAGCTCCCGAGCCAAACAAACCGCAGCTCTTCACACGAGTCCCTGTCTCAGGGGCTCTGCTGCAGTTCCCAAACCCAGACCAGAGCTCGGGTGGCTGGGGGTGGGGGGAAGGGGGGGCCTGCAAGGCCGGCCGGGCCCCAGGTCACATTCCCTTGCCTCTCTGCGCAGGACGGAGTGTCTGCTTCTGTTTGTTTGGTTGGTTTTTGGCGGTGCTGGGGTTCGAACTCAGGGCCTCTCACTTGCCAAGTAAGTACGCTACCGCTGGAGCCACTCCCCTTTCTTTCCAGATAGGGCCTCAGTCTTTGGCCCCGGGGCCGGTCTTGAATCTGCAAACCTCCTCCCTCTGCCTCCTGGGCAGCTGGGCTTACAGGCATGGACGCCCATGCCCGGCCTAGACATTTCCACGCGTAATTCTGATGGTCACTTCTCTCCCTTGTCTGACGGCCGTAAGCAGATGCGCTTCCAGGGGGCACTGTGCCCGCTGGGATCCCGTCTCCCTCCAGGGGGCACCGTGCCCGCCGGTACCCCGCGTCCCCACAGGGGGCGCCATGCTCACCGGTAGCCCATGTCCCGGCAGGCGGCCCTGGCGTAGGCATGGGTCCAGTCGTCCTGGCACACGGGGGTACCAGGACTTCCTCTGGGACGAGTAGACCTGAAGGAGGAAGTTGGGTCCGTAGAGGCGAACTGCGGGAGGAGCGAGATTGCCGGTGAGCTTGGGGCCGTGGTCCCCGCCGCCGGGTGACCCCACGAGCCGGGGGGGGGGGGGGGCTCCAGAGGGCCCCCCGCGGGTCCGCGTCGTGCACAGGGCAGCCACGCGGCGTCCTACGCCACGGGCCGAGTGCCGCGCTCACCGCGGGGACGCTGGGCCGCCAGGGCCGTCGTGGCTGCAGCCCCTGCCCGGCGGCGGGGGGGCCGAGGGGCGGAGGCCCAGGGGCGGAGGCCGAGGGCAGAGGCCCGAGGCCGCTCCTAGAGGAGGAGATGTGAGAAGGAAGACAGACCAGGCTCCAGGAAATGCAAACAACAGGTGTTGTCTTTTTGTCTTGTTTGTTCACTTCTCTGTTGGGGGGGGGGAGGGAGGCACAGAAATGGAGGGACGGAGGGTGGGCAAATGCAGCGGCGGTGCTCATCAGAAGACGCTCTGTTGAAAATGAATTATACAGCTGGGGGGGGGGGGGGGACGGTGACCCAGACGTGTGCCAGGACAAGATGCAAGAAGACATTAGATCCAAAGATAACCGGTGCAGAAGAAAGGGGCGGGGCTGGGGAGGAAGCTCCATGGCGGAGCGCGTGCCTAGCCAGTGCCAGGCCCGAGCTCGGACAGGCGAAGGAGAGCGAGCGGGGCGAGGACGGAGGCGGGCCGCGAGGCCGAGGGGCGAGGTGAACCGGACAGCCGCGGTAGGAAGCGGAGAGGCGCCACTCCCAAGAGCAAGCGAGGAATCGACCCAAGAAGACACCCGTGGGTAAGAGGACACCACAGCGCGCTGCTCAGACCCCGGCCACAACACCGGCCAACCGAAAGCACAGACGAACCGACACCCCAACCCCGCCCGGTCTCACTCACAGTCACCCTCACGGCAGGGGGTGGGGGGGACACAAACTCAATCAGACAGACAAGAGGGGCTCGGGGATCCCCAGTGAGACGGGGTGGCGAGGGTGAACAGGAGCTGTCCACCCCACACACACTGAGCCGTCCTTGTCACGTAATAATAACTCATTGAACGCCGGGCCCCTGTGGCTCACACGGGTGTGAGGAGGAGGGAGGCTGAGATCGAGGATTGCGGTTTGAAGCCAGTGGGCCAGGGAAGTCCCTCAAACTTTTATTGCCAATTAATCCCCAAAAAAGCAGTGACTGGAGGGTGCAGCTCACGTGGCGGAGTGCTAGCGGGAGCAGAAAAGAAGTGAAGGACAGCACCCCAGCCCTGAGTTCAAACCCCAGGGCAGGCACAAAGATAGATAGATGATTGATTGATTGATAGATAGATAGATGATTGATAGCTAAATGATAGATGGCCAGATAGATGATTGATTGATAGCTAGATGATAGAGGGATGGCTGGATGGATGATAGATGATTAATAGGCAGACAGATGATGGACGGATGGATAGATAGATGATTGATTAATAGATGATACATAGACAGACAGATAGATGATTGATCACTGAAAACACACAGAGGGGCCGGGCGTGACCAGGGAGAACGGTCGCCACGCTGCACCCTGGGCCCGGTGTGGGGGGCTGGGCTGGCACTGTGGCAGCCAGGAGGACACGTGTGGTGCTGGGTGGGGAACTCGACCCCTCGGAGCCCAGGCTCGGGGGCCCCTGCCCCTCCCCCGGGGCCCCACTGGACCCCTCGGAGCCCAGGCTCAGGGGGGCACGCAGCCCTCCCCCGGGGCCCAGGCTTGGGGGGGCCCCGCCCCTCCCCCGGGGCCCAGGCTGGGGGGGGTCCCCGCCCCTCCCCCGGGGCCCAGGCTGGGGGGGGTCCCCGCCCCTCCCCCGGGGCCCAGGCTCGGGGGGGGGCCGCCCCTCCCCCGGGGCCCAGGCTGGGGGGGTCCCCGCCCCTCCCCCGGGCCCCCACTCACCGCAGCGGTTCTCGTCCTCCCCGTTGGGGCAGTGGGACACCCCGTCACACCACAGGGCGGGGCTGACGCAGGTCCCCGAGGTGCCGCACTCCATCCCGGAGGAGCACCTGCTCCCCACTGGCAGGGAGACGGGGGGTGCGTCAGCGGAGCCCCAAGCCCGCCAGGGAGGGTCATGGGGGGTCACAGCCCCGCCCACAGGGAGCCCGCACTTACGAAACCTCCAGAGCAGGCCTGCGGCCAGCGCCGCCCCCACCAGGACGGCGGCCAGGCCCAGGGTGACGAGCAGCGCCGTCTTCGTCTCTGAGGAGAGAGGGGGAGGGCGGGGCCCGGTCACCTCTGGGTCTCCCGGCCCTGTGGGCCCCCACCATCGCTGCAGTCTCACCCAACACCCCAGCTGAGCACCCCCAAGCCCGGAGAGAAGGCACCTGGCCCACCCGCCACCTGGACTCGGCCTTGGCCACCTCCGGCTGCGCGGACTCCACCGCTCAGTACCTCGCGTCTTGGGAGACACAGGCGGGGTGCAGGCCACAGCTCCGGGGGGGGGGGGGCACCGAGCACCCGGCAGCCTCGGGATTCCTTCTTTAGAAAGGACAGTCCATTATGTGCGTGCGCTGGATTTGAACTCGGGGCCCGGGCGCGATCCCTGAGCGTCTACCACTCAAGCCGTAGCTCCACTCCCAGATTTTGGGCAGTTAACGCGAGATGAGAGTCTCCTGGACTTTCCCCGCCCTGGCTGGCTTTGAACTGAGATCCTCAGATCCCAGGATGATGGGCGTGAGCACCAGCGCTCAACCAGAAATCGTTATTTTTTTTTATTTTTCTATTTTTCTTGGGGTGCCGGGGTTCGCACTCAAGTCCCCCCGCCTGCTGGGCAAGCGCTCTGCCCCCGAGTTACACGCCCCGCCTAAGAGAGCGCATTTCTTACATAGTTCCCCGCGTGAGTTTGAGCTTGAAGGGGGTTGCCCCGCGGCCCCCATTTCTGGGAGACCTCGCTTCTCGGGCACCGGGCTTCATGCCTCGGAGGTGGGGGTGAGGGAGACAAAAGCAGGGAGCCAAAACTCTCACGCGGCGTCCGTCGGAGCGGAGCTTGGCGCCAGGGCCGAGCGTGGCGGCACCCAGCTGCCCCGGGCAGGGTCGGCAGGACGCCAGAGGGCTCTCAAACTCACGGTGCCCGCGGGAACTCCCTGAGACCTGGCCTGGCCCCGGGCTGCAAGGCCAGGGCGCGAGGGGACGGTCCCCACAGCCCCCCGCTGCTCCGCCCAGCCGGGCGCCGCTCAGCCCGGCCTCTGGCGACCCTCAGCTACCTGCACCCCTGGACTGAGGAACTTTTGAGTGTGCATTAGTGTGCAAGTGCAGGCTTCCCGAGGTCTAAACCTGGCCGGTTAACTGAAACAGCTGCAGGGCTTGCTAGAGCAAAGGGATTCAACACCAAAACAAAGCACCACTTACATTCTGAAATAATAACTTAGAGAATAGTTTCAAAGCTGAAGATTATACTTGTAATCTTTAAGTAAGTGTGAAGAGGAGGAAGAGGAAGGGGGGGAAGGAAGAGGAAGGAGGAGGAAGTGGAAGGAGGAGGGAGAGGAAGGAGGAAAAGGAGGAGGAAGAGGAAGGAGGAGGGAAAGGAGGAGGAGGAAGTGGAAGGAGGAGAGAGAAGGAGGAAAAGGAGGAGGAAGAGGAAGGAGGAGGAAAAGGAGGAGGAGGGAGAGAAAGAAGGAAAAGGAGGAGGGGGAGGAGGAAGATGAGGAAAGGACAGAGGACCCCGTACTCACTAGAGAAGCCAGCCCAAATGGAGATCCCGGACGGAGGACCCCGCACTCACTAGAGACCCGAGAATGGAGAGAAAGGAAGAAGACGCAGGATTGGAGGGGTCTGCAAGAGCAATTCCATCTCCAGCCTGCGGAAGGCTCCGCTGGGCAGTCTCGCAGCGGCAAGACCGCGCTCAGTCTGAGCCATTCCCTGACCCCAAAGTGCCGTGACACTGTGACAACCGACCCGCTGCACTCGGGCCACGGCGAGCCAGAGCGCGAGCTACACCGCTGACTCCCACCCGGGAGGGCTCTACCGCATCCCAAAGAACACGCAGCCGTGAGCCTCAGACGGGGGCCGGGAACCGCGGGGTTCCGAGGCCCGCCAGGCAGGACTGGACAGAGGGACAGAGGGACAGAGGGACAGAGGCCCCGGGGACCGGAGGCGAGGCCGGGCGGGCTCGGGCCGGCTGCTGGCGCGAGAGAGCGGGTTGGACGAAGCAAGAGCCCAGTGCAGAAGGCAGATCCAGAAGCCGGGGTGCCGCGTGGGACAGACACACGGAGAGGAGTCCTACTTGAGGGGTGCCCTGCTCCCGCAGGGGGCGACGGCTGCATGCCGGCGGCCGGGCTGGAGGCGCGGGTGAGGATCCTCGGGGTGTACTGGGGGACGGGGGACGGGTAGTACGAAGCCGGGAACGCCACGTAGGGGTTGGGAGACGCGGCTTGGGGCGGAGGGTACAGGTGCTCCGGCTGGTAGCCATGATTCTCGTAGAAAGGCCCGATGCCTGGTGGTGGCCCCTAAACAGGCGGGAGGAAGATAAACGGCTTAAAACGCCGGCTCGCGCGGAGGGGTTACGTTTGTGACACCGCGTGACACCCCCGCGGATTCAAATGCCGCACCTAGGATGCGGTCACTTTATCTAGAACCGCCGGATCACGGCTCCCAACCACCCAGAACCCTCCTTGGGCCGTGGCTGCCCTTTTTTGTTTCCCCCTTCTTGCCATTTACTCTTTGAAATGAAGAAAAACCGACAAACACTGGGATTCAGCAGAGAGGGAAAAATAATTATAGGGCCCAGGTATGCTAGTGAGGAACATGTCTGTAATGCAAGCCACACAGGAGACAGAGACAGGAAGACCGCAGCTCTAACCCAGGCCACGCAAAAGCATGGGACCCTGCTTCGAAAACAAGGTACAAATACAACGAAAGGACAAGGGGTGTGTCCCAAGTGGTAGAGTGCTAGCCTTGCAAATGTAAGGGCAGGAGGGAGGAGAAGGAGGGAGGGAGGAGGAGGAGGAGGAGGAGGAGGAGGAGGAGGAGGAGGAGGAGGAAGAGGAGGAGGAGCAGGAGGAGGAAGAGGAGGAGAAGGAGGAGGAAGAGGAGGAGGAGGAGGATCTTAGACTTGAATCCACAAGACCGTCTCCTCCCGCAGGCGTGATGCACAGGATTCCCGAAATCCTGGTCTAGGACAGGACAGACACAAGTGTTTCTTGTCTGCTTCCCTAAGCCCAGTCCTGGCCTATAAATGACATTGCAAATGTCCAGAAAGAAAGGTTTCTCCGCTGCCCTTCCCGGCAGGACCGCGCGAGCAAGCGGGGTAGCCGGTCAGGAGCCACGACCAGCAGAATCTCACTGCGGTCAAGAGCAGCCCTCAGCCCCAGGGCAGGCCGGGTTTGGAGCCTGACCACGGCGTCTCCCGGTGGCTGCAGGTGCCAGATCTCAGCCCTGATACGGGAAGACGCCGCCCTGGGAAGCCTGCCCGGCCCTGCTCTCTCCAGCCCAGCCCTCCTTGGCGTGGGTCCATCCCTCTTGCCCAGGGTGTTGTTAGGAGTGCTGCCGGAGTAAACGTCCTTCCGGTCCTCGTGCCTGGGCCCAGGGCACAGAGTCCACCCTCCCGGCAGTATGTCTTTCTGGGTCAAAGTGTGTACAACGGGAGCATGGAAGAAGAGTCCTGGCCTGCCATGCATTCCTGGCCCCTGCCTCCACGATGGCCCTCCTGGCCCAACACCATGCTCGTGACCTATTCCCAGCAGGCACTGGGCCCACAGACAGCAGTTCTGTCCATCCATCCATTCATCCATCCATCCACCCACCCGTCTATCCACCCATCCATCCATCCACCCACCCATCGTCCATCCATCCATCCACCCATCCATCCATCTACCCACCCATCCATCCACCCATCCATCCATCCATCCACCCATCCACCCAGCCACCTATCCATCCATCCACCCACCCACCCATACATACATACATACATACACCCACCCACCCATCCATCCACCCATCCATCCATTCGTCCACCCACCCATCCATCCATCCATCCATCAATCCATCCAGTCAGCCAGCCATCCACTCATTCTATTTAAGTATTTGCACAAAGGGGTTTCCGTTCACCAGGTCAGTTTGTGCATCTTGATCAATTTTGCTCCTCTATTTCCTAGTTCCACTTTCACCTATGTACCTGGAACAGTATGACTGCGTTTTCTCACCCTTCCTCTCTTCATTTATCTAGTCCCCCTTTTCGGGGGGAGGGACAGTCTTGGGGTGGAACCTGGGCACCTTCCCTATGCTTTCTGGCTCAGCGCTGGTGCTCTATTACTCCGACTGAGGTGGTCACTTGGACACAACCGTCTCGTGCACTTTTTCTGCCCAGGCTGGGTTTGAGTCGGGATCCTCAGATCTCAGCCTCCTGAGCAGCCAGGGAGCACTCCCCAGCGGCGGTGCGCTTTCCCGCAGGACCTCGGGACATACCCTCACTGTGCACTTCCTTCAGGCAGCAGATGAATGGGTCAGGCATGACAGGAGGCCCACACTGCATTTTCCCCGGGGGGTGAACTCTGGGGACAGGGACAATGGTCTGCCAGGTCTGCCCAGTGCCTCATCCACTCGAGACGCCCCCCTCCCCGCCCCAGGCTAGTTGGAAGCACCCTGCGCCCTCCGCGACTCTCAAAGCGAACACAGGAGGCCGGGACCGCAGACTTTAACCCCGCGCAGCCTGGACTTCCAGTTCCTTCCACACAGGCCTGGCTCCACCCCTGACCCCTGCTCCAGCCCACACCAGTACACACACACACACACACACACACACACACACACACACACACACACACACACACACACCGACTTGGCTCTCAAAAGTGCTGAGCAGTATCCACTCCACGGCAGGTAATACCAGAGGAACAGGAGCTGGGGAAATGCCAGCCAGGTAATGATTAACCACGTACCGAGTTTAAAGCCATCCTGGTCCCAGCAACAGCAGCATCGGGGTAAAGACGCGACTCGGGCTCCCAGAAGCCTGCTTGGGAGAAAGAATCACGAGACCGTAACGTTGCCACACGGGCAGGATGTTTGTTTGAGTTTTTATCATTGTATTTTTTTTCTTTTTTGGTCCTGGGGATTGAACCCGGGACGTTGCACTCTGCCACGGAGCTACGTCCCAGCCTAGCTTTCAAGATCAATCTGGAAGGAACTAGAAGACTCGTAAAGGTTGCCTCTCACCAGAACGAACTGCAATCCTGCCACTGACCTTGAACCCACCCCCCTTCCCTACCCCTGTCCTCCTCTGCGAGGAAGCCTGGCCCTTGGGGGTGAGGGCCGGGCTGCCAGCTTAACTAGCCTGTCCAGGAGAACCTGACCTTGAAGAGGGACGGACAAGCACCCAACACCACGAGCAGCACCCAGAAGAATGACCCAGGCTGAGTCCAGGTCTCCAGGACCAACTGCCCCCGTGAGTCCCCCCCCCCCCCAGCAGGGGCCACGTGATCCCCGCTCCCCCCTCCCGGGTGTGTTCCAGCTACCAAAAGGAGAACTGGCAAAACGAAAAGCAGCCGTGCTGGCGGCTCCCACCCCTAATCCCAGCTACGGAGGGGCTGAGCCCTGAGGATGAGAGAGTCACCCCGCCAATCGGCCGGGAGAAACAAGATCAACTGGACATGGACACACGGCTCACGCAGAGAATGCCAGCTTTGGGAAGAAAAAGCCAACCGAGAGCTCAAGGCCCTGAGCTCAAGCTTCAGTACTGGCACGTGTGTGTGTATGCGCGCACACACACACACACACACACACACAATCAGCCAAGACGAGCAGCAATGAGGAAAGCTGTAGCCCTCACGGCCCCGCCGACAGCCCTGTGTGAAGAGTTACCACTGGCATTCAGAGACATCCACCCGCGTTCCAGCCGAGCCTCGCTCCTGCCAGGACAGCCGGGCACCGGGCGCTCCGACCTCTGACCCCGGGCACGCTTCCCCACAGAGCCTGGCTTCAGAAAGAGCCCCGCACAGTCAGCTGGCCAAGAACCCCCACTCTGGACGCCTGGACACGTGGCCACTCCCCCCAGAGCAGGCTCCTCGGCCTCCCCCATCCCCGGGAGACCCCCGGCCACCCTGGCCTGCCTTCCACAAGAACGCCATCCAGGCACAATCCCCCAGGACACCTCCTGGTGACGGCCCATCCGCTCACCCGCCCTGCTTCCGGGCTGAAAACCCCTTTAGCTCAAATTCGGAGTCACGGCCATCTCTGCTCACCACTGAGAAGCCCACTAAATCAACACTGCATCTCCTTTCCTTAACAAAGCATATGGAACCTGCTTTCCTTCCTTCCTTCCTTCCCTCCTTCCTTCCCTCTCTCTCTCCCTCCCTCCTTCCTTCTCTCTCTCCCTCCCTCCCTCCTTCCTCTCTCTTTCCTTCTTTCTTTCTTCCTCCCCTCTCTCCTGAGGGATTCTCCACTTCTCCAGCTGAGCTTGAAAATCTTCACATGACCAAGGCAACGTTCCCAGCGCAAGTCCGGGGCCCGCGCAAGGTCTGTGCAGCCGGCCACCTTGGGGTTGGGACCTTCCCATCTGTGGGAGCCTGGCACACCGCAGAGTCCTGACACAAACAGCAGCAAGCCACATGGCACACCCCACAGCCGTGGTCGTGGTGACTCTGTTTCCCCCGTGTGGGATCCTCCCCTTCCCTGTGCACATTCGCTCTGCTCCTGGGCCCTGGCTCCTCCACCTGCAACTGTAGTCTGGAATAGCACCTCCTGCAGGCCAGCCCAGGCATCGCATGGGTACTGACAGGAAACAAGCCTCCTGTGTGTATGTACAGTAAGTGCTACTTGCGTCTTGGTTCTATAAGCAGCATCCTAAAGCTGGTGAATGTCTAGTAGTCTGCGCTGGGGCTGGGGCTGATCTGTGGCATTCGCAGATTCGCGTGTGATGCGTGCTTCTAGCAGGCCACGGACCTATCACCTCTCCGAGCTCAGTGGAACATTGCTAGTCTATCTCCTAACCAAAGTTCATATCTGGATAATTACACAACAACAAGATACCCCCTAAACTGCCAGGCACTGCTGGGTTACCGCCTGTAATCCTAGCAGCTCAGGAAGCTGAGATCTGAAGATCACAACTCCACGTTAATTCAGGCAGAAGGGCCCACGAGATGCTCATCTCCCACTAGCCAGCAAAATACCAGCCTGGAGGCATGGCGCAAATGGTAGAACACAAACTACGAGTGGCAAAAGCCAAGCAAAAGCTCTGGTTGAAAAGAAAGACACACACACGCACACACACACACACACACACACACACACACACACGCCAAGCCAAACCAACAACCTGTGAAGAATAAGCATATGAGCATGACTTTGAGCTCGTCGCAGTAAAAATGCGCCCCCTTATTGACTCTTGATGTGCAGATAAAATAGAAGCAGCAGGTCACGTGGAGAGCCTTGAGATGACTTTCAAGGTTACAAACAAAGTCAGTGGTTTTCTGGGTGAAAGGGACCATCACTTAAACGGAAAACATACACACTGATCAAAACGGCGTGCCAGGCCCGGGCTCCTGCCCCTCTCCTGGGCCTGCCTTGTGGCGCCAGGACTCCCGCTGGCCCCCGGGGCTGGCCTGCCCTCTCACTCCTCAACAGCAGCAAGCCCCTGCCCCCGATCTTGCCGAACGGCGAGGGGACACCAGCTCCTCCCTCCAGCCTTCCCACGCCCGCAGCTCCGCTGTCTCCCCAGTCACAGGTTGGGCTGAAGTTTCAGGAAATGAAAATGTGACCCGCTGGCAGGCTTCCCAGTGGAGGAGCCCTCGGAGAGCCACGGGGACTCGGGGTTCAAAATCCAAGCTTGCTATTCAGTGGCGGTCACTCCCTAACTGAGCGAGGAGGAGCCGGGAAAGGACGGAGCGCGGAGAGCCGCAGCCAGGAACGGCCCGGCTAACGTGGCCGGATCCAGAAGCAAGCTACTGGACAACCTCATCATCTTGCCCGTGACCCCAGGGCCCACGAAACACGGGGGGCCAGAAATACCAAGTGCGTCCAGCTCGGTGCCCATGGGCAAGCAGCTGGCAGCCTCCTGGGGCCAAGGAGGACAGAAGGGAGGCGAGGGGCTGCGCTGGAATGGGGGAGGGCTGCGCTGGAATGGGGGAGGGCTGCGCTGGAATGGGGGAGGGCTGCGCTGGAATGGGGGAGGGCTGCGCTGGAATCCGGTGTACAAGAAGCGCACCACAAACACCCGGGGAATCCCTCCGTCCCGTCTGTCTTAAAGCTGCATTTCCAGGCTGGGGCTGAGGGCTCACGCCTCTCGTCCTAGTGACTCAGGAGGTTGAGATCTGAGGCTGAAGGTTCAAGGCCGGCCTGGACAGGCAAGTCTGTGAGACTCTGAACTCCAATTAACCAGCAAAAAGCTGGCAGTGGAGACAGGGCTCGAGTGGTGGAGTCCCAGCCTTGAGTGAAAGACAAGCACAACAGAATGAATAAGTGACACTAAACAGGTCGATGCATAAACGAGCGGGAGTTGCGCTTCCCAGCCACGCAGATGGGTCTGGGAGAAGGGCAGCGTTCGATCCGGGTGTGAGGAGACGGGCTGTGCGCGGCCCTCTGCGGCCACTCGGAGGGCGGACGCCTGCTCTGGGGTCTGGACGGGCAGCCTCGGGCAGCACTTCGGGAAACCCCACGCCAAGAGGGCAAGGGTAGACGCGGCGGGAAGCCTCTCCTGCCGCTGCCTCCCGACGTCCCTGGCCCCCCCTGGGCCGTCCTGCCGTAGGACGCAGCCAGCCCCGGGGCGGCCCGCCCGCCCGCCCGCCCTGCCCTGGGGCTGCCTGCCCGGCCACGGGCGGCAGGACAAAGCTGTCTGTGGGGTCCACTCTGCCCTCACAACGCGGGGACGCTGCTCCCGGAACAAGAAGAGTTCCGGGCCGTAGCTTCTTCCCTACGCAGGTCTCTGAACTCTTCTGGAGACTTCAAACAACCGGAGCTGGGGTGGGGGGCACGGGGGAGTTGCAGCATGGAGGTCCCCCCATCACCACCCCCCATCACCACCCCACGCACTGCTGTCCCCCCTCCAAGGCCCACGCACCGGACGCTGCTCAAGTTGCGGGAGGTACAGGGGAGCCACCGGTCTGCGCCCTTAGTTCCACCTCCAAGGTCTCGCAACTGCCACTCACGAGCACCCCCCTCCAAGAAAGCGACGCTGAAGAGAACCCTCCTGTGTCCCCAGGGCACTAACCCAGCGCACAGTCCTCCCCTTCGGGGCTAGCACCCCTTGGGCTACAGTTAGACTACAGCGGGACTTCGGTGCCAGTCCAACAGGAACAAGCACGAGCCCGTCCCGTGAAGGCATGCGTGACTGAGGAAAGGGCTGAGGAGCAGGCGGAGGGAGGAAGAAGAGGGAGGGGAGGGGAGGAGGCGGGGAAAACGGGGGGGGGGGGGCTCACAAAAGGCTCACCTGTACCATCCGAGTTCCTTTTCCTATGAATGCGTCATTGTCCCAAGGAGATTACCAACTTTTTAGGGCAGGAATCAAGTCTGGCTTGCTCTTTCTTTCTTTCTTTCCTTCTTTCTCTTTCTCTCTTTGTCTCCTGCCTGGATGAGTAAGAGGAAATAGAACAAAAAGAAGGAAGCCCATCACCAGCCTCGCGGTCACCTGCGGATCCAGCCGCATGGGTGCCCAGACCACCAGGCAGGTGCAGTGGTGCCCGGCTCCTCCACAGAGACCTCCTGGTATGCCCAGGCGGCCAGCTCAGGGTGAGCACCCGCCCGCCTGCCCGGTCCCAGTGCTCCTTGGGGACAGTACCCACGGCTGGGTACACCACGGCTCGGGTGACAAGCTCCCTAAGTCAGTGCTCGCTGCCCGAGGGCCACGCAGGGAGAATATCACGACAGCAGACGCGGTTCACAATCCGTATCTAAGGCGCTATGTGGACAAGGGGCTCAGCACCGCCCATGAACCCCCCCTCCCCCCCCCCGCGGTGACGCCGCCGTCGGGAGCAGGAAGTATCGGAACGACAGACTTGGACGGAGCTCAGGAAGCCGTCTGCAACACTTAGGAAGTTCAAGTCAGGGCCTGATCCTGTAACCAGAATTCTCCAGGACCATCTCTAACTCCATCATCCCTAGAAAGATCTCTCCTCCTCCGTCTTGCCCTGCCACACACACCCCTGCCGGGACAGCCCCTGGGAACGCAATGGCCTGCAGGGGAATTTGACACCAGGTCTCAAACCTCCTGACAAACAAGCCATCATAAAGCCTGGGCTTAGCCAGGCCCAGGCACCGAGGGCACCTAGAATCCCAGCTACTCGGGAGGCTGAGATCTGAGGATCGAGGTTCAAAGCCAGCCCAGGCGGGAAAGCCGATGATACTTCTTAACTCTAATCAATCACCAAAACAATGGAAGTCGAACTGTGGCTCGAGTGGTTGAGCGTCAGCCTTGAGTGAAAAAGCCAAGGGACAACACCCAGGCCTTGGGTTCAAGCCCCAGTACCAGCACACACACATACACACATACACACATGGTGGCGGGGGGGAAGCAAAAAAGAAAAGGAGGGAGGGAGGGAGGGAGAGAGGGAGGGAGGGAGGGACTATGCTCCTAGCACCCCTGCCCCATTGCCAGAGCCTTGCCCCTCAGTCCTACCGAGCATCTGCCGGGCCCGTGGCCCCGCGTGAAGCCCCTGGAGCTCAGGCACGCGGGCCGGCCGGCCTTTCCAGCCTCTGTGCTTCCTTATGGCTGCCCTGCCCGCCGCCCGCCCCGCCAGCTCACCTGTGTACACACGCAAAGTGCCCAGCATTCCTGGCCTGCCCCTGCCTCCACGGGGAGCGGAAGCCCGTCCCCGCGTGCCCTGCCCTCCTCAACGCCCAGCCATGCACACGCAGGGCACGGCCCGTGCGCCCCCTCGGAACACGGCGGCCCCGGGGCTGCCCCGCTGTCCACCCAGATGCCTCCCACCCGCGCCCCCTCTCCTGCCCATTGCCCAGTGGCCGTGGGGAAAGCCGGCCCCACTCAGGTCACCCCTCGGGGCCACCAGGGTCTCTGATCTCCTTGCTCCTGGCCCGGGGCAGGGGTCCTGAGCCAGCTTCCTCCATCCACAACACCTGCGGGGCAGGCGAGGGGCTGAGCTCTCTCCCGGTCAGCCTTCGGGGCTGAGCCTGGCGTCGGGCTCTCGATGCTCCTGCACCCACCCCCTTCCAGCTGGCAAAGACCCCCCCCCAGCTAGTTCTGGCCACCCAGTATGCGTGTGTGTGGTGGGGGCGGGGGGGAAGGGGGGGCTCCTGGTGGGTGACCTTGGAAGGGAGGAAGGGCAGGGAACACGGGAAGGAGTTTAGCAACTGTAGGCTGAGGGACAGGACAGCCAGGAGAGACAGCAGAGGAAGGAGAGCCCCCCACCCCCCAACACCGCAGCCCCCCGCCAGGGACGCCACAGCCCCAGACCACCCGTCCCGCTGCCCCCCCCCCGCCCCCAGCAGGGCATTTCCCCGCCCACCAGGCTGCACAGGGGTCCCTGACCCAGGCTCTCCCAGCTCCCCAGGAGTCACCCCACCGATGGAGACAGAGCAGGATGGGGACTGCAGGCGGGGGTGGGGGGCTCATCCCCACTGTCTGGAAGAGTCCAACCTCCGTGAGGCCCCCAAGCTGGGGCAGCCGACTCGGCGAGGAGATCACGGCGACCGGCCGGCGAGGGCACTGCCTCCCTGCCCGTTCCCATGTTCCCGTCACCTGGGACGCCACACGGGCCCCCCCACGACGGAGCCCCGGGGCCCGCGGTCCTCACGCCGCAGCAGCCCAGGCCCCAGGTGGGGCTCCGGGTGGGGCTGCAGGAAGGCTCAGCTCTGAGATTGGGGAGAAAATCAGCCTAGTTGCAGAGAAAGCGGGTTTGAATCTCGACTCCCTGGACCTCCTCAGCTACGCCCCCCCCCCCCCCCGCAAGCTCTCCTCTCTACCCGCTGTGCCGTTCTGACCTCGGGACTGATGCTAAGGCAAGGGTCACCCATCCCCTCTAAGCTCCCTGCACCCCACTCCTAACCCAACAGGAGGATCACGGAGCTGGAGCCCCCCATCCCCCTCCCCCCGCCCTGCTCCTTAGGAGTCCCTGGGTGCTGTCACCTAACCTCTCCGCCTTGATTTCCCTATAACTGAGTTGAATACATTATAAAGGTGCATGGCTGGACAAAAGAAATCGAGCGTGAATGAATACCTGCAGTGATTACTATAAGGCCTGTGTGAGAGAACTCAGCTCCTTCCATCACCAGGTCAGGCGGCCAAGGGCAAGTAGACCCCAGAGCTCAGCCTTTGGCTCCAGCAAGAAACCAACTTTGTTCTTAGGAAATCAACCTTAGGGGTATACGGAGAAGGAAGTGACTGCTAACCAGGACCAGTGAGATGTGCGAAGAAAACTTCAAATGGAAAATTCTTCCAGGCCTCCAGTCCTTACAGGGTGGGGAATAAACCCTGGAGCCCGGGGCTCACACCTGTAATCGTAATCCTAGCTTCTCAGGAGGCTGACATGTGAGGACAGCAGTTTGAAACCAGCCTGGGCAGGAAAGCCTATGAGACTCTTATCCCCAACTAACCACTAAAACAAACAAACAAAGCCAGAAGTAGAGCTATGGCTTAAGGGCTAGAGCATTAGCCTTGAGCAGAAACAAAACACTCAGGACAGCACCCAGGCCCTGAGTTCAAGCCCCAGAACCAGCACAAAATAAAGCGAGTGGGGAAAGCCTGTCAGGAGAGACATAAGCTGTCTGGTGGTTTCGGGAGGCGGAGAACACAGGGACTCAGAGAGAACACTGCAGTAACTCAACTTCCGCTCACAGGCCACAAGCCTTGTAGGCCGTACCTAGGGCAGGAATTTCTCACAAGCAAACTCAACAAGGGCTCAAATCCCAAACGCTTATTCTGTGCTCCTCACCCCGGAGACGACCAGGGTTCAATCTACGGAGAGTATACTTGCAACAGGTACTGACTAAACGACTTCTGCTGAAAAGCTCTGCTCAGTTCCTTGGGCCCATGAAGAACTCACAAAATTTAGCACCAGCGAAGCTTGGCGTCCCCGCCTCCACGTTGAATGTGTCTCTGCTCTGCGGTCACTTCGAGAACATCATTCCCACCCGAGACTGAAACCACCTCAAAAGAGCAAGCAGCAGGGCCCGGCAGGACAGACCACCCCCAAGCGAGGAGAATGACCTGTAATGATGAGGCTGCACCCCCAGAAAAGGAGGAATCAACTCATGAGAATCACACTGCTCCCCTAAACTGGTGGCCAGACCCCAGTGGCCAGGATTGAGATAAGGACCGACCAGCACACACCAGCATCTGGGCCTGTTGATCCATACCTTTCGCCCCCTGACCCCTAATTCTTCCTCGATCTAAACCTAGCATTCCTATCCGTACCCCGCAGGTGGCCGATGACGTGCTACCTTCCCGTGGCATCACCACGTAACAGTCTCCTTTCTCTGCCCGCCACCCTGCCCCTTGGGTGGTACAGACCGGGCAGGCTCCTGGCGCGCTAGCCTTGCCTGCCACTTGCACTGTGATGCCCCTCTTGGCTGAACTCTCCAGCGCGGGCAGGGAGGGATAAAGCCGAAGATAAAGCCGACGGGGCGGCCTTTACCAGCTTCAAAGACCCAGAGACTGAAGTGTTGAGCCTCCATCTCCAGACCGAGGTCCCAGCCCAAGGGGCCTCCCCTCCCCTCCGCGGGGGCCTGGGCTCCTTCCTCCTCCGAGGGTCCCTGGAGCCCCAGGGGCCTCTAGTGGGAAGGGGCGGGAGCAACTCTTCAGAGGAGCCTCCCCGCCCTCTTCTCAGGACGCACTGCAGAGCTAAGGAGATGGGACCCAGGGATCTGAGGGTCAAAGTTTGAAGCCAGCCCGGGCAGGGAAGCCAGTGGGATTCTTATCTGTAATTAACTACTAGGGAAAAAAAAATTTTTTTAAGCTGCAAGTGGAGCTGTGGAACGAGTGATAAAGACCCGCTAAAGGACAGTGTCGGGGCCTGGGGTTGGAGACCCCTTCCAGGGGTGGAGAGGTGGGGGTAGGGGACCCCGGGGAAAACCTGCCCAGCCCCCAGGCTTGGGGTGGGGGGAGGGCAGCGGCTTCCCGGGCTCTCACTTCCTGGACGGCCTTCCTCACCTCCCGGCCAGGTAAACTCCAGCTCTCCCAGGCCAGCCGCCTTGGTAATTTTCCACTGTTCCACCGGGGTCCCGAGGGTTGGGGACTCGGGGGCCACCGGCCGGGAAGGGGCAGCAATCTCCAGGCCCAGCCCCGGATGACCCCGTCCCCCCCATCACCCCCTAACCCAGCCCCCCGCCGGCCCCACCGGGGACTGAGCTGCGGGACCGGCTGGGCCGCGCGCGCGGCGCCCACGGGGCGGCTCCTCCGCGGGGCGCGGTGGACCGAAGCGCCCCGGGCCGGGCTAGGCCTTCGCCCCGGCAGGCGGAGCTGCTCCCCGGCCGGCGCCCGAGGGCGCCCGGTGCCAAGGCGGCCCCGCCCGGGTCCCCGGCAGCCCCTTCCCGGGCGATCCCGGCCGCCGCGCCGGCCCTATCGCCCGGCATCTCGGCGTTTCCAGTTTCTCGCCAGCTCGGTGGGGACCCGGGGGCAGGGGGAGTTCAGGTGACGGCCGGGGGAGCGGCGGAGATTTCCCCGAACAAAGGAGCGGGGGGGGGGGGGGGCGAGCGTCTCCGTCTGCGCCCCCCCGAGGGGACGCGCGCCCCGGCGCCCGGCAGGGGGTCCCCGCCCCCCCCCCCAGAGGCGACCCGGGGGCCCCACCCCGGGGGACCCCGGCGTCTCCCCTCCCGACCTGCGATCGGGGGCTCCCGGGACCACCAGCCCGGGCTCCCGCGCCCGGCCAGACGGCCAGGGTCCCCGCCGCGCCGCGCCCGCCGGCCCGGGAAGGGCGCTGCGCCCGCCGACCGCGCACCTGCGGCGCCCGCGCGCACCTGGCGGGCCCCGCGCCGCCCCGCGCCGCCCCGCGCCGCCCCGCGCCCGCCCCGCGCCGCCCCGCGCCGCCCCTCCCGGCCCGGACCGCGCGCGCTGGGACCCCGGGGCCCCGGGCCGCGGCGATCGCCCCTCACCTGCTCGGGGCCTCGCCTGCTCCCCGGTCTCCGCCTCCTCGGCTCGCCGCCCCAGCCCCGACCTTCCCCGGCTCGCCCGCGCTTTAATCTCTGGAGGCGGCGTCCCGGGCGCCCCGGGCGACACCCCCAAGCGCGGGGCCCTGGGTCACCTCGGACGGGGAGGGGGCGGGCACGAGCCGCGGTCCCGGGAGGAGGAGTCACCCGCAGGGAAGCCCGGCACACCGGCCGGGACGCCTGGGCACCTCCGGGCACCTCCCGGCCCTCCCCTCGGGGTGCCGACCGGGGCGAGCCCCGGACTCCCGGCAGCCGCCCACCCGTGCCTTCCACCTCCGGCCCGTGGCCCGCGCTCTCCCGCTCACCCACACAGCTTCCCCAGGAAGGGGGGGAGAGGGCGGGCACAGGCCGGACTGGAGCGCCCCTCCCCCGACGTGAGAGGTCCCAGCGCGGGAACCCGTGCGGTGTCCCGATCCATGGCCCCCAAATCTGACAGCAGGAGACCAGGCCAGCCCCCTCAGAGGCTCCCTGGGGGCTTGGAGAACCTGCAGGGGCTGGAATCGCCCTGAAAAGCCGCCCTTTGTACCGACTTTGTCACCGGCTGTGTCTGCACCAGGAAGCATGCGGCTTCCAGAAGACTGTCCTCTCCTGGGACACCGCCAGGGTGGCCCTGCCGGGTGGCCCTGCCTTTCCTCCTCCGCCTCCCACACCAGCCTCCACCACCACCAGCCCACGAACCCTGGTTTCCCTGTGGCTCGGCTTGGTGTGAGGGGTCAGTCATTCTCCAATCTCTTTAAGTGTGTGTGTGTGTGTGTGTGTGTGTGTGTGTGTGTGTGTGTGTGTGTGTGTGTGACTGGAACTCAGCAGGGTCTGGACACTACATCTTAGCCTTTTCACTCAAGGCTGACAGTCTACCACTCAGTCTACACCAGGTCATTGGAGATAAGCATCACAGACTTCCGTACCTGCACTGGCTTGTAGCAGAGATGGCCGTATCTCAGCTTCCCGAGTAGCTACGATGACAGACCCGAGCCACGGGTGCCCACCCAAGTCTCACATTTTTCCCGGGACATCTGTCCATGCCCACATAAATTATGCGGATCCGTCTTCCATCAGTCTGCCTTGTGTCGATTTAGCTCACAGGCCTCTCCTCCCTAGACAAGACACAAAGCGACAGCAATCAACAGGAACTGCTCCAAAACCAAGTGAAGAAAACCTAAACTGTTGCCAGCCATTTCTGCTTTCCTTTTGCCAGGGTCAGGGAGTACTGGGGGCTTGAACTCAAGGCCTTCAGGCTAGACTGGCAGTGCTCTACCTTGTGAACCACACCTCCTTTTGCTGTGGTTGGTGTGGTTTTGCTTGTTTGTTTTCTCATAGAAGCTGATGTTTTTGCCTGGCTGGCCTTGGACCCTGATCCTCCTTCTGAGTAGCTGGAATTACAGGTGTGCACTACCATACCCATTTTGTTGCCCTGGGATCTTGCTACCTTTTTGCCTCAGCTAGCTTCGAACCGTGGTCCTCCAGATCTCTATCCCAGGTAGCTGGGATTACAGGAGCAATCCCAGTATCCCGAGTAGATGTGATTGCAGGAGGCGTTTGGGATGTTTATTATAGAGTTGGCTCTCACTGTTGGGAAGAGAGAAGCCCTGCGATGGTTGCTATGGGCGCTGCTATGTGCCTGTGTTGTGATAGCTCATGAGCCTCAGAGCCTGAGACTCAATAGTGCAGCATTTAGTACCCACGAGGGGGACTTCCAACCAGGAAAGCGGGGGACTGGAGAAGACTGATTCCTGCTCACGCAGTGAGGGCCAAGTTCAAGTTCAGCCCTCCTCCACCTTTTGGTTCTACTCAAGCCCAGAACAGATGGGAAGAAACTCACTGGGGGAAGGGGACCTCTGCTTTACTCACCCCCCCCCACCCGAACACTGAAGTTTTCCAGAAACCTCCCCTCCATGCGTGTCCACCGGCAGTGTTTAACCAACCATCTGAGCATCCCCTGCCTGTTTAATTTGATAGGTAAAATGAGCCCACCCTTGGCCAGTGGCTCACACCCGTAACCCCAGCTACTCAGGAGGCTGAGATCTTAGGATTGTGGTTCAAAGTCAGCCCCAAATGGAAAGTCCAAGACACTTTCTGACTAACAAAATCGAGAAGTAGATCTGTGGCTCAAGTGGTAGAACGCCACCAGCCTTGGACAAAAAGCCAAGGGACAGTACCCAGGCCCTGAATTCAAGCCTCAGAACTGATGCGTGCGCGTTCTCTCTCTCTCTCTCTCTTTCACACACACACACACACACACACACACACACACAAAGTTATTCCATTCTTGTCAACTCGATACCCACGCTTGATATCCAAATAAAGATGATAAGATAACAACATTCTAATTCTGCCAAATCCAGGACAAGGATTTGTACGCAACCCAAAATGTACTAACCCCTAGAATGTCGGCCTAGTGTGATATGTATGCTTCTGTTTGCTATTCCATAATAAGTCCTATGATATGAAATGAGCAACACTTGACACACTGGTAGAAAGCCGGTGTATCTCTTTGTTGTTGGTGGTGCTGGGATTTGAACTCGGGGCACCATGCTTGCTTGGCTGCTGGGGTGGCCCTCTACCACTTGAGCCAGGGTCTCAAGCACACGTTTTACTAATTCGTTTAGAGATGGAATCTCTTGGACTTTTCCGCCCAGGCTGGCGTGGTCGTCTGGATCTTAGCCTCCTGAGTAGTTAGGGTTACAGGGGGGAGTCACTAGCACGTGGCTAGTACATCTCTTGTTACATGGTAAGTGGAGATAGATAGATTATAGATAGACAGACAGACAGACAGGCACATGCATGTGCTGAAAATGTTTTCAGAACAAGATGAGGAATAAATGCCTACGTGGCGTTTCCTGTGCCGGGTTGTGTGGGGCCCCAACGCCCCTCCCCTGCCCCCCCGCGGCCTTCAGCCAGCGCCCCGGGTGTGGAGGTGTGTACCTGTGGGTCACGCACCTTCCTTCCCGAAGACTCTGGGCCCTTCGTGGGCACGCCTGGATTGGGTCCTCAAGGATTTCCATCGACCAGATTCGCAAGCCCAGTCAAACTAGGAGCTGCCTGAGGCCCCGGTGCTGAGGCCCCTCCCCTGCCTCCCCTCCGTGGTGGATGGGGGGGGGGGGGACAGGGGTCCGGTCCTTCCCTGCCCGCACCGCCATGCCCTTCTCTGCTGGTTGGGCAGGCGGCAACTTCAGCGCTGACTCGTGGAATCCTGGTGTCCCGGGTGGAAGCAGCCTCCCTCTGTGGACAGCACGGCACTGGCTCGTGTGACCCGGACACGGAGGCTCTCGTGTGGGTAGCACAGGTGGGGCAGCTCCTGCGCAAGCGCTGTCCCGTTCTAACGAGAGCAAGCGCTGCCCCCAGCCGGCGTGGCAGTGGGCCGCGGGGGCGGCGGAGTGGGCGGTCACGCCAGGGACCGCCGTCCGCGGCAGATGCGGTGCCCAGGGTCAGCGAGCGGAATCCAGCCCAGCCCCCCGTCGCCCCGTCGCCCTGTTCTTGAGTCTGGTGGGTGAGGACGGGCGTCTGCCAGGCGAGGTCGGCTGGCTTGGATATCAGACTTCTCTTCCCTGTGGCTACTCAGGAGGAGGAGATCTGAGGGCTGCGGTTTAAAGCCAGGCCACGCAAGAAAGTCCATGAGGACTCTCCTCTCCACCCAAAAGACGCAAGTCGAGCTGCCGTTCCGTGGAAGAGCGCCAGCCTCGAGTGGAAAAGCTAAGGGAGTGTACCCAGTATGTGAGTTCAAGCCCCGGGAGGTGTGGGGCTTACACGCACGTGTGTGCGTGTGTGTATATATACACTTAGCGCCGACTCTGGACTAAACCCTGGGAAGCCTTACCCTAAAAGTGAGGTGGGAGAAGGAAGCAGGAATTCTACTGGAGTTACCTTCCTCAAGGAAAGGATATGTGTATACGTGTGTACATGTGTGTGTGTGTGAGTGTGTGTACGTGTGTGTGTGTGCATCTGTCTGTCTGTCCTGGGCTTGAACTCAAGGCCTGGGCACTGGTCCCTTAGCTTTTCCACTTAAGGCTGGTGCTCTACCACTTGAGCCACAGCTCCACTTGTGGGTCTTTGCCGGGTAGTTGGAGATCAGAGCCTCTGAAATCCATCTGTCTGTCCAGGCTGGCTTCGAACAGGCAAGTCTCGGCCTCCTGAGTAGCTGGGATTACAGGCGTGAACCCACCGGCCCCTGGCTGCACTTGGGTTCTGCTGTTGAACCGGGTCAGATCCCTGCAGGTGTGGACTACCCACAGGACAGGCGGAGACAGAGAATTCCCTCCTAGCCCTGAAGTGATCTGTGGGGGCGCTCGGCCCAATGCCTGGTCTTCTCTTAAGATCCCCCAGGAAATCTCCGGTGTGCTGAGGGCCTTGGGCCCCGTGCCCGGGAAATGGATAACATCTCAATCTCCGCGCCACTGCTGGGAAAGTAAAGATGAATGCAAACACCATAGTTCCCGTAATACGCCGGCCACACGGATTCAGACCCCGGTTGTTCCAATAAGGAAAAGCTTTTTTCTTTTTTAATGTTTCTTGGTTTTTGTGCAGTCTAGGTAAGCCGCAGGGCTGGTCTCCAAGGCTCAGGGTGTTCACCGTAAAAGCAGCGGCGACCGTTTATTGAGCACTGATGGTGTCACTGGCAGGTAGGGCTGTGAAGCGCAGAGTCTACCCCTCAAGCCCCCATCCTCCAGGGCCCCTGGCCCTTTGCCCACGCCCCGGAGTGGCAATCCGGCTGCCCAGCAGCCCCCAAGGAGGGGGAGGAGGCGGGAAGGAGGGGGAGGGGGAGCGGCAAGTCGCCTCTCTCCTGCTGTCCTGGGAGCTCCTCCTGGCCCGTCGCCAGCCCTGTCCCCTCAAGGCGCCAGTATCTGGGGAGTCAGACCGCGCCTCTAGCTTCTGCAAGCCCTGGCCGGGCCTTGGGGAGCAGCCTCAGGAAGGGCACAGGCTCTCTGGGGCAGATTTGGGGGGTGCAGGCCTTCCTGGGCAGATCTGGGGGTACAGGATCTCTGGGGCAGATCTGGGGGGCACAGGCCTTCCCGGGCAGATCTGGGGGGCGCAGGCCTTCCCGGGCAGATCTGGGGGGCACAGGCCTTCCCGGGCAGATCTGGGGTGCAGGATCTCTGGGGCAGATCTGGGGGGCACAGGCCTTCCCGGGCAGATCTGGGGGTGCAGGCCTTCCCGGGCAGATCTGGGGGGCACAGGCCTTCCCGGGCAGATCTGGGGGTGCAGGCCTTCCCGGAAGATCTGGGGGGGGCGCAGGTCTTCCCGGGCAGATCTGGGGGTGCAGGCTTTCCCCACACCTGGCACTGAAGGCTCACTGTGGGTTCAGTTTCTGACTGCCAGAGTCCTGGTCAGACAAGCTCCCTGCACAGGGGCCAGGCAGGACTCAGGGGGCCCGCTGGCCCTCCCTGGTCCCGTGAGCGGGGACAGACCCTGTGACGACTCCCCAGAGGGTTGGAATCCTCCCGGGGAGACCGGGGTAGACAGGCCTCCTGCTGGCTTTGGCACACGGAAGCTTGTTTTCTCTGGGGCCCGGGGCCCCGTCCCCGCCACAGACAGGACGAATCGAGCCCGCCACCCAGGGCCCGAGCGTGCGGGCCCTCCGTGCCCGTGCCGGTCGCTGTGCCGCGTGGTCACGGCGGGTGTGGTGGACGTGGTGGCGTGCTGTCCCCGGGGGTGGCAGTGCCACGCCTGGCTCACAAACCCTCCACGGCGGGGACTCCCGCGGGGAGGCACGTGGCCCGCCCACGGCCCCAGGGGAACAGCAAGGGGACGGGGACGCACCCACGAGGCCGTCGGGGGGGGGGTCCCAGCAGCGCCCCCTCCCCCAGCTTCTCTGACTCCCCTCAGTCCCCGCCCAGCTGGCCCCAGCTCTCCCCCACCCCTCTTGCTGAAGGGCTCCGACTCCTGGGCTCTGGGGAGGAGGGCACCCTGCCTTCCCCCGCTTACTAAACCAGGGGGGTGAGGTGTCTGACCGTGACAGACCCACGGACGGAAAGGTCTGGTAGCGCTCAGCTGTCATGGGCGTCACTCGGGAAAGCCAGTGCAGTAAGGGAAGCCGTCGGGGGCTTTGTGAGGCTTTCAGCTGGAGAGCAGCGGAGCCTTCTGCTCTAAGGGAGAGGGGAGAGGCCAGCCGGGGTCGTCTGGAGGAGGAGGTGGAGGAGGCCCCGAGGCGGCCCCGGGATGCCTGGCTCCACCTCGACTCCGGGCTCCCGCGGGGAGCGGGCCTGGCTTCTGGGAGCAGAACCCCGAGCGGCAGCAGCCGTCGGGGTTGTGGCGCGGAGTCAGCCAGACAACAAGGGGAAGACGTAGTAGCTGCGGAGGGGACTGGGGACCGGGACCGCCTGCGAGGGCGCGGTGCAGGAGGGGGCCGGGCTGGGCGACCTCCTCACCCTGGGCAGGGACGGGGGCTCCCAGGGAGGAGTTGCCTCTCGCACCCGTGGCCCTGGGAGACATTTTAACACCACGGTTTTCCAGTGCCGACTGTCAAGTGTCTTGTGAAAGATTTATTTGGATTTGTACCAGAGCTGGAATAAACCCCTGGCGAGGTTATCCGTGCATACCCCATCTTGCAGCGGGTTTGGCCAGATCTTGATAGCGCTCAGCCCAGCCCCAAGTTTCCTTTTTTCAAGTGCTGGGATTTGAACTCGGAGCTGTCGCTTGCTAGACAAGGGCTTTACCCCTGGAGCCACACCTCACATTTCCAGCACGGACAGTGATCTCTGATTTACACACCCAGCTTTTGTTGCCTGAGACGGGTCTTCCTGAACTTTTTGCCGAGGCTGGGCCGGAGGAGTTACAGTCCTCCCAGTTTCTGCTTCAGGAATAGCTGGGATCATCGGAAGAACCGCCAAGGCTGGATCAGGGTCTTTGCATCTTAATTGGGCTTTGACTTAAAACATGGCTAAAGAGCAGGAATGAAAGAATTGGCAGAGGGGTGTGTGTGCGTGTGTGTGCGCGCGAGCGTGCACATTGCATGGAGCTTGAGCTTAGAGCCTGGGTACTACCCTAAGATTTTTTTTTTCTCAAGGCTATGCCCTACTACACTTGAGACACAGCTCTACTTCCAGCATTTTGGTGGTTCCGTGGAGACCAGAGCCCCATAGAGTTTTCTGCCCCAGAAGCGTTCACACCAGGATGCTCAGATCTCTGCCCCCTGGGCAGATGACAGGCACGAGGCACTGGTCCTCACTGGCAAGGACTCTGCTGTGTTCGGAACAAGCTGGGGGCAGGGCCAGGGGCTCAAGTGTGTCATCCTAGCCACCCAGGAGGTTGAGATCTGAAGATCACAGTTTGAAGGCGGCCTGGTAGGAAAGTCCATGAGGCTCTTATCTCCAGTTAACCACCAGAAATCCAGAAGTGGAGCTGTAGCTCAAGCCTGTCGACAGCTAGGCTTGAGCAAACGCTCAGGGTTCACACCCAGGGCCTGAGTTCAAGCCCAGGACCCAGCTCTCCCTCCCCCCACAAAAGAAGCAAGGCAGAGGCAGGGCAGGCTGGGGACGGTAGGGGGGGCTGGGCTGGGGGGGGCGGCAGCTGGTGCATGGTGTCCGCACACAGGAGTGCAAGTCCAGAAGTTAGTCTCCACCACCGGTTGGCAGGACAGTCCGTGCGGACGGTGTCTCTAAGCCATTCCACGTAAAGCAAGGGAAGGGAGGGTTGCAAGGAGGAAATCCTCGGGCACCAGAGGCCAGCCCAGGACCATCCCCGCCGGTTCCCACAGGAGCCCCACTAATCTCCCTGCTGCGTTTGCTCTTCTTAGCAAGTAACCCCCGGATCTTCAAGGGTGGAACAAACACAGCTGGGGCTGCCAGGTTGGCGGTTCCTATCCAAAGAAGCCCTCACCTTTCTTTTGTTCTCGGGGACCCCCCCCCAAAGCGGCCCTCCCCCACTTTCCACGGATGAAAGGAAACACCCTTTGTGTCGTGGGGGGCTGGGGGGGGGGGCGCTGACATACTTCGCCCAGCCTCACTTTTCCAGGCCCGTTCCTTTCTCTGTGAACGGCGTCACCTCGCTCTCCCCGCTGGGTGAGTGAATCCGGGCCCCCCCCTTGTGACCCGGCCCTCCTCTGGGGGGTTGGGCACGGCAGCGGGGGCACCCGCGCTCGGCTGACCCAGCCCGTGCGGGTCGCTGGCTCCGGGCAGCTCCAGGCTTCTCTGAAGGTGGACCCGCACGGGGCCCCCAACTTCACTTGGTCCTTTAACCTCTCCGGCCCTCTCTCCCCCCTCGGGATTGGTGAGCAAATGTCGGTGACAAAAGCCGCACCAACACGGAAGCCACCCCCTAGCCAGGATCACCGTCGGTCCGTCGGGTCCCGGGACCCACTTCATCCCCTCGCCCTGCTCCCGGCTTTCCTCCTGCTTAACCCCGGGGGTTACGTCAATACGCGACCCCTGCCGCTCCACAATTCCTCTTTGATCAGCGTGGACGGCCGGGTGCGGGCGCCCAGACCCCCACTGTGGCCGCCAGAGCGGGTGCTTTTTTGCCCTAAAACTCTGGTTTCCTCGCTAGCCCGCCCCCCCCCCCCCCCCCCCCCCCCCCCCCGCCCAAGGACGCGCTGTCAGGGCGAGGTTGACGGAGACAGTCGCCAGCCCGTTCTACCAAGGGAGCTGGGCTGCCGTCTGGGGCCTCGCCCCCGCCCCCCCCCCCCCGCCGGGCTGGCCGCCCCGTCATGCCCGGGGGGGGGGGGGGGCCCCCGGGCTCGGGAAGGGTCGGGCTTCAAGTCTCGCTGGCTGCAGCCAGGGGCAGTTTTCCGCTTCCTCTCACCCTTCACCCAGAGCCTGGGAGCGCGGGTTTTTCCAGTTAGACGGGCCCCGCCCCGCCCCCGCGGCCCACGAACCCCCGGGCCCAAGGAGAGGCGCGTCTTGAGGCTTCTTATTTCTTTCCTAGGGTGGAGTCGGAACGGAGGGCCTCCCGCCGCCCCCCCCCCACCGCAGCCCCCCACGTCGCTTCTCCTTCAGGGAGGGCCCCGGTGCTTCGCCCAGCACTGGCCGGTCACCCGCCCACGGACGTGGACTGACGTGCAGTCACGGTAACATTGTGCCCAGATGGGACTCCGGCTGATCCTCCACATCTCAACCTCCCAAGACACCGCTACCGGGCGCGAGCCGCCCTTTCCCAGGCCCCCCGAAGCACCGAACCCGGGGCCGGGAGGGCCGCCTGCGCCCAGGACCCCCGATTCCTCACCGGAGGCTGCGGGGTCCCCGGGAGCAGGACGGACGATCGCCGGGGTCCCAGCCTCACCCGCGCGGGGGGCTACGCCAGGCCCTCCAGCGGCCCCGGGACGGCCATCGTGGAAGCCAAGACAGAGCCAAGAGGGGGCACCTGAGGCCCGTACCCCCCAGTGACGGCTGAAGACGGGCCGGGGGGCCGGGACACCGCGGCTGCCGTGACGGGTAAGCCAGCCTCCTTTCCCTCTATCTGGCAAACGGGGGCGCGCAGTGTGAACACTCCCATTGCTCACACTTGCACACACACTCCCCACGGTTCACCTGCCCGCTGATGCCCACGGGCCCGCGTGGTCAACTCCTGGACCAGACGGGCACGGCTTGCCTTGCGCAGTGGGGATCCTGGTCTCTGGGTCTTGCAGGCGTAAAGGGCTGCATCGTGATGTAAAAAAAAAAAAAAAAAATGGCTTTCTTTGTGGGCTTTGCCGGCAGAGAACGGGTGGAGGTAACCGGGACTGCCAGGTGCCACCCGGCAGCCAGGAGAGAGCATTTCAGAGAAAACTAAGCAACGGCCACTTGAAAATCAACATTGCGACGACGCCAGGGTGGAAAGCAATACCTTGAAAATATTTACAGTAAACCAAGTGGAGAATGTTCCCGAGGAAATCCAAACAACAGAGCAAACCGCCTGGGGACTCATGGGCTCCCGTGGCCCTCACCCCGCCGCTACAAAGTAACTTGAGCAGTGGAAAGGAAACACAAAAGTGGGGGGGGGGACAGAGAAGGGGAACGAAGGATCCTGGGAACCAAGCACTGGACACCGGCTCAGTGAGAGAGAGAATTCGTGAAATGGAAGATTGTACCAAGGAAGTCACGCCAACCGGAGAGGGCCGACGCGGTCACAGATACGGAAAAGCCTTAGATACCGTGGAGGGCAAAATACGCCGCCTGCCAACACCCGCGTCACCGGAAGTGGAGGCTGCGGCCAGTTTTTGGAAGTTTTCCGAAAAATGGAAGGAAGGCATGTTTTTTGATTTTTATTTTTTCAAGTGGAAGGATTCCCCTAAGGAGCAAGGAGGATAAATAGATGTAAACCCATCATCAGACTGACGTCTCTCCAGAGCTCGCTCCAGGGGGCCACGGTGACTGGAGAGTAACCAGAGTGGGGGGGACGGGGGAGGGAAGCCCTCCCCAGGCAGGGAGAGTGGCAGGTGCGGGGGGGGGGGTGGGAACAGAGGAGCCTGAAGACCCCAGGGCAGCCCCCTCCCAGACACCACCCAGCTGTCTCCTCCGCGGGTCAAGGAAGTGTTTGGTTTCTGGCGGTGACCAGCTGGGTTCCTGCTTCACTTCCTTCTTGAAGCCAGAACAAAGTGCTGTTCTCTAAGACCCGGTAGCTTCCTTGTTGCTGAGCGGTTAATCACTTTTTATAGCTTCCTCCTCAAACAACTTCTAGGGGTCACAGTGCCCCGTGCCTCCTCCCCGGCGGGCCCCCTTCTGTCCCCTTTGCTCCGGGCCTGCCTCCTCTGGTGCCTCAAACAGAGTGTGGCCTGGGTTTCCCGGGCCCCCAAACTGGCCTTACCCACCAGCTATTCCCCGTTCCCTATAACTGCCGATGGTCCTGAAACTGCTTTTGCATTTTCTCCTCCTCCTCCTCCTCCTCAGTACTAGTCCTGGGTCTTGAACTCAGGGCCTGGGTGCTGTCCCTGATCTATTTTTGCCCAAAGCTAGTACTTTCCACGTCTAGGTTTTTGGTGGTTAGGTTCTGGAGATGAGAACCTCACAACCTCACAGACTTCCCTGCCCATGCTGGCTTCGAACCATGAACTTTAGATCTCAACCTCCTGAGTAGTTAGGATAACAGGTGTGAGCCACCAGCTCTTCCTCCTCCTCCTGTCTCTCCTCTCTTTTTCTTCTTCCTCCTCCTCTCCCTCCCTCCCTCATTCCCTCTCTAGCCCCTTCCCTCCCTGTCTCTCCTCTCTCTCTCTCTCTCTCTCTCTCTCTCTCTCTCTCTCTCTCTCTGGTACCCTCTTATCTCTACCCTCTCACCAAATATCGCCTGCCTTCTCTTGACGGCATTTATGCAAATGTCAGTGTTCACACCTCCAGCTTTGTTTTCAAAGACTTTATCCAGTGAAGTGAAATCCAAGCTCCTCGGTATTGTGGGATATCTGTGCAGTCCTTGAAGAAACTGTCAATGTGTATTTTCATTTGTGCTCTCCAAAGGCTGGGTTTAACATCAGCAGGTAGACCCTGGTGACTGGTGACACACACCTGTAATCCCAGCTACTTGGGGGGGGAGGGGGGCAGTGAAGATAAAAGGATGGCCAGTTCCAAGCCAGCCCAGGCAAAGGTAGCAACCAGACTCTGTCTCAGAAACAAACTTTTTTTTTTTTTTCCCCCAGTCCTGGGCCTTGGACTCAGGGCCTGAGCACTGTCCCTGGCTTCTTTTTGCTCAAGGCTAGCACTCTACCACCTGAGCCACAGCGCCCCTTCTGGCCGTTTTCTGTATATGTGGTGCTGGGGAATCGAACCGAGAGCTTCATGTGTAGGAGGCGAGCGCTCTTGCCACTAGGCCACGTTCCCAGCCTCAGAAACAAACTTTTTTTTTTTTGGCCAGTCCTAGGCCTTGAACTCAGGGCCTGAGCACTGTCCCTGGCTTCTTTTTGCTCAAGGCTAGCACTCTGCCACTTGAGCCACAGCGCCCCTTCTGGCCGTTTTCTGTATATGTGGTGCTGGGGAATTGAACCCAGGGCCTCATGTATACAAGGCAAGCACTCTTGCCACTAGGCCATATCCCCAGCCCCTCAGAAACAAACTTTTAAGAAAGCCAAAAGGGATGGGATGCGGCTCAAATGGTAGAGTGCCCGGCTCGGGTGTACAAAGAAAGCACGGGGTTCTGTCCCAGCACCACACACACACACACACACACACACACACAGGCTCACACATCCACAAACACACACACACACATATACACATACATACACACCCGCACATGCATACACACACATACAAACACACATGTGCTCACACACATAGACATATACACACAGAGACATACACATACACACATACAGACACAGACACAGACGCACAGGTACACATGCAGACATATACACATACACACACGGGCACACACATACGCACATATGCGCTTGTGCACACGCACACACACACACAGAGGCAGCTGTCACAGCTCACGCCAGGGCACTGGGACACCCTCACACCGCACAGACCCCAGGGTTGCTGGCGTCACCTGCGTTGTGAGAAGAAGGAGCCGCGTTCTGTACGCTCCGGAAGCATCTTTGATTAGTGTCACGTCGTCCTACAAGACTACAGGAATCAGCCCGTGACGACCGGCAGAGAACACAGCGGTTCTGTACTGACTCGAGGGGTGACGCGAGAGGGGACACGGATGCCTGAGCTGCCCCTGGCGGGAGGCACCCCCCAACCCCGCAGTCAGCTCGGGGTAGTCTGGCCCTCCTGTGCTGGCTCTGCAAGGGAGCCAGGCCCCCACTCCCCCCACCCCCAGCTGAGGTGCGGACACCCCGGTTCTGCTCCAAGCCCACTTCCCCTCCCCCACGCAGAATCCCAAGGCTGCTGAACCCCGGGGCCGGGCGGGGGGCAGGGGGGCGGCCCCTCCCGGCCTGGCCCGCAGCCCCTGCCCTGCCCGCCCTCGCCGGCAGCCACGGGCCCAGCCAGGTGCCGCCGGCCACGCTGAACGGCCACCGTCCTCGGCGCCTCGAGGGCTGGCGGCGGGGACTTCAGACGCCGGCAGCCGGGGAGCCGCGCCCGGTCTCGTTTTATAGCTGCGGAAATTGCGGCTTACGGAGATTCGATGGGTTGTGCGAAGGCCAGCCGGGCCGTGAGCCACGACGCGTCTTGAATCTTACAGCCGGGTTTCCGTGCGCAGCGCGAGCCCCGCGCGGGGCAGGATCGAGGGCGCCCCTCACCCGCCTCCCGTACTCGGGCGCGGGTTTTATTACCCGCTCACCCGCTCTGACCCCTGGACGCAGACGGCGAGAGAGGCAGCTGGCTTCCGACGGCCACATTGCTCCCGGGCTGCGGGGAGCCCGGGCCCTGCGGTCCTAGGGTCGCCCGAGAAGCACGAGCTGCGAGGATCCCGGTGTGAGAGCAACCCCGGCACAAGCAAAAACGTACAAGACCCCCCCGTCTCGGCCAACAGACCCCGAGGGGGGTGGTGTGCGCCCGGTAGCCCAGCTGCACGGGCAGTCTAAACGGGAGGACCGTGGTCCGGGCCCACGCAGACAGCGACGGGAGAGCCTGCTCCAAAGACAGCTGGAGTGGCGGAGTGCCTGCCAGACCCACAGCCCGGCACCGAGTTCAAGACCCCAGGAGAGCGTAGCAGCAATCACAACGACAACCAGAGTAATAATAAACCTTCGCCCCTCGCTGCGGTGTACCTTCCAACTTCCCGGGGCTCCAGCGGGGGCCCCAGTGTCTCCAAACCCCAAGACTCCGGTGGTCAGCCTGCCCCCGGGGGCTGCGCCCGGCCCTCGGCTCTGTGCTCAGCCAAAGCTTCGCCCCGGAGCTCTGTGCGCCTAGGGTTCCCGCACTAGCCCCCTGCTGTGGATCTGGCGCGCGTGGCTTTGCGCGGCGCTTCCGGGGCGAGCCCTCCTTCAGCTCGCTGGTCTAATCTTTGGTAGCACTGCGTCCAGATTTCAAATGGAAACAGTGCATCACGGACAAACTGACACCAACATCGAGAAGACACAGGAAGAACAGAGCCATCTGGAAGGAGGGCTGCAGGGGGCCGGCCTGTCCGGAATATCCTGGGCACCCCAGGACTGCCTGGGCACCCCAGGACGGCCTGGGCACGCCCTCAAGGAAGACCTGTGGGTGCCGGGTTTGTTTACGAGGCCCTGCGAGGTGGGGTGGGTTCACTGTGTTCTTTACAGAGACTTGTGGGGTGGGGGGGAAGCTCACTTTTACGGGCCGAGCAGAGCAAACAGCGGCGGGGAGGGTGAGCCAAGATATCAATCCCGTCATGGCTGGGATTGCGGGTGGCAAAGTCCACGGGCCAGGTCCCTCGAGGCCGGCTTGGCGGGCCTGTCCTCGCCACTTCGAAGACTTCCGTCCCGGAGGCCTCTCTAAGGAGAGGGGACAGAAGGGGTCCCCAACAGTGGGGCCCACGTGCACGAGGCAAGCCGGGGGGGGGAGGGAGGGAGCCGCAGAGAAGAGCGCCGCACTGACGTGTCCAGCCTTCTCCTTCCTCCCCTCGAACCACACGAGCAGCACTCTTTTGGACACCATGTCTGATCACTGAGTCCCGGAACCGCTACCGTCCGCTCTTGCTCGCCGCCCACTCTCTCTCCTGCGGTCACATCTCCTTGTGCTTCCGGTTGTCTTTGGCGAACACCCGACGCCGCGTGCAAGAGTGTGTGTGGAAGGGAGCGTGGCAGGATGCCAGCTTTGTCCAGAGATGATTTCTTTCTGGTGCCACCCGATGCCTGGAGGTGCCATCCGCCAGGGGTCCCCTAAATACAGATTCAGTAGTGGATGTTTGTAGGGCCACCCGAGTGAGCGGAGGCTGGGCAGGGAGGGCGGGGTCCCCATGAGCACCCCGGCTTGCTTCTCGTCCCTCGGGTGTGACCCTCTGGCCTCCAAATTCAAGGCTTTGCAGGATGGTGGAGGCCCCGCCCGTGGCCTCCCGCCTGACCACGCGGCCCTTTGTTGACGCTGGCCCTCGCCCCTCTCGGGAACGGAGCCGGCCGCGTCTCTTTGGATTCCCGTCTCCGTTTACGTCCTGGAGCCGCTTGCTTTGCTAAACGCCAGGGGCAAAGCATGGGCGATGGCTCACACAGCCCAGCCCTCTGCGTCCCTCGCCATCCGGTGGGTGGGGGGGGACCCCGGACCTGTGCTTACAGATGAGAGCAGGCCTGGGGTTCTACGAGGAGGTCCGCCACGCACCCTGCTTCCGCCCAGGCCGTCGAGGGTCCGCGGCGGGCTGTGGAGAAGCTGGTCTTCGCCGGTGTTGCGAGGAGGCAGAGAGCGGGCTGTCAGAGGAAGAACGCCACAAGCCGTCCAGCCTCCCCCTCCCCATCGCCCTCCTCCCCGCCCCCCACCAACTCCCCCCAGCATCTCTTCACCCAGCCGTGGAGAGGGTGACTCCGCCCCACGCACCCCGACCCTGGGCCAGGCGCTGGGGTGTGGACAGCTGGGTTGGCAGTGCCATGAGCGCAGGGTCTTGGGGGCAAGGTGTAGTGGGGGCAGAGCAGCAGGGGCGTGGAGGAGAAGGGGGGTTCGTGGGCAGCTCCCTTCCCGGGACCCTGCCCCAGGACCTGCCCGGGGCCTGGAGGCTGAGCCCCATCCAGGGAGGCCGAGGCCAGAGCGGCCGGGGCAGGGGCGGGGTGGGCGAGGCGGGGTCGGGGGAGGAGCGAGGAGGTCGAGTCAGTGTGAGGTGGCACAAGCGTCTTGTTCTGCTGCTGGAGACCGCAAAAGGCTTTGCCAGGCCTGCCTGGCCCGGCCTCCTCCCAGCATGCTTTGCGGGAAGCCCAAGAAGACGGCAGCCCGGCCGCTTGGACGCCGTGGACTCTGGAAGGCACAGGATGGGGACGCCCGGTGACTTCTGCAAAGACGGCGGGGGCAAGGCTGGATCAGGGGAGTCACAACCCAGAAGACCCGGCCGCGGGGACGGGGGGGGGGCGGGCAGGGCGCCGAGCCGGGGTTGCACACGCAGCAGGGGGCGTGGGGAGCGGGGGCCGGAGCTGAGGAGAGGAGGCGGGAGGCCCGGGCCCTGCAGCTAGGGCTTTCTACAAGGTGTGGGGGGGGGGAGGACATGAAGACCCCACTGTGGGAGTGTGGGGTCTGAGGGTCACGCTGCCTTCTGCCGGCCCAACGATGCCCCCCGCGCGCTGGAGGAAGCGGCTCGAGCCTCGCAGACGGGCTGACAGACGGTCACGGGGGTCCTGGAGCAGCTGGGTCGTCGCGGGGCTCCTGAGGTCAGGCGCGCCCCTCCCGGGGTGGCTGGCGGCTCCACACCTGGGGCCCCAGGATGCTTGCTTGCGTGCCGGCCCTGGGGGGGGCTTGTCAATGGCGGTCGGACCGCAATCCACCTCCTCCCACCGGGTCGGAGTGTGTCCTCCCCAAGCACTGCTTCTGTTCCGACGGCTTAGCTTTCTGTGTGTGTGTGTGCGCACATGCGCGTGTGCACGCCATTCCCGGGGCTCCCACTTGACCTGGACGGTGTCTTGAGCTCGTTTTTGCTTCTGTTTCTGCTCCGGGCCGACGCTTGACCGCTGGGGCCACGCGGACCGCACGCTTCCGACCGGTGGCGCTTCACGGGAGACGGGACTCGCGCCCCTCTCCGGCCCGCCCGCCGGTGCCGGCGTCAGCCCTGCCCCTCGGGCCCCGGCAGCTGGGGTCTGCGGCGTCCGCCCCCGCGCCTGCCCGCTCGCCGCAATCCGGAACGCGCAAGACTTGCGGAAGTCAGTCGGCTCCTTCACGCAAATTCACTTCCCTCAGGAACACAAAGCAAGAACGGCGGCGTGTCTGTCTGTCTCGCGGCGGCGTGGGTCTGTCTGTCTCGCGGCGGCGTGTGTCTGTCTGTCTCGCGGCGGCGTGGGTCTGTCTGTCTCGCGGCGGCGTGTGTCTGTCTGTCTCACGGCGGCGTGGGTCTGTCTGTCTCGCGGCGGCGTGTGTCTGTCTGTCTCGCGGCGGCGTGGGTCTGTCTGTCTCGCGGCGGCGTGGGTCTGTCTGTCTCGCGGCGGCGTGTGTCTGTCTGTCTCACGGCGGCGTGTGTCTGTCTGTCTCACGGCGGCGTGTGTCTGTCTGTCTCGTGGCGGCGTGTGTCTGTCTGTCTCGCGGCGGCGTGTGTCTGTCTGTCTCGCGGCGGCGTGTGTCTGTCTGTCTCGCGGCGGCGTGTGTCTGTCTGTCTCGTGGCGTGTGTCTGTCTGTCTCGCGGCGGCGTGTGTCTGTCTGTCTCGCGGCGGCGCGTGTCTGTCTGTCTCGCGGCGGCGTGTGTCTGTCTGCAGCTGCCGGGAGCCCGGCTTCTCCGGCGCAGAGGCCCGCGGTGGCGGGGGCCTGGCCGGTCCTCGGCCATGCTGCCCCTGTCCGGGCCGGGCTGGCGGCCAGGGGTTGGCACGGCATTGGCAGACTTCCTGAGCAGAGGCCGGTTCTGGGTCGTCTGGCTCCTCCAGGGGTGACGGGGGGGGGGGGGGGGGGCTGGGCACAGGGCTTCTCTCTCTCTTCTCCGCCCCTCCCTCCCTCCCTCCTCCCGCTCCCCTGTGGCTCTGACGGAGGGACGCTCAGGAACCTGCCGCCGAGGCCGAGCGCAGCCGGGGAGCCTCTGCTTGTGGCTCTCAAGGCCCCGGGAAGCCGCCGCACCCACCGGTCCCCAGGAAGTCTGCCCGGCGTGGCTCACGTCGCTGGGGGGAGGGGCAGGGAGGAGGCTGCTCCCCTCCCCCACCCCCCGGGGCTGGGACGCTGGCATGTTCCCAGACCAGGCAGACGGCTCTGTGACAAGCTGGGTGGCCCTTTCCATGAGAGCCCACGAAGCCAGGGTGACGGATCCCCGAGGAGCCCCTGGGTGAGGCGGGCAGGGAAGAGTGATGGGAGGGGCTGGGGATACGGCCTAGCGGTAGAGCGCTCGCCTCGCACGCGTGAAGCCCTGGGTTCGATTCCCCAGCACCGCAGACACAGAAAAAGCCAGAAGTGGCGCCGTGGCTCAAGTGGCAGAGTGCTAGCCTTGAGCAAAAAGAAGCCAGGGACAGTGCTCAGGCCCTGAGTTCAAGGCCCAGGACTGGCAAAATAACAAAAAGAGGTGATGGTGACAGGCGGGGCTTGGGCACCAGACAAGAGCAGGGCTCCCTTTCTCTCACTTGGAGACCCTTCCAGGTGACCAAACTTCAAAGGTAAGACAGGCGGCGGGCCGGGCTGCCGAGCGTGGTACTCCATACAGCCCCACTGCCAGTACCACAGCTTTTCGCCACTGGCTGGGCCAGTGTGTGTGTGTGCGTGTGTGTGTGTGTGTGCATGTGAGCGCACGCATGCGTGCACCAGTGCCGGAGCATGAGCTCAGGGCCCTGGCTCTGTCCCTTCGCTGCTGTGCTCAGGGTTAACGGTCTTCCATTGGAGCCACACCTCTGCATTTAGCTCTTTGGTGGTCAGCGGGAGATGAGAGTCTCACAGACTTTCCTGCCCAGGGCTGGCTTTGAACCGTGACCCTCAGGTCTCAGCCTCCTGAGTAGCTGGGATGACAGGCGTGAGCCACCAGGGCCCGTCTTGGAGCGGGCCAATGTTATGTCCCCCGTCACACTGTCCTTTTGGACGAGAGCTGTTTCCCACTGGGTCTGACCTAGACTGGACAGCAGCAGACCCGGGGACGCCGGGGGGTCACCGAGCCACAAAAATGTCATCTCCGGTCACACCGCACGGGACGGGAGCTGGGCGGGGCTCTGGCCATAACCAGGCCCTGGTGGGGACACCATACCCGCAGGTACCCCCAGCAGAGCCGGGGCCTGAGCTCCGGAGTCCTGCCCTCCCCTCCCCTGCCCTGCCCTCCCCTGGGAATGGCTGTAATGGAGCCCCTTGTGGCTGGGGAACCCTCCCCACTGCCCAGTGGGCATGTGGGCATCGGGGTTGGGGGGGGGTCCGTGTCAAGTGGGGTCCCCCTTCTCACGGTGCCTTGTTTTCTTCTTGCTCCCTGGGTGACCCCGGCATCGCTGAGAGCCAGTCACCCTGAACCCCCATGTGTAGGTCCAGCCCGGAAGGCCTGGCGTCCGGTCGGCTGGATCTGGTCAGCGCCAGCTTGGGCTGATTGAACGCCACACCCGGTGGACCCGACCCTGCCTGCCGAGGCCTGGCTGGCTCCGTGCAGGGCTCCGCACACACCTGGCCGTGCCCCGGGGGCAGGGCACGGTCCCCCCGAGGGGCTGCCGGGGACCCCGCGCCCAGCGCACCGCCCACCTGCGAGGAGAGGACGCCCGGCAGGACCGCACAGGGAACGCAGAAGCCACGGAGCCTGCCACGGCGCCGCGGGGCGGGGGGGCACCGGAGCCCCTCGTGGCCCCCAGCTCGGACCCAGACAGGCCCTCAGAGAGGTGCCGCTTCCTCCCCCTCCACTGGGTCCATCAGAAGCCACTAGGGCGGGGTACATCCTGCTGGAAAACTGCTCGGAGAGAGGCGAGGCACCCGGGCAGCCCGGAGAAACGTCACACGCAACTGCAGCCAGGGGGTCGTCGATTTCCAACTCACACCTCCACCCGGGAGCCAGACAGGACATGGGAGTAACCCAGTCTAGCCAGGCAACGGGGGCTCGCACCTGGAACCCCAGCGACTCGGGAGGTAAGGGCTGAGGATCACGGTTCAAAGCCAGCCTGGGCAGGAAAGTCCGTGAGACGCTCCACCCCAAGGAACCACCCCAAGGCCAGAAACGGAGTTGTGGTTCAAGAGGGGGAGCGCCAGCCTTGAGCCTCAACGCCGAGGCCCAGCGCTGCCCAGGCCCAGGGACGGATGGCTCGGGTGTGGCGATGGTACAAGGTGTCTCTCTGTCACCCAAGCTGTCCTCGAATTCCCCTCCTCCCACCCCAGCCCCCAAAGTGCTGGGATTCCAGGCATGCGCTACGCACGCACACACACACACACACACACAAGCGAGGGATCATAAATGCCTACGAGTGGGTATCAGTGCTACGTTTCTCTCTCTGGCAAGCAGCAGGAACCATAAACACACGCCTATTTTCAGTTATAGGCTGTTATCACCATGGGAGGGTAAACAAGACGTCGTAAAGCCATTAGCTACGGAGGGTAAGGAGACGGGGAGGGGACTGGACGCAAGCCAGGCCCGGTGACCGTGACTGGATCCCGGCCCTGCAAACAGCTCTGGGACACGGGCTCCCCCGCGGGCCGGCGGGCGTGGTACGCGGCCGTGGCTCTCCCGTGGGCCCCGGCAGGGTGTGGCGGCTGAGACTCGCCCAGGCCTCCTCTGCCGGGCCATCGGCCCTGGTTTCTCCTCGGTGTTTCTTTCTTTCTTTCCTCCTCTTGGGGATTTTCTCCGTGTTTAATAGGTTGCACGCGACGTGCGAGTAAGCCAGCTTTCTAGAAACATCCCCGAGGTTGCGTGCGTGTGGCGGGGCCTCTCGATTTCGTCCACCGCTGGCTCTTCTTGTGGCAGGCGGGGACCCTCAGCCACTGCGAGTGCGTCCGTCCGTCCGTCTGTCTGGTTTCTGTGGTGTCAACGCTCCCGCTCCTGAGGGCACGGGGCCAGGCGCACAGGGCCGCCAGAAGTCCCAGCGGTGATTTAAAGTCGGCCTTGCAGCCCAGGCTGGCCAGTGCTCACGCCAGCAACCCTAGCTACTCAGAAGGTGAGATCGGAGGGCAAGCGGTTCCAAGCCAGCCTGGGCCGGGAAGGCTGTGAGACTCTTGTTCCCATCTAACCAGTAAACATTCCAAAGTGGAGCTGTGGCTCACGTGGTAGAGCGTCAGCTGACATGTCCGCTGAGCTGCTAAGAACAAAGACGCGGCAACCGGGACTCCGAGGCGGATCTGCGCAGGGCCGTGCGCTCGGCAGGCCCCGCCCCCCCCGCTGCCCCTTCGGTGGGCGTGGCCCGGCGCGCGGGCCGCACTGTCCATCCGCGTCCTGGCCGCCCTCTGCAGGGCGCGGCCCCTGGGGCCGAGTGGACGTCGGAAGCGAGCGTCCCCGCAGCTGGACGCCGCGGTGCTGTCTGGGGCCGGGGCGGCCTTTCCCAAGTTCGTATCCAGAAAGCAGCGGACGGGGCGGAACTCCTCTCTGGGGACCTGGCCACACCCAGGGGCCCGCCGAGGCCTCCGCGGAGTTCACTGAGGACTCGGGAGGAGACAGACAACGATGCCACTTGAGGGGGTGGTCCCGGGAGAGGCTCCTCTGTCCTTGTCGCTTCCCGGGGGGAAGGGGGGAGCGGGGCGGGCGCTGACCTGAAATACACAGCTTCTGGCCCATATCTCCCCTAACCCGTTCTCGTCCATCTCGGGTGAAGGAGGCGTTGCCTAGCAACGGGAGGAGGGCGGTGACGTCCGCGGACTATTCTGTTCCCGCCCGGGTGACACTTAATGCGCGTTGATTATTAACACAAAGACGGGGAGACGGCAGCCACCCCGGAGGAAAACAAAGCCACACGGGGGGGGGGGGGGGGGGGGACAGGCAGAGCGGACTGCGAGGCGAGGACCAGATCGTGTCTTCGGAAAGGCTCGGCAGGATTTCGTGGCCCGATGGAGCAAGAAAGTTCAGGAAGCCCTTTGAGCTGAGCGCCAGTGCTAACACCTACAATCCTAGCTACTCGAGAGGCTGACATCTGAGAATTAAGGTTCAAAGCCAGCCTGGGCAGGAAAGCTCACGAAACTCTTACCTCCAATTAAACACCAAAAAAGCCTCAGGTGGCTCAAAGAGCAGAGGACTAGCCTTGGGTAGAGAAAGCTAAGGGGCAGCACCCTGGCCAAGGTCACGCCGTAGCCCCACGCGCGCGCACACGCACGCATACACACACACACACACTCACGGTCTTTGAAATATGAGCGGTAGCACTGACTTTCCGCTGCAAACACAATGGCACGCTCCCCTGTGTGCGCGGAGCCCGCGTACCGCGGAAGGACATCAACGCGACCCTCCGCGGGCGACCGTCGTCGGGCCGTGCCGGCCTCCGCGGCCACGGAGCCAGCGAACGTCCCACGGCTCCCGTCCCCGAGTCACGGCCGCGCCTGGGGCAGAAAGGCTTTGCCAGCGCCGCCCGCCCCAGGCAGGTGACCCCGGGCTGCCTGGGCCGCCCCGGGGCCGGGGCCTGGGGGCTCAGCAAAGTCGGCCCACGGCCTCTCCACATAGCCAGGGGCCAAGGGAGGCCACGCAGAGCACCACCCATGCCGGGACACTGGCCCACGGGAGCCTTCCTTCTAGGGAGAGAGAGAGAGAAGAGGGGAGCAAGCGAAGGAAGGAGGGCAGAGGAGAGGAAGGGGAGGGGAGGGGAGAGAGGGACAGGCAGGAAGAGGGGATGGGAGGTGGAGAAGGAGAGAAGGGAGGGGAGGGGAGGGAAGGGGACAGGAGGGGAGGAGTCCCGGGAGCACCGTTCTGTGCGCTTAGCTGGATTACCCACAGCTGCGTAGAAACAGCAGGACGGAACGGTGGTGCGGCTGAGAGAGGAAACCGGGCGGGCCTCGTCCCCATCTGTCCCTCAGACCCAGCCCAGGACTGGGGCACCGGGAACAAGTCGGCTGACCCCCCGGCCCAGTCACGAACCCCCTCCAGAGACGCCCGCCCCCCCGCCAGCCCCCCGCTGCTCCTTCCGCACACAGACCCTCGCTGTAAGTGACAGCAACGGAGTGCTAAGGCCTGCCGCCACCGTGTCCCCTTGTCACCGAGCCCGACATCCTCTCCCGTCCACTAGCTCCGAGCCCAAGGTATCCCACACGCAGGCGTGCACCCTGCGCACGCACACACACACACACACACACACACGGGCTTGTTCCCGGTCTGGGGGACCCCCAGGACTGCACCCACAACCTCGCCATGCCCAGCTCAGCCCCTCTTAGGACACGGTGGCCTCCTCAGGCCCGTCTGCCCACCGGAGGGAGAGGCCAAGGACTCAGTGCCAGGGCAGAGGGGCAGCGGGCCGGGGCAGAACCGCGGCCCAGGCTGCCCTGCAGGGCTCTGAACCTGGGCCCGGGGAGGGAGGGTGTCCTGGAGGGGCAGGCCGCCCCTGGGCACAGCCGGCTGGCAGGGGTTAAGAGCTCCCCAGCTTAGAGGCTGGCGTGAGATACTGCGGGGAAGACACCAGTGGCTCGGGGCAGGGTTCTTGGGTTGCTTTTGACCTGGGATTTCTCACTGTCTCGGATTAAGGAAGCTGGAAGCTCTGCATTCCTGAGGTTTCTCCAATCCCCGGGGGGAAGGCTGGGCTCCCGGCCACCTTTCCCTGGGGAACCTCTCGTGTGTGCGTGTGTGTGTGTGTGTGTGTGTGTGTGTGCGCCCGTGAGCACATAGCTCCTGCACACGGACGTTTCGCTCCTAGGCTGTCCGCTGAGCGCGTCTTGCCCTGCGGTGGCTGCTCGCCTCGTGGGCACTCCTAAAAGATGTGCCCGAGTCCCCGCGACCCCCACCCCGGTGCCCGTGGGGGTGGCCTCTCGTGGAAACGATCTGTACGAGCGGAGTCGAGGTCAGAAGAGGAGGCTGGAGCGGGTAGCCGGGGCGTGCCGAGGGGGGCAGAGGCCCAACCTGGAGAGATGGACCCCCCCCCCCAGCCAACGACACTGAGGAGCCACACCGCAGCCGGGGGGGGGGGGGGCGGGGGGGTCCTGGAGGCCCCGGCCACGCGGCCCTGGAACAACTCGATCTTGGGTTTGAAGCCCCGGTGCAGTCCACGGCCTTTTCCAAAAGCTCTTCTTCTTCATATTGGTTGGTTACACCTTGGCCGTGGCCCTCTTCCATGCCGGGAAGGGACGGGTAACGGGCCGGGCACGGGGAACCACCGAGCGGAAACGCAGTGCCACCGTCCCAGGGACCCCCCAAAACCCACGTGGCTCCGAGCCCCCACCGGGGAGGCCCTGTCCGGCCGACACCGGCTGCTGGAAGTGCAGGCGGGGAGACGGCACCTTGCAGCCGGCAGGGGGCAGCGTGCGCACACCTCTGCTCCCGCTGGGCCTGGAGCAGGGCGGCCTCACTCCGTGGCTTGCTCAGCCACCTGCCATCACCCCCACCTTCCGGTGGGGGGCGCCCTCCGCCTTGCTCCACCCTGCCCTGCCCTGCACTGCCACAATAAAAGAGGCGATCCATCTTGGTTTTTAGTACAAGTCGACCCTGCTTTGGAAGGTCGGGAACCTCAAACCCTGCTTCCTGGGGTCTGCGTCAGAGTTGCAGAGCGGAGAGTGGAGTCTAGGGGCTGTCGAGGGACCGGGGGGGGGGGGGGCCGCCGGGACGTGGAGGGGGTTCAGCCCCCACAGGGACAGGAACGGCCGTCCAGGGACACTGGTCACCGAGCTGGATGGTTCTCGCGGCACGCGCGTGTGCTCGTGAGCACACACACACCCAGGCTGGCCACCCCCGCGCGTGTGCACGCACGAGCACACACACACACACACCCAGGCTGGCCAGCCAGCGACGGTGACGATGCCCACAGTGCCCACACCACGGCCATCCCTCCAGAGCAGGCCTGGAGCGCGCGAATGGCCTCCACGCGGCTCCACCCTGGTAAGCGAGTCCCGCCCTCCCTGCCGGGCCGCCGGGCCGCCCGGTCTCCCGGTCTCCTGGGTGGCGGCGTGGGCCCCTGGCCCGGCTGCTCTCAGCCTGGGAACAAGCCCGAGCACCCCAGCTGGGGCCTGGCCCCGCGTGGCTCTCCGGGACCGGAAGTGGGAAGAGAGGCCAAGGCCCCAGGGAGCCCGGAGCGGAGACGGCGAGGCTCTGGGCGGGGCCCCGGGTGCTCTGGGGACATCCCGTATGTGCAGAATGGAACCATGCGTCCCATTCCTGTCCGTTACTGTGAATGAGCCCACGCTTCCTCTTCATTCACTCATTCATTCATTCATTCATTCATTCACTCCCTCGGCAAGTTCCCCCTGGGTCCCTCCTGTACCCCAGACGCAGAGCCGAATGCCCAGCGGTGACGGCTCACGCCTGACCTCCGTGCTGGCGGACGCTAGGAGGCCACCCCCCGCCCCCAGAACACAGGACAAGAGAAGCCAGGGCCCCAGAGGGGGAGGGGGAGGGGGAGGGAGCGGCGTGTCGGCCACAGCAAAAGCTGGAAGTGGCGCTGTGGCTCAAGTGGCAGAACGCTAGCCTTGAGCAAAAACGTTCAGGGGCAGCGCCCAGGCCCTGAGTTCAAGCCCAGTGCCAGCACACACACACACACACACACACACACACACACACACACACACACCACAGAGCTTTGTACATGAAGGTTTGGATGCCCGGGGCCCGCCCGCCTGCGGCCGCCGACGAAAAAGAGGAATAGGCCGCGCACACACAGAAGGAAAGGGGGACCCAAGATGGCGGAGCGGGGACAGGGTCACCCTGAGCGCTCTCTGACGCAGCAGCGAACAAACCGGACACGGTCGGAGCCGGGGCCCCTGCCAGGGAGGTTCAAACTCGCGCGTCGACCAGCGGGGAGCAAACGCGGGGGCTGCGGCAGCCGCAGACACCAGCCCCAGCCCGGCCCGGGGACGGCCGGCAGGACCCCCGCACCGGCACAGATGAACCCCAGGAGCAGCACGCAGTCTTGGGGGGGGGGCCGAAACCCAGGCACTGCCTCTCCCGGAAGCTCTCCGAGGGTCTCCACACGCTGTCCTTCTCCCACGGTGTGTATCTTTGGCTTCCTCATCACATATCAGATAACTGTGAGTAGATTGCTTTATTTCCAGGTCGTCTTCTAGTCTGTTCCACTGATTTCAGGTCTATTTTTGTGCCCGCACCAAGCTGTTTCGTTATTCTAGCTCTGTGGTAGTGCTTGGGGTCGGGGATTGCGATGCCACCGGCATGGCGTTGCATTTGTAGATCGCCTTTGGCGGGGCAGCCATTTTCACGTGATTAATTCTACCTACCCGCGAACACGGAAGGTCGCTCCGCCTCCCCGTGCCGTCTTCTCTTTCTTTCTTCAGGTTTTTAGTGTTCATTGTAGAGGTCTCTTGCTCCCTCGGTGAGGTCTAATCCTAAATTATATTGGGGGGCTACTGAAAATACGGTTGTTCTCCTGATTCCCATTCTGCTTGTGCGTGGTTGGTTTACCGAAAGGCTACTGACTTTTGTGGGTTAATTTCGAACCCTGCTGCTTGGGTTACTGCTCAGCGGGAGGGACTTGGGGAAGGAGTGTTTCAGGTCACGTTGTCTGCAAATAGAGGTCGTTTGGCTTCTTTCCCTACGCAAATCCCCCTTTGTGTCTTTTCCTGGCCTTATTGCTCTGGCTAGGAATTCCAGAACCACAGGGAAGAGACCCCAGAATGTGACAGCGCTGCCTTGGTCCGGGCTCCTCGCTCAGTTACGTGGCAGCTTCCCTGCCTGGAGGAGGCCCTCGCGGTTGGGCTGTCAATGGCAAGCGTGGCCTCAGGCCACGTTCTCGGGTGCCAGGCAGCCATGCACGTGGGGGAGGAAGGAGGCGGTCACACGAGTCCCCGCTCTGGAGACGAGGCCCACTCCTGCCCCCCGGACACAGGCAGGGAGGGAGGCAGGGCGGCCGGGGCTGTGTGCTCAGCTGGGCTCCGATAGGTAGCCATTTTAAAGCTACTGTGTCTTACCTAGCCACCAGGGGCTCGCCCCTGTCATCCTACCTACTCAGGAGGCTGAGATCTGAGGATCACAGTTCAAATCCAGCCCAGGCAGGGAAGTCTGTGAGACTCTTACCTCCAATGAACCAGAAGTGGAGGCGTGTGCCCCAGGAAGCAGGAAAAAAAAGCTAAGTACCAGTGCGCAGGCCCTGAGTTCAAGTCCCACTACTGACATCAAAAGCAAGTAAAATTCAGCGAATCGTGACTTGCAGAAGCCTCGTCTGCAGAATGAGCGTGCTGCCGATGTACTTATTTTGCATAAAGAGAAGTCGCAGCCCGGGGAGGTGGGTGCGCACGCGTGGCCGCACCTCGTGGACGTGGCGGCTGGGTTCACAGCCCCGGGTCAGCTGTGGGGGGGGGGGGGGGTACCTCGTCCTCACCCCTGTGAATCAGATCTGCAGCGGCGGCCGGGCCTGGCAGTGGGGGCTGACAGCTGGCTAATCCTTCTGCGAAGCTGGCCGGTGTCCGGTTCGTCCGTTCATCCTCCAGAGCCCTGGGGTGACTCACCAGGCTTTGCCCCAGAGGCGTGTGCGTGTGCGTGTGCGTGTGTGTGTGCGTGTGCGCGTGCGGGAGGAGCTCGCCCGCCCTCCCGTCCCGGGCCCTGCATGCAGCCCGGAGCCCCGGCCGCGGCTGGGATTTCCAGGCCCGGGGTTTCCCTCCGTGCGGTTCCCCAGCGGCCGCAGGCCCCAGGGCCAGAGGTGGTGGTGGTGCGGTCTCAGCAGCAGCGTCCTAGCGATTCAGATCCTTGTGCCATCGCCGGCCCGAGTCACCGCCGTCCCCACCGCCGTTTGCGGCCCCCAGAGTCCATTTCTCCACCCATCTCCATTGGCCATCTCCAATCGCGTTCCCTACAGCTCGGTGCGTGCTCCTGCCCCTGGAGGGCGGGGTGGGGAGGGCCGCGGAGGAGGGGCGGCCGCCTGCTCTCCCCCTGTGCCCGGGAGGGCCGCTGCAGGCCCGGAGCGGGGTACAGGCCGCCCGGCCGCACAGGCCTCCTTCACCTCTCAGCCTTCACTTGCTGCCTCCAAGCGGCACTGGAGACCCGTCCGCACCCCACCTTAGCGCTGCTCCTCCTGCCTGGCTCTCGGGACTGGACCGATGGCTGGTAAAATCAGGCTCCGCTCCTACGAATGTTCTGGTTTTATGCCACTTGTCAGACGAGGGGGTAATCACAGGCCTGTGCCCCTGATGAGAGGGACCCGTGAGCAGGCAGGAGAAGGGAGAGAGTGGCCCCCAAAGCCCCCGGCTCCCAAGGACTGCCAGCCCGAGATGGGGGCAGGGCCAAGCAGAGCGGCAGCCGGGAACCACGCCGCCCTGCTCCTAGCCTGCCTGGAGCTCCTGAGCACTCCAGCCCCCTCGGTCACCCTGCTCCCCTACCCCGCTGCCGGCCTGGGTCAGCTGCTCCTTCCTATTCACCATACCCAAGCTTATCCATCTGTCTACCATTCATTCGCCCACCATTCACTTATCATCCATTCAGTATCCATCATGCATCTACCAGCATCCACCCATCCATACGCCCACCCATCCATCCACCATCCATCCACCCATCCACCTACCATCATCCACCCATCCATACACCCACCCATCCATCCACCATCCATCCACCCATACACCCATACACCCACCCACACACCCATCCATCCATCCATCCACCCATCTACCCATCCACCCATCCATACACCCACCCACACACCCATCCATCCATCCACCCATCTACCCATCCACCAATCCATCCACCCACCCACCCACCCACCCACACACCCATCCACCCACCCATCCACCCACCCACCCACCCATCCATCCATCCACCCATCCATCCATCCACCCATCCATCCATTCACCCATCCACCCACCCACCCACCCATCCACCCACCCATCCACCCATCCATCCACCCATCCACCCACCATCATCCACCCATCCATACACCCATCCATCCATCCACCCATCCATCCACCATCCATACACCCATCCATACACCCACCCATCCATCCACCCATCCATCCACCATCCATACACCCATACACCCATCCATCCATCTACACACCCATATACCCATACACCCACCCATACACCCACCTATACACCCATCCATCCACCCGCCCACCCATCCATCCACCCATCCATCCACCCACCAATCCATCATCCATCCACCCACCCATCCACCCATCCATCCACCCACCCATCCATTCACCCACCACCCATCCACCCATCCATCCACCCACCCACCCACCCATCATCCATCCATCTACCCACTCACCCATCCATCCACCCACCCATCCATCCACCCACCATCCATCCACCCATCCACCAATCCATCCACCCACCCACCCACCCATCCATCCATCCACCCACCCATCCACCCACCCACTCACCCACCCATCCACCCACCCACCCACACACCCATCCACCCACCCATCCACCCATCCACCCACCCATCCACCCCCCCACCCACCCACCCATCCACCATCTACTCACTGTTGGTCATCCATAAATCCACCCTCGCTCATTCACCCATCCATTCATTCCCACCCATCCATCCATCCACCATCATCTGTCCAGCTTCCACGGACTCATCATTCAGCCACCATCCATCCGTCTCACAGAAAAGTATGCCAAGGGCCACGCTGGTCCCTGGAACAGACTCTTTCTAGACCAGACACTTGCCCTGTGGCACCGTGGCGTCAGGGAAGCAGACAGACAGGGCAGGTTTGGTGGGGGCCGTGCATGTTTGCCGTGGGGGGCAGGAGCATCCGGAGACCTGCCTCTGCGTTCCCCCGGCCCTCACCTGCTCGGCAGCCGGGGGAGGCTCGCGGCCTCGGGCTCCGGGATTAGCGGCCCTGGGCCCGTCCCCACGGGTCCTCCCCACGGCCACTGCGGGTGAAGAATGCGCTGCGTTTTTCTTGTTTCGATAGAGGGACAAAGGGCGCTTCGGGAGCCAAGACACCGACCGGGCCTCTGCATCTGGCTCCCCCGGGGGCCTTCCTGGCTGCTGGCCCGCGGCCTGGGGGTGGGAGCTGTTTCACCCCTGACTCAGGCCTGAGGAACGCCGCGCTGCCCACCTCCGTCCCGGCCTGGCGAGCCCTCAGCCCTGACCCCGAGGCGGCAAGCCCTCCGTGAAGGGCCCGCCCTGCTCCGAGGGCGGGGGGAGGGGAGGGCAGCCCCGTCCTGGGGCGAACTCTCACCTCCCCATCCTGAGTTCAGCCCCTCCCACGTCCCACTTCGCTAGAGCAAATGACTCAGAAGGAGCCAGGGACAGCCCCCCCCCCCCCCCCGTGGGCGAGCCTCGGCACCGCTCTGGGCCTCGCGGCCTCGCTGTTACGCGGTGGCCAGGCTAACGCACCTCCGCTCTCCTCGATGGGCGCTCTGTGCCCCGGGAGACAGGCACCGCGGGGCTGCAGGCTGTTATTAGAGGTAATTGGGCCCGCAGTCATCAGAGAAACCTTCAAAGGAGCCAGACCCAGCTTCCCGCTCCCTCTCTCTCTTCCCCCCTCGACCTCGCTCTCGCTGTCTCTCCCACCCCCTCCCCCTCACGTCCTCGCTGGTGACCGCTCGCCCGGTGTGCGGCCTCTTCCCTGAAGGAGCTCAGACAGCCGGGACGGGCGATGACACCGAGCCCCAGCCCCGAGCCGCCAGGCATGATGGTCCACCCTCCCTTCCTTCTCCACGCCCTCCGCTCACCTTCCACCCCCCAGCCGCCCGCTCAGCTATCCACCCCACCCCCACACGTCAACCGACCCATGCACCCCCACCCACTCGTCCTGCCGTTCACCCACTCAGTCACCCACGAATCCAGCCAGCCACCCATTGACTCATCCATACACCTGTCCACTCACCCATCCCTAATTCATCTGTCCCTCCATCATCCATTCATCGTCCACGCATCTCCTCCACCCAATCCTCCACCCGCCCAACGCCGGCTCCCCCTTTGCTCTTCTGTGAGTGTGAAGTGGAGGACAGGGTTGGGAGTTGACCCCCAAGACTCCGTCACTGCCCCCGACCTCGTGCTGGGGACATCGCGAGGAGGGAGCGGAGGGTGAAGCAGCTTCCTGCTCTGGAACTTTCCAGCTCCTCTCCTGTGACCCACAGTGGGATCCCAGGACTTCCCAGGGTCTCGGACACAGACTGAGCTCAGAAAGGCACCGGGTGCTCAGGGTGCTCCCGGCAAGGCCAGCCTTGGATCTTGGAGGGACTTGCTGACAACGCCCCATCTCTGGGCCCGGCCCTCTGGGGTCCTGGCCAGCGCCGGGAGAACATACCGGCCAATTCCACGGTGTTTGAGAGTCCAGGCTCCAGAGGCCAGAAGGCAGGAGGCCGCCAACACCGGAGCCCGCTGCTGCGCCGGCCACACCAGCATGGAGGCCACAAGACAATTCCCTTCTCGCCCGAGAGCCCCGTCCTGCTTTCCAACCGGGGGGACACGGCAGACGCCCCGGAGGAGCAGCGGGAGACTTCCAGGCTGCCCCCCCCCCCCCCCGCCGAGGCGAGAGCTGGGGTTAGGGCCAGGCCAGCCCGAGCGTCCCAAGCCAACCTGAGCGCCAGCCGGGCGGCCTTCCTCGGCGCCTGGGCTCCCGTGCTACCGGGCGGTCGGAACCCGAGGATCCGGCGTTCAAAGTCGCTCGAGGCAGGAGAGTCCACGAGTCTCTTATCTCCAATTAGTCACAGAAAGCCAGAAGGAGAGCTGTGGGTTCGGCGGTAGAGCACCAGCCTTAAGCAAAGGAGCTCAGAGGCAGCGTCCGGGCCCCCAAGTTCAAGCCCCCGTATCAGCACCAAAACAACAACAACAACGATGAAAGACTGACATTTCACCGTTTAGCCCTCCTTAATCTCCGTAGCTCCGCCTACAAATCAAATCATCTTGTTTGTGAAGCCGGGGTGGGGGGGGGGATTTCGGTATCACTTGCAAGGGGGTCTTAATTTGATTAGTTGGAGCAAACGGATTCAAACTGCTGATCAGCCACATTTACAAACCTGATCAGTCAGACTCCCTCAAACACACTCAATGGCATCTTCACCACTGCCCTTGTAAATGACCTTGAAGAGCTGTAAGAGGCCCTAGCCGCTCGCTGTGGGCTACCTCATCCTCAAGCGTGTACCTCCAGCTCAGCCCCAGAGGAAGCCCGCGCCCGAAGGTCCCTGTGCTTGGGGACTTGCGAAGGGGCGGGCGGTCAGCGCTCCCCCCAAGGGTGGCCGCGTCCTACCAGCTGCAGCCTCGCAGCCAAGGTGGACGGCGGAGCGGTTTCGCTAACATCTCGCGTGCAAAGTAGGCCAGCCGCCGGGCCGACGTCCCTTCTGCAGCCTGGCACAAATAGGGAGCTGGTGTGGCTCAGGCCCGGCCATCCCAGCTGCTCAGGAGGCGGAGATCTCGGGATCGCTGTGTGAAGCTTGAAAGGATCTGTCCCCGCCATCGCGGAGATAGTCAGGGGCAGGAGAAGGAGGCTCATAAGCAGGTTTATTAGTGGGGCCGTAGCTCCCTCGGGCGGGGGAGCAATATGGCGTCTGCACCTTACCCGGGTGGCAGCTTCTATAGCTGTGGGGGCTAACGCTGAAGGGGAAGTAGGTAGATCGGAAGGGCGAGTGGGACTGGCCCATGGTGGCCCCAAGGCAGGGAGTCCAGGGACCGGAGGAGCTGAGGACCTGAGGTGGGGGAAATACCAACAAAGCTGACCCTGGCGAGGAAGTCCGGAGAGGCCGGCGGGGCTGCTAGGCCTGGGAAGGCTGGGGGAGGAGGGGAGACCCGCGTAGCGCCCCGTGGTGAGGGGGCCAGAGCCCACCTTCCCGCCCCTGGGGGCAGGTCCTGGTGGGCGGGCCTTGCTCGTCACCCTCCCCTTCTCTCCCTCCTCCTCTTCCGCAGTCACAGAGGAGGCTGGTCCAGATCCCCCCCCCCCCCCCGCGCCCCGCTTCTGTCCGGGGGCCTCCGCATCACTCTGATGGGCCTGTAATTAAGTTTATTGTAATGACGGCTTGGATTTATAGCGTGCCCGGCCCCACGAAACACTTAGTTCTCACGCCAAATCCTCCTGAGGTTTGGGGAGGAGGCCGGGAAGGATTAATTGACTATTAGTGTTGAGGAAACTGAGGCACGGGTAGGTCCAGAGACTCATCCCGGGCACGAAGGGGTTAAAGCGGCAGAAGGAAACCAGGTTTGGAGGTACAGGCGTGATCGGATCCGTGAACCCCAACGCAGCAGCAACATTCCAAGAGGGAACTGTCCGAGCCAGGCACCGGTGGCTCATGCCTGTCATCCCAGCCATGCGGGAAGCCGAAGCTCTGAGGATCCGTGGTTCAAAGCCAGCCCCGGCAGCTAAGTCCATGAGGCTTTGTATCTCAAATAAAGCTGGAAGTAGAGCAGTGGCTCACGTGGTAGAGCCATCGGCCTTGGGCGAAATAGCTAGGCCCTGAGTTCAAGCCCCAATACCAGCATAACAGAGGGGCGGAGAGAGAGAGAGAGTTGGAGGCTTGGCTCAATTGGTAGCATGCCAAGCACTGAGCCAAGTATTAAGTGCTGAGTTCGGGTCCCGGGCTCTTCCGCTGGTAACCGCTGGGGGACGGCAGCGGCGGCAGGCCTGCGGAGGCGGCGGGGCCGTGGCGGGCCTCGGGGGCTGGCCCGACCCGGGGCACGGCGGAGGGGGCCTCGCCCCTCGTCCCCGGGGGTCGCGGGGAGCCCCCTCCGTCGGGGCAGCCGGGCCCTGCGGGCGCCGAGTCTCTCCGGCGCGCTGGCGGAGGCGCAGGACGCGCACGGTGTAGCCGACCGGGGCTCCGCGCGCGCCCCCAGCCCACGCGCTCTTTCCAACCCAGCTGGGGCGGGCCAGCCCTTGGGGGGGGGAGGGGAGGGAGGGCGGGCGGAGCGCCCCGGCCACGCTGGCTCTTCCGCCCCTCTCTCGTGCAGGTTCAGGTCCAGTCCTGCACCTACACGCCGGAACGGCCCCGCTGACCGGCCAGCGCCCGCCTAATGCGGGCGTTATCAGATGCCCCAAACAGAAAAGCCAATTAAGTGAATTTGCATAATGGCTTAATTTTCACCCAAGTCACTCAACCGAAGCAAGCCTTTTGAACACTGGCTCTGTGAAGTGTGTCGTCATCTGTTGTTGTTTTGGGAAATGCACTAGGTGGATGTAAATTCACTTAAATATCAGCACTGCTGACGTCACTGTGTTTTTCTGGTGATTATACATATTATTATATTATGTTATTATACGTATTATGTTATATATGTGCAGCATTAGGGTAAAAACATGTTTTCATTAAATCAAGGAAGTATGGGGGGGCTGGGGATATGGCCTAGTGGTAGAGTGCTCGCCTCGTATACATGAGGCCCTGGGTTCGATTCCTCAGCACCACATATACAGAAAACGGCCAGAAGTTGTCGGGGCCTCTGAGGACCCCTTCCCCCCTATCTCCCGGGGAAATGCCTGAACCTCAAATTATGAAAGAAACTCCGCCCTGCCCCTCATACCGGCAGAAGGAGTAAGGTGTGTCCTTGCCGACTGCTCTAAGCTGAAGTGGGATGCCGAAATCCCTTCCTCGGCCCCCCATAATGTGTCAGGAGCCGCAGGACAAAGATGTCGGGGAGACAGTTGGATGGTTGAATGGGGCTCCAAGGATTTAATTGGGAGGGAGGTTTATATAGCGGTCATTGCGGGGAAAAGAGGGGGACTGGCCAAAGGGCCACTCATAGGCTAAAGACTGTGTCCATCAGGTGATGTCATGAAACTTCCTTTGTGGGCTGGACAACCCCCATCATGGTGGCACGCACGTGTCTGCCTCCCCTAGGGGCGGAAGGTGGGAGTGGCTAGCCCCAACACTGTCCCAGGGCTGGGGGAAGGGCAGCGTCTCGGGAGATCTTGTTGCCCTTCCCCCACCAAGGCCAAAACTGAGTCCCCAACAAGAAGTGGCGCCGTGGCTCAAGTGGCAGAGTGCCAGCCTTGAGCAAAAAGAAGCCAGGGACAGTGCTCAGGCCCTGAGTCCAAGGCCCAGGACTGGCAAAAAAAAAGGAAGAAAGAAAGGAAGAAAGAAAGAAAGAAAGAAAGAAAGAAAGAAAGAAAGAAAGAAAGAAAGAAAGAAAGAAAGAAAGAAAGAAAGGAAGGAAGGAAGGAAGAAAGGAAGGAAGGAAGGAAGGAAGGAAGGAAGGAAGGAAGGAAGGAAGGAAGGAAGGAAGGAAGAAAGGGAGAAAGTATGGGGCAGAAGCACATATTACATTGGAAGGGAAGGTGTGGTTCACGTGGTAGAGCACCAGCCTTGAGCAGAAAAGGCCCAGTAAGATTGGGAGGTCCTGAGTTCAAGCCCTAGTAACAGCACAAATAGAAAGCATATTAACAGATATAAACAAATCTTAAACGGCGACCTACCTATAATTGAAATTAAGGTTGAAGAAATCGAAGCTTATGAACCTATTTTTACAGATTACATTCTGTGATGGCGTTCATAGCGATCAAGTACTTAATCGGGTGTCCGTTACTGGTCGGAAGGTAGAACTGTATGGCCATTGTGGAAAAGCCACTTCCATAGCTCACACAATTGTGTACGTGCGTGTGTGTGCGTGTGTGCGTGTGAGAGAGAGAGAGAGAGAGAGAGAGAGAGAGAGAGAGAGAGAGGGAGGGAGAGATCAGCTCCTCTAGGTTAAGGGCATATTTTGTTCCCAGTTGGAACGTATTCTTTAATGTTTGCATTGCTGTCTATTTGTCCTATGATGAGGTGTCATGTTTCCCCGCCTGTGGAACACGTTCACCCCTCTGTCACATCCCGCCCCGTGCTCCCCACTCTCCTCCCGCGTTTCAAACAGCCCTCGGTGGATTTCGCGAGGCGTTCATCCTCTTTCCTAAGACACAAGCAAACTCAAGGGCTGGCCTCCGCCCTTCGGGCCAGCACTCGACCCCTTCGAGCCACGGCTCCGCGTCTGTTTTCCTGGTCTTGGTTGGAGATGGCGTTTTCATGGACTTTCCTGTCCGGGCTGGCTTTGAACTGCCTCCTCAGCCGCTAGGATGACAGGCGTGAAGCCTCTTTACCCTGCCTTACCCCCTCCTACGAGGCCCCTCTTCTACCCTGACCCATCTCCATTTTAGGTCTGCGCTCCACGAAGCGTGAGAAAGGGCGCTGCTTGGCTGTTTGCGCTGGACGCTCCCTCCCCGTGATGCCCTCCCGTTCCACCCGTTATCCCGGAGGTGACCTGACTCCGGTGTTCTTCGCGGCTGGTTCCCGGTCAATGGGATGGAGGGCCGGTGACATCATGGGGCGGAGCCTGAGGAGGGAAGTAGCCCTTCCCAGAGGGAGCGCCTGGCTCCCGGGCCGGGTGGCCTCCGGCGGGACCCGGCGCCCTGCGGCGGGCTGGGCTACCGAGCCCGCTGACCGGAAGATGGCTTCTTCCACGGGGCCACACTGGAATTCCTTTGGCACAAGGCAGAAAGAATGCCAGCCATGGGGGTGGGGGGGGCGAGGCCCCGAGAGTCCCCTTTCCTTCCCCAGGGAGGGCAGGAGGGCGGTGAGGAGTGGAAGGAAGGGGTGGGCTGCCAGCCCCACCTCCCGGCGGGTTTCCCTGGCTGAGCTGCATCGGGGGCCATTCCCCTGTGCATCTCGTAGCTCTTCTTCCCCCAGCTCGCTGCAGCCCACGCTCCTTACGTCTCCTTACGTCTCCTTACGTCTCCTTACGTCTCCTTACGTCTCCTTACGGCCTTCTGAACCGCATTCACCAGCGCCGGCCGCCGGCAGGAGTCTGAAGGCTGAAGCAAGGGTACGAGGTCAGCGAGGGGGTTCGTTCATTGTCTGGTGCGGCTGGGTATCGAGACAAGGCCTCACCGCAGCGCACCGGCCGGACGCAGACGGCCCGGGCTCCGGCGATCCTCACGTCCCAGCCTGAGCCCACGGGCCTGCCCGGAGGGGCTCCGCCTGCTCCCGGCCTGCGGCTCCCTTGGCCCTCGATCTCAGCGCGTCCGGGGTTCTGGGCTGCAGCGTTCCTCCCGCGCGTCTGGCGTCGGGCAGAGGACGCCGGGAGCCGGCGCGGAGGTGGGGTGCTCAGAGTCTCGGTGGCTTCCCCAAGCGCACCCGCTTTTCCTCCGCTCGCCTGTGTGTGTGTGTGTGTGTGTGTGTGTGTGTAAGCCGGCCTCCAGGGCCCGACGGCCTGACCCACCATGCTTCCTGGGCGTCCGTCCTCCGCACCTCTCTGTCTGGAAAGCCTAGCTGGGCGCCGGTGGCCCACGTCTGTAATCTCAGCTCCTCAGGAAGCCAAGATCTGGGGGTTGTGGTTCAAAGCCAGCCTAGGCAGGACAGTCCACGAGACTCCTTATCTGTAATCGACGACTCCTACCACAGAACAGAAACAAAACCCCGAGCCCCCCAACACCCGCAGAGACCGTGAACACCGCACGCGCGTGCTCGGCCGCGGCCCTGCGCGTCCGTCCCCGCCTCCCCGCCTCGGTCACTGAACTCAGGGGGGCGCAGCCCACGCGGAGCCGGGAGGGGGCGGGGGGGAGGGGGGAAGGAGGCGGCGGGAGGGCGGGAAAGGCGTTCACCACCCGCTTTTCCTGATCAGGGAAGGGAGGCGCGGGCGCACAGGAGCCAATTGTGCACCGTGCGGGGAGAGCGCCACCCCGGCGCACAAAGCCCGGGGGGAAGAAGCGCAGAAAGCCGTGGCAGTCCTCCAGGGGGCCGGGCCGGTCTTGCCGGACGTGCCCGGTGTCCCCACAGACGCCGTGGGGTGCCAGGCCTCTGCCATTCACCCCCCACCCCACCCACGAGAGAGAAATCGGAAACCGAGGCTGGAGGAAGGGGGTTTTCCAGGGCGCGCCCCCCGAGTCCGCTGTCTTCCGTGGGCCTGGGGCGGAGCCGGCAGCGGCCCCTGCGGGTCCCGGGGCCCTGGGTCCGGCTCCCGGTCGCGGTAAACGTGAGCCGCGGTGTCCTGGCCGGCGGCGTGGCCTGCACACCGCGGGGCTGGAGCAGGAAGCGATTTCACCTGTCGGGGCCCAGCCCGGCAGCGCCCAGCGCGGATCCGCCCTCCCACGCCAAGAATGCGGGCGAGCAGGTTGATCCAGAGGGTGCTGGCCGGGTCTCCCTGGGGCAGGGTGAGCGGACACACGCGCGCACACACGCACACACACGCACACACACACACGCACACACACACGCACACACACCCCGCCCGGAACAAGGGGCCTGAAGGCTGAGGGAAAGCTGGACTTCCCGCTGACCGCAGCTCCCGTCCGGAACATTCCAAAGTGGCGGTGGGAAGCCGTCGCGCGAGGAACCTCGGGAAGGAGAGCACGAGGATCACGAGGCCGATCCGCTGGGTTCTGTCCGGCCGTGCATGTTTCTTTCAAATGTAAACGTGGTACCTTCAGACATCTTTGAATTTTTTTTTTAATTATAAAGGTGACGTACAGAGGAACTACAGTTGCCTACGTCGGGTGAAGGTGACGTTTGTTTTTGCACACTGTCACCCCTTCCCTAGATCTCTCCCAGTTTTTCCCTTCCACCACCGCCCCCCCGCCCCCCCATAAGTGGTACGGCTCATTTTCAACGTAGTGAGCCCCACGGCTGCAATTGTTTACCCTTTGTCCCTCCATTTCTGCGTACCCACTTACCCTCTCAAAGACATGTAAACGAACACGCAGAACAAATGGAAGGCAAGAGCAATAAAGCACCTCTCGTTTCCATCTCCTGGAGTTCGTTTTGATCGGTATTATTTTATTCTTTTTTTGGCCAGTCCTGGGCCTTGAACTCAGGGCCTGAGCACCGTCCCTGGCTTCTTTTTGCTCAAGGCTAGCACTCTGCCACTTGAGTCACAGCGCCACTTCTAGCCGTTTTCTGTATATGTGGTGCTGGGGATTCGAACCCAGGGCCTCATGTATATGAGGCAAGCACTCTTGCCACTAGGCCATATCCCCAGCCCTGATCGGTATTATTTTATAGGATCGGGTGCACGCAGGCGTTGTACCTTTCTGTTCCTCCTTTGGTCTCAGTGTATACAAGTGCCTGGGTGCTGTGATTTATCATGTCCCAGTGTATCTTCACCTCAGTTCTACATGGGAGAAAACATGCGCACCTTTGGTCTCTGAGCTTGGGCCGTGGGTTCTTAACTCCGCATATCTATCCACAGAGACGATTACATAAAACTAAAAAGCAGCACGGGGCGGGGAGGGCTGGCAGGGGAGGAGGGCATGGAGTAAGTAGTGAAACACTCGCCTACCGAGCAAACCGCAGCACCACGATAATCTGTAAAAAAAAAAAAAAAAAAAATCAAGAAATAGCTTCTGCACAGCAAAAACAACAATCAGGTTTAGAAGTGTGACTCAATGGTAGAATGCTTGCCTAGCAAGTTCAGGAGCCTTGCACAATGCACAACAAATAAACAAAGATAAGCAACAAATACAGTTACCGGAAAACCTACAGAATGGGACTAAATCTTTGCCAGATGTTTATCTGACAAGAGATTAATATTCAAATCATATAAAAAGAACTTTAAAAAGTAAATGCCCAAGCAACCAATAATCTAATCAAGAATTGGGGAGCATGAACTACACAGACATTATTCAAATAAGGAAGTACAAATGGTCGATAAGCACAAGAAGAATGCTCAGCAACCTTAGTCATGGGGGAAATGCAAGTTGAAAGTGCATTGAGAAGCTATTCTATCTCATGCCTCATCAGGAACACAAACAACTGGGCTAGGCTTGGTGGTGTAATCTCAGTTGGGCAGAAGTGAAGGTAGGAGGGTGGGTAAGAGGATCACACCATCTGAGCCGGATCCCAGGCAAAGAATGTGAGACCAAGCCAGGTACGGGTGGTTCCTGCCTATAAGCCTAGCTACTCAGATCTGAGGATCGCGGTTCAAAGCCAGCCCCGGCAGGAAAGTCCATGAGACTCTTATCTCCAATGAACCACCAGAAAACCAGAAGTGGCTCTGTGGCTCAAAGTGGTGGAGTGCTAGCCTTGAGCTGAAGAGCTCAGGGACAGCGCCCAGGCCCAGAGATCAAGCCTCCTGACCCACCAAAAAAAAAAGAGTGACACCGTATCAGAAAAGTTACCTAAAACAGAAGAGGCTGGGCGTGCAGCCCAAGGAGAAGAGCAACTGCCTAGCAAGTACAAAGCTCTGAACTCAAGCCTAGAACCAGGGAGCAAAGGAGGGAGGGAGGGAGGAAATAATAAATGCAGGGGAACCCTTATAGACTGTCAGTGGGAATGTAAATTAGTGCAGCCACTATGGAAATCAGCGCGGAGATTCCCAAGAATTAGAAACAGGATTTCCACAGTCCAGCCCTATCACCTCCGGTATATGGCCCAAAATAAGCAAAGTCGCTCTCTGTAAGTCACCTGCACGCACCTGTGTTCTGTTCACAATAGCTAAGTTGCAGCACCAGCCCGTCAGCACGTGAATGGATAAAGGACATGAGGTCTAGGCGCACGCTGGAATCTTACCGTGTCGTTAAGAGGAATATTTGCTAGGAAATGGCTGGAACTGAGACCGCCGTGTTAAGCACAATTAGAGTCCTCGTAAGAGACAAGGATCACAGGTTTCATTCCTCTCATGTTGGAAACTGTGAAAACCAAGGGAAAGTGTACCCCACCCCCAGCTCCCAGAAACGATAGGGCTTGTAAAAATTCACTGTCTCAGACTTTACGCTTAGCTTCTCTACAACTCCATTTCGGTGACTCCATGCTAGAGGGCTGCACCCCCACCCGTGAGACTAGTTCCTTGTAGTCTGACATTTAGAAATATAGGGAGCCCTTGTTCCTCTCTGTATCTAGGTAGCAACCATAGTAGCAGTTACAGCAATGCCATGGCGACTGTCGGGTTGGTCCACGTACGATTGAGTACTGGATTGTTTCAGCCCGCTCATGCTTGCTCAGTTGATATTAGGGGAACACGGTAACAATTGTTCAAATGAAGTTGATATTCGGTCAGCCCGACCGCGTGATTCTGCTTCTGTAAACCGCGTGCTCAACCCGTTTGTGACTTGCTCTGCCCCTGCGTTGACCGCTTGCGTCTGTGCTACGTGATCACCTGCGGTTGAATGCATAGCTGCTAGCTCTAAAGTAAGCAAGGAGCAAGGGGGAAGTGTCCAGGCAGGAAGAGGAAGGGGGCACTTCCACCTCTGGTGGGGGGACCCAGCAGAGACCCCGGGAGCAAGGACACGGACTCAGCCCTGGAGAGCTGGAAGGAGTGTCATTGGACAGCAAAGTTCAGAGTCGCTCCCACGAGCTCCGCGTGGATCTGGAGCTGCACTGCGGGGCAGGGTTCATGCTGGGCGGGGGGGGGGGGGGAGGGAGGGGACCCGGGGAGGCAGGGGGGGCGGGGGAGAAGCTCCCACGCTCTCCCCCTGGAGAGCTGGGGCTCCGCATGGCGGGGTGCAGAGTGGATCCCGCCTTCCCCGGGAAGAACAGTGACCCCCGGCCTCCCCCCCCCACCCAGGACTCAGTGAGCGAGACCCCCCTCCCCCCCCGCCCTCCTGCCGGCCTCAGGCAGGAGGGGGGTCCACCCCACGGGAGGCGCCTGGGTCAGTGTGCACGCGCGTGCGCGGGCCTCGTGTGCCCGTGTGCGTGGCAAGGGAAAGGGCGTGCGCGTGGAGGTGTGCGTGCCCCACGCGTGGGGCGGGGGGCGTGGCGCGGGGGAGGAGGAGCCGTGAGCACAGGCAGAGCACTGGGATGATGATGTGATGTCCGGAGCCTCTGACGCCGTCTTGACACTTTAAGGAAAGCCGAGAAAAACCTCACGCACCCCAAAGGCCCCGGTGTCCGCGAGGCCGGCATGGCTTCCGCCTCGGAAACGTAGCGCTCCTGCGGTTTGTGGGCTCGGGGCCAGGGAGCCAGCTTGCGCGTTCTGCTCCCGGCCCTGAGTCATTCTGCTAGAATTCTGGCTCCGAGAGAGACCTGCCCCGACGCCTTCCTACCGAGGGGTTGTAAACGAACACCTCGCTCCTTGAGACTCCCTCGCCGCGCCGTTCCCACGGGGCCCTAATCTCGTCGCCATGGAGACCGGGCACCTGCCGCGGCGGAGGAATGTGAGGTGGGTCCGGAGTTCTGTCCCCGGGGAAGGGAGTGGGGCGGGCACGTCCGCCCCTCCCCCCCCCATGCCCCAAGTGTAATCTTTCTACTCAGGAGTCTAGTGATGAATCCCTGCCCTCGGGGCTGGGGGGGGGGGGGTCACCGTCCCCGCCCTCGCAAGCCCGGCTCTGCGACACCCCCCCCCCACCTCGAGCAGCCTGGCTCGGGGCAGAGGCGGGGCGCCTCCCCTCCGGGTGCCAGGACGGGAGCCCGAGTGCCGCTTCTAGAACAGGCGGCGGGCGCGCTGTGGGAATCCGCTCCTCCCCAGCCTTGGCCAGAGGCCCCGCCGGGCTCGACGGGACCCATACGGAGGCTGGCTGGAGGATGCGGTCCAGCTGCCTCTGGAAGCCGGCTGTCCAGGTGTCCGTCCATCCGTCCTTCCCCAGGGGACCAGTCCTGAGACACCCTGACCCCCCCCCCCCCAGGCTGCATGTCACACATCCGCTTTGGGCACTCAAGGAACTGAGTGCCCTCCAGGGCACGTGGATGGTTCTCGACGGAGCAGCTCCAGAGGCCACGTGCACAGAGTGCCACACATCGTAGGAGTCAGCTCAGAACTGTGGGGCGGCAGCCAGGTTTGCCCTTGGCGTTGAGAGGAAGTGGGCTCTCTCTCCCTCCCCCCCACCCCCCTCCCTCCCTCCCTCTCCCTCTCTCTCTCTTTAGGCTGCCCAGATCCCTCATTTTCTGCTTCTTCTCCTTTTCCTCCACCGTGTCCCCAATTCTCCGGCTGATCGCATAGATGGCCCTGGCCGGCCATGGGGCCGGGAGGGCTGGGGGGTAGGAGAGGCCTCTCTGGGGACTGGGGACCTGTCGGGGAGACACCTCCCCACGCAGCAAAGCCTCCTCCCTCCGCTGCCAGCTGAGGATGCGTCACACCAGGGGGCCAGAGGAAGAGAGCAGGAGGCCAGTCCCTCCCCCCTGAGGAGAGGGACCCCCCCCCCCCCCCGTGAGGCAGGGGCCTGCAGAGGTGAGGGCGGGACCTTTGCTACTTGGCCAGTGGCCAGGGCAGGGCCTGGGACCCCCTGGGCACGGGGAGCTGCAGGGAGAAGGCGGGAGGAGGCCGTGGAGGGATCTGCGGGGAGACGCGTAGGAAGGGCACGGCGGGACGGACACTTGGTTGAAAGGAAGGCAGGCAGGTGGAGGCTGGAGGCGGCCCGGGGGTCAGGGGACCGCATCCTTCCCATCCTGCCCATTGTACCTGGGCCCAGAGACGGCTAGATTAACAAAAAGAAGCCCCAAAGGCTCACACCTGTGATCCCAGTGATGCAGGAGGCCAGCCGGAGCCAAAGGCAAGCAAGACACCCCCCGCCCCCAATGTCAACAAACAAGCTGGGGATGGGGGTTCATACCTTTCCTCACAGCGGCTGTGGGCAGAGGATTTAGGTCTACGGCCAGACCCAGGAAAAATGTGGCATCCTATTGAAAAAGTAACCAAGAGTAAAGAGGGTCTGGCAAGCAGGAAGTACTGAGGTCGAATCCCACTGTCGCTAGATAGACAGGTGATAGACGAGAGAGAGAGAGAGATGAATAGGTAGGTCCATAGGTGCACAGGTGCATGACGGACAGATGATGTGCGGACGACAGATCGACACTCAGCTCCTTCCTCATTCATATCATCCAACAGAGTGGGCTCAGGTGAGGAGCCAAAGGCTGTAAGCTCCCACCGGCCGTCTGTACGATTGCAGCGGAGGCCTGACTGCTCCGCTTAGGGTGGCCTCTGCCCAGCCTCTAGCTCTGAGGATGGTGGCCCGGCCTCCTCCTGGCCCAGGCTCTCCCTTCCGCGGCCAGGCTCCGCCAAAACCAGGCTCCGCAGAGGGCTCCCAGCTAGGCCGGCAGCAAGCCACGCACTCAGGCCCCGCCCAGGCTGTCCGGCCCCGCCCACAGCGCCAGGGCCCGCCCGCACCAATCAGGCTCCGCCCACAGGGCCAGGCCCCGCCCGCACCAATCAGGCTCTGCCCACAGGGCCGGGCCCCGACCGCACCAATCAGGCTCCGCCCACAGGGCCAGGCCCCGCCCGCACCAATCAGGCTCTGCCCACAGGCGCCCACACCAATCAGGCTCCGCCCACAGGGCCAGGGCCCGCCCGCACCAATCAGGCTCCGCCCACAGAGCCAGGCCCCGCCCACACCAATCAGGCTCCGCCCACAGGGCCAAGCCCCGCCCGCACCGATCAGGTTCCGCCCACAGGGCCAGGCCCCGCCTGCACCAATCAGGCTCCGCCCACAGGGCCAGGCCCCGCCCGCACCAATCAGGCTCCGCCCACAGGGCCAGGCCCGGCCCACACCGATCAGGTTCCGCCCACAGGGCCAGGCCCCGCCTGCACCAATCAGGCTCCGCCCACAGGGCCAGGGCCCGCCCACACCAATCAGGCTCTGCTCACAGGGCCAGGCCCCGCCCACAGGGCCAGGCCCCGCCCACACGGTCCTAGCGTGCCCACACCACCAGCCCCAGCCCACGCTATCAGGGCCCGCTTGCATCATTAGCGCCTTGCCCACCGGCCTGGCACCCTAGAAAAAGGAACGGGCTTCCTTCCCTCATGCCGACGCCACCCTGTGAGCTGGCCCACGTTTCCTCCACCCACGGAAAATCCCCATGCCCACCACACCCACGGGGCCTGGCTGGCACCCATCCCGCCAGTTCATCCAGACTCATCAGAAGAGGCCGGAGATCCCGAGAGGCAGGAAACAGACTCCGGCCCTGCCTGCTACCAGGAGAGGCACTGGGGCTACGTGCCAGGACCATCTCACGAAAGTAGAATTGCAGGTCAAACACAAGGCGCTGTGCTGAACTTGAACTTCAAATACAACAAACCATTTTTTTTTTTTAATCAGCCAGGCACCAGTGGCTCACACCTGTAATCCTAGCTTCTCAGGAGGCTGAGATCTGAAGATGGTGGTTCAAAGCCAGCCCAGGGAGTAAAGTCTGTGAGACTTACCTCCAGTTAAACAGCAAAAAGCCAGAAATGGAGCTGCGGCTCAAGTGGTAGAAGGCCAGCCTTTAGCAATAAAGTTCAGGGACAGTGCTCGAGTACTGAATTCAAGCCCCAGGACTGGAGTGTACGCACGTGTGAGCACACACACACACACACAATTGATAAGGTCTGACATGGAGCTGGGAATATGGCCTGGTGGTAAAGTGCTTGCCTCATACACATGAAGCTCTGGGTTCGATTCTTCAGCACCACATAAATAGAAAAGGCCAGAAGTGGCGCTGTGGCTCAAGTGGTAGAGTGCTAGCCTTGAGCCAAAAGAAGCCAGGGACAGTGCTCAGGCCCTGAGTTCAAGTCCTGGGACTGGAAAAAACAAAACAAAACAAAAGAAGGTCTGACATGATTTATCTATTCAGATCCTGGCCCCATAGCCTCAACCTTGGAGAAAGCTTCTTGTGGTGTGTGACGTATCGTTATTTCATTTCTACAGTGTCTCTGCATGCAAACGCGTCACCTCCCCAGACTAGATGTCTTGGCACACACAGGTCAGGAATGCAGCTCTGGCTCCCCTAAAATGGATCTGAAATTGTTCGTATGCCTAGGCTTCCAGTCCCACTTTGCTGCCACCGAGAAAAGGGTGATGGCGACTGTAGCTCTGAGGTGACGGTGGAGCTGCAGAGCTGCGGTGTGGCTCTGACCGAGGCCGCGTGCAGGGCCTGGCAGTGTAGCAAGCGCGTCCCCTCCTCCACTGAGGGTGAAGTAAAATCAATTCAGCAAAGGACTAGGCGAGTGCCCTCGGGTAGTCCCAGATCCTCACGTGGCTTCCCTGCCTCCTCCCTTCTTCCCTCTCCTCCCTCCCTCGCTCCCCCTCTCCTTTCCTTCCTCCTCCTCTCTCCCTCTCTTCCCTCCTCCATCCTCCCACCTTCCCCTTCTTTCCCGTGCTCCTCTTTCTTTGCGGTCAGAGGTGATCCTACTGCAAAGCCATTCCTCCCACGAGGAAGCGTGCGGGGCGCGGGGGGCTGCGAACCCCAGGAGGGAGGCCTGCGGCTGCCACGGCAGAAAGGACCAGGAACGGACGGAGGACGGGGTCTAGAAGACGTGCTGGGCATCGAGGCCGGGTTGCACAAGGCTCGGGAGAGGCGAGGGGACCCAGGTGCCTAGCAGGAGGCGGGGGACAAGGGTGCCCCCCTCCCACAGAGGCAGGCCGGGGGCCTCGAACCGCGGACCGGGGGAGAGGGCCCTGAGTGCCGGGAGCCAGGGCGGGGGGCGGGGTGCCTCCGCGGGCCTGGCTCTCCAGGCTGCTCCAGAGCAGCCGCCCGGCAGTCAGAGGGAGAGCAAGGCTGGAACTGCCCAGGTCCAGGGCAGAAGGCCCAGGCGTCCGCTTCCGTCGTCAGCGGCTGGACGGAGGGACAGGCGGCCACCCCGGCCCCGCCCGCCGGCCCAGCGGAGCCACTGGGGTGTGCGGCAGACTCCGTGTCGCTTGCCCGCCATCCTCCCTGCTCCGGAGGCTGAGAGCTGAGGATCCAGGTTGGAAGCCAGCCCAGGCAGCCAGGCCGTGACCTCTAACGCCCACCCACCACGCGGTCACCCTGCTGTCCCTGCGCCCCCTGTGAGGCTCTGCGTGTGGGAGGTGAGGCCGCAGCTCTCTCTCTCTCTGCCCTGAGCCGCAGCTCCACGCCCGGCTGTCCGGTGGTTCGCCGCAGGTGCGGGTGTCACGGCCTTTTCTGCCGTGGCCGGCTTGAAGCCACAGCCCCGAGATCTTCGCCGTCCGAGTCGCTCGGATGGCAGGCGTGAGCCACCAGCGCCCGGCACAGCACGCGGGCCCCACCCACGCCCACCATCTGGCTGCGTCACCGCTGACAATGAAATCCAAATCCACTGCCGAGACATCAGGACGAGCAGGCGGTGTCATTCCAGCCGCTCCTGGCCTGCTAAGGTGGCGCACTGAGCACTAACTAGCAGGGACAAGACGGTCTTTTCCCTTTCTTCTTCCCTCTGGTTTTCTCTTTGGTGCCAGTCCTCCCGGGCCTGGACCTGGGGGCCCGGGCACTGTCCTTGAGCTTTCAGGCTCAAAGCCAGCACTCTACCACAGGCGCCACAGTTTCGCGGGCGACTTTTTGGTGGCGAATTGGAGATGAGAGTTCTCACCGACTCTCCTGCAGATCTTAGCCTCCCGAGCAGTGCGACGGGCCTGAGCCACCAGTGCCTGGTCAGAAAGCTTTCTTCATTGGTAATTGAAAATATTCCTAGTGAAGGAACTAGAATTGGCCATGAGAATCATTTCATTTATTTGTTTGTTTGTTTTGCCAGTCCTGGGGCTTGAACTCAGGGTCTGAGCACTGTCTCTGGCTTCTTTTTTTAATTTTTTTTATTAATTAAATTTTGTTGACGAGATGTTGTGCAAAGGGGGTACAGTTACATAATAGGGCAGTGAGTACATTTCTTGTGATATCGTACACCTTCGTTTTTCTTTCCCTTCCCTAGATCAGGTAGGCATATATACAATACCCAGTGTACCAAAATCATATACAGTAACCATGTGGCTCTAGGCTAGCACTCTACCACTTGAGCCACAGCGCCACTTCTGGCTTTTCCTATATATGTGGTGCTGAGGAATCGAACCCAGGGCTTCATGTATACGAGGCAGGCACTCTACCACTAGGCCACATTCCCAGCCCCTATTTATTTACTTATTTATTTATTGTGCATCTGTCTGCCTGCCTGCATGTGCTAGTACAACAGACTTAACTGAGGCTTGGGCACTGTCCCTGCGCTTTTTTTAACTCAAGGTTGGCACTCTACCACTTGAGCCACAGCTCCACTTCTGGGTTTTGGCAGTTCAGGTACCAGTGCCATAGACTCTTCTTCCCAGACTGGCTCTGAACCTCGATCCTCAGATCTCAGCCTCCTGAGTAGCTAGGATGACAGACGTGAGCCACTGGTGCTGGGCTGGCGAGTCCTTTCAAAGAACCAGCTCAACCCAGAGGGTTGACAGCTCCAGGGACAGACAGACTGTCATGGTAGACACTGGCTGCTCTAGACCGGCATAAGGACTGTGCTAGTCTCTGTACCCAGGAAGCCCAAGCAGAACATTCCAGAGACACGCGGAAGGGAAGGCCCAGGGCCTAGATAGGCCGAGTACTGCAAAGGAAGTCTCTACAGGGCCACTGCCGCAGGGAACTACCCACCAGCTCAGAGACCTGAGCGAAAAGCGGATCTCCCTCAGCCTGTGCCCGGGGGGAGGAACGGGAATCCCTTCGAGAAATTGCAATGGTGAGTCTATTCTTCTTGAGCTTCGGGGATTTTAGTTTCTGAGACTGGATCTCCTCGCGTAGCCTAGGCTGCCCCTGAGCTCCTGATCTTCCTGCCTCGGCCTCCACAGTACCTGGTCTCTAAATCTGGAATTTGAATCCGTACGACCTGCATGATCCAGGACCCACAGACCCGTGAACACAGCCTAAAATGTACAGCTGGGCGTCTGGCAAACACAAAATGTCAGGCTGGGAAGATTCCCACAGACAGCGAGCGCAGCGCTAGAGAGGAGTTTACCGCCCCAAATTATAAATTGCTCAAGGAGACAACTCCATCGGGGGAATTTCTTCCCCAAAGAGCTTCAGGTGGTGAAGTCATCGGGTGACGGCTTTGGCATGAAATGTTCCCAGTAGCCCCACGTGTGGGGTGCCGGGGGGGGGGTGGGAATTGATAGTGCTCTGGCTGGGTGTTCCCTTGTTTTTTGGGGGGGCTGATTTCTTTTTGTTGTCTAGAATTATGAAGCATCTGGTTCCTGACCTAGAGCCCGCTCCCCTCCCATTCCAGGTCCCCGTCAAGGTAGGTGGGCTTTGGAGAAAAGATGTCCTCCCGGAAGTCACTCTACCAGATCTGAGGAGCTGCTTTCTTGGTGGTTGAGTAGCCCACTCTTCTTTTAATTTTCCTGTAACTGTTGGAGCTTTTGGAACAATTCTCTCTATCTTCCTTCGTCCATGTTTCCCTCGTTGTATCCGTTCGCATTTCCTGTGAAAATGTCTTGTCTGTGACTTTCAGACCTTATATTCTTCCTTGGGAATTTGTTTCTCTCATCATCTTTAAAATGCTTTCAAAGTGTGTCTCTACACTAGAACTTATGGGCATAGGCAGGAACTTCCTGAACAGAGTCCCAGGGGCACAACAGATAGGGAGAGACTCGACAAATCGGACTACAACAAAATAAAAAGTTTCTGCACAGCTAAGGACATAGCCACCAAACTAGAAAGACAGCCAACCATATGGGAAAGGATCTTCACCAGCACAGCAACAGACAAAGGCCTAATATCCGTCATTTACAGAGAACTCAAGATATGAACCCCCTCCAAACCCAGTAAACCAATTATTAAATGGGCAAAGGAGCTAAAGAGAGACTTCACAAGAGAAGAGATAAAAATGGCAAAGAAACATATGAGGAAATGTTCCACATCCCTGCTAGTAAAGGAAATGCAAATAAAAACAACCCTGAGATACCACCTCACCCCAGTTAGAATGGCCTATACTCTGAACTCAGGAAACAACAAATGCTGGAGGGGCTGTGGGGAAAGAGGAACCCTCCTCCACTGTTGGTGGGAGTGCAAATTAGTACAACCACTCTGGAGGTTCCTCAAAAAGCTCAACATAGACCTACCCTATAACCCAGCCATACCACTCCTAGGCATCTATCCTAAACAACAGGCCTCAAGATATCAAAGAGACATCTGCACTTCCATGTTTATCACTGCACAATTCACAATAGCCAAAATATGGAAACAACCCAGATGCCCCTCTACAGATGAATGGATCCCAAAAATGTGGTACCTATACACAATGGAATACTACATAGCGATTAGAAATGGTGAAATATTGGCATTTGCAGGGAAATGGTCAGAACTTGAACAAATAATGTTGAGCGAGACAAGCCTAGAACACAGAGAACAAAGGGGCATGGTCTCCCTGATATGTGGTTGTTGGGGGGTAGGGAGAACAGTAGAAAACAGGTCTGCAAAATAACATACTTCTTTTCAAATGGTATTTCCACATGTTTTGGTCAGCGACTTTACAGTATGCCTCTAAAACCAAACAATTACTAAACAGACATAAAAAGGTCTAGGATAGACCTACCAGAGGATCACAATAGCTCAACAGCTATGTACACATGATTATATGAGACTAAGCAAGATGAACTCCAAGAGGACACAGGAGGATTCTATTGTTGACGTTATGTTTAATGTTCTAGGTGAATTTCCTACGGCGTACCCGCTGTGGTCACTGTTTATGATTTTGGTACACTGGATATTGTATATGTGTTTACCTGAACTAGGGAAGGGAAAGAAAAATGAGGGAGGGTGTAACAAACAAGGCAAGAAATGTACTCACTGCCTTATTATGCAACTGTACCCACCCTGTACATCACCTTGTCAATAAGATTTAATTAATAAAATGTCAAACAAGATAAAAAAAATAAAGAGAAGCAGTAGAGCCCAAAAGAAGTTTGTCTCTAAGTGCACACACGCACACACACATACACACGCACACACCTACGCTGGCTTTTATTTGTTGACGGTCACGTGACAATTGTCCCCTCTCCCGGACCCTGGGGTTCCGGGGTCCCCCGCACACGCGAGCAGGTGCACGCTGAGGGAGAGGGGGGTGTGTGTGTGTGGAGCCCCGGGCGTCTGCTCGTTCCAGTGGAGACTTGGGGGGGCAGTCCTGCCCCGCCCTGCGCGATGCCCGGGGCCCTCGCCCTGGAAGAGGCGCACGCTTGGCCCTGCGTGACCAGGGGAACCCGCAAACGTCCTCGGGCCGTGACCGGGGCGGGCCTCTCGCCCTTCCCCCCGGGGAGGCAGCCCTCCCCATCTTGTTCAAGTCCCCTCTGGACTCTCTCTCGAGACTTGGCTTCTGCACCCCCGTTTCCGGTCCCCCGGGGAGGACTGAGGAGGCGGGGCCCCCCTCAGGAGGCGCCGGGGCCCGGTCTCTCAGCCCAGGCGTTCATCCGGCCATCCTCTGTCCTTGATGGCGGGGCCATGGCTGCGCTCACCTCCTTCCCTTTCCCCCTCAAACTCCTTTTCCCGGCGGCGACGACGTGCGTGCGTGTCCACCGCACAGGGACAGCCCGCCGGTCAGCCGAGCCCACACGCGGCCACGCCCGCGCCCCGGTTTTCCCAGCGGCCCGGCAGGTGGGGCCGCGACGGGAGAGGGGCAGGGCCGCCAGCGACCTCGCTCCTCCGGGCTCCCGGAAACCCTAAGGCGGCTTGAAGCCTGCAGACTCGGGCCCAAGCATCTACAGCCAGCCCCGAGATGGCAGGGTAAATGGGGGGTGTTCCCCCAGCACCCCAAGTCCACCCGTGGGCCCGGCATGATCGGGGGACCAGCTTTCTCAAGGGCTGTACATGGTGATGGCTGCACGCGTAGCTCATTGCGCCCCTCCAGCTCCTCCCCTCCGTCCTTCCTCGTCCAACGCCCGGGCACGAGCGGCTTTCCAGCCTCCTGTTTCAGCACGCGCCTCTCCAGCGTAAGAACAGCTCTCGCCATAGCCAAGGGAACCTTACTCTGCCTTGAGCCCTCCGTACAGCCTGGGGGGGGGTGACCCAGGAGGCTCTGGAACGTTCCTTCAGGCTCAAGGTTACCCCGATCAGAGTTGTTCCCTCCCGAGTTCAGGAGCACTGCGTCCCCAGCGACTCCCGGCAGACCCCAGCGTCAGGGCAGGAGGCCTCGGGGGACGGTGAGGTTCGGGACCGGGGCTCTTCCCTGCATCCTTGCCAACTCCCCGTGTCCACCCGCGGCTCCGCCGCAGACGGACGGTCCGGATGGACTGCGAGGCTGGAGGCCGGGTGGACAGGCGAGGAGATGAACAGCTGAGTGAGGGGAGGGGCGGAGGAGTGGGCGGCGTGGGGGTGGACGGGTGGGTGGTGGCCAGCGCGTGTATTTCAGCAATAAGCAATTGCTCAAGAGCAGTAAGCACTCAACGCAAAGCAAACCTGGGTGCTGAGAACTTGAAGCAAGACCGGCTCCCCCGTCATTGGACGCTGTGTGGAAAGGAGTGGCTGGGGCGGAGGATCACGCACACACACACACGCACGCGCGCACACACACGCACCCGACCCCAGCCCAGGGCCCGGTTCACCACAACCACCTTCCGAAAGGCATCTCCAAGCCACACGACCCCCCCCCCCCCCCCCGCGGACCTCTGATTCCCAAGAACCAGCTCTTCACTGCTTCTCACAAGAAACCTCGGCCGGGTAGGTGTGCACTTTGCTTTATTGGCAAACAGCCCCGGCCATCCTGCCTCGGGGGGCCGGCGCGGGCACACAGAGGCCTATTAAAACATAGCCAGTTCTACGGTTAGGTACTTTCTGTCATAGAAAAGAAGCACATCCACGTACACGGTACGTTCACGTCCATCTGTTTCACACACGGGGCCACACACACACACACACTTCACACGCGGGGTCTTCTACAAGGAATTCATACAGTAGGCGGAAGGCACGATCCGTGTCGCTTCGAGGGACGCGGCCTGTCTCAGGACCACAGATCATACGTGGGGTGGGGTGGGGGGGGAGTATCAGGGAGCAGGTCAGCAAACCCCAGGACGCCAAGCGCGGGGCCCTGGCACAGACAACCAACCACCTCACCAATGTCCAAGACTCCAGACAAGCGTAGTCCCCCAAGTCCGTAACACGCCGCAAGCCCCACCCGGAAGGTGCCGGGAACTCGTGAATGACTTCTGCCCGGGTTGCTCTGGAGTTCCAGGTGTGTCACGTCAGACGGAGAACCAGCCCCCAGCTGCGCCTTAAGGAGGGGCTGGGCGGGGCGGTGGGCGGGGCTCCGGCGAGGGGCGGTGGGCGGGGCTCCGGCGAGGGGCGGGGCGGTGGGCGGGGCTGTCGGGACGGGACCCCGCCCCTGGTGAACGCTGCTGACACCGGCCTTCCAAAGGCAGCGCTAGCGTTTAGAGTCAGCCCTCGGGCTGGACCGTCCGGCGTTTCGCAGGCCCGGCTCCGGCAAAGTCCCCTGGCGCGAGGCGCCTCCAACACGAGGGCCGGCGGCAGCCGGGGACGCGGGCTCCTCTGCCCGCTGTCGCTCCCACCCCTCTCTCTGGCTGAGCCCCTAGGTCTCGCTGTGCCGGAGGAGCGTGGCGGCGGAGGCGGCGGCGGCGGCGGCGCGGGGGCCGCCCTGGAACTTGAGGCTCTGGAGGTTGACGTGGGCGCCGCGCCTGAGCAGGGTCTCCACGGTGTGCGCGTGCCCGCCCCGGGCGGCCAGCTGCAGCGCGCTGCGGCCCTGCTGGTCGCACAGGTCGCGGAGCTCGGGGCCCGCCAGCGCCTCCACCACCTCCGAGTGCCCGTGGGCCGCGGCCAGGTGCAGCGCCGTCTGGCCCAGGGGGTCCCGGGCCCGCGGGTCGGCCTTCTCCTCCAGCAGCAGCCTCACGGTGGCCAGGTGGCCCCCGCGGGCGGCCAGGTGCAGGGCGGTGCGGCCGTCGGCGGCGAGCGCCCCGGCCCCTGCCCCGCGGTGCAGGAGCAGCCGGGCGGTGCTGGTGTGGCCCGTCTCGGCGGCCACGTGCAGGGGCGTGTGCGCCCGCGGGCCGCGCGCGTCCACGTCCCCGCCCAGGTCCAGGAGCGCGCGGGCGGCGCGGTAGTGGCCGCGCTGGGCGGCCAGGTGCAGCGGCGTGTGGCCCTGCCGCGTCGGGGCGTTGACGCCGGCGCCGGGCCGCCGGGCCAGCAGCTTGACGACGGGCAGGTGGCCCTGCCAGGCGGCGTAGTGCAGGGGCAGCCAGGCGTCCTTGCCGCGCAGGCCCGCGTCCGCCCCGCGGCGCAGCAGGAGCCGCACGACCTGCTCGCGCCCGTGCTGGCAGGCCACGTGCAGGGGCGTGCGGCCCTCGCAGTCCGCCTCGTGCGCGCTCGCCTGCCGCTCCAGCAGCCGCCGCGCGCTCGCCTCGTCCCCGTTCTGGGCCGCGAAGTGCAGGGCCGTCCACCGGTCCTCGTCCTTGGCGTCGACGCGGACCTTGCGCGCCAGCAGCAGCTCCACCACGCCCCGCGCGCCGCGCTCCACCGCCACGTGCAGCGGCGTCGAGCCCTTCCCGTCGGCGAGGTTGGGGTCGGCGTGGTTGAGCAGCAGCCACTTGACGCACTCCTCCTGCCCCGCCCCCGCCGCCAGGTGCAGCAGGCCGCCCCCCGCCGTCCAGCGCCAGGTCCACGTCCTGCGGCTGCAGCACCTTCATCAGCCGGCTCGTGTCCCCGCACAGGATGGCGTCCACCAGCTTCTTCTTCTGCACGTCTGCGGGGCCCGGGTCTGCGGGGCGGGGGGGGGGAGGGGTCAGCGCGCGGCCCGGCTGCCGGCGGGAGAAGCTCCGGCCCCGGGGGGCCCTCGGGGTGCGGCGGCCGCACGTCCCACCCACACCGGGGTTCGGATGAAGCATGGGGGAGCGGCCGGGGCGGGGGACCGGCCGCCCCGCGGGCCCGGGCAGGAGCCTCACGCTCCGACGGCCGGGCCGCCCCCCAGCTGCCTCTTCCGGGGGGCACACGGGCCCCACCAAGTCCTGGAGCCAGGAGGAGGCCCCAGCTCCCTGCACGGTCCGCCGCACCCGTCACCCCCTCCCTCCCCCCAGGACCTCCCAGGGGACCTTTTCTAGAATAATCCTCAAAGGACGAGGCCTCTCGTGTCAGGACCGCCGGCCCGGCGTACTTCAGGACGAGACCTACTCGCCACCCGAGCCCAACCGGGGCCCAGGGCCCCGAGTTCAAGCACGAACGGAATTCTTCGGTGAAGCGAGAGCCCCAGCCAGCACGCGACGCCATCGAGGCGGGAACCCGGACGCCGCGTCCCTCCCGCCGCCCCCTGACGTGGCCACTCACCGCCCGCGGGAGGCTCCCGATCGAAGGACAGGGACAGCGAGCCCCGGGAGGAGAAGGCGGAGTCCACGGAGGACACCCCCGAGAGCCTCTTGCCGCTGCTGGTGGAGGACGGGCGCTTGCACCCGGAGGAGCCGTGGCTCAGCCCCTCGGGGCCCTCCAGGGCCTGGGAGATCCCGGAGTCCAGCTGGGAGAGCAGCTCCGAGAGGCTGCAGTCGTTCTCCAAGGGCGGGGCGGAGGCCTGCTGGAGGCGGGCGGACCCGGGCCCCGCCTGGGGAGGAAGGTGGACGGTGAGGCCTCTCGGCCTCACGGAGACATCCTAAGAGCAGACTCCCCAACACAGACTCCCCAACCCGAGCCCTCTGCGGGGCCCTGGCTCCGGGCCAGGCACTGTCCGGACAAGAGGCAAGCGGCACGGGACGGGCTGAGAAAGGAAGCCAAGGACGGAGAGGAAGGGGGGCTCCGGTCCCCTGCCCCGCCCCGCGGTATGAGTCCAGCATGGGGGTCCGTGTAGGGGTGGGGGTGACCATCAGAAACCATGACGGCGGGACTGGGGCCGCTCGGAAGGGCCGGCTTGCGCAGCGTGACCTGACGAACCTGCCGTACCGACTCGACCTGGGGGCCTGGCGTGCCGAGGGGCATGAGTGCCATCGGCATGCCGGGTCTGGCTGCCTTATCAGGGGGCCAGGTCCACCCTGCTAGCGGCGACCAACACCTTTGTCCTGACTCTCACCTGAGCCTCAATGTTTACCCATCTCCCTGGAGAAACTGCCGGATCCAGATAAGGCCGAGCTGTGGAGCTGGCTTATCAGACCTCACCGCAGGGAAGGCCCCCGGCTAGCACGGGAGGCCCCAGGCTAGCACAGAAGGACCCCGGCTAGCATGACCCCGGCTAGCACGGAAGGACCCCGGCTAGCACGGAAGGACCCGGCTAGCATGGAAGGACCCCGGAAGGACCCCGGCTAGCACGGAAGGACCCTGGCTAGCACGGAAGGACCCCGGAAGGACCCGGCTAGCACGGAAGGACCCCGGAAGGACCCGGCTAGCATGGAAGGACCCCGGCTAGCCGGGCACTGGGAACCTCTTATCAGCTCTCAAGTAAACTAAGTGACCGTTGATGAACAGTTAAAAAGTGACCAGCTTCTTACAGCAGGGTGCAGAGGAACCTTGCCTCCCCGCCCCCCCCACCCTGGGGCACGGGGCGGGGCCTCTGACTGACCTCCGCTCTGTGGGTGTCAGGTATCCCCCCTCCCAGCTCGCACAGCACAAGCCCCGGGGCAGGGCGGGGCCACCGCTGCCCCCCCCCCACCTGCGCGTGCCCTGCAGATGGAGGCGGGACCTGCTCCGCGCGGAGAGCCGCAGGGATTAGCGGAGGAGGGTCTGGAAAGTTCTAGCGTGGCAAACCCCTACCTCGCTGGGGGGCTGCGGGGAGCTCCTCCTGCCCAGCTCCGGAGCGGCTTCCTTCACCTCCTCGTCGGGCTTCTCGCACAGGGGCTCCGTCTCGGAGGTGATCTCTTGGGGGGGGGGGGGGGAGACACGAGAAGCGCGTGGGACTCGGATTGCGCCGTCCGTGCGATTCCGCGGTGACAGAAGACGCCGGACCCCGAGACCCCCCGCCCCCCCGCGCGGCAGGCGGCGAGCCGGGCCCCGCCGGCAGGGCCACGCGCAGGAGCCACCCCCCCCAGCCTCCCCCTGACACGGGCACCCCCCCCAGCCGGCCCCCCGACCCGCCCGGGTCACGTGACCCGCTCACCCTGGAAGGTGGGCCGCTGGCGAGGGTCCTGGTGCCAGCACCGCTGCATGAGGCGGATGAGGCTGCCGCAGGCGCGGGGCCGGGGCCGGCAGACGGGCGGGAGCTCGGGGCGGAGGCCCTTCACCACCTTCACCATGATGTGCAGGATGTTCTTCTCGTCTGCGGCGGAGAGAGGGCGACGCGTGAGGCCCGCGCCGCCCCGCCGCCCGGGGGGCTGAGGTCGGGACCCCGCGAGCCTCCCCCGCCCCCCCATCTCAACGCGCCACACGCACACAGCGAATCTCCAGCTCAGCCTACGAGAGCCAGCAGCGGAGCTCCGGGGCCGTGCCGCCCGGCGCGCCAGCCCCGCGCCGGCCCCGCGCCGGCACACACGGCCCGGCTCCAGGCTCGGCCGCCGCCACGGCCGTCACTGGGGCTCTGCCATCGCTATGGCGATCGCTCCGGCTCAGCGTCCGTGGGAAGGAGCCCGGGTGGCCCCCGCTCCACTGAACCCGTGCGGTCCGCGGAGCCGCGCGCGCTCTCCCGAAGCCTCCGGTGTCCCCGGCAGCTCCGAACGCGTCCTCTGCGGCGGCGGCGGCGGGTGTGGAGAGCCGGCCCGGCACCGCGGCGCCGGCAGGGCCCCGTACCGACTCCGCTCCGCTTTCCCGTCGAGTCCTGTGCGACGGCCACGTCCGGCCCCGGCGGGTTAGTTCCATCGCCTCGCAGACTTTTCCAACCCTGACAGGCCCACGAGCCAGACGAAAGCGAAGGGGACACCGGGAGGATTTCCGTGCCAAGGGTGGGGTTGAACAGGCCCGCAGGACTCCCGGCGCCCGCACCCCGAGAGGGGAGGCAATGACACCCCAGGCCCGGGGTCGTCCACGCTGACACCACACAGCCAGCTCTGGGCGCCGCTTCTATTAGACGAGTTACTACCCGACGGGCAGGCTGGCTCGGAGGACCCAGAGCACAGGGTTCCACGGAGCACCCCGCTGGGCAAGGAGACAGCCCCGATGCGGACTCTCGGAAAAGGGGTGCGGGTGGAGGGGCCCATCCGGGCCCCTCGTCTGTCCTTGGGCCAGCGGCGGGCGCCCTCCCCGGGCCTGGCGTGTAAGCGCGATCGGCACGGCCAAGCCTCTCTGGGCACGCCACACGACGCGCGTGCCGGCCAAGGAAGGAAGGACCGCGTCCCCACGCGGCGAGAAGCCACCCAAGTCACCGTATTCCAGCTCCACGGGCAAGGGCAAGCAGTGCGCGCCTGGGGGACACCGGCTCCCCGCTGCACCGGAGTCGATGTGGAGGTCTGGCGGCCCACCATGTGACCTCCGGATGTCCTTGGCGATCTGGCAGTGCCCATGTGACCTCTAGATGTCCTTGGCGATCTGGCGGCCCACCTGTGTGACCTCCGGATGTCCTTGGCGATCTGGTGGTCCACCATGTGACCTTCATTTATCCTTGGAGATCTGGCAGCCCACCACATGACCTCCGGATGTCCTTGGCGATCTGGTGGTCCACCATGTGACCTTCATTTGTCCTTGGTGATCTGGTGGTCCACCATGTGACCTCCGTTTGTCCTTGGCGATCTGGTGGTCCACCATGCGACCTCCGTTTGTCCTTGGCGATCTGGTGGTCCACCATGCGACCTCTGTTTGTCCTTGGCGATCTGGTGGTCCACCATGTGACCTCTGAGTGTCCTTGGCGATCTGGGGGTCCACCCGTGTGACCTCCGTTTGTCCTTGGCGATCTGGGGGTCCACCATGTGACCTCTGAGTGTCCTTGGCGATCTGGGGGTCCACCCATGTGACCTCCGGATGTTCTGGGGGTGGGGCGGGGGGGTTTGCGAGCGTCCGCACTGCACAGCCGCACTCTTGGTAGTCAACATGGTGTCTTTGCCACGACTGCTCCTTGCTTTGCTTTTCGTGTATTTATTTTTCTTGGGGCTGGGTCTCCCATGGTACCAGGCTGTCCACAAACTCATGATCACCCCCCCCCGCCCGCCTCAGTACCCCCAAGTGCTGGGAGAGCAGAACGGCACCGCCTGGCATAGTGTGGGTGTATGTATGTGTGTACGTATGTGTGTGCATGTAGCATTGTGCTGGTGCTGGGACATGAACTCAGGCTGTGGCACTGTCACTTGGCTTTTTTTCCCCTTGGCACTCTACCACGTGAGGCAGGGCTCTATTTTTTCTTCTTCTTCTTATTAATTGGACATACGAGTCTTATAGACTTTCCTGCCCGGGCTGGCTTTGAACCATGATCCTCAGATCTCAGCCTCCCGAGTAGCTAGGGTTACAGGTGTGAGCCACTGGTGCCTGGATGCGTGTTTGTTTGCAACTAAAAGGAAAAGGAATTATCTGGAAATGTCCAAGAGAGGCGACTCCACAGAGAGAGATAGCCGACTCATGGTCACTGGGAGCAGGGAGAACAGGAATGAGGACAGACTTCCGGGGAGATGAGAATCTTCTAGAACCAGATAATGGTGCTGCTTGGGCATGCTGAATTACACGTTTTAAATGGTAAAGGTAAGGAAATTTTAGGTGTATTTTATACCCTCCTTCCCCCCCCCCCAAAGTGGACTAGGCCATAACAAAGGGACTAGGCCATAACAAAGGGACCTCTTCAGGTGTGCCTGGTCCCGCATGCGTGTGCAAATCACACTGGGAAGAGCTCTGTCAGCAGGGAGAACCCGGAGCCTGCAATGGGGCGGCTCCGTGCCCCGGAGCAGGGCAGCGCGGGCGGCCGGGCCTCCACCAGGGGCCGAGACGGCACAGGAAGCGCACCCCCCACCACCTCAGGAGAGACGGGGGGCCGTGGGGGGGCCACTCACCTGAAAACGGCTTCTTCTGTGTCAGCACACCCCAGATCACGATGGCGAAGCTGCAAGGGACGCAGAGATGTGAGTTCACCCGTGAGCGCGTGCGGGAGCCTCCAGGAAGACCGGGGGACCTGGTACCCGGCCCCGGGCCCGGGGAGGAGGGAGAGGCCGGCTCCTACGCTGCCAGAGGGGGGACACCGGGGAAACCCATCGCTTGTCGCTCAGACGCCCAGCGGCTGGGGCTGCCTGCGGGGCCACGGCCTCGGACAGCAGCACGGCCCGGGGCGGGGGGGGGGGGGGGTGTGGAGCCCCGCTCCGCCGCTGGGCTGGGCTCTCGGGAGGAACGGTCCCAGCACAGGCCGGCGCTCCGCAAGGCCCAGGAAGGACACGCGTGAGGAGCCGCGGGCTGGTCTCTGCCGTGGCTCCAACCGTCCAAGACACAACCTCAGCTTCTCACCACACGGCCTGACAGCCCCACAAGGCTGCGGACCAAAGCACCTACGCCGGCCATGGCCTAGCTGTGCGGGGCGGGGGGGGGGGGGAGGGGATATGGCACAGGAGGACAGCAATCTCGGGGGGGGGGGGGGGAGGGGGTGGAGCACGGGTCAAACACAAAGCCCTGCATTCAAACCCTAGTTCCACCCAAACCAAAAGTACACAGAAAATATGATCAGGAAGCAAGTAGCTGAGCTGTATTTCTGTCTCTCTCTATTCACACACACATATATATATATACATATGGATATATATATAAACATACTCTGAATATATAGATATATGTGGATATCCAGAGTAATTTAATACATATGCACATAAAAACATATATATGTTTATGTGCGTGTGCGTGTGTGTGTGTGTGTGTGTCTATATGTGTTGCGGGACTTGAACTCTGGGCCTGGGCACTGTGCCTGAGCTTTTCAACTCAAGGCCAACACTCTACCAACTGAGCCACAGTGCCACTTCTGGTTTCTAGTGGTTCACTGGAGATAAGAGTCTCACAGACTTTCCTGTCCGGGCTGGCTTTGAACCACAATCCTCATATCTCCACCTTCTGAGTAGCTAGGATTATAGGCATGAGCCACCAATATCCGGACACATAAATTATACACATACATATATATGCAGACATATGTGCATATTCATTTACATACACGTGTGTGTGTAGAGTCTAGGAATGCAGCTGAGTGATAAAGTGCTTGCCTAGCATGCATGAAGCCCTGGGCTTGATTCCTCAGCATCACATAATGAGAAAAGGCCGGGAGTGGCGCTGAGGCTCAAGAGGTCGAGTGCCAGCCTTGAGCAGAAGAAGCTCAGGGACAGTGCCCAGGCCCCGAGTTCAAGCCCCAAGACTGGCAAAAGAAGATTATATATATATATATATATATATATATATATATGTAAAGCCGTAAGAATACAAGATAAATTACTCTGGATACACCAAAAGTGGGTTCAACCGGCAATTAAAAACCAGAGACGGAAACATAAAAGCCTCGAGCGAGTGAGCTGAGCCTGCCCACGGCCTGCACGGACGGCGGCTGTTTAGGGACCCGCGACTCGACTCCCCACTGGAAATGAACTGCTTTCTGCAGGTTCCAAAGCTGAAACTCGACGCCAAGACAAACAGCACGGTGCACCGCGGCCGACCCGTGCGGGCCGGGACTCGCACCCCACAGGGCCATGCACGGCGGCGTTCACCGTGTGCACCGTGGCCGACCCGTGCGGGCCGGGACTCGCACCCACAGGGCCGTGCACGGCGGCGTGCACCGTGGCCGACCCGTGCGGGCCGGGACTCGCACCCCACAGGGCCATGCACGGCGGCGTTCACCGTGTGCACCGTGGCCGACCCGTGCGGGCCGGGACTCGCACCCACAGGGCCGTGCACGGCGGCGTGCACCGTGGCCGACCCGTGCGGGCCGGGACTCGCACCCCACAGGGCCATGCACGGCGGCGTTCACCGTGTGCACCGTGGCCGACCCGTGCGGGCCGGGACTCGCACCCACAGGGCCGTGCACGGCGGCGTGCACCGCGGCCGACCCGTGCGGGCCGGGACTCGCACCCACAGGGCCGTGCACGGCGGCGTGCACCGCGGCCGACCCGTGCGGGCCGGGACTCGCACCCACAGGGCCGTGCACGGCGGCGTGCACCGCGGCCGACCCGTGCGGGCCGGGACTCGCACCCACAGGGCCGTTCCCCGGGGACGCACGGCGGCAGGCACCGTGGCCGACCCGTGCGGGCCGGGACTCGCACCCACAGGGCCGTTCCCCGGGGACGCACGGTGGCAGGCACCGTGGCCGACCCGTGCGGGCTGGGACTCGCACCCACAGGGCCGTTCCCCGGGGACGCACGGCGGCAGGCACCGTGGCTTCGTCAAACCAGTCTGCCAGGAAGAGACAGTGGCGGTGGCGAGAGGCGGGGCCGGATGGCTTCGGTGCGGCGCGCACCTGCTCTCTCCCTCCCCTCCTCCTCCCAGAAGAAAGGCCCGGTTGGCGGGGTGCGGCGCGGTGGGGGAGGCCGGTGCCGTGTGGAGGGGGCGGGGAGGGGCGGCCGGTGTCCCCAGCGCGCGTCACTCCCCACGGATCCGCGGCCACGGCACGCAGCAGGCTCTCCCCACGGACGGGCTGCGGGGCGGGTGGGTGGGTGCGCACGCCCGGGCCCCGCCCCCCACGCCCGGGCCCCGCCCCCCACGCCCGGGCCCCGCCCCCACGCCCGGGCCCCGCCCCCCACGCCCGGGCCCCGCCCCTACACCCGGGCCCCGCCCCCCACGCCCGGGCCCCGCCCCTCACGCCCGGGCCCCGCCCCCCACGCCCGGGCCCCGCCCCCACGCCCGGGCCCCCGCCCCCCCACGCCCGGGCCCCGCCCCTACCTGTAGACGTCGTGCTTGGTGTCAAAGAGCCGGCTCTTCTCCCGGATGCGCTCCGGGGGCAGGTAGGCGACGGTGCCGAACAGGCCGTCCATGCTGAGGTCGTGCGCCTGGGACAGCCCGTTGACCTTGGCCAGTCCAAAGTCGGAGATCTGCAACGCGGCCGCGGGGGCAGGGGGCGTTGGTCTTCGGCGGAGCCACGCCAGCCTGTCCCCCTCCCCCCACGGCCGCGCGGCCCCCGGAGCTCTCCGGGCCCGCCCCCCGGGTCCCCCCCACCCTGGGCCCGCCTCCGGGTGGGGGCCGAGGCCGAGCCAGACCCGGGGGCGTCGTGAGCTGTGAACTTGAGCGTGCTGGGTGGGGGGGGGGGGGAACGCGGTGCTTTGAGGGCAGACACCGACTTTCAGGAACGGGAGGACAAGCGCCCCCCCTCTCCCCCCGTGAGCAGCGTCCACGGAGCCCCGGAGAAAGGCGGCCCTGGGCCCGAGAGGGCGGCGCGGACACGTGACGGAGCCGGGGCCTCCGGTTATGCAACCTTCCAGCTGGGGCCGCGCAAGTGGCAGCACGCCCTGGAGAGCGCACACACCTCCAGAGCGCTTTAAAGAGCAAAACACGCACCGGGCACCGGGCACCGGGGGCCCCCGCGCCGCCCCGTACCGCAGCGACATGGCTGACCCCTCCAGGCAGGCACCCCCGCCACCCACGCCCAGAGCCCTCCACGGCCGCCCTCCCGGCCCGGGGTGGAGGCGGGTGGCCTCCGGGCACTGTGTCCTAGGGACCACCGGCAGGCCGGCCCCCGTGGGGAGGGCGCCCTCTCCCCGCTGCGGACCGGGCTCCGCCGCTATGGTGGGCTCCTCGAGGGGCGTGCCGCGGGCCCTTTCTCTCCCCCTCCGAGGCGGATGGATTGGGAAGCCCTTTAATCTGCTCCCGGGCTCCTCCTGGGACACGCCCCAGCAGTGAGAGGAAATGGCTGAGTCAGGGCTTCGCCACCGCGAGCCTCGGTCTCCACAGCCTCACAGCAGGAAGGACCAAAGCCAGGGCGGAGGGGGGGGGGGTGGGGGGGGTGGGGGGTGGCTGTTCTTCCAGTGACTCCCCCCCCCCCAGCACAGCAGAAGAGAAGAAGATGGGGGAGGACAGCCCTCAGGACCGGCCCTGCAGTCCGGGCAGACCCGGACACCCATCCCAGCCCCCTTGGTCCTGTTCACTCCACAAGCCCCCCACGGCCTGGGGAGACCCCCAACCCCCCCCCCCCCCCCGGCTCTGAGAGGGAGCCTGCCAGTTCCCCAGGGGAAAGCCACCGCCCCGCTCGGCAGAGCCGCCAGGAGCACGCGGGACCTCTAAGAACAGGTCCGGAGAGAGAAGGGCCAGCGACGGGCGAGGTTTGAGGGGACACGGGGGCTCGACGCGGGTGCCTCCCATTCCTGTTCTTCCTCGTCACCGTGACAGACCTTCAGACTACCCTCGGTGGTGAGAAAGATCTAGCATCACCCGTGCGCTTGGGGGGGGGGGGCGAGACACAGTCTCTCCTCCACTCACCCTGAGCTCACGGCGACCGGCAGCAAACGCCTCGTGATTCACAAACCCGCTCTCCAGCTGGCTTATGACTCAGTCTCCCCACGAGCTCAAGGCTCACAGGAGCACCCAAGAGCGTCATCCCTCCACCTTCAAGTCCGGCCAGGCGGCCAGGACCAGCACCGCAGCCCACTGGGGCCTTACGGAGGGAGGCACAGCGGATACAACGGGCCACACCCCCTGCTCCGGGCACCCCCTGCTCCGGGCACCCCCTGCTCCGGGCACCCCCTGCGCCGGGCACCCCCTGCTCCAGGCACCCCCTGCGCCGGGGCTTTGCACAGAGCCCGGTAGTTACCAGCCGGGCGCATGAATAAAGCCTGAGAACCAAACCATGGCGTCTCACTGGTTCCCAACACAGACATCCAGCGTCCTATAGGATGCTGAACAGCAGGAGCAGTCTAAGAACAGGAATAATGGCACCAGGAAGTCAGCCCTTGAAGCGCATCTGGTACGCTGGGCCCACGGGGGACTGCTGTGACATTTCAGGCCTCCCGTGCCACCTGCCGGTAGCGGCATGGGCGGGGGACACGCGGGGCCGGGTGGGCGGAAGGGCAGCTCCTACCTCAGGATTCCAGAAGGGAAGCCCGGCTCACAGTCCACTGGGAACTGCCCAGAAACCCGAGGGCTGACGGACGTGAAGCACCGGGCTCGGCCGGGCCGAAAGGCACTGACCCTTAGCAGCCGGGGTCACGACGAGCCGGGCGCTCAGGACTCCTCAGAGCCAGACGGCGCGGGCCAGAGGGAGGGGGCGCCGAGCCGCGCCCCGGAGACCAGGCCCTGCGACCTGCAAAGGCCGGCTGCACGGTGGGGGTCAGCGCCCCCTCCCTCCCCAGCCGGGTGTTCAGAGCCCGCGGCTGCGTCCCCCCGGGCCCGGCAAGGGAACCCACCCCTAACAAGAGCGCAGAGTCCCAGTGAGGCCCTGCCGGGCACTCCAGGGCGGGCCGCCCCCCCAAGCCCCCGCCCCACGCTCCCGGGGTGACACCGCCCACCCCAAGGGCACAGGAGCCGGCTAGCCCGGGAACGGAAGGGAAGCTCTGCCAGCCCGCAGGAAGGAACGTCAGGGCCACGTGGGGCAGACAGATGTGGAGCTGAGGGGAGCTGAGGACAGCTGCCCCCGCCCCCGCCCCCGCCCCGTGACGCCGCCCCCCTCATTCCCCATCTCCCCTGCATGCTGGAGGAGCCCGGGCCCCCCCTCCCCCGCAGTGCCCTCGCCACCTCTGCTCAGGGCAAACCGACGTCCCCTGGCGAGGCCTGGGTGCTGGGCGAGCACCGCACAGGCCCCACGAGGAGCGGGGCGGGTCCTGAGTTCAGGTCCCCGAAGGGCCAGGCCAGCGTGAGGCGGGGCAGCCGCGGGAGCCACTCGGCGGGGAGAGCCCAGTGGGCAGCAAGGGGCCGGGCCTCCGCCGGCTTCCGCTCCGCACGGAAGGGCGGGACGGGGGGGGAGGGGGCTAGGGCCGGGCTCTCGGGGACCCGCGGGACCCTCCGTTTTCTGTGGGGGGAGGGAAGCTGCCCCGATCCCCTCCGAGGAAGAAGGTGGGAAAGGTGAGGGCAAGCCGCTCACTTCCTGCAAGTCCTCCTCCCCAGGAAGAGCAACTCGTCCAGCTCCATCCCTGAGGGAATCCCAGACGCCCCGGTCCAGAGTCTGCCCCCCTCCCCGGGGGTCACCTTCACGTGGTAGTGGGCGTCCAGCAGGATGTTGGCGGGCTTCAGGTCGAGGTGCAGCAGGGGCGGGGCCATGCAGTGCAGGAAGTTCATCCCCACGGCCGTCTCGTGCACGATGCGGAAGCGCAGGTCCCAGGGCAGCGGCTGGGCGGCCAGCAGCTTCTCCAGCGAGCCCGTCTCCATGTACTCCATCACCAGGCCCACGGGCTCCCGGCAGATGCCGTACACCGGCAGCACGTAGCGGAACTTGGCCATCTCCATCTTCTTGGCCTCTTCCAGAAGCTCCAGGCGCTCCCTGAAAAAGACCGAGCCGTGAGGGGCGGGGAGACCACGGGGCCCGGGCTACGCCCCCGGAGCCTCGGCCGGGACCCAGCCGGCCCCGGCGTGGGCGGGGCCTCCCGGGTCCGCGGCCTCAACAGCACCTGGGGTGGTGGTAAGGTGGGGGCCCCCGGTGTCTGGAGACACACACCACGACCCGGTCAGGGTTGACGGAGGAGCCGTTTAGGTTTGATGGACAGCCGCTCGTGATCTTCCAGAGGAACCCCACGCAAGTCCCCCGTGTGAGCCCAACCCTTCCACGGGCCCAGTCAATCATGGCTGGGGTCGCCCCCCCCCCCACTCAGGCACACAGAAAAGCATTAGCCCGCAGCAGGGGCGGCCCGAAGCCACCGGCAGGGCCACGCTTCCCATTCCACTAAGACATAAATAACACGCCCAGCGCCGGGGCTCACGCCTGTCACCCCAGCCACTCAGGAGACGGAGACCTGAGGGCCACGGCTCACAGCCCGCCAGGGCCGGACAGCCCAGGAGGCTCTTATCTCCAATTAATCGCAGAACATGCGGAAGTGGTGCTGCACCTCGAGGTGCAGAGCGCTACGGTCCCGGAGCGAAAAGGAGATTAGGGACACGCCCAGGACTGGCAGGAAATAAAAGAAAAGAGAAAAAATATAAATGATGCACGTGTGTGGTTTCAACCGTATCCGGAGATCCACGGTGCGGTAGAACCACTGCTACCGACACCCAGAACTCCCCCGCCCCACAAAATACACGCCCGTACCCCGACCCGAGCCCGAGCCCGGACCTGGGAGCCCACGGCCCCTTCTGTCCGTGAGCTGTCTGCTCTAGGAAACCTCCGGGGGGGGGGGGAATCTCGGCTGTCCAGGCCGGTTCAGGGCGCAGGTCAGAGGTTCGCCTTCCCCGCTCCGGAGGCTGAGATCTGAGGACCACCGTTCAAAGCCAGCCCAGGCGTGGAGGTCCGTGGGACTCCTAGGGATTCTTTTTCTTGGGGGGGTGGGATGGTGGGGGGGGGGGCGTTTTTGTGGTGCTGGGAATTCACCGGACGCTTATCTCCAGTGAATCGGCAAAAAGCTGCAAGTGGAGTTGTGGCTCAAGAGACAGAGGGGCCCCGGCATCCAGGCCCTGAGTTCGAGACCACGCCCTGGCACACGCACACAAAGTTCACTTCCGTGGCTAAGGCTTCCGTGCGTGCACACCCTCGGCCTCATCGGGAGCTCTTCCCAGAGATGCCCTCTCCCTCCGCCGGCACATTCGCCCTCCGGCCCTACAGAGAGAACATTTGGTAACCCCTGGGCTGAGGTCACTCCCCTGGTATTTTGACAGATTCCCGGGGCCGCGTTGTTGTTTTTTCTTGGCCAGGGCAGGGGTCAGAAGTCAGCAGGCACTGAAGGGAGAGGGCTGGATGCCGGCGGCCGCGCCAGCCACTGGGGCTCCCGCTGCGGACGCAGGAAACGCTCGGGACGCAGCCCCCCTCCTGGACAGTCTGCGCTCTAATGACACGCCCCCAAGGGCAGCGGCCACCGGAGCTGGGGCAGGGTGCAGAGCCCAGCACGGGCCCCTGGGGGTGACCTCCCGCACAGCTGGGCCCCCAGAGCCCCCACCACAGGGGTTCTCCTGTGGGGGAAGCAAGGTTCCAGTCCCTACTTTCCCCTCCCTCCCCAGCCTAGGGCCTGGCCCAGGACAGCCAGACCTGCAGCCTCGAGCTGGAGACCGCCAGGAAGAAGAGCGCCCAGGGACCTCCTCCGGCTCGGCGACCGGCACGGCCGAGACCCCGGCCCTACTGCGGAACCACAGGCGTCTGAGGAAAAGGCCGATCCACGGACGGATGCCAGGCCAAGCGTCACGTAAAGGAAGCTGGTCACAGAAGCAGGACAGGAAGGACACGGCTGGGCTCCTTTCTCCACTTGGCTGGTTGGTTAAACCGGTCCAGATGGGGCTATGGGCGTGGCTCAATGGTAGAGCAAATGCGTAGCAGACGTGAGACCATGAGTTCAAACTCCAGGATGGGATAAATTTAAGAAACAGCCCTTAGTTCAAATACCTACTGTGTCGCCATGGGACTTGCTATCAGCTGGTGCCTTTTCTGTCTTGCTCAGAACGAAAGCTATAATGCCCTTTTCTTCCCGCTTTTATTTCCTTTTATCCTAGCTACTCAGGAAGCTAGGATCTGAGGATCATGGTTCAAAGCCAGTCTAAGCGGGTACCTCCAATTAACCACCAGAAAACTGCAAGTGGCACTATGGCTCAAAGAAGTAGAGCAGTAGCCTTGAGTGAAAAAGCTCAGAGACAGCACCCAGGCCCTGAGTTCAAGCCCCGTGACTGACAAGAAAAACAACAACACAGAAAGTGGTCAGTTTCTATCCAGCCCTGCAGGTGGCCCTTCCTGCAAGGTGGCACTGTAGACCTCCCTTCATAGTGACTGAGCTGGGCAAGGAACCCGTGGCTCACACCTGTATCCTAGAAAGCTGAGACCTGAGGATAGCAGTTCAAAGTCAGCTCAGGCAGGAAAGTCCATGAGACTCCTATCTCCTCCAATTAAGCACGGTAAAAGCAGAAAGCCCGTCAATAGCTCAAGCCTGTAATCCTAGCTACTCAGGAGGCTGAGATCTGAGGATTGTGGTTCAAAGCCAGCCTGGGCAGGAAAGTCTGTGTGACTCTTGTCTCCAATGAACCACCAGAAAACTGGAAGAGGCGCTGTGGCTCAAGTGGTAGAGAGCTAGCCTTGAGCTGAAGAGCTCAGGGACGGCGCCCAGGCCCAGAGTTCAAGCCCCACAACTGACATAACAACAACAACAACAAAAGCCCAAAGCAGAGATGTACCTCAAGTGGTAGAGTACTAGCTTAGGGCAAAAAAGCTCAGGGACAGCTCCTAGGACCTGAGTCCAAGCACCAGAACCACAAACACACACACACACACACACACACACACACACACACACACACACACAGCCGAGTGGGCGGGGCATGCCCTCCAGTGGGCAGGGCTGGAGACATGGACCGGCTAGGATTCACTTCCAAGCCAGCCATTCCTAAGTAACATCCAGACGGTGACACCTTCCCTCCAGCTCGAAGGAGCACAGGTAGGTATTTCAAGACAAAGTCCACTCAGTTAATCATGAATCTCTCATTGGTGGAAGCCCTCAGCTCTTCGGCCCGGGGGACTAGAGCTGCACAGGCCGGGGACTTGGGCTGTGATGGTCAACAGAGGCTGGCAATGATCACCGTCCCCTCTCCATTGTTAGCAAGTTCTCCTCCCAGCCCCAGGGCCGTTCCGCGACACAGACCCCGTTGAAAAGGAAGGAGCTTCGGGGCTGGATTGCAGTGCTAAGGGAGTGCGGCGCTCAGTTCTGCCCGGGGCTTGCTTGGAGGAAGCCCTGGGCGACTCCCCCCCCCCCCCCCCCCCGCCTCCAGGCCACAGGACCACAATCAGAAAAGCCTCAGGGCACACGGGGCTGGCTGGGAAAGGGGTAATGCTAGCCTCAACTGAGCCCCGAGTTCACAGAAACTTCACATACCCTATGGCACCCGCGATCCTCCAAGCCAAAAGACCTGAGAGCTCACCCCGCAGTCTTTCTGGAGGTTCCCGGGGCACCCCGCCGAGCTGCAACTGGACGGCGACACCCCCCTCCCCAGCTCTAGCCTGCAGGAGCTTTCTACAACTTAAAAAGCCTGAAAGGTGACAAGCTCTTTCAGCACAATCCCCAGCCCCCAAAGAACTCAGGCTTCTGGGGGGGGAGGTGTTTCTACGGCGATCATTATGTAAAATACAGCCCCCCCCCAGGAGCGTTGCAGATGCTCAGGTAGCTCAGGCTGCTTCCGCGGTCCCAGAGGGTGGGCGCCATGTTCTTATCTCGGGGCCCAGGTGAAGGGGTGGGAACCTGGCTTCCGAATAGGAACGGAGAGAGTTCCCTTTATGCCCACAGCCCCCCCCCCCACATTCAGATTGGAAAGGGAAAACTGGGGGTTCCACACTCCAAATTTGTTGTTAGCAAAGTGTACCCCATCCCAGGACACCCCCCGCCCCCAAAATAAGCAATGCCAGGAAAACGCATGTGCTGATCCCTTCAGAAAGGAACTGTAGAGGTATGGAGTGGGAGGAGGGAGAAGGTTCAGCTGACTCAGAGATCCCAGAGCCAAAAACCTGGGGGTCAGCCAAGCAAGCCCAGGTCCCCTGGGCTTCCCATCCCTTCCCCATGAACACAGGTTCTTGGAGCCGGGAAGAACGAAAGCCCAGGGGCGGCCGAGAGGTGGACGGGCCAGGGCACACAGGCACCTTGGAGAAGCCGGCGAAGACGTAGCCCCCGCCAGCCTGAGCACACCAACCCAATTACATTCCCAGGGAGCCTCGGAGGGGTTCCCACACTGCTATTTTTAAAACTGACAAGAATCAGGCTTGTCCGATTGTCAGCACTGTGCTTACAAACCCGGGGTTTGCTCAGGCTCGCCCCGACTAGCCAGGGCCCAATTCTGCATTAGCAGCTCCTGGCGGTCGCCTGGCCAGGCTCTTTTGATTCTGAGCTTCCTCTTGGCTAGGGGCCTGGGGTGGGGGAGGAACGGGGCTTTGGGGTCACTCTGCTCTCACCTGACTGGCAAAGGAGCCAGGCCTCGGTGGGGGGCCCAAGTAAGAGTCAGCCAGAGGGGCCCGGAGTCTGCGCCTGCACAGCACCACGACCCCAACCCCCAACCAAGGCTCCTGGCCCCAGAAACAAGAGGGGTGCAGCGAATGGGTGGCGGCTTGTGGCCTCCCTTGGGCATACGCTTTTCTGCCCCAAGAGGCCTGGGTGAGTGTCTTGGGCACCATGGGCCTGAGACAAGCCAGTTAAGCCTCGAGCAGATAATAGCTGGAGCTAGGGAAGCCATGGGGGGCCACGAGATCCCGGCCCAAGCAAGCAGCCCCGGCCAATAAAATGGGCCTGATCCTCACCCATACCCACGGGCAGGCACCGAAGCAACAGGTGGAGAAAGTCATAAATGACTTCCGTCCCCCTAGACAAAGGCCTCTCACGGGCAGGGTAAGGCCGAGCTGGGAGGGAGGGTGGGGGGGGGGGGTGAGGGGGGTGGGGGGCCCTCGGGAGTCTCACTCCTTTCTCAGGGTAATGCAGGGCCAACAGCTACGAGAAAAGCACTGTGCAAAACACAACTGCTTCAAGATTCAGAAGCAACCCGGCTTGGCCAGGAAGCCGCCAAGCCCGCCGGTACCACCCAGCGCTGACAGAGGCAAATTCCTGAGCCTCGTCTCACGCCAGCTGAGCGGGTGGAACGCGAAGCTACCTACACAGCAGGGACCTCAGCAGCTCGGCTACTGAGGGCAGCCGGGCTCCGGAGCCACCGGTCCAGCCCGAGCAGCCCCAAGGCCCTGGGCAGGAGGCAAAATTCCTCTGACCTTGACTGAGCCCCAGACATGCCGCCACTTGCCCCGGCTGGGGCAGAGCAGGAAAGACTTCCAGTTAAAGGACACACACTTTCCAATCAAGAAAGGCAACATCCCCAGTGACTGCCGGGGGTGGAGAGGGAAGCCTGTGACGAGCCGCCCAGGAAACACCGGCTGGCCACTGCCCGCACGCAGCCCGCCCCGGGCGGTGCTTGTTTACGCACTTTCCAACACAAGAAAACAGTGTCACGATATTCACTAGTGAAGGGAGCTTGCGGCGCCTAGAAAACCAGAGCACGTCCACATCCGACGGCATAAAGACGCTGGGGTACACAGAGTCTTCCCTTAAAGAATCTCACTGCTGGCTGGTGTGCAAAATGTCTTAGATTTCACCAAGGTAATCGCAGCGCCCTCCCCCCTCTCGGAGCCGAGGGGGGGGGGGGGGAGAAGGGTTTTCAAACACACAGCCGGGATAACATCAAGCTGGTGGTGACCACCGACCGGACAGCCAATCTCCCCGGGAATGCCGCGGCGATTGCAGGTTACAGGAAAAGCCACCAGCGGCTCGGGGACCGTTGTCGGCTGGTGACAGTGAACAGGAGCGGGCTGGGGGCTCGCTCCCAGAACATGGCAGTCCTAGCACGGTTTGCACGCCCAGACACACGCATGGCCACCACCGCACCGAGAGGCTGCGGTTCAGAGGCCCCCCCACCCCCCCCACACACGCGAGGAGCACTTGCCCCACCGCGTCCCAGCCGGGGGCCCCGGTCAAGCCAGGGGTTCCAGGATGAGTCTTGGAGTAAAATAGAACTCTAGCTTCCACGGGGCAGCAGAGTTCACGAAAGGACGGGTAGGTGGGCCATGCAAGGGGGAGGGAGGCCGACGGAGGAGCTGTCGGCGTGAAATCGCCCCGGGGCCGCGATCGCCTCGCCCGGGGCAGGCCGGTGGCTTCCGACCGAAATAATTACGGTCTTACGCCAATTTGTGCCGCAGCGTAAATTACCGAGTGAGCCCCACGGAGCCTTAAGTACACCCACAAAGCCCGGGCGCCCGCACGGCAATTTCCCTAAGCCCGCCGCCGACCGCAGCGCCCGGGCGGGCCCCGAGCCGGCCGGGCCCCGGGCGCAGCGCGGGGCGGGCGGCGGGCGGACGCCCGGACCCCGGGGACGGCTCGGCCGGCACCCGAGGGCGCCGCGCGCCGGCCCCGCCCCGGGCGCCCCGGGGAAGGAACCGGAGCCGGCGCCCCAACCAGCGCAACCCGATCCGGAGCCCGAGCCTGGCCGGGCAGGGCTCCCCGCGCCCGGGCCGACCCCCCCCCCGAGGCCGATCGGGGGCCGATCGGCCCCCCCCGCCCCCGCCCCGAGCCCGGGCCCCCGCCGCCCCGCCCGGGCGCTGACCTGTCGTCGACGTGCAGGCTCGGCGAGCACTTGATGGCCAGCCAGGTCTTCCAGTGGACGTGGCGCACCTTGTACACCTGCCCGAAGCCGCCCGAGCCGACCTTCTCCCAGCCCGCGAACTCGCCCGCCTCGAAGGTGCGCAGCAGCCCCAGCGCCCACGGGCCCCGGCCGTCGCCCTCCATCGCGCGCGTCTCGCAGCCGCCCGGCGCCGCCGCGGCCGCCCAGGTGCCCAGGTGCGCGCCCGCCCCGCGACGTCACGTCCGCCGCGGGCCCCGCCCGCGGCCCCGGCCCCGCCCCGGCCCCGCCCCCCGCCGCCCTCCGGGGCCGGACGCCCGCTGGGGGCGGCGCGCGCTCCGCCCGTGCGCCCGGGCGCCGGTGGGGCGGGGGGGAAGAACCTGCGCCCTCGGCGAGTGCGGCCCCGGAGCCCAGGGCCTCGCCCTGCCCGAGCGTCACCTCCGGGACGTGGACCCCCGCCCCCCCGACGCCCCTTCCCACCCCCCCCCCCCGCCCCGTCCCCGCGGCCTCCACACCGGAACCGGGGGCTCCCGCCGGCCGACGCTCCCGCCGCCCACGAGGCCGGGGCCCGGGGACCACGGCTTGGGACCGGCCAGGGCAGAAAGTCCAGTTAACCAGCAAAACACTGGAAGTCGAAGGAGGTGTGCCCCAAGTGGCAGAGGACCCCCCGCCCCCCGCCTTGAGGGGTACACCGCTGAGACGGTGCGTGAACCCCGAGCTCAGGCCTCCGTACTGTGTGCGCACACAAAGGGAGCGAGGGAGGGAGGGAGGCAAGGGAAAGGGGTTCCTTGTGCCTCGGGGGGGGGGGATCCCCAGCCTCGGCCGGGTAGGTGGGTCGGGGCGGAGGCGCCTGCCTGTCATTCTTGCGCACTAAGGACTCATGGCCTCTACTGTGTGTTGTGTCAGAAGAGCGCGAGTGGAGGAGGGGGGTGCCCGGCCGGCGGCACTTCCAGGTAGGACAGTGGGGATCCCCGCGGCCTCCCCCTCCCCCCCCCCCCCCGGGCTCAGCGCAGCCCTGCTTTCCAGCCACCCAGGGAGGCTCCCGTGGTTCTGCTAGCCTTGACGAGTCGTTTCAAAGTTGGATTGTCCCCCCCCCCCCCCGTGTGACTGCCATTTCGGGGATCACTTTGAAGAGTGAAGATCACTTGAAATAAACACCGCACAGTATTCTGTCGGAGGGAGAACCGAGCGACTGGAAAGTGAGTCACGCCCGTTTCCGGGGCCCGGCTCCGGGTGGCTTTCTCCCCGAAGCTCCTGGTCTCGCCCCGCACAGGGCTCTGCAGCCCGTGACTAACAGCCCGGGAGCCGAGCAATAAAACACTCCAATTTCATTTATTTAATCATCTGTGCTTCACTCGGCAAATATTTATGGAGCGTCTGCTGCGTGCTCGGGACGGGGAGCCCCGAGGAGGCGACACCAGCCGGGCCCTGGGCTTCGGGGACAAAGGGCACAGTGTGTGGCCGGCTGCAAGGCCGGGCACACCCCACTGCGCCCCGTCCCCTGACCGCCCACCCCCCCCCCCATGGCAAGGGACGCTTGCTGTTTCTCTTCACGGTCCGCGGTCCCTGGCAAGTGTCGTGGATGTCCCCAAGTGTAAAAGCAAAGCCCCACTTCACACACACACACACACACACACACACACGGTAGGTCAAAAGAAGAGTGGGGTGGCTGGCGGAGGACAGAAAGTGGATAACAGTGCAAGGTCTGCACCTTGGATTTGGAGGGTGGGTGGCTGCCCGGAGGATCTGTGCCCCGGCACCCCTGGGCCCCAGGAGGACCTGCGTGGCCACCGGGGCTGTGTGGGGGCTGCGTGGGGGCTGCAGGGAGTCCCGGGGCACAGGGCCAGTCACAACACGCAGACAGGGAGTCGGGGTGCCAGGGGAGGCTGGGCAGCTCGGGGGATGCCCTCTGGCTGGGGGAGGACGAATGTCCACCCCCACCCACTTCTCGCCCTGCCCCCCACCTTGAGCCCACTTCCAACCCCACCGTCTGCCCCCCCCCCACCCCGTCCTCAGGATCTGACCTGCGCCAAGGCCATGGGCGCCCCGACGGTCCCCGTCCCAGCCAGGCCAGCAAAGGCCCTGCATGTGGGAAGGGCAGCTGGCTCTCACGTCCTGCTGTGGGGAACCGACCGGGGGGAAGGAAGGGGTGGAGGGCTCGGGGCCGGCAGCCATGCGGTCTGGAGTGGGGTCCCAGGGCCGGGATCTCACGCAAGCTGCTTCTCCACGTCCCCACGCGGGGCTCTGAGGAGCCAGTGCCTCGTGCCGTGATGACAGTGTGCCAGGTGGGGGGGGGGCTTTACTACCGCTGCTAGTGCCCCAAGGGGCTATAAATGGAGCCTCTGTCCTCCTCAGGGTCTGTGGAGTGATCCTAACCCCCCTAGACAGCAGGCCCAGTGCAGCTCTGAGGCCCCAGAGCCCAGGGAGCTGGCCCCGCCCCCGGGGGGCGGAGCCTCCTGCCACCCCCCCCCCTAGACAGCAGGCCCAGTGCAGCTCTGAGGCCCCAGAGCCCAGGGAGCTGGCCCCGCCCCCGGGGGCGGAGCCTCCTGCCACCCCACCCCCCCTAGACAGCAGGCCCAGTGCAGCTCTGAGGCCCCAGGGGATGGCCCCGCCCCCTGGGGGGCGGAGCCTCCTGCCACCCCACCCTCGCGCTACGGCTCCTGCCGGGACTTGCACCCCGTCTCTGCAAGCTCCCCGTGTGTTCTGAAGGCCGCGTCTGGGAGAGTGTGAGCTTCTCACCTGCCCCCGACGCTGACATCAAGCCCAAAGCAGTGGTTAGGGCGTGGTGTGAGAGGACGTGCCCCCTCCCCCTCCCCCCTTCTCCAGCAAATGCCCTTTATTGACAGAACTCTCACTTCTCAGACCGGAGACGCCACCCCTTTGGCTGGAGTTCTGAACCTGCCTTTCCCACCGTCTCGCTGGAGGCTGTTCATTCACTCCGGGCCCCGGGGACACGGAGAAGATAGCCTGCCTGCCCCGGGGCCTAGTGTCCGGGATCCCGCGGTGCTAACCTAGCTGCCGCCCGGCCTCTCCACCCCTCCCTTCCCAAGTCCCGGCTGGCTGCGGAAATGCACACCTGGGCCTCCCCCAGGCCCCAGCCTCTGCTTCTACCACCCCCAAAAGCTGACCTGCTACCTGCACCCACAAAGGGAACCTCGCACACGCTAGCACCTCCCCCCCCCCAAAAAAAAATCTTGCCCCTTTTGTACCTGCCCAGGGCCAGCAGTGGCCGGGGACCCTTAGTTTCCTAAAAACTGTTTTGGTGCCGGCACTGGGGGGTTGAACTCAGGGCCTGGGCTCTGTCCCTTAGCTTTGTCCACGCGAGTCTGGTGTTTTGCCGCTCGGGTCGGGCCCCAGCTTCCCTTCTGGCTTTTTGCTGGTTAATTGGAGATCGGGGTCTCCGCAACTTTTCTGCCCTGCCTGGCTTTGAACCACGATCCTTCGATCTCAGCCTCCTAAGTAACTCGGATTACAGGTGTGAGCAATAGTGCCAGACCTGAACTCACTTGAGGCAGGGTCTTGTGCAGGACGGGGGGGGGGGGGTGTGGGGGGAGGGGAGCTCTGTCACCTCCTTTCCCGTCTGCCCAGGACAGCCCCACGTGCCTTGCTGGGCGGCGGGAAGTCCTGGGTGCAGGACTCTCTCCTAGCAAGGTGCTTAGCTGATCCCATTCACCCCACCCTGTGCTAAGCCCCCGCCCCGTCCCAAGGTCCCGCCACCCGCCCCTTCTTTTTATTCTTCCATAACACAAATGGCCTGCTTTCCTCCGACCTTCGGCTCTTGCTCCCCTTTCTGAAGCGTTCCTCCCCGCCTCTCACCCCCCCTCCCCTCCTCTCCCCGCCCCCCCCCCGCCTCTCCCCGCCTTCCCCTCCTCCAGACCGGGTGACATCATCTACAACAGGCCTGATTCCCTCCAGTCAGACGCCAGCCCGTCGACTGCACCCTAAACTTGGCTCTGCGCGGTGAGTCCGACGTTCGTCACCTCCAGAGTGCCCCCCACCGTGCCCAGGCGGTACCGCAGCCGCTCCAGACTCCAGAGACCTCCAGGCGCTGTGTCCCATTCCGCCCACGTGCCCACTGGGGGTGACGGCTCACCCCTTAATCGCAGCTCCCAGGAGGGAGACATCGTGAGGCTCGAGATTCAAGGCCGGACAGGGAAAAAGTTGACGAGATCGCATTTTAGCCCATAAGAAGCCGGGCGTGGAGGTCCAGGCCTGCCCTCCGGCCACCCAGGAGGGATAACTGGGAGGACCCAGCCCCTCTCCCGCGCCCCCCCCCCCGGGCTGCTGCTCCCCCGGCCCCGGCCCTGCCTCCTGCCCTGCGGTGAGTCACGGGCGGAGCTGCCAGCAGGGTCTCCTATCTCCGCTCCCATCAGACGTCTGCAGCCAAAGCTCCCCGTGAAGGGGTCCGTCTGGGCTGTTTCTCACGGGTCCCCCCGCTCCGCGCTGCCAAGTCCCCCGGAGCCTCCCCGCCCGGCGCCCCTGCAGGTCAGGCTGGGGACGGCAGGGCGGCCGCGGGAGCCGCAGCCCCTCGGGGGCCGGTGGCGGTGGCCCGGTATCTGCCGCTGGACGCGGCCTAGAAGCGGGCATCCCAGCCGGCCGGGGGTCAGTCCTGGGCACACAGTCCCGGGGGTCGGGGGGGGGGGGGAGGTCTGTCTTGCCTCAGTTTCCCCCGACGTGAAAGAAGGAGCGTGTGCAGCACCTTCTGAACAGCCATCCCCCCTCCTCCCGGAGCTGCTCTGTGGGGCTCCCCGCCATGCCTCGGGGTGTCCCCGCGGCCACTCTTCCAGGCCACATTCCCACGGCAGACGCTCTCTTCTCTGGACTCACAGCTTAGAGTCTTTAAAACAAAACACGTCCGCACCTTGCGACTTAGACAAGGCAGACACGGTTCCTCCTGTCTTCCATCTCGCTCCGGAGCCCTGGGCGCTGGGTGGGCTTCGGCTCGTTGGGTTTCTCACGGGGGGGGGGCGTCTTTTTCTCCCCTTCGTGCCCGCTGATCTTGCGTGGCCTGCCAGGCCTGGCCAACGTGACTGTGCTGGGCTCTGGTGTGTGTGAGAGAGAGACAGAGAGAGAGACAGACAGACAGACAGAGCGAGAGAGAGAGAGACTCACCTCGAAGGTGACCTGAGCCTCAGGAAACGGGGGATTTGGATGGAAGGAGCTATAATTTGCCAGGAAATAATACTAGCACCGCATCAGTACTAAAATCAACTAAGGCGGGTGCCAGTGGCTCCCGCCTGAAATCCTCGTTATTCAGGAGGCTAAGACCTCGGAGGGTCAGAGGATCCGAGGCCCAAAGCCATCCCGGGCAAGGACATCTGTGACTCTCATCTCTAACTAACCACCGTTAGGACAGAAGCGGAGCCGTGGCTCAAGCAGCAGTGCGCCGGCCGTGAGCCGAAAAGCTAAAGGACAGTGCCCAGGCCCTGAGTTCAGGCCCTAGTTCTAGCACAGGCATGTGCACACGGTGCACACATACACACACACACACACACACACACACACGAAACTGCTGCTTTGGGGCATAGTGCAAATGCACATGAGGATTCCAGGGCTAAACCCAAACTGTTACTCACCAACATGTCAAACTGACACGCAAACCAACCACACGGACACGAACGCTTAGATTAACGGAGCGTTTCATTTACTTAAGTTCTGTGCTGGTGGGGCTTGAACTCGGGGCCCGGACACTGTGTTCATGGTTAGCGCTCTACCACTCGAGCCACCGCTTTACTTCTGGCGTTTTTTGTGTGGTTAACTGGAGATAGGAGTCCCACAGACTTTCCTGCCCGGGCTGGCTTTGAACCCTGATCCTCAGCTCTCAACCTCTTGAGTAGCTGGGATTACAGGGGTGAGCCACTGGTGCCCGGCCTTCACCGAACATTCGAAATATGCTCTTCCCCGCCCCCCCCCCCCGTATTTTTAGAGCTGTATTGAAGGCATGCTTTCTTGGGAAATAATTTCTGCCCGCCACAAGGAAGGCAGGGCCCAGGTAAACCGCGGGCACACATGCAGGGTGAACACGGGGCCCGGGCGGGCGCTGGCCGCATGAGGACTGACAGCCTGGCGCCGCTGGGCCTGGCCCCCTCCCAGTGTGGGGGGGTGGGGGGGATGGGGGGGCTGGCCCTGAATGCCAGGCACCCCAGCGCCTGGCGGAAGGTGTTTTCTAGTCTTTTCCAGTAAAACAAATCCCTATGATACCTGCTGCGGGTGGGCTCCAAGGCTCACTGCCAAGCGCGAACAACGAAGGCCTCCTGGTGGCCACCGACCCTGACCTGTGTCCGTCTGCCTTCTGGGTCACAGAAATCAGCAGGGTCACTTGTTGCCAGGAGAGGCGTCTCTATAAACTGCGGCTGGGGACAGCGAGGCCGGAAGCTCTTCAGTGCGCGGAAGCAGCCACCCGTGGGCACTTGCCGAGACTGGCCCGTGATTTACTAAAGCGTCGCTCAGAAGAAAAGATTTGTATTTTATTTTGTCTGGGGGTTGGTGCTGGGGCTTGAACTCAGGGCCTGGGCGCTGTCTTAGCCAGGGCCAGCCGCATTCTGTACAGACAGCTGGGTAAGGGCTCTGAATACCCACGTCCTAGAAAATCCAGAGGACAGAATCCGGACTTTCCCTAAATGTGTCATCCCAGATAAAGCCTGTGTGACCCACTAGTGACATGAAGTTATATTAAGATATGAATGGTCTCCAATTAACCAGCAAAAAGCGGTAAGTGCAGTTGTGGCTCAAGTAGTAAAGCACCGGTGTTGAACAAGAAAGCTAAGGGACAGCACCCACTCAGTTCAAACCCCAGAACTGGTGTGCATGTGTGCGCACACACACACACACACACACGACCTGGGAACTGTGAAAATTAGTCACCCCTATCTGTCTTTTACCCACCTCATCACATCCTAACTTCCAATTCCAAAGCAAAGGCTGCTGCTCTGTGCGGGCCCCGTGCTTCTTGAACGTCCAGAGCTCCTGTCCCGACAGGTCCTTCTGTGAGAACACGCAAAATAACACCGGGAGCCTTTCCACCACCCTCTGAAGTCCGCGAAGGCTCCCGGGAGAGCCAGAGAGGAGAAAGTATCTGGAGAAGATTCTGGAAGATCAGACCTGCTGCGCAGTTAGCACAGGGGCCCAGGAAGTGAAAGGCAGAGGCTATAATCAGGTCTCCTTGAGCTGACCTTCGCCAGGAACAGAAGGCAAACAGGTCCCCGGCTCCCTGCCCCGGGGCTCGGTGTGCGGTTGTGCAATCTCCCCGGCCCTCCTTACTAACACAATAATAAATCCTGTCTGGGGCAGTTCAGCCGCGCTCCTGTTCCCGGCTTGAAACGAGGGCCCAGGGCTATAAAACTTGATTCAGCTCGGAGCTGAGGATGGAGACGCTGCGGCCCGCTGGGCTGAGTCACCGCGGCTCCCAGGGCCCGGCCCGGCCGGGCCCCCCAGTCACAAGCCTGGCTCTGGGGGGTGAATGATCTCCCCCAGAAAGTCCAGCTTTGACTCTACCCGGCGGCGGGAGGGGGGTGGGGCAGGAGACTTGTGGGAGCTACCTGGGCGGGGGGGGGGGGGGTGCCAGAGAGAGAGAGAGAGAGAGAGAGAGAGAGAGAGAGAGACTGAGGCCTGAAGTCAAGGCCCGAGCGCTGTCACTCAAGGCTCTACAGCTCCCTTCCAGCTCCTCGGTGGTCGAGTGGACACGACTCTCATGGGCCGTCCTGCCTGGGCTGGCCTCGAGCCCTGATCCTCACCCCTCAGCCTCCCGAGCAGCGAGGATGACGGCCGGGAGCCACCTGCGGCTGGCCTGTGTTACTTTCTCTGTTGAAAAGTGGAAACATAGATAGATGTCTGGGTCTCTCGAAGTCTAGGTGCCACTAGGTGCCACAACCACAAGTTCCAGAGCCTTCCGTGAGTCCTGGCGGGGTGAGGGTCTCAGGCCTTGAGGAGCTCTCCCGCCACGCCACCCACTGCTTAAGGGCGCTGTTTGCCCAGCGGAGGGCAGGGCAGGCCCTCAAAATTCAGGGTGCCGGGTGCCAGTGGCTCGCGCCTGTGATCCTAGCTACTCAAGGCGCTGGTATCTGAGGCTCGGAGCTCAAAGCCAGCCTAGGCAGGAAAGTCCACACTTAACCAGAAAACGAGCCAGATGGCGCCCAGGCCCTGAGTTCAAGCCCCAGTGTTGACACGCAGACACACAGACACACATCACGGCTTCTGTAAAATACTACCATCTAAATACAAGCAGAAAAGTTTCTAACTCTTATTTTTTTCTTTGGTCTGTCAGTCGTGGGGCTTGAACTTGGGTCCTGGGTGCTGTCGCCGGGTTGTTTCCCCCAAGCCTGGCACTCTACCACTCAGAGCCACTTCCCGTTTTCCGGTGGACAGGCTGGCTTTGAGTCGCAATCCTCAGAGCTCAGCCTCCCGAGAAGCTAGGATGACGGGCGCGGGCCACCGGCACCCCGCAAAGTATCACAGCGAGCTCGACGCGGTGGGGCCAGGCCGGAATCCCAGCTGTCTGTCAGTGAGCACCAGGATCTAAGTCTACACCCGGGGAAAGCTCTAGCTGCCCTCTACACACTCACGGTGGGGTGGGGGGGGCTCTCAGGAGAGGCTCCGCGCTGCCTGAGTGGGTTGCCCCAGAAGGGCCCCCGGCCCCCCTCCAGCGTCAGGCTTCAGCTGTCTGGCGCGGCTCCGCCATTGGCTGCCATCTGCCCTGTGGCGGCCCAGCCCGGCGGTCCTCACCAGAGGCTGGGGCGGTGCCGGGTGGATCCTCCAGCCCCAGGATCACGCACTAAAGCAAATCTCGTTCATCCGTACCGGACCAGAAACACAAAACAGAGTAAGAACAGGGGCACGGCTATTTTCCCCCCCACTGTGGTCTTTACTGAGAATCTCCTTCCCTTCCTTCCTTTTTTTTCAGGTGGCAGTGGTGGGGTTTGGCAGCTCCGGATGGATAGCTGCTTTGTAATTGGATTGCGCTGGAGTTTGGATCTGGAAAGTTCCTCCAAAGGCCCCAGCTTGGCACGGAAAGGCAGAACCTATAGGAGGCGGGGCCTGGTGAGAGGCCTTCAGGTCATGAGGGGCGGGGCCTAGCAGGGACGGGGCCTGCGTGGGGGCGGGGCCTGCACGGGGGCGGGGCCTGCACGGGGGCGGGGCCCTGGCCACGTTCTCTTCCTTCCCAGCCATGAGCTGAGTGGTTTCCTCTGTTGCAGTGCCAGTGCCATAGACCCAGCCGACGGTGGGGCTGGAACCTCTGAAACGTGAGCCCGTCCTTTCCTCTCCCTAAGCTGTCCACAGTGACAAGCTGGGCCACACAGGCTGCTGGGCCTTGAACTCAGGGCCTGAGCACCGTCCCTGGCTTCTTTGTGCTCAAGGCTAGCACTCTGCCACTTGAGCCACAGCGCCACTTCCGGCTTTTTCTATATATGCGGCTGAGGAATCGAACCCCGGGCTTCGTGTACGCAAGGCGAGCCCAGCTGCCGGATGATTTGTTTAGTGCTCTGACTGCAGCGGCTGGTTTCAGATTCCCCACTGAGCTATTCTTTTGCCATAGCTCCTTCTCCCTCCGGCAGCTTTGTCCCTTCATTCCACCTGTCACCCTTGTTAGCGATGCACTAATGATGCCTCTTTGTTCACGGGTAACTAGCTAGGCTCTATCTTATCGCACCACCGGCCTTCTATGGACATTCTCTTCCCCTGCAGCAGAATCAGCTCCTTCATTTCCTCCCCTGGCCTTGGGGCTACCGGCCTTGTGATTTTCTATCTCCACACCCAGGGCTTCTTAGTTTGCAATAACCTCGGTGGAGTCACCCGCTTGAAGGCCACACGCCTTGGTCCGCCTTCTCATTGTTTTGCTGGTCCCGGGTTGTGAGCTCAGGGACTGGGCACTGTCCCTGAGCTTCTTTTGCGCAAGGCGAGTGCTGTACCACTCGAGCCGCGGCGTCACTTCCAGCTTTTTCTCAGTAGTTTATTGGAGATGAGAGTCTCCCGGACTTCCCTGCCCGGGCCGTCTTCAGACTACAGTCCCGAGTAGCTGGGGTGACGGGCGTGAGCCGCCGGCACCTGGCTCAGTCCACCTTCTTAGCTGCACGCCTCGGGCAAGCTGAAAACTTCCAATATTGTATTCCAGGGCGCGGCTCGGGCGGAGGGGTGACTGTGGCCGTCCCGTGTCCCCTATGCAACCCGTAGCAGCTGCTTTAAGACAACTGCTCTACCTCCACAGCCCTCTCAACACCACAGGTCTACAGAAACCGTGGGAAAAAGTTGGCTTTTATTTGCGTTTTCATTTATTACACCAAGAAGTAGACACCTCTGTGTATTTAAGCAAATGACGGCCACACACGGGGCCGAACGACCAAAAAGAAGTTCTTTAAAAACATCAAATGCCGTCTTACCGGAGGCACAAAACAGATCTTTTTAAAAAGTAAAAATGTAACGTTTGAAGGCCTTTATTGCATCAGGAACAGGAATAAAAGACGGAGGCTACCGTGAGCCCGAGGGTGGTGGAGGCCCGGTGGATTCCCGGCTAGCTCACACAACCTGCAGATTCTGCGACTGCGCAGACACCGCCACTGGTTTTTAGAAAATAACAGGGGGCTCGGATCTCCTGCTGGACTCCTGGTATTTGGAGAGTAAAGACAACACTGTAGGAGAGAATTCACGTCTAGCCCAAGTTCACTTGATGACAGTACTGCATAGAAAGCAGTTCATTATATACATAAATAAAATAGCTATCATAAATAAAACTCAAGCCACCTCGCACGGAGTCCCCCAGGGGCGGAGCCAGTGTGGGGCTGTGTGTGTGTGGGGGGGGGGGGGTGAGGCCAGGCCCGGGTCCTCCCTGCCGGCACACCGGGCACGCCAGCCCACGCCGCCTCCCAAGCCCGCCGCGCGGAGTCGCGTGCCCAGGGATGCGTTCTGCACCACCGGCCGCTCTGGGCCGCCGCCGCCCTCCCGGCGTCTCGCGGGGCAGTCCCGCCCGGGGCCCCGAGTCACCACAGACAAAGTGAGGGTGCCACGGCCGCCCGGCAGCGCTCACGGGGATGGAGAGCACACCGCGCCTCCCCGCCTCGCTCCGCACCTCGCCCGCCGCCGGCCCCGCCGGTCGTGGGGGGGAGGGGGGCCCTGCCTCCCCCAGGCGGCGATTGGCTAGGAAGCCCCTCCACGCAGAACAAAACCGCAGCGCCTTCCCCGCTCCCCCGCCGGGGCACCCAGGGGCTCGGCGGAGCTTCAGCCCGGCAAAGACAGCGATGGCGGAGCCCCGAGGCGGGGGGGGGGGGCCTTGTCCACGCCGCGTCCACGCTGCCCCTGGCAGCGAGCGCACAGCTGGACACAGACGGACAGGTCCACAGTGTAAACGACTTCGCGTTAAAGTAAAACAACACACTGCCACGCCGGCCGCGGGAGGCCTGGGCGCCGCGGGGTTTGCCGAACGAAACCAGAAGCCCCCCAAAGCCCCCCGTGCTGCGCGCCGAACCCCGCCCTCGCTCGGCGTGACCGCCAGGCCCGCGGAGGGCACGCGCCGCCCGGGGACCCCCCCCCCCCCACAGCGCGGATGTCAACGGGAACACGAGGGAAGTTCTATCGGCTCGCGTGGCACGCGTGGAACCCGCGCCGTGGTTCCGGGTGTCAGCAGCCACTGTGCTCAAAAGGAAACCAAGGAGCCCCTCACCCCGGGGCCCCCCTCCTCCCCCACCCCCGCGACCATCAGATCTGAGCGCGGAGCAGCGGCTGCAGGGTGGCGCCACGGACCGACACGCGCGCCCCCCGGAACACGCGCGCCCCCCGAACACGCGCGCCCCCCAAACACGCGCGCCCCCCGGAACACGCGCGCCCCCCGGAACACGCGCGCCCCCCGGAACACGCGCGCCCCCGGAACACGCGCGCCCCCCGGAACACGCGCGCCCCCGGAACACGCGCGCCCCCGGAACACGCGCGCCCCCCGGAACACGCGCGCCCCCGGAACACGCGCGCCCCCCGGAACACGCGCGCCCCCGGAACACGCGCGCCCGTCCCCGGCTCTCCACCCCCGACGGCTGGCGGGCACCACAGCGGGCCGGGGCCCGGGGGCCTCGCCGCCCTCCCCGCCGCGCGTGACCCGCGCTCGGGCTGGCGGGGGAGGGGGGCTCAGTAGCTGAACATCTGCGGCTGCTCGGGCGGGCCCTGGGGCGGCGCGGCCTGCTGGGGGGGCGCGGGGGGCCGGGGCGGCGGCAGCGCGTCCGTCTGGGGCACGGCCCGCCAGGTGAGGGGGTGCTGCTCGCCCAGCTGGCTCCCCAGGGGCGTGATGGAGTTCACCAGCGTGGTGAGGTTGATGAAGTGCGCCACCGAGGGCGCGCCCGCGGCCTCGGGCGGGGGGTGCAGCTGCACGTCGCTCCCCGCGGTTGTGCAGCATGGCGGGGCCGCTGACCGTGTCGAAGGTCACGGTCAGGATGGAGTTGTCCAGCTGGAGCTGGCGCTCGGGGGTGGCGAGGGGCCCCACGGCCACCGGCTGCAGGCTGGTAAACTGAGTCCCGGGCGTGGTGGTGACGGGCGTGACGGTGATGTTGGTCAGGCCGACGGAGCTGGGCGGGGCGGCCGCGCTGGGGTCCCCCAGGGTCACCACCACCTGCAAGAGCCGCGGGCAGCGTGAGGCGGGGGGGGGGGGGAGGCCGCGTGGGGAGGCCGCGTGCACAGCCCCGCGCGCTCCGCGCTCTGCGCCAGGACACACGCCGACCCACCTGCTGGATGCTCTGCACGGCCGAGTTGGTCTCGTCGCCCACGCCGCCCGTGAACTCGGGCTCCAGCTCCTTCTCCGCGTACTCGCCGAAGGGGGCCCCCTCCTCGGCCACCGGGGTCCCCGCCTCCTCCTCCGGCTTCCGCTTCCGCTTGTGGCTGCGCTTGGGGGTCTTGGCGTGCTTCCCGTCCGCCAGCTCCTCCTGCTCCAGGCCCAGCTCGGGCTGCGGGGGGACCGGGGTCAGGGACCGACCGGGCGGGGGGGACACGCGCTGGGGGCGGGCTCAGCTGTAAATGTCTCCCAGAGCTAGGCTGGACAGCCGTGGGGCGAAAGGGACCACCGGGTGCGGCCTGGCAGCTCTCCTCCACCGGGGGAGCCCCTGCCCCCCCCACGCCCCCTGGCGCTCACGCGAGGGACCCGACGTCCCCTGGGGCGGGATCCGGGGCGAGAGGAGCCGAGCCCGGGTCTCCAGAGCCAGGCCGGCACCGTGCCAGCCTCACCCGGGGCGGGGGGGGGGGGGCGGAGCGCGGCACCCGTCACTGTCACCCGCTCGCGCCTCGGCGCTGTCTGGCGAGACTCGGGGAGACCGGGCGCCGCAGACCCAGCAGCCGCGGTGGGGTGCGGTCATGGTAACCCCCACCACGCTGCGGCACGTCAGGGCTCAGAGGGCTTGCGGGAGTCTGGGCTGGGGGAGGCTTACACTCAGCCCCGCCCGTGCAACCTAACACCCGACTCCACGCTCACTCGCTGCAAGCACCCAGCCCACCCACGGGCGCCCCCAGCGTGGCACGCGGCCTCGTGTCACGGGGGGAGCAACGGAACATTCCTTTCAGACCTCAGGTCCTCTGGCATTTACTTCCCTGGGGCAGCTGACACCAGCGCTCCCCACAGAGAGCCGCGGGTGCCAGCGCCAGCACCTGAATCACGCAGGCCCTGGATGCTCTTTCTGCACGGCCCCCAGCCGGCCCGGGCCGCGCGCTCACCTGGACGATGCCGATGGAGGAGGCGTCGATGGTGGTGGTCTCTGGGAGGTGGTCCAGGTCGTCGATCCGCACGGCCAGCACCTGCAGGGGACGCAGGGCGGCGAGTGGGGACGCGGCGCCCCCCGGTGGCGGCCCGGGGCACTGCCTGGGTCACCGCGGCGGCAGCTTCCGAGTGGCAGCTGGGTCTGCTGTGCTGGGGACAGACCCCGTCTCCCCGAGCCTGCCCCTCTCCCGCTCCCTCACCCTGCCCCCGCCCCGCCCCCCCCCCCGCCCTCTCACGACCCCAGGTGTAGACAATCCCTTTGCTGCCCGTGACCGGTGCTCTGGGCAGGGAGAGGCCAGGTTGCCCTCCGTCAACTCACAGATGCTAAGTGAGGAAAGGCACGCTTGCCCCGCCCGCCCCGCCCGCCCCACTGGCTTTTTGTTTTCTTCATGCCAGCACTGAGGCTCGAACTGGAGACCCGGGTGCCGCCCCCTAGCTTTTCCCCTCAGGGTTAGCACTCTTCCACTTGGAATCCAGCCTCGTTTCCGGCTCTGGGCTGCTGGTTCACGGAGGACAGAGAGTCTCACGGGTTTGCGTGCCTGCGAGGGGGCTGTGCACGGCGGTCCTCGGGTCTCAGCATCCCGAGGAGCTGAGCCCGGTCCGCAGGAGTGGGGGAGCCACCGTGCCCGGCGAGGCTCGCACCTTAGAACGCCCTTCTCTGCGCCTTCCTAAGGGCGCAGGCACGGTCACCCGTCAGCCCCTGCCCGGCCCTCCCTCGCGCCCGGCTCACCGGGACCGGCCCCGTGGGTCTCACGCCAGCTCCTGCGACAGGGCAGCCGGCGCGCCTCGCCAACCTGACTTTGCTCATGCCACTCGTCACTGTGCCAGCGTGGCTTAGGCTGTAGACCACGGGACGCACGTGCTGGGGGAGGGGGGGCGGATCGGATGGAGGCGGCTGGGAGGGGGGCGGGGAGCCGGCTGTGGACACGGGCCGCCTTCCAACTTCAGCCCACAACCGCACGGGCGCCTGCCAGGTGCTACTCAGCCAAGGGAAAAGAAGACGGAGAGCCGGGCACGGGTGGCCACACCTGTAGTCCTAGCTACTCGGGAGGCTGAGGTCTGAGGACTGAGGTTCGAAGCCAGCCCAGGTAAGAAAGCCCGTGGGAGTCTTTTCTCCAATGAGCCACCAGAACACTGGAGGGAGAGCTGCGGCTCCGGTGGTAGAGTGCCGACCTTGAGTAGAAAAGCTCAAGGGCCGCGCCCCGAGTCCCCGCCCCGGCGCTGGTACACACACACACACACACACGCACACGCACACACGCACGCACACACGGATGGGATGTCGGTGACAGAGCTGGTGTCACAGGCATCTCTGGGGCGCGGCAGGCCTGCAGGAACCCGAGGGGCTCCGGGAGACTCCGCCGGGCCCACGGCTTCGCGGGTCCCGTGAACCCTCCGCTTCCCCCAGCATGCTTCCCCCGTGAACGCTCCAGCCAGCCTCGGGGAACGCCGGGCCTCAGCCCGCCCCCTGCTTCCTTCCAGCCTCGAGCACGGGGGCCGCACCCAGGACGCGCTCACGGGGACCTGGGGGCGGGCCCTGCGCTTCCGCCTCGCGCGTCACATCACTGCGTCCCCCGGGCCTTCCTTTCCGAGGAGGCTTTGGGGGTGGCCGGCCTCCCCGGCCTCCCGTCTGTCCTCGGTGGGGCAGGGGTGGGGGGGCGCTTGCCTCCGGGTGCTCGCGCCGCATGTGTCTGCTCATGGAGGCCCGCGTGGAGGGCGGGGTGGGGGGAGGGCAGGGGTGGGGGGGGAGGGCAGGGGTGGGGGGGGCGCTTGCCTCCGGGTGCTTGCGCCGCATGTGTCTGCTCATGGAGGCCCGCGTGGAGGGCGGGGTGGGGGGGGAGGGCAGGGGTGGGGGGGGCGCTTGCCTCCGGGTGCTTGCGCCGCATGTGTCTGCTCATGGAGGCCCGCGTGGACACCTTGGTGCCGCACAGCTGGCAGCTCTGCGCCTCCACCTTGTCGTGGGTGAGCTGCATGTGCTTCTGCAGCATGTACTCGGTGACGTACTTCTTGTCGCACACGGAGCACGTCCACTGCTTGCCCACTTCGCACACGCACGCGCGGGGAGGAAGGGAGAAGTGGGCGTCACCGGGGGGAGTCACCCCCGGGTCCCCAGCCCCCTCCCAGGCCTCCGGTCCTCCCGTACCCCGCTGGGTCCGGCCCGGGGACGGGCAGCCAGGGCCGCCCCGGAGAGGAGCCCGCAGCCCCGGCCGAGTCCCGTCACCGCACCCAAACCGGACATTCAAGGACGGACACCCAGAGCTCCCGGTGGGTGTTGGAGGCCACGGACGAGCCAGCACGGAGCCGAGGTGACGCCAGATATTCTAGAAGCGTCCACAGAACAGCACGCAGCTTTCCTCTCCGCACACCCGCCTACCTGTGTGGATGAGCTTGTGGGTCTCCATGGTGTTCCGCTCGCTGAAGGTCTTCCCACACAGCTCGCACATGAAGTCTTTAATCCCTGCGGAACGGAGGAAGGCCGGCTTAACCTCAACCTCCGGAGCTGCACACAAAGGACGCCTCGTCCCTCACAGGCAGGCTGCCGTGTTTACGGCGTCTCTGGGGAGCCGCCAATTACCAGGAGAGGTAAACAAAGTCCATTCCAAACTCAGCCAGGAAGACGGGGCTTAAAAAACTCACTCCTCTATGGGGACATTTCATATTTAACAAATAAGGAGGCGTAGGGAGGCTTGTTAGAGAACACAGACGTAGACTGGAGCCGACGAGGGAAAACAACCATTTCTTTGAGAGTATTAACTTACCTTCTTCACTCACTGTAGATAGAAACCCATCGCATGTCTGATATATACAATGGTACAAAACAATAAATAAAAGCCAAGCCCAAATGCAAAGACAACGTAAATATGCTAAGATAGGAACAACAAAAATGGCAAGGTCACACAAAATGTTTGAAAAAATGATTTTAACTATCCAACAACACATCAAAAATATTTCACCATGGTCAAGTTGGGTTTATACTGGAAATGCAAGGATGGTTCAATGTATGCAAACCAACGAGCATTACTACGTCACATCCACAGCATAAAGGAGAAAAATCATTCGATCATCTCAACAGATACAAGAAAAGCACTTAAGCTGGGCACTGGTGGCTCACACCAGCTGTCATCATAGCTACTCAGGAGGTGGAGATCTGAGGATCACGGTTTGAAGCCAGCCCAGGAAAGTTCCTGAAACTCTATTTCCAATTAATGACCAGAAAACCAGAAGTAGGGCTGTGGCTCCAAGGAGTAGAGCTCTAGCTTTGAACAGAAAAGCTCAGGGACAGCACCCAGGCCTCGAGTTCAAGCCCCAGGACCACCACCAACAACAAAGCATTTAACAAAGGTCAACATCCCTTCAAAAAACCCTAAAGAAACTAGGTATAGAGGTAAAGATTATGGGTAAACAGACTGAACAGCAAAAAGCTGAGAGCATTTTGATCAAGATGTGGAAAACAACAAGGGAGCCCCCTCTCACCTCTCATATTCAGTAGAGCACTGCCATCAAACATGCAAAAAAGAAGGGGAAATCAAATTATCCATCACAGATTGACATGTTTCAGTTAGAGGAAAATCTAAAGACTCTTAATACTGAAAAATTTGGTAAATCTGCAGGATATGAAAGCCAACGTAGAAGAATTTAAACATCAACAACAAATCTTCTGAGAAACAAATCATGACAACAATCTATTCTTAATAGTTGCAAAGAGCTGGGAAGGTGGCTTAGTGGTAGAGCGCTTGCCTAGCATGCATGAAGCCCTGGGTTCCATTCCTCAGCACCACGTAAACAGAAAAAGTCGGCAGTGGTGCTGTGGCTCAAGTGGCAGAGTGCTAGCCTTGAGCAAAAAGAAGCCAGGACAGTGCTCAGGCCCTGAGTCCAAGGCCCAGGAATGGGGGAAAAAATAATAATAGTTCCAAAGGGGGAGGGGGAACCCCTAGGAGTATAACCAAAGAAGTGAAAGACCTCTTCAATAAAAAGTGCAAAACATGGTGAAAGAAACTGACAACTGACGCATAAAAACCAGAATAGCAACTCATGATCATTGACCTAAAGGATGAATATTGGCAAAATATCCATCCCAGCCAAACGCAGTGGCACACGCCTGTAATCCCAGCACTCAGGAGACAGGAACAAGAGGATCAGCTGAAGAACGCCTGTGGGGCGAGCCCGGGCTGCACAACCACCACAGAGCAGCCTCTCACCCACGTGCCACACACACCAACGACCTCCCCACAGGGCTAAGGGGCACAAACGTAAAAGACGCGGCAGAGGCCAAGCAACCCTGAGCGTCAGCACAAAGCCGCCAGCTCAGCTCCTCCGGGCTTGAAGACCGGCCGCAGAGTCGCGGGACCAACCCACCATGGCACCGGCACACAAACAAACAGACCCAGAGGCCAGCGTGAGGGCACAAAGACCCCAGGCGTGAGCGCACACATCAGAAGCCAACGAACCCAAACAGAACACAGAACGGCCAGAGGATGGGCTCTTCGGTGCGTGTGCTGCGACACGGATGTCACCCGCAGAAGACGGAACCTGCCTCCCACCTTGACTCGGCACAAAATCCACCTCAGAGTGGAAGGAAGACCTTAACGCAAGACCTGGAATTAGCAGAAGAAAACGGGAAACACTTTCTGACATTAGCTCAGGTAATGACTTTGGATAGGACCCGAAGCACGAGACAGAAAAGGAAGCATCGGGAAACGGCATGGCATCCAAGTAAGATGCCTGGAGCCCCAGAGCAAGCAGTCCGAGAGAAGAGGCCGACCGACTGAAGGAGAAGAGCAGCCTCTGCCTTCTGGCAGAGGAGTAATTTCCAGAACATGGGGGAACTCGACAGATGGGCGAAAACAACAGACACGGTGAGGGGGAAAAAACGCTTAGCGTCCTTGGCCAGCGGAGAACTGCAGATCAAAACCAGAAGGGACCGAGGGGGGGGCGGCTCGCGCCTGTCATCCCAGCTGCTCGGGAGGCTGAGACCGGAGGACCGTGGTTCAAAGCCAGCCTGGCAAGGAAAGTCTTTGAGACTCTTATCTCCAATTATCCCGCAAAAAGCCAGAAGCGGGGGGTGCGGATTCCGTGGAAGAGCGCCAGCCTTGAGTGCGAAAGCGGAGGGGCAGCGCTCGGGCTCGGACTGCAGGCCCCGGGACCAGCGGGCGCACCTGGGGAAACTTCACAACCAGGAGAGGCGCTTGCCCGGGCACGGAGAGCAACAGGGGCCGGGGAGGCGTGGAGAGAACCCGCAGGCCGGGAGTGGGCTCCGGGCCCCGCCCAGGCCCGCCGGGGCCCCGGGTTTCCGGGTCCAGCCTGGGGTAACTGGCCCAAAGCAGACCGGACACAGCTCACACCCTACCGGCCCGCGTGGGGCACACGACCCCGGTGCCGGGGGCCCCCGGAGGGGGCCGCGGGGTGGGGGGCGGGGGAGGGGGCGGGGCACGCACCCGTGTGCCGCTTGTAGTGCTTGAGCATGTTGACCTTCTGCGCGAACTTGCGGTGGCACTCCTTGCACTCGTACTCCTTGATGCCCTTGTGCAGCTTCATGTGGTGGCGGAGCGCGTGCTTGGTCTTCATGCCTGGGGGGCGGGGCGGGGCGGGCGTGTCAGCCTGGGGGGGCCACCCCGCCCCCGCCCCCGCCCCGCCCCCGCCCGCCCCGCCCCCGCCCCGCCCGCCCCCTGCCCCGCGCCCGGCCCCCACCTTTCCCGCACTCGGCGCACAGGTACTCGCGGATGTTGTCGTGCACGCGCATGTGCTCCTTGAGCATGTCCTTCCTGGCGAAGGACTTGCCGCACTGCTCGCAGGCGTGGCTCTTCACACCTGCAGGCCCAGGGCCACGCTGCAGAGGGTGGGGGGGCCGGAGCGGGCTCCCCGGCTCCCCCCACCCCGGGGCGTGCGCACGCCAAGGCCCTCCAGCCTCGGTTGTGACGGGACGGGGCGCCGCGTGGAAGGCCGGGCGGCCTCCGTGTCCGCACCGGGGCGCCCCTCCCCCGCCCGCCCCCCCCCCCCCCCGCCGTGCTACCTGTGTGGATGAGCTTGTGGCGCTCCAGGTTCCCGATGCTGTTGAAGATCCGCCCGCAGATCTCGCAGGGGTGGATGTACCTGCGGGCAGAGACGGCTCAGCCACACTCCCCGAGCCCCGCCGAGGCCGGGGCCCACCGCCCCGCCGCCCCGCTGCCCCGGGGGACGGCACGTCCAGGAGACCCAGGGGGAGCGAGGCCGCGCGTGGTCGCCACCCAACCCGACGGTGTCCTCGTCACGGGCCAGGCCGGACCCACGGCGGGGCGGCCGGAGGACACGGGAGGGGCCCGGCCCCCACACCAGCTCCCGGGGGAGAGGGGCCGCGTCCCTCACGCGGGTGGAGGGGGTGGGCGTGCCGCCGCGGGAGGGCGGGGGCGGGGCGTGGAGGGAGGCGTCCTCTGCCCAGGCCCCCCGTCCCCCCGCCGTCCCCCCCCCGTCCCGCGGCCTCACTTCTGCACGTTGGGGTCGGGCAGGTTCTCGCGGTGGATGACCATGTGGGCGTGGTAGGTGGCCTTGAGCGCGAAGCGCCGGTGGCAGATGCTGCAGCCGTGGCCCTTCTCCTTGTGCACCTCCATGATGTGCTTCAGGTACTCCTTCCCGCGGCCGAACGTGAGCTGCGGGTGGGGGGGGAGGGGGGACGATGGGCCACGAGGCCGGCCGGGCCTCGGTGCCCCCCGTGGGCCGCCCCCCCCAGCGCTGTGCGCGTGCCTGGTGGGCTGCGAGGCCCGGGCGGCCGCCTCTGTGGACGGCAGGCGGCGGCGCACCTGACAGCGCTTGCAGCTGTACTTGTGCGGCTCCGAGTCGGCGCTCTCGTCCGAGTTGTCCTCGTTCTCCTCCGAGGAGATCCCGATCTTGCCGATGAACTCCTCCCGCTGGTGCTCGTCCATCAGCGCAATGTCCTGGGGGCCGGTGGCGGCCGTCAGTCCCCCCGCACCCCCCCACCGAGCCCACCGCGTCGGGGCCCGCAGCACAGGTGCCAGCGAGACGCGCCTGCTGTCCCCGGGGAGGGCGGGGCCCCCAGTGCCGGCCACGCAGGACGGCCACGGCCCCCCCCCCCCGCCCCACCCGCCGTCCATCGCCCCGCCGCCCCTCAGCTCCTCTCGGCAGCGGGAAGCGGAGCCCGGCTCTGCCGCTCACTGTCTCCCAGGAATCTCACTGTTTGTCCAACCACCGCACCCCACGGGCCAAGCGGATGCAGATACGGCCGCTTCCTCGGCCATGCCGACCCCTGCTGCGCCGGGGTGCAGCGATGGTCTGCGAGCCTGCACCCCAGAACCCACCCGAGGTCAGGAGGGCAGGCCCTTGGTGAAAGGGGCCCGGGAGCTCCGTCGTGCCCACCCCACCCGGAGGGACCCGGCAGGAAGGCCGGGGAGGCCGGCACCGGCACGGGGCCCGCCTGGGAGGCCACGCCGGGCTTCCAGACCTGCAAGGGTGCGTTCGTTCTGTGACTGCCCCGATCCAGGGCACTGTCAGGACTACAGCAGAGACCACAGGCTCAAGGGCCCGCGGGTGCCACCTGGAGAGGCTGGGGGGGTGGGGGGTGCACCCTGAGGCGGGGCCCGCAGGCGGGGTGGGGGGGAGGCGTACCCTCTGAGGCGGGGCCCGCAGGCCGGGGCAGGGGGGGGTGGGGGAGGCGTACCCTCTGAGGCAGGGCTTGCAGGCCGGGGCAGGGGGGGTGGGGGAGGCGTACCCTCTGAGGCAGGGCTTGCAGGCCGGGGCAGGGGGGGTGGGGGAGGCGTACCCTCTGAGGCGGGGCCCGCAGGCCGGGGCAGGGGGGGTGGGGGAGGCGTACCCTCTGAGGCGGGGCCCGCAGGCCGGGGGCCGCCTGGCCGGGCTGGGGACACGCACCTTGAAGTGGACGTGGATGTGGTCCCTGAGCACGTCCACACGGAAGAACTTGCGCCCGCAGATCTCACAGGTGTATTTCTTGTCGCCGTGGGTGAGGAGGTGCTTGTTCATGTTGCTGCGGCAGGAGAACACCTGGGGGAGCGGCAGAGAGGGCGGTGGAGAGGGCGGGCCGGGCGTGGAGAAGCCCTGGACGTGGAGAGGCCAGGCTGCACGGGGAGAAGCCCTGGGCAGGGAGAGGCCCGGCTACATGTGGAGAAGCTGGGCTGCATGTGGAGAAGCCCTGAACATGGAGAGACCAGGCTGCACGGGGAGAAGCCCTGGGCAGGGAGAGGCCAGACTGCACGTGGAGAAGCCCTGGGCAGGGAGAGGCCCGGCTGCATGTGGAGAAGCCCAGCTGCACGTGGAGAAGCCCTGGGCAAGGAGAGGCCAGGCTGCACGGGGAGAAGCCCGGCTACACGGGGAGAAGCCCTGTCTGGCCCGCAGGGTAAGCCATGGCCAGGCAGGCACAGACCACAGGTGATTCCTCCCGGCCTTTAAGTCCCCGTGCGTGATGAACATCAACGACCGCCCCGTGCCGGCCTAGGCGAGGCCCCCGTGCCACGGGCCCAGAGCCGCGGGTGAGGCAGACGGGTGGACTGGCTCTGGGTCCTGGGGGCACGGACCGTGGGGGGCACCTCCACCCGACGGCCTGCCCCGAGGCCAGGAGGCGGGCGCGGGCGTCCTGGAGCCTGCCGGGCTGCTCCGCCGGCGCTGCGCCTTCCCAGCGCCGGCCCATCCCGGCCTCCAGCCTCGACCCGCAGCGCCAGGTGAGAGCCGCTGACCCCGGCTCGCTGGCAGGTCGAGAAGAAAGCAGGAAGGAAAACCATCTGCCCTGCGCTGATGGAGCTGGCCGGAGCCGGCCGCCGCGCGGGGCCTGGCCTTCCCGGACACGTGACCGGACGCTCTAGGGTGTCAGCGGCTCACGTGAACGGGGTCTCCTCTCCCCCTCCGCCTTCCCCCACCGGCGACGCCCAAGGCGGCCCGAGACGTGCAGGGGCCCTGGGCCGAGCGCCACGCGGGTGTATACGCATACACAGCGGCAAAGGCCGGAGCGCTGGGCGCCACGCGGGTACGTACGTGCGTCACGTGGTATACACACCACGCGGGACGCACACCACGTGGGTATATACACCGCCCAGGTATACACGTCACACGCGTACAGACGTCACGCGGGTGTATACGCATACGCAGAGGCAGAGCCGGAGGCGCTGCCGTCCACACCACAGGACGCGGGCCGAGGCCGCCTGAGTATCTACAGCCTCAGGAACGAGTAGCTTTCAGCACAGACGGATGTGTGTGTCCCAGCAGCCCCTGGGGGGCCAGAGGGGCGTGGGCAGCTGCCCCGGGCACACGGAGGCGGAGCTGGCTGTTGCGGGCCAGGCCCTCGGGCCCTGGGGCCTCGGTGTCCCCGGGAGGGAGTGCTGAGCCCGGCCCTTTCCATAAGCTCGAGGCTGCGGCCAGGCGGAAGGGGAAACCGTGGCTGCTGAGGAAGATGAGCTTCTCCCCACAGAGGCACCGGAAACCCGGCTCACGTGACCAGCACGCCCCCGAGCGCAGCCAGCCTGCTCCCCTGGACTTCATGGGGAACCCCCCCCCCCACGCGCGCGCAGTGCCCAGAGCTGGCGCCCACCGGGAACCCTCACCCCCAACCCCACGCCGAGAGTTACCTTGCCACACACGGGGCATCCGGAAGGCTCCTTCTTGTAGCGGACCAGGCTCTCCCCGCCGGCGTCCAGGTCCTCCCTCTTCACCCGCCGCACGCCTGCAAGCCCACACCCCCCGGACGCGTGAGCGCGCTTCCCTCCCGCGGCCGGGGGTCGATCGCCGGGCCTCCGCCCTCGAGGCGGGACCTCACGCCTGTGCCCCCAGGGCGGCCGGGGTCACAGGAACGCACCGCCACACTCGATGTGATTTTGAAATGGGGCCTCACTAACGTTGTGCCTGGGCTGGCCTCAAACAACTATTCCTCTGTCTCTGCCTCCTGAAGAGCTAGGATTTCAGGAGTGAACCAATATGCTCAAGCTTTGGAAAAAAAGACTCAAAAGTTCCCACAGAGGGCCGGGAAGGTGGCCTGGTGTCAGAGTGCTCGCCTAGCACGCATGAAGCCCTGGGTTCAATTCCCCTGCGCCACATAGATAGAAAACGGCCAGACAGGGCGCTGTGGCTCAGGTGGCGGAGTGCTAGCCTCGAGCAAAAAGAAGCCAGGGACAGTGCTCAGGCCCTGAGTTCAAGGCCCAGGACTGGCCAAAAAAATAAATAAAAATTTAAAAAGTTTCCCGGGAGAGGTGTGGCGGTACACGCTGTGGATGGGCAGGCGGGAGGCTGGGAAGGGAGGCTGCGTGGAGCCGATCCCGGGCCGGTGCGGGCCACGTAGAGAGATGGTTCTAGTTTTTGGAACATGAAAGTGCAAGTGAAACGAATAATCTCTCCTACAATTTAGGAGAGCTGGGTGGAGCCAAGCTGGGTGCTTCCTGTCGGGGCCGCCCGGTCCCCGACTCCATTCTGGGGAGAGGGGGACAAGCAAGGGAGCCGGGGCAGGTGCATCCCGGCCCCCGTGGGGGGGGGAGCCTGTGTGTGTGCGTCTCTAGGGATCCCAGAGGGCGGGGGCCGGGGACAGGGCAGCGCAGAGCCGCGGGGCTGCGCGGATTGGTGGTACGGTCGTCTTCCTTCTGGTGTTAATAACGGGTGGGCGAGCTCTGCCGCCTGGGGCTGGGGGGGAAAGGCGGCGGGCCACAGCGGAAAGCCGGGACTGGCCTTGGAGGACGCTCCGGCCCGGCCCCCGGCCACAGGCGCAGTGGCTGCGGTCACCCCGGGCCACGCCCCTCACCTGGGGGATGTTTCCCCGGCCACGCCCCTCGCCTCAGGGGTCATGCCTGGGCCACGCCCCTCGCCTCAGGGGTCACCCCGGGGCCACGCCCCTCGCATCAGGGGCCTCCCCCAGGGACCACGCCCCTCACCTGGGGGGGTCTCCCCCCCCCCCCCCCCCCCCCCCCCCGCCACTCTCCTCCCCTCAGGGATGTCCCCCCCAGCCACGCCCCTCGCCTCAGGGGCCTCCCCGGCCACGCCCCTCACCTCTGGGGTCACCCGGGGCCAGGCCCCTCGCCTGGGGGGGGGGTCTCCTCCGCAGCCCGCCCGGGCCCCGCCTCCCCCACGTGGACCCCAGCAGCCGGGTCTGGCCGTGCGGCCTGCCGCGCAGCCCCGAGGCCCACGCTCAGCTGCCCCGCGTGGGGCTGAGCTGCCCGGCTCCGTGCCCGACGGCATTTTTCACGGTGTGAAGGAAATCTCGTTAAAGAAGCGCTCCTAGCCAGGGACTGGCGGCTCGTGCACGCCATCCTAGCCACCCATCGTGCCCCGGACCCGAGGACAGCGGTTCGAAGCCCGCCTGGGTGGAAGAGTTAAGGATATCCTCGCCTGCGGTTCACTAGCAAAGAGCCGGAGGCGGAGCTGTGGCTCAAGCGGCAGCGTGCCAACTCAACGCAGAAAAGGCTCGGGGTTGTGGGTTCAAGCCCCACAACCGCGGGGCAACTGCTTCCAAGCGCTTTCCTGAAGGCCCCGCCCCAGGCCGCGGAGCCGCCCCGCCCCGGCTCACCCTCCAGGTGCCGCCGCTGGTGGTCCAGCATGACGTCCTTGCGGTAGAACATCTTGCTGCAGACCTCGCAGGCGAACTTCTTGTCCCCGTGCTTCTTCTTGTGCTTGGAGAGGTTGCTGTTGGTGGAGAAGAACCTGAAGCACAGCTCACACCGGAACGTCTTGTCATCTGTCCAGGGGGCAAACGCACACTTGGGGTAAATGGCCCGACACAGGGACAGCCTGGGTGTTCACCGGGGCAAAAATCGGGGATCGGGGCCGGAGGCGCGTGCAGCCAGGAGCGCGCCCCTGCTCTGCTCGTGGCGCGTGCAGCGGGGAACAGCCTCGCGCGGCCACGGACGGGCCGGGAGTGCATCCTCTGTACCAGTCATCCAGCCTTCCTTCCCTCCTCCCCCGCCCCCTGCCCTCCGCCTCTGTCCCCCCTCGGCTAAGGCCCCTTGTATCCAGGGGGCTCCCCAGGGCAACCCTAGGTGCCCTTCCCTCCTGTGCCCTTCACCGCCCCTCCTACCAGGCAGCGCCCCAAGTTCCCCACCTTCCCGCAGGACCTGGGGTTCCCAGCACACACCACGCAAATAAGCACACACGCCCCTGAGTCTGGGCCCCATGTCTAGCCCCCCCGGAAAGCAGCCGGTCCCCCCAGCCCACCCACCCCTCGTCATCCTGTCCCAATGCCCCCCCCGCGGGGGGCCCCAGCCCCTCTTGTGAGCCGCTCCTCCCCCCCGAGCCACCGATGCCGGCGACACAGGGCGGGAGCACCGCGGAGCGGCCGGCCTCACCCGTCCTGCAGTTGTGGAACTCCAGCGCGCTCTCCATGCGGAAGGTCTTCCCGCAGCTGCCGCAGCGGTACTGGTACTCGCCGTCCACCTGGCCGAACGGACACAGCATCAGCCAGGCAGACCCGCACGTGGGCAGGCCCTGCCCCAAGCCCCCCCTCATCCCCCCCCCCCAGCTCCCAGGGCGGCCGGGCCCCGCTTCTTCTCTACTAGAAACAGGCTCTGGGCGATGATACTGGGGCTTGAACCCAGGGTTGGACAAGGCCGCTTAGCATTCTGGCTGGCACTGTACCCCTGGTTTCGCTGGCTAATTGGAGGTAGGAGTCTCATGGACTTTCCCACCTGGGCTGGCTTTGAACTGCGATCCTCAGGCCTCAGCCGCCCGAGTAGCTGGGATGACGGGCGTGAGCCGCCGGGGCCGGCTAGCAACAGGTTTTAATGCGTTTCACACTCGCCAGCACCCCCCCCCCCAATGCGCTGCGCAGGCTGCCGTGGACCCCGCGGGGCCTGGCCCCCAGGCTGTCCTGACTGCAGGGCGTCCCCGGTACGGAGCCCCGGGGGCCCCCCCCACCTCGTTCCGGCTGTGCTTGTAGGACACGTGCTGCTTTAAGCTCTCCTTGCGGCTGAACAGCTTTGCACACTCTTCACACTTAAACAGCTTGTCACCTAAGGAACCGACCAATAGAAGGCTGCCTCCCTGCGTGAGGACCTCCCTCAGGGAGGTGAGCCCCGCCCCGCTGCCCTGACACAAGCCCCGCCCCTTTCCTGACGCCCCGCCCCTCTGCGCTGACACCCCGCCCCTTGCATGCTGATACCCGGCCTCTGATGTGGGAGCCCCACCCCTCGGCGATGACGCCCCGCCCCTCCGCTCTGACACCTTGCCCCTCTGCACTGACGCCCCGCCCCTCCCGCTCACACCCCGCCTCTGCACTGACGCCCCGCCCCTCCCGCTCACACCCCGCCTCTGCACTGACGCCCCGCCTCTGCACTGACGCCCCACCCCTCCGTGCTCACACCCCGCCTCTGCACTGACGCCCCGCCTCTGCACTGACGCCCCGCCCCTCCGTGCTCACACCCCGCCTCTGCACTGACGCCCCGCCTCTGCACTGACGCCCCGCCTCTGCACTGACGCCCCGCCCCTCCGCGCTCACACCCCGCCTCTGCACTGACGCCCCGCCCCTCCGCGCTCACACCCCGCCTCTGCACTGACGCCCCGCCCCTCCGTGCTCACACCCCGCCTCTGCACTGACGCCCCGCCCCTCCACACTGACGCCCCGCCCTCCGTGCTCACACCCCGCCTCTGCACTGACACCCCGCCCCTCCGTGCTCACACCCCGCCTCTGCACTGACGCCCCGCCCCTCCGCGCTCACACCCCGCCTCTGCACTGACGCCCCGCCCCTCCGTGCTCACACCCCGCCTCTGCACTGACGCCCCGCCCCTCCACACTGACGCCCCGCCCTCCGTGCTCACACCCCGCCTCTGCACTGACACCCCGCCCCTCCGTGCTCACACCCCGCCTCTGCACTGACGCCCCGCCCCTCCGCGCTCACACCCCGCCTCTGCACTGACGCCCCGCCCCTCCCGCTCACACCCCGCCTCTGCACTGACGCCCCGCCCCTCCCGCTCACACCCCGCCTCTGCACTGACGCCCCGCCCCTCCCGCTCACACCCCGCCTCTGCACTGACGCCCCGCCCCTCCGTGCTCACACCCCGCCTCTGCACTGACGCCCCGCCCCTCCGTGCTCACACCCCGCCTCTGCACTGACGCCCCGCCCCTTTGCGCTGACACCCTGCCTCTCCGCACTGACGCCCTGCCCCTCCGCTCTGACATCTCGCCCCTCTGCACTGACACCCCGCCCCTCCGTGCTCACACCCCGCCTCTGCACTGACGCCCCGCCTCTGCACTGACACCCCGCCCCTCCACACTGACGCCACGCCCCTTTGCGCTGACACCCCCGCCCCTCCGCGCTGACGCCCCGCCCTCCGCGCTGACACCCCGCCTCTCCGCACTGACGCCCCGCCTCTCCACACTGACGCCCCGCCTCTCCGTGCTGATGCCCCACCCCTCCACGCTGACGCCCCGCCCCTCACGTGGAGGCCCCGCCCCCGGCACATTGGCCCTGCCCCCCCTGCGCGGACACCCCGCCCCCCCGCACAGACGCTCCGCCCCTGATGCGGGAGCCCCACCCCTCCGTGCCGACGCCCCGCCCCCGGCGCATTCGCCCCGCCCCCCCTCACCGTGCGATCGCACGTGCCGGCTCAGGTTGCTGCTGTTCTGGAACACCTTGCTGCAGGTGCCGCACTGGTGGACCCGCTTGTGCTCCCCGAGCTGCCGCGCCAGCCTGCGCCGCGCGCCGTGTCTGCTGGACAGGACCAGGCCCCTCTTGAGGGCCAGGGCACCGCTCCCGTGGTGGGCGAACCTGCACGGGAGACAGAGGGGGGCGGGGCGCAGGGCCTGCCTGGGGACGGGGCCGGGCGCATGCTACCCGAGGTTCCCTCGAAGGGCCCCGCAGCTGCTCCTGCCGGCCCCGGCACCCTGCCCGTCCTGGCCATCGTCTTAAGGGGGAGCTGAACCTGACTTCTCTTCCTCCTCTTAGGTGTCTGTCATTTTTGGTGAGAAGCACAGGAAAGAGTCCCGGCACCAGAAATGGTAAGCCAGGGCCCCGGGGAGGGGTGCCAGCATTTCTGATGGCACTTCAATCTTCCTTTCCGGTATTTCCACGGTGACACTGTGCGGGGCACTGCACGGGGCCTTAGCTTACTCAGGGAGAAAACGGACCCAAGAATCATAAACCTGAGGCTGCACCAGTCACAGCAGGACCAGGAGTGGAGGACTCCACTTAGGAGAGACCCTGAGCAGACAACCTCAGACACCAACAAAGAAGGGGCCACAGCTGGCAGCCTCTGGCCAAGAGAGCAGAGCTTCTGTTTGGGATGACGGAAGGGTCTGGTGACAGACAGCTTTTTAAAAGACAACTTTCTAAGTTTTCATGGTGGACAACCTACTACACTTCTAAGTTCTAGAACATTCCTGATTGCTCCCTGAGCACATGCAAGTCTGTCAGGATTTCCTGGAGGGGGGTGGCCTCCTTCCAGCACCCAGCGCATGCTGCCAGTGCCCCCCCCCCCAGCCCCCGAGGAGGCGGGACTTACTTTGGCACCGAGCTGATGTCGTTGGTAGAGGTGGCCAGCTTCCCCAAGACCAGCTCCATTATCCGCTCGTCAGGTGCGGCACTGGCAGGCTCACCCGGCAGGACCTCCGCCATGGTCTCTGCCACTGGCTCTGTGCAAGGGGATGGGATGGGGACCAAGCCAAGTCACCGGGGGCCACGCCAGACCCAGGACGCGCCCCACCCCGGGCACCGCAGCCGATCGTGTGGGCATAACCGGGAAGGTTAATGCAGAGGAAGACTAACAACAGTTTGGAACTACATAGTTATCTGCACAAAAAAGCAAAGCAAAGCGGGGCATGATGGCTCACACCTGTCATCTTAGCCACTTGGAAGGCAGAAATTGGAAGGATTGAGGCCAAGACTGCATCTCAACCATTAAAAAGCTGGGCAAGTGTCCCGTGTCTGTCATCTCAACTGTGTGGCGGGCATTAAGGAGGGTCACAGTCCAAGCTGGCCTGGACATAAGCACAGAACAAAAAGCGAAGCAAGCCAGCGCCGGTGGCTCATGCCCACAATCCCAGCCACCTGGGGGCTGAGACCTGAAGCTTGAGGTTTGAAGCCAGCCTGAGCAGAAGGGACTGTGAGGTTCTTAGCCTCCAGTTAGTAAGGAAAAAAAACAAAAACCAGCAAGCGTGGCTCAAGGGGTAGACACCAGCCTTGCGCAAAAACAAGCCAACTCTTAGGAGCGAGCCCCTGAGTTCAGGCCCCAGCACGTGAACACACAAACCAAAGCGAACATGCACATCCCCAGGGGCGGCCGGAGACGGAAGGAGGGAGGGCCTACGCGCAGCGCCCGACGGCGCTCCTCCCGCGTTCACAGAGGAAGCCCTGCAGCCCCCGAGTGCCCGGGGCCCGCCCCACGGAGGGTGGGAGGAGCTGCCACGGCCGGCGCCAAGCCTGCAGGGCGCCTGCCCTCCGGGAACCCGACGGAGGGGGCGCGCCGGCCCCAGCCCCTCACCCGCAGGCCCCTTCTCCTCCGCGAGGGCCGCGGGCTGCTCCGCCTTCAAGGCTTTGGGCTTCCTCCCTCTGCGAGGCTTCTTCTTTGGCTCCTTGGCGGTCCCCGCGCTCTGGACGCGGGCGCTCTCGGGCGCGGCGGGCGGCTCCCCCCGGGCCGCGCCGGGCTCCTTGTCCGGAGCCCCCTCCTGCTGGCCGCCCGGCGGGAGGCTTTTGGCTTGTTCCAAGTGGCCCACGAGGTGCTCTGTAAGGAGGGACCGACAGCGCGGACGGCAGTCAGATCACCGCGGTCGGCCGCCACCCGCCCACCCCCGTTGGATCGCTTTGCCTTGAGCATCAGAACTCGGCCACAGCCCACTGGTTGTCCGGTCGGGAAGGTGGCGTAGCGGCAGAGCGCTCGCCTGGCATGCACCAAGCCCTGGGTTCGATTCCTCAGCACCGCATAGAAAAAGCCCGAAGTGGCGTTGTGGCTCAAGTGGCAGAGTGCTAGCCTTGAGCAAGAGAAGCTCAGGGACAGTGCCCCAGGACTGACAAAAAGTAAAATAAAAAAAAAGATAAAGGCAGGGTAGGTTTGCTTCAGGAAAGGGGGGAAACTAAAAGCACAGACAAACCCACGCGGAAGAAACTTGGAAGGGCTACGTCGAAAAACCAGTGTGTTTTCCTTATACCAGAATAACAAGCCGTTTCAGTTTTCCTCCTTAAGAATATACGTGTGTGTGTGTGTGTGTGCACGCGCGCGTGAGACGGTGGCTACGGGGCACAGGCTGTCGGGGGATGAAGAGTGTGTGCGCGTGTGTATGTGCATGTGTGCGCGTGTGTGCGTGTGTGCATGTGTGTGTGTGCGTGTGTATGTGCATGTGTGTGTGTGCGCGTGTGTGCGTGTGTTGCACGTGTGTGCGTGTGTGTATGTGTGCGTGTGTGGCGGTGGCTGGGGCCGCAGCATGACCCGGCTGAGCGTGGCGTGGCAGCAGGTGGGAGGGGGGCGGGAGTGGCTGAGGGGGAGCCGTGGGGGGGGGGGCGGGCCGAAGCCGGGGACCCCCAGGCCCCGCGCCCTTACCGTTGAGCAGCTGCAGCTCGCAGAAGGAGCTGGAGCAGACCCTGCACGCCCACTGGCCGCGCTCGGGCTCGGGGGGAGCGCTGGGCTCGGGGGGGCCCGCGGCTGCGAGAAACGAGAGGGGGGCGAGGGAGGCGCCTCGTGACGGGGTCTGGGGCGCCCCGGCCCCCGGGCGGCCCCTCCCCCGGGCCTCCCCCCCCCCCCCCCCCGGGCCCGGACGCACCCTGGCCCGCGGCGCAGGCCTGCCGGAGCGTGGGCTTGTCCATCTTCTTGGCGTAGAAGGCGGCGTACCAGACGCGCAGCTCCGTGCCGGGCGGGATGTCGCGGGACGTGGTGAAGTACACGTCGCTGCCGTGCTGGTAGGCCGTCAGGTTCTGGTGCGCGGGCTCCGCCGCCGGCCGCACCAGCATCATCCAGTTGCAGTCGTCCTCGTTGGAGGTGTCAAAGCACACGGGGTGCCCGTCCTTCTGGAACACCTGGGGGAGGGCGGGGCGTGGTCACCCGCGGCCTGCGGGGGGGGCCCCCCGCCCCCCCGAGGCACCGACGGGCGGGGCGCCGCCGTCGCAGCTGGGCCCGCGGGGCTCTGGCCCGGCCCGGGCTCCCAGCTCCGGTGGGAGATCGTGCGCTGGGGGGGGGGGGGGGGTGAAATCTGACGCCGCGGGCGAGGGGTTCCCGTGGCCCCCCCCCCCCGCCCCGGGGCTGAGCGGCGCTGGCCTGGAGCCCCTCACCTTCAGTGGGAACGCAGACTCCTTCTCCCACTTGGCCACCCTCCTGGACTCGAAGGGGCCGAACTGCGTGCGCTTGACCAGCTGCGTGACCGCGAACACGCCCTCCGCCCCGTCGTCCAGGCGGCGGATCTCCAGGTTGGGGGGGAGGGAGGACCTGGGAGGGAGGAGGGGGAGGCCTCTGAGGCCTCGCACCCGTCGTCCCGTCCCCTCGGGGCGCTGAGGCCTGAGGGTCGCTGTTCAGAGCCGGCCCAGGAAGCGAGGCCCACCAGACGCTTCCACGCCCGCGCGCAGCCCCCCCCCCCCCGCCCCCGCCCTCCCCCGTCTGCAGAGTCCCGTCCTCACCGAGCCCTGCTCAGCACAAACGAGTCCTTGACCATGACCACGGGGCCCAGCTCGGGACACTCGGAGTCGTGGTACTGGCTGCAGTCCTCACACCCTGCGGAGACGCGGAGAGCCGCAGGGGAGAAACGCGTCCGTGAGCCCGGACGCGGGAGCCTGCCCGGTGGGGGGGCCACGGCCGCCAGCCACATGCCACACCCCGAGGCCACCCCAGCCGGCACACACCGGCACCGTGAGAGCCGCCGTCGGGGCCCCCGGAAGCGGTGGGGGGACAAGACCCACCCCCAACGCTTCAGCCCCCACACGTCTCAAGTCCCAGGTGTCCCCCAAAGAACGGGAATCGAGTCACGCCAAGACTTCCATCCTTCTCCCCCCCCCCCCCCCCCCGGTGACACCCCTCACGCCAGGCCGCCCGGGACCGTCTGTGTGCTGAAGGCTCGGGCTGGGCCGGGCAGGGGCCGGGCAGGGCAGGGGCCGGGCAGGGCAAGGGCCGGGCAGGGCAGGGGTGGGCAGGGCAGGGGCGGGCAGGGCAGGGCCGGGCAGGGCAGGGGGTGGGCAGGGCAGGGGCGGGCAGGGCAGGGGGGCGGGCAGGGCAGGGGCGGGCAGGGCAGGGGGTGGGCAGGGCAGGGGCGGGCAGGGCAGGGCCGGGCAGGGCAGGGGGTGGGCAGGGAAGGGGTGGGCAGGGAAGGGGCGGGCAGCGCGTGCACGGGCAGCGCAGGGGCCGGGCCACTCACAGATGAACATGATCTCCTCGCCGCCATCTTCAGACATCGCTGCCACCTGGAAGGACAGACAGCCACGCGGACGGTGAGCGTTGCCCGCAGCGTCCAGGCCTGGGCCTGCGCGGGGAGGCCGCCCGCGGGGCTCGGGAGCCAGCCGAGGGGAGGGGTCCGCTCCTCCCAGCTCCCCGGGAGCACTGCCTCCGCCCACCCCGGGGAACGGGGTTCTCAGCCAGCAGCAAGGCGTCTGGAGGCCTCGGGGCTCAGAGGTCCTCGCGGCCGGGGCTTCCGTCTCTTTGTATTCGCCGCTGGGGTCCACTTACAAAACACACATCAGTTAAAAAAGAAGCAAAGCCAGTGTCGACACGGCCGCTCCGGTGCTGGTCGCCACCCCCCGCCGGGGCCGGTGTGCGCCCCTCCCTGGGAGGGAGGCAAGGCGTGGCCTCGGGGGGCTCCCCCGGTCCCCCCGCGACACTCAGCTCCGAGCCAGCTCCACGGTGGGCAGCCGGGCACGGGCGGACCCCCCCCCCCGCCCCACAACACACACGCCGCCACGCGGCGCTCATTCCGCAACCGCAGGTCCTTCAGCGGTAAAATGGAGATGAAAAGGCGCACCCCACGCGGCGTCGGGGGACGCGCCCCAGTCAGCCTCCTCGCAGCCGGCCGCCCCTGACCCGCGCCACCCGCCCCGCCGCGAGCCGCGGCGTCAGGAAGGAGCCGCACAGCGTGGGTCTCGGGGGCGTCGACCCCGCGTGCCCTCGACGCCGTCCAACCCACAGCAGACACGCGGAGGCCCCCGAAGCCCAGGTCCCCCCCCCAAGCCCAGGTCCCCCCCCCGAAGCCCAGGTCCCCCCCCCGAAGCCCAGGTCCCCCCCCCCCCGAAGCCCAGGTTCCCCCCCCGGAAGCCCAGGTTCCCCCCCCGAAAGGTCCCCCCCTGAAGCCCAGGTTCCCCCCCCCGGAAGCCCAGGTTCCCCCCCCGGAAGCCCAGGTTCCCCCCCCCGGAAGCCCAGGTTCCCCCCCCCCCTGAAGCCCAGGTTCCCCCCCCCCTGAAGCCCAGGTTCCCCCCCCCCGGAAGCCCAGGTTCCCCCCCCTGGAAGCCCAGGTTCCCCCCCCTGGAAGCCCAGGTTCCCCCCCCTCGAAGTCCAGGTTCCCCCCCCCCGAAGCCCAGGTTCCCCCCCCCGGAAGCCCAGGTTCCCCCCCCGGAAGCCCAGGTTCCCCCCCCCGGAAGCCCAGGTTCCCCCCCCCGGAAGCCCAGGTTCCCCCCCCCGCCCGAAGCCCAGGTTCACCGGAGGTCTGCGTGTGCGGGCGAGGAGGGAAGCGGCCGAGCGGTCCATCCACCATGGCGGAGCGCACGCAAGCCCGGAGGGACGGATTTCCACGCTGCCCCTAAGAAGTCGGGAGCAGCCGGGCACCTGCGGCTCACGCCCGTCGTCCCAGCCACTCGGGAGGCTGAGACCCGAGGATGCTGGGGCAAAGCCAGCCGGGGCAGGAACGCCCTCCAGACCCTCGCCTCCAATTAACCTCAAAGGAAAGCTGGAAGTGGAGCAGTGGCTCAAGGGGTAGAGTGTGCCAGCCTTGAGCACAGCTCAGGAACGGTGCTCACACCCCAAATTCAAGCCCTAGGACACACACACACACACACACACACACACACACACACACACGACGGAAGGATCTCTGTCCTCAGCCTCACCTCCACAGCCCCCCTCCCTGGTTGACAGGCGCCATGCTCTGGCACGGGGACAGCAGGGGGTGAAGAGAGTCAATGTATCGGTCAGCTTTCTGTTGCCAGGACAAAACGCTGCCTGCGATACACAACTTCCGAGGCGGAGAGGTTTGCTTTGCCCGGGTCTTGGTGGTTCCGTCCACGCCCACGTGGCTCTGCTGCGCAGAACACCACGGCAGGGGTGTCGGGAGAGCAAAGCACCCGCTCTGTGGTACGGAAAGGAGGGAAGGGGAAGGCCAGCTCCCAGCGCCCCTTTCCTGAGCACACCCGAGGACCTGCTCTCTCCAACTGGACCCCACCTCCTAAACCGTCTACAGCGCCCCAGGGTGCCATCTGCTGGGGAGAAGCCTCCCACATCGGCCAGGTGGGGCGGGGCTGCTCCGATGATCACCGACACGTCCCTGAAGCCTGAGGACCCCAGTACCTCAGCGAGGGCCCCCCCCCCCCGAATCACACCTCAAGCCCCCGTCCCGAGCTTCCTCTTCTCTCCCCTGTGCAAGGTGCCGGGCGCCCGTAATCTAGCTATTCAGAAGGCTGAGGTCCGGAGTCCTGAGGTTCCAGGCCCGCCTCGGTCGGAAAGCTCACAAGAGCCGACCTCAACAGAAGCAAGCTAGGGGTGGCGGCCCACACCGGGCAGCCCAAGTACAGGAGGCAGACACAGGAAAACGGTGGTCCAGGCTAGCCCAGCAAAAAGGCTATCTCAGAAATACGCAGCGCGGCGGGCTGGGAAGGTGGCCTGGTGGTACAGTGCTTGCCCAGCAAGCTTGAAGCCCTGGGTTCGATTCCTCAGCACCACATACACAGAAAAAGGCAGAAGTGGCGCTGTGGCTCAAGTGGCAGAGTGCTAGCCTTGAGCAAAAAGAAGCCAGGGACAGTGCTCAGGCCCTGAGTTCAAGCCCCAGGACTGGCAAAAAAGAAAGAACCAGAGCAAACTGGGAGAGCACAAAGGAAGAAGGATGACATTGTCCAAAAAGCAATGCACTCTTTACCTGAGTTATATAACTGTAACCCCTCTGTACATCACCTTTACAATAACAATAACACATTTAATTACAAAAAATTTAAAAAGGGGGGCTGGGGATATGGCCTAGTGGCAAGAGTGCTTGCCTCCTATACATGAAGCCCTGGGTTCGATTCCTCCTCAGCACCACATATATAGAAAACGGCCAGAGGTGGCGCTGTGGCTCAAGTGGCAGAGTGCTAGCCTTGAGCAAAAAGAAGCCAGGAACAGTGCTCAGGCCCTGAGTTCAAGGCCCAGGACTGGCAAAAAAAAAAAAAACTTACAAAGGGAAGCATGGATCACATAGAACTACTGAGCATGACGCCCCACTACCTTCACTAAACCAAAACAAAACCCACACACGCTCCAGTCTGTCTGATGATTACTACTACGAGCAAATGGATGGAGGAGGTCACGTGACAGCAGGCAGGAGATCCAACTCCAGTGCCAAAAAAAAGAAAGGGAAGAAAGGGAGGGGAGGGCGGTAAGGGGGGGGGCCACCGAGCTCATGAGCCGCGGCTCGCCTGATGGGCCTTCTCAACCCCTCCACGCAGGACACAAGCTGCAACCCGGTCCACACAGAAGCTAAGGCAGGAGGGTCAGAGGTTCTAGTCCAGCCTGGGCTACAACGGGGAGATGCCGTCTCCAAGAGCGGCCCACGGCAGCCTCGGGCAGGCCGGAGCGGATCAGAACTCAGGACCCACGGGGCTCACGCGGGGGCCTCTGGCCACGTCCCTCTGCCGTCCCTGGGAAGCATGTCCTGGGGTCTGGACCACGGGGACCACACACGGGGCCACACGCGTGACACCAGACGCGGTGCGACTCGGGCAGGGAGAGGCGGCGCCCCCAGGAATCCCAGGCTGCCGAGGCGAGGGTTCAGACACCCCCCTTTCCCCAGGAGGCCAGGGCACGGGGCGGGCCGGGGGACGCGGGGCTCAGCAGGCTCCTCCCCAAGGTCCCCCCGCCCAGCTCTTTCTCTGCCCAGCTGCCGTGCTGCGCGCGTGACCTCTAGGACCAGGCTGAGCGTGGGGGTCACCGTGAGGCCTCCCGGAGGAGGCGGGTGGGCTGGGGGGGGGACGGGCCTCCGAGGGCGCCCCTGCGTCCACACACCGAGGACGATCAGGCCAGAGGGCCAGGCCTGTCCTAACCCACGGCCGGGGAGAGGGCTCAGCCGGGGGAGGCTGGCCCTCCCCGGGACCTCGAGACCTCAGTGGGCGGCTCCTCTCTGGCGGGTCCGGCTCTCCCCGCCTCCCTAGGTTGGGCCTTCACTCCGTGGCCCCAGGCTCTGCTCTGAGGTCAAGGATTCTGGCCCAGCCCTGTTCGATGGGACACCCTTCCGGGGCCCAGGCCTGTCCTCTCTCCCCGTCTGCCCACTGGCTTCTCCCATCCCGAGCCCCACAGGTTGTCCCCACCAAACTTGTGCACCTGGGACCAGCTCATCCTGATCTCCACCCAGTCTCCCCCACTGCCCCGCCCAGCAGCTTCAACTTCCTTCCCCCCCCCCCCCCCCGCCCCACTTCTTAGCTTTACTCCTCTTACCTACTGCTTTCATTCCTCACGGTCTACACTGCTTCTCCCACCTGCCAGGACTTGAGGTCCAGCAGGGCCCCGTCAGGGCTGCCTACGCGATCGGGGCTCAGAGTGCATTTACTTCGAGGTGTGCTGAGCGGTCTCGCCCGTACTTGGCAAGGGAGGGACTGAGTGCGAGAAGCGCGGAGACTGCAGTTTTCTAGCTCGCTCAAGCAGTATGATGGCAGCAGTGGTCTTCCCTGGCCTCGTGCACGGATGCCAACGCGGAAAATGACCCGAGTCACCTCCTAGCTCCCTGATTTTGGCCATTCTCTCCTTTGGGAACTTTGCAATCACCTCCAGGAGGGGCAGGGTTTACCAATAATAATAATAATAATCCGTGACAAGAGGCAAAACTGCCCCTTGGACAGGCAATGCCATCTTCTTGCCACCGGGCAAAAGGCAAAACTTTTCCAAAGGAGAACAGCCAAGAACCTGCCAGCAACTCAGACGGACCAGCTCACTTCCCCGAGCTCCCGTAGCTTCTTCAGAGCCCCATCCGAGCAGCCCTGAGGCCACGGGCCTCCCGTCACCTAAAACACCTCCGGCACCGAGAAACAGGCCTGCGCCTGGGGGCTGCTTTCATCGTGCTAACCCTTCTCCCGGGTCTCAGCGCTAGTTAACCCGGGGCCAAGGTCCCCGGGCAGGTGAAGATGAATCAAGAGCCGTCTTCCCACAGCTGCCACGCAACAAACCTCCATCCGCCCTTCGCCACGGCTCTGTATTTGGCATCTGGGGGAAGAACGGCCAGACCCGGAATGTGGAATTCCTAGATTTTGTGCCTGGGGTTAGAGACCCAGTTTCAGTCTTAAAGAAAATACAATCATTTTAAGACAAACTACTGACCTTGCAATAGTAGAGGTGCGCGTGTGCGTGCGTGCGTGTGCGTGTATTTAGCATGGATCTCGCTGACCCTGAGCTCTCAATCCTCCTGTCTCAGCCTTTTGACTACTAGGATTATGAATATACATCACGACACCCAGCTTTGGTTCAATTGCTGTTGTTGTTTTTTCCTGACTGTCCTATCCGCTTCCCAAACTGAACCTGTTACACATTGCTTGCAACCCTTTTGTTTTGTTTTGTTTTGCAGAACTTTAATCACAGACATGAGACCAGCAAGACGACTGCAGAGTATCTTAAAGGCTGGAGGTTTGGAGCTGAGCACTTCTTCACGGTTCTGGTGAGGGAGTGATTTCCAGGAACTGTGGGAAGCCGAGTGGAGCGGGGAAAATGTGGAGAACTCGACACCAGCCAGGTTTAAAACAAAATACGGTTGGGGGCCTGTGGGGATCCCGGCGGAACCTCCTCACCGCCCAGCGCCGGCCTGCCTGCGGGCGCCGCCTGCGGGGAGCAGTGCTCCCCGAGTCCCCGGAGGTCCACGGCAGCCAGGTGCGCCTCCATTGCCACCCCCGCGGACGGACACCGCGGCGCGCGTGGACGGGGCGCCCCGGCGGCGGCTGTGAGCACACGCGCAGGCCCACGTGGGCGCCTCGGGGTCACGCCCGCGTCTCGCCCGCGGTGGCGCCCCGGGGGCTCGGGGCGCGCGGCCTCTCCGGGCGCGCCGAGGGGAGCGCGCGCCGGCTCCGCACGGGCGCGGGGCTCCGCGGGGCCCACGCGCGGCGAGGCCTCGTCCCCGAGCCCGGGGCGCCCGGGGTGGGCAGGGCTCACCCGGCCGTCCCCCCCCGACCCCGCCCGCCTCCGGCCGCCGGGGGGCTTCGGGAAGGTAACGCGCAGGGGCGCGCCCGGGGGACCCCGGGTCTCGGGAGGGAGGGCCCCGCGCGCCGCCCCGGGGTCGGGGCCGGGCCCGCGGCCCAGGGCGGTGGGAGGCGAGCGCCGGGCGGGCCGGGGGCGGTTGGGCTCGCGTGAGGGCGGCGGGCCGGGGAGGGGGGTGGGGGACGGTTGGCGGGGCGGGCCCGCCCGGGGCCGGGGGCGCCGGGCCGCGGTGGGCGGAGGCCGGGGCGGGCGGGCGGGCGGGCGCGCGGGGCGATCCCGGAGCGGCTCCGGAAATCCAGCCGGGTTTTGACTCCGATCGCCCGCGGCGCCCGCGGCCGGCGAATGTAACAAAGAACAGTCGGCATGGCGGCTGGACCGGGGCGGGCGCGGCGGGGCGGGCGCGGGCGGCGGCGGGCCGGGGCCGGGGCCGGGGCCGGGGCGGGCGCGGGCCGGGCCGGGCCGGGGGCCGCGCGGCGGGGCGGGCGGCGGGCGCGGGCCCGGGGCTTTACCTGCCTTTGGAATGTGCCGAGCGGGGTCGGATCCGGACTCCGGGTTGCGATCCGCTCCGGAAACCGCGCAGCACCGGAAGCCGCGGGGCGGCGGCGCGGCATGCTGGGAGTTGTAGTCCCCGGGCCGGGCCGGGCCGGGCGCGCGGGCCGAGGCCTGGAGGCCGGCGGCGCGGACGCGAGCGGGACGCCCGGGCTGGGGCGGCGCGGCCGTGGGGGGCGCAGGGCGGGCGTGGGGGGCTCTGGGCGGGGCCGCGGAAGGGCGGCTGGGGGTCCCCTCCCCTTTCCTTCCTTGCCTCTGGCGTGGAGGGGCGCGCGGGTCGCGGGGGGCGCACGGGGCGCACGGGAGGGGGGAGGAGGACCTCGAGCTTTCCTCCAGAGCCCCGTGGTCTCTGACATAGCCGGGTGATGTTGCGGGTCGTGGCCACCTTTCCTCTCCGTTGACTAAGCCCCCACACACTCGCGGAGCGGGGAGAAGCCCGCGGCTCCCTAGTGCCAGGAGCAGGGACCTGCTGCTGCCCAGAAGGGCGCCCCGAACCGGGCCCTCAGCCCCTGCATAGCCACCCCCCAATCAATCGCCCCCCAGCCTCTGCATAGCCACCCCCCAATCAATCGCCCCCCAGCCCCTGCATAGCCACCCCCCAATCAATCGCCCCCCAGCCTCTGCATAGCCACCCCCCAATCAATCGCCCCCCAGCCCCTGCATAGCCACCCCCCAATCAATCGCCCCCCAGCCCCTGCATAGCCACCCCCCAATCAATCGCCCCCCAGCCCCTGCATAGCCACCCCCCAATCAATCGCCCCCCAGCCTCTGCATAGCCACCCCCCAATCAATCGCCCCCCAGCCTCTGCATAGCCACCCCCCAATCAATCGCCCCCCCAGCCTCTGCATAGCCACCCCCCAATCAATCGCCCCCCAGCCCCTGCATAGCCACCCCCCAATCAATCACCCCCTCAGCCCTGCATAGCCACCCCCCAATCAATCACCCCCTCAGCCCTGCATAGCCACCCCCAACCGCCCCTCAGCCCTGCATAGCCACCCCCAATCACCCCACAACCATCTGAAAACCATCCCATAACCACCTCCTAACATCCCACAACTACCTCAGAACCATTCCTTACCCACCCCGTCCCCATCCCGTAAGCACTGCGTAACCACCTCACAGCACCCCAGAACCACTTCACAACTACCCCCCCCCACCATCCCTCGCCCCCCTCATACCCAGCCCTCAGCCACGGCACAGCTGGCCTAGAGCCCCGGGTGGGGGGAAGTGTGACCTAAGTAGGGCAGAAGTTCCACCTTTGTGTGTCCGCCCCTCTCCACCTCCAGCTCCGCCTGGAAAGCCCACGGCTGCACCCCCATCCTGGAAGGGATTCTTGGGGTAGCCTCCCTGCGGCCTGGCAGCAGCGGTGCCCGCGCCACCCCCCTACACAGGGAGGAGAAAGCCCGCCCGCCCCGCCCCGCAGACGTCCTTAACGCGGTGCAAGTGCAGGGAGCCCGCGTCACTGGCGGAGGCGGGAGCGAGGTCCGCGGAGCGGTGGCCATGAACCCCGCCTCTGCCGCACGGTGTCCAACGGCATCCCGAGCACGCGGCTTTCCTTCCACGGTGTCTCCACGGAGCTTTGAACTCGCCGAGCCCCAGGGCCGGCTGCAAAGTGCCCGGCTCCGCGTGTGAGAAGCGTTGGCGTGATGGACGGCAGCGGCTCCGCCATACGTGGGCCTGAGCTGGGCCCGGGTGCTGCTGTTCCTGGGCTTTTTCACTGCAGGCTAGTGCTCCACCACCGAGCCACAGCTCCGCCGTCGGGGCAGCTGAATTGCCCTAGGAACTCCCCGGGCCTCTGCCCCGGCAGTCCCGCACTCGAGGGCTCGCCCTGGGGCCGGGGCCGCCACAGGAGGCGCCCAACGCCACGGGAAGGGAGGCCGCGGAGCTGGAGCTGCACGGGGGGGGGGGGGTGAGGGGGGGGCCCGCCCAGCCCCCCTCCTCAGTGCCCGCTGCCTGTGCTGCCAGGAGTGCCCTCCATGTCCTCTGGCTGCCCCGCCGCGCCCCGCCGGCCCTTCCCTTCCCTCTGTTCTCCACCTCTCCCCCCCCAGTGCACCAGGTCTCCAGGTCCTCAGGTGTTCGCCGATGGCCACCGGGGGACGAGGCGCCCGCAGCAGGTGGCGTGGGGCTCGCCTGCCACGCGGAGGCTCCATTCGCCCGCCCCCCCCCCAGCACACACAGATCCCGTCACGCCAGGCTGCACCGCCCACCGGGCCACCTGCCAGGGACGGGCACGGGCCGTGGGGCCCGGGGGCAGGGCGGCGCCCTCCCGCCTCACCCCCAAGTGCCCAGCGCGGGCCTTAGCGGCTCCCACAGACGGCAGGCGGGCACCCCGCACCCCGCCGTCACCTCCCCCTCCCAGACGCGCCCCACAGGCCGAGCCAGCCCGGCCCGCAGCACCCACAGTGCCTCGCACCCTGAAAGGGGATCTGAGCCCCAAGCCCGGCCCCCACGCCAACAGAAACGATCCCCAGCCAGCCGCCACCGAGGCAGGAGGGGAGGTGCGGCCCAACCGGCCCTGAGCAAAGACGCCAGGCCAGCACACGGGGCCTTCAAGCCCAGCCCCGGCCCCTTCCCGGAGGGCGAAGCTCTGTGGGCCAGTGGGCAGGTGGGGGGGGGTGGGGGGGGAGGCCGCGGACTGCACCAGACTCAGAAAACCGACCCGGCGTGCATGCGGTGCTTCACGTGTACATTTATTTCTTCCAGCCCCAGCTCTGCAAAGGAAGCTGCCAGGGCTCCCCCGCCCCCCCCCCCCCCCGCCCCGTCTAAAGTGCTGGCAAGGAATACAATCACAGTGAGGGAGCTGGGGCGGCGGGCGGCATGGACCCCGCCTCTCCCCCGGGCAGGGCTGGCTCCGGCTTCTGGAAACGTGGGCTTGACTGGGGGAGACACGCGCGCGCCGCAAGTCCTCGTGTCAGTGCGCGGTGCCGACCCGCCGCCGACCCACCGGCCTTCCTTCCGCCAGGGGCTCCGCCGAGCGGGGGCGGTGACGGGGCCCCGCCCGCTGGGCGCCTCGGAAATCGCCTCTTGGCCAGTGCTGGTCAGTGGAGAGGGGGCCCAGCGCGGCAGGGTGGGGGCGCTGAGATCCGTTTCTGCCTGACAGGTCCGGGGCCCCCGGCACCCACTGCCTCCCACGGCTGGAGGCGCCGTGCCCGGCGTGGACTTGCCCTGAACACCCCCGCTCGGGCGGGCAGCCCCGGACGCGCGCTTCCCGTCCAGCCCGAGGGCCTGGGAGTCTCGTGACCGGCGGCGGCTGACGGCGAGGCGCGGCGAGGACCCCGGGCCCGGGCTGAACTTGAACTCGATTAAAATGAAGTGCTCTGTCCCAGTCCACTTTCCCACAGGAGGTGTTCAGTTGGAACAAAGATCTTTTTTATTGCTATGTTCACACACACACACACACACACACACACACACACACACGGCTCTGTGCCACGCCTCCACGGAGGACACGGTGAACCGAGTGGAAGGGACAAGTAGCCAGCTCAGAGTCACAACCCACGGCCGCGTCAGTGCCCACGAGGAGCTGCCTGTGAAACATCGCTCGGCGAAAAAATAAAATAAAAAAAACTTCCACCAGGACGAACACCACGTGAGAGCCCGCATCAGAGGTAAGGGTTCAAGGTTCAAGGTTCAGCGCACACGCGTGTCAGCCCCCGCCGCGTCCATCTCCACCTTGGGTGACACGCGACCCGCCCAGGCATCCTGCACCGTGAAGGGGCGGCGCGGAAGGCCCGGCTCCCCGGGGCTCCCTGAGGTCCCGCCCGTTAGTGTCGGGTGTCGGGTGGAGATTCTGCCGGGGTGCCCAGGGGGAGGAGAGCCCCAGACAGGCACCGAGCCTCGGACGACGGGCCCGGGGTGGCCCAAAGTGACGGTTTGGGCTTGGTTTCGAGAGTGAGAAAGTGCACCCCAAACTTGCGACCGCTCCCACGTGAGTGCGCTGAACTTGCCTATTTAAAACCAAACAAGCTGGGGGAATAAACGGTCAGGTCGAGCACCCAGAATTTAAGAACACGATGACGGGAGTCTGAGTGGTTTTCTGAGTAGGGGTGCCCAACCCGAGGATCTCTTTAGCGGGTACGGGTGTCCGCGCCCACGGGGGCCGCGGAGGGAACCGCCACCGCGGTCCTGTTAAAGCTGTGTGCCAAGCCCGTCATTTCCACGCCCGAGACCCGAGGCCAGGTCTCCCCCCCACCCCCCACCACATGGCCGGAAGCGTGTCCACAGCGGAATGCTGAAGGAACCCCACGCGTCCCCACGCGTGCCTGGCCCGTGGGTTAAATCCTCCATCCCTAAGACGGGGTGGTACCTGAGAGCCAAAACCACTGCCTCTGTTCCTCTACAAGTACTTGGTTTGGCTGATGGCAATATTTGGCAAAACCTGTGTGTGTGTGCGCGCGCACACGCGCGTGTGTTTCACAAGTGGCTGCCCACTGCCGTTCCTGACGTCCCGTTTCGGCTTGCTGTGGGAGCAAGCGCCCGGCCGGCCCGCCAGAAGGCCAGCCAGCGGCTAGCTGTGCCGCGGGTGTGAGCAGAGCCCCTGGCGTGCGAGGGAAGCACAGCGTGGGACTGCGGAGGCCAGGACGAGCGGGCTCCCGGTAAACGCGGGAGAAGCGCTCCTCGCCCCGTGCACGGCGCGGTTTCAAGTCCCGTGGCCAACGCTAGGGGCAGATACCCCCCTGCGCCGGCCAGAGCCCCTGGGCGCCTGGCGGAGGCGCTCACCGCCTGCACCGGGGAGCCCCCCCCCAACGCCGGGGAGCCCCCCCCCACCGCCGGGGAGCCCCCCCCACCGCCGGGGAGCCCCCCCCACCGCCGGGGAGCCCCCACCCCACCGCCGGGGAGCCCCCCCCCCCCCACCGACAGGTGCGCTCCTGAATGCCAAGCAGCGGCTGGAACAGCCACGGCCCGAGGCACCTGCTCCTGGGGACGCGGCCCGGCCCGGGGCTGCACCCCTGCACCCCTCACCACACCCGGGCTCCTCCCACCCCTCACCCCGGCCGCAGCCGCCCAAGCCCGGGCAGTCCCGCGGGGCCCCCGGGGGCCGCTGGCCTTGGCCAGTCCACCCCGGGTAGGCCGCCTCTTCCCTGGAGAAGGCCGGGGGGTCGGGGGCCCCCGAGCCCCACGCGCGGACACGTGGCTGGAGCCCGCGGGGCCGGGGCTCCGGCGTGAGGGGCGCAGCTAAGCCCAGGGCTCCCGGGGGCTGCCGTCGGGGCTGCGGCTCCCGGCGCGGTTCCTGCCTCGGTGCCGGGCGAGCAGCTTGCGGTTGAGGAGCCTGGTGAGGGTGGCCCCCCTCCTCCGGGGCCCCTCGGGGTGCTGGAGGAACACGAGGTCGTTGTGCGACTGGCTCATGCCCGGGTCCTTATGCTGGTGCCGCCGGCGGAAGAACAGCTTGGCGCCTCTCCTCAGCATTCCTCCTGCAAGAGGGAGGTGGGGGGGGGTCAGGACAGAGCGCCCCCACCCCCGGAGGCGGGGGAGAAGGCAAGGCCGGGGCCGCTCGGTGAGGCGCCGGTGCTCCTTCAACGAGCCTCGCCGCCAGCCTAAGAGCGACCTCAGTCTGGCCGCGGGGCTGACTTGCGGCTGAACTTCCCGCCTCTCGGCGGTCCCAGAGGAGCGGGGAAGTTTGGAGAATGGATGGAGTACCAGAAAACAATGCGTTGGTGGTACTGGGGTTTGAACTCAGGGACTGGCGCTTCACCATCGGAGCCACAACCCCTAGGTTGTGCTGGCTATTTTCTGAGACAACGTCTTGCTTTCTCTGCCGGCACAGAGGGCACACCGGTGGGGTGGTGGGGGGGGACGACTGGGGTTCACAATTCCGCCGGTGGACTCCAGGGGCTACTCAGAGCCGGGCGGGGGGGTGGGGGGTGAGGAGCCAGGACCCAGATCACAAATGAGAACCCGAGTCTTGAGGTGCTGGCACCGATCTGCACGGGCCTGGGGTGTCCGCCGGCCACACTGACTCGGAAGCCCCGGCTCCCGGGCTGCCCACAGGTAGGCGCTGTCCTCTAGGAAGACGGCCGGAAGCCGGAGCCCCGGGCAGGGCCTCCAGCCAAGGCCTGTGACCCCACACCGGCTCCAGCCGGATTCTGGAACCATTTCATCTCCAGCGAGGTGCTGGGGAAGGGCAGAGCACCCCAGGATCGGCCACGTGGGACGGCTGGCCCCCCGGAGCTCATCTGGCTTTCGTTTCTAAACAGCAGTTTTTGTGGTTGTTTCGTGTGTCAGTGCAGGGAATCCAACCCAGGGCCTTGTCCCTCAACCACTAAAAAGTCTGTTTAAACCTGACTGCCACACAGCTCGACAATCACCCCCCCGAGGCACAGAGCTTCGCTGGGTGACCAGGACACAGTCCCCCCGCTCCCTCGCTCCGAGGCTGGCACAGACGGCCGTGTCCCGCCGGCTCTTGGGAACGGGCCCGGGAAGTCCAGGGCCGGTACTGACCCGGCCCTGGTGCCCAGCGACTCCGCCAAATGCTGGGCTAGGGCCTGTGCAGGCGGCCGGAATCCCCGGTGCTAAGGGAAGGAGATCACCCCAGATGAACTGGCCTCAGGTTTTGCTTTTTCAGTCCTTCAGCTGATTTTTAAACAAGGGGTAGAGAGGAGAGAAAGACTTCTTCCCTTGGTAAATCCCCTGTCTAGCAAGCAGAAGGCACTGAGTTCAAAACCCAAGTATTGTTCAAACACACACACACACACACGAAGGCTGATGCACAGTTACAACAGAAGCCTTCTAAATGACTGCCCTCGTGTGGCATGCGTTTCTAAATGTATCTTCCCCGTCCGTGTAATCCCTAGCAGCTAGAGACAGCTAGGTGAGGAACGTTTTAAACTGGGTGCCATTGGCTCATTCCTTTCATCTCAGCTACTCAGGAGGCTAAAATCTGAGGTTAGAAAGCAGCCTGAGCAGAACAGTCCACGGGCCTCTTCTCCCTAATCAAGCAGTAAGAAGCCAGAAGTGGAGATGGGGTTCGAGTGGTAGAGTGCCAACTGGAGCGAGAGAGCCAAGCCAGAGTACAAGTCACTGAGTTCAAGCACCAGCACTAGCAAAATACAGAAATAAGTGTCGTAAAATCTTTTTTTTTTTTTTTTTTTGTTTGGCCAGTCCTGGGCCTTGGACTCAGGGCCTGAGCACTGTCCCTGGCTTCTTCCCGCTCAAGGCTAGCACTCTGCCACTTGAGCCACAGCGCCGCTTCTGGCCGTTTTCTGTATATGTGGTGCTGGGGAATCGAACCTAGGGCCTCGTGTATCCGAGGCAGGCACTCTTGCCACTAGGCTATATCCCCAGCCCTCGTAAAATCTTTAAAATAGGAAAACCACAGCCCAGAGCAAAGAGCTTTAGATTCCAAACAGGCAGGTACAATGGTTCGCGTGCAGCACCAACCGCTAGGACAGGAGGCCCCTCGAGGGGCCCAGAGTCACCCCTCGTCCGGGCTCGATGACTCCAGGCCCCGTGAGGGACCCTGACCCAGACACACTCCACGGCGACCCGTGCCAGTAGGCAGCACCACAAGGACCCGTCCGGCGGCCGGGGCCGGGGCCGGGGGCCCAGCAGCGCCCTGGGGCTCCGGGCGTGCACTGCCATTCCTGCTCCCTACTGCTCCCACTACAGCGACGCGCGATGTGAAAACAGAAGCGGAAAGTCACTTACGGTGCGGGCAATGAACTCTGGCAGACACAGCGGTCCTCTTAGGTTAAAGGAATGAGCACGAGGTGCGGAGACGGAGAGGTAAAAAGAAAAGCAGGCGAGAACACCGTCAGAATGAAGGGCAGTCAGAGTGGGGACCAGGCGCAGGGCGCGCACGCACACGCACACACGGGCATGCAAACACGGGGACACACGCGTGCAGAGACGCGAACCGACGGCATCGGCCAGGCTTCCTTCCTTGCCAGGTGGCTTTTCAAAACCTCCCCTGACGCTGTCGCGATAAACCATGCAGCTCGGGTAAGACTTACTAGCTTAGCATTTCTGCGTGTGAAGTTTAGGGGTATCACGTCCACGCTTGGTGTTGAACAATGTCGCTAATCCTTTTCAAGACAAAAAAAAAATGAGCTCATGTTTTGGGAAGCTTAGCTGTAGCACCGCCGTATGGAGATTTCTAGCCAGCCCGCCAAATTCCAGAGGTTTCCAAAGGAACCCCCGAAGAGAATCCTTGCCAATAAGACAGAAGGCGCAGGGGGCATGCTAATGGGAAAATAAGTTTGGGGCACCGGTGGCTCACTCCTGTAATCCCAGCTAACTGAGGAGGCTGAGACCTGGGAATTGTGGTTCGTAGCTACCTAGACCCCAAATTCCATGAGATTCTCATCTCCGATTAGCCACCAAAAGCCAGAAGTGGGGGCACTAGCCTTGAGCAAAAAAGGCTCAGACATTGCCCAGTCTATGAGTTCAAGTCCCAGTACTGACACAGAGAAGAGAATGGGAGTCCACACTTGTAGGACCTAGCCTTAATGGAAGTGGACAAGAGAACCAAGAGTTTGAGGGCCAGCCTGGGTACGAAGTGAGACCCTGCCAGCAACCACTCCCTTCCCAGCCCCCCCCCAACCCCAAAGTGCCGAGAGAGAGAGAGAGAGAGAGAGAGAGGGGTGGGGGCAGAGATAACACGGACTCTGCAAATGGCTCCCACAGCATTAGCTGACAAAAAGGTTCTGCTGTGAAGTGAAAACTACTTGGGAACCACAGTGCAGACTCATCTAACAGTCTGCAAAACATCTCAAGAGATGCTCAACAGGAATCTTCTGGAAAACCCTGACGTGACAAAAACAAGGAATAAAACCTCTGCCAAAGACCTCCTTTTAGAAAACCTCGGGTGGGGGCAGCCGCGTGGCTGACACGGGTGTCCCTCCCGAGAGCCCGGCCCCTCAGACGCTCCAAGCACACGCCGACAGGGGCCCCGTCCTCCACAGACGGGTGGCCCCAGCACGGCGGCCCAGGCTCCGGGCAGCCGCAGCCCGGGAGGCCGGGACCCGGGGGCGCTGGCCCGGGAGGAAGCAAGCAAGCCCCGGAAGAGGGCGGCGTTTTGTGACTGCGTCAGGAAGCCAGGCTTAGTCCAGCGTCAACAGGGAGGGAGCACTGAGGACTCGGGGGTCTCGAGTCCTCTTCCTCCCTTCTCCTTCCTCTCCACTGACATTCGTGTATTTGGTGGTTAATTGGAGCTCCTTGCCACACGCATATGAGGCTGAGCAATCCCTGATTCTAGGGCCTTCCTTTCCTGTAGATCCTCGAGGTCCAGGAATGAGGCTCAGCTTGATTCAAGCTGGAAGAGGAAGCTGAGCGGCTCTGCAGCGGGAGCCCCGGTCTCCGCTGGCTTCTCCTGGGGGCCTCTGGCCGCCTTGACACGTGACCCTGGTGACCCTCAGACGCCGTGGCTAGCTCCGGAGCAGGCCAGGCGGAGGGAGTGGCCCTGGGCATGAGCACAAAGGAGCCCCAAGCGCAAGAGATGATGAAGCCCCCCCCACTCACACTCACACACACACACAGGAACCCCCAGCATGCCCCACAGCTCGGGGGGGGGGTGGTTGAGCACTCTGCACAGGGCGGTTTAGGAGGAAGGAGGTGATGTTGGATGGACGACATGGACGACGAAGGGACGGGAGGCTGATGAGAACACAACCTCCCCATGGGAGCCGGCGCAGGGGCAAAGCCACCGAGCGGAGAGCCGGGGCCCCCCGACAGGGCCCCCCAACAGGTACCTTTGGGCTTCTTGGCAGCGCCCGGCTCCGAGGCGCTCAGCGAGCTCTCTGACCGCTCCCCGTCGGTCTCCAGCAGGGCTGGGCCGCACCACGCCGCGGCCTGGGACCCCTTCTCCAGGTCCCAGGGGTCCAGGTCGCCGTCCCGGGGCTCGGGCGGGGCGGCGGGGGCAGAGGCTGCTGCCTCTGGGGGTGCGGGCTTGGGGGCCGCCTCCTCCTGGCGGGCGTTGTCCAGGGAGGCCGCGTAGTCCAGCATGAGGGCGGCTTCGTGGTCCTGAGATAGTGAGGTCTGCGGAGGAGAACGCGCCGTCCGTCAGAGGCCGAGGCCGGGCGGACACCACAAGGGTGGGGATGGGAGCCACCGGGAACGTCGCTGCCCACGACACTGACGGGGGTGGGGGGGCATCAACGTCCCCGACAGAGCGAAGCCCCCAAGCGCTGTGTGCAGAAGGCAGCTGTTGAAACGCAAACGCACAAGCATGGCAATGCTCCAATCAGACTTTATCCATAGGGCTGGGACTAAGGCCTCGTATACGTGAAGCCCTGGGTTCGATTCCCCAGCACCACATATACAGAAAACGGCCGGAAGTGATGCTGTGAAGTGGCTCAAGTGGCAGAGTGCTAGCCTTGAGCAAAAAGAAGCCAGGGACAGTGCTCAAGCCCTGAGTTCAAGCCCCAGAGCTGGCAAAAACAAAAAAATCCACCTTTATCTATAAAAACAAGTGCCGGGGCAGGTCACTCGTATCACCCTACTCAAGAGGCTGAGATGTGAGATCATGGTTCGGAGCCAGCCTGAGCCGGGAAGTCCCCACCTTGTTGCCGCATGCTCCAAGAAGAGAGCTGGCCCACCCTGCGGATGTCCAGGGCTCTCCCTGGGCTTGTGCCCAGGGTACATGGAAGCTTTGGCCCTGGGTGTTTGGTACTCAGCATTCTCTCCTAGCCACCCTCTCAATAGCCAGTCCATGAGCCAGACTGCTTCCTCTTTGTCTCACTGCAGACAAGCCTCCCCAGCGTCCCTCCACGGGTACGCTCGCAAGGGTCAAGAGCGAGCCCGGGTCTGCGGCGCGGCCTGCCCTGCAGCCCGGCCGGGGGGCCGTCGGCGGGAGGAAGGGAGGAGCGAGGACCAGGACACGCTGGACAGTCACCTTCCTTTGTCTCTGATAACAAAATGAAGGCGTTTTAGAGATGGGTCACGGGCAGCTCCAGGGGCGGTCCCCCCAAGTCGGGCGGCCACGGGGCCCCTGCAGCACAAGGCAGCCTCCCCTCGCGTACGAAACGATACACCAACTCGTCCACGCGCAAAGCATCACGGGCAGAGCCCCGCACACTCCCTTCCAACGGGACTGCGTGTGTCACCGTAAGACCAGCAAGCTGCCGTTCTGACCAGGCGTGTGGCCCGGCGGGGAGGGGGAGGGGGAGGGGGAGGGGGCGGGGCCGACCCTACCTTGGAGATCCCTGAAATGATGAGAGTACTCTTCTTGCGAGGTGACTTGAGCTTCAGCTTGGACGATTCGCTGAGCTGGCGAATGGCCACTTCAGCCACAGGGTCCGAGCCGTTCAACACCAGCAGCTCTGCCGGAGAGAGGAAGTGCTGAGCTCACCAGCAGAAAGGAAGACTTCAGGGCGAATGGGAATTGGGTCTACACGCGGTGCTTAGCAAAGATCTTCTACAAAGGGCCAGAAAGGAAGTCGTTTCGGCCGCGCAGGCTGTCAGTCTCTGACGCGGCTCACCCCTCACGTCGTGGGGAGTGAAAGCAGCCAGGGGCCACGCGGAATGAACAGGCACGGCTGGCTTTCAATCGAACTGTGTTCATGTGGCGGGAAGCCCTGTGTGCTTCCTCACTAACGCGTGCACTTTAGCGTCCGGTGTTGTGTTACAGGCAAGGCGAGGATTTTCATCCACAGGGTTGATGCAAAGAACGAGAGAGTAAAGAACGACTGAACCTTCAGAATTCTAGAAGGTTTAGATTTTTAAAAGGCACCTAGCTCTTCCTCCTCCTTCCCAAGAGTAGTAGTAAGTCACGGGACGGCAGTCAGAGCTCGAAGGACCAGCTGAGGTAACGGGGAGGTCAGATCATGGGCTGTTGAGGGGGGTCAGAGCGACTCCATCTCAGATTAGTTAAAGAGAGCAGAAGCCGACTCCATCTTGGCTAATATCTCCCCCGCCCTATCCAGGGAAGTTCCTCTTCGCTGTGATAAGATTGTGTAAACGGCTCACACCTGTAATCCTAGCTACCTAGGAGGCTCAGATCTGAAGGTAGCAGTTCAAAACCAGCCCAGCCCAGGCAGGAAAATCCGTCCATGAGACTCTTATCTCCAACCAACCACCAGAAAAACAGAAGTAGCGAGTAGCACTGTGGCTCAAAGCAGTAGAGAGCTAGCCTTGAGAAAAAAAAAAAATCTCGAGGACGGTGCCCAGGCCCTGAGCTCAAGCCCCAAGACCTCCCCCAAAACATGGCAGAGCAGGAGGTTAAAAGGAGCCTTTCCCAAGGGGAGTGAAGGGGCTGGGGCAGGGAGCAGCGGCTGGAGGTACTGAGAGGCACAGGGGAGAAAGAGAGACCTGGCCTTTCTTCAGGTCCTGACACAACAGCTGCGGGAGCCCAGGGAATCTCCTGTGTTGTCTGTTATTATACACGATCAGCCTCTCACAACCACATCCAACTGACGCTAAGGAGGATGGGGACTGGTTGCCACGGGAAACAACACAATGATCAGAAAACTGTCACTTTGTGGGGCAAGGTGAGGAAGGGAAAATGGAGGCTGAGTTCAATCTCTAACGACCAGTGACTCCAGAAACGATGCTCAGGTAATGGAAGGGCCCTACATCCCTAAGTGGCCGACTCCGGAGTTTCTGGGTGGCCCCCACAGCCAGTGCCAGGAGGAAGGCACACCCAAGCCTTAACCACCCGGCTTGTCACCCTCATGGGTCTTGCCCTCCCCCTCCCTCTCCCCTGGCTGTCCAGGGACAAGCTTCCCAGTGGAACGGTAAACCTGAGAAGGGTTGCCTTGCATTGAAAGGCCGAGCTGACACCGAACCCCAGAGACCCAGGAAGGGAATACCCAGAAGCCTGTATGTCAAGTCAGACCCAGCCCGGGCCACCTGGGGACTGGGTGCTTGCAGCCAGGTGGTTACTGTCACAAGTGACCTAAGCTGCAGGACTCCTGTTTGGAACGTGTGGCTATCCGGGATCGCCCGGCTGGCTCCAGAAGCGTGGGCAGAAGCGTGCCCGCCCGCCCCTGAGGCTGGTTGCTGAGCAGTCCTGGGTGGGTGGAGGTGCAGGGGCTTCTGGGGAGGCCCGGGAAGCCCATGACCCGAGAGCTGGCTCCATCAGCCAGGAGCCTTTTACAAAACGGGATTCTGCCAAGGAGAGGGGCCTGGCGCAGGAGAGAAGGGGGGGGGAGAGAAGCGAGTCACAGGCGGAGGAGCGCACGGCCGGCGTCCGCAAGGCCACGGGAGGCCAGCAGGGCCGTGTCCACAGAGGCCATGGAACCCTCTAGGGAAGGGCAGCAGTGCCCTGGAGAAAACAGACCGCCCCCAGGGTGGGCAGGAACTCCCAGAGAAGGCCTTGTCCCAACTCTGACCTGGGCAAGATCAGAGAGAAAGGGGGGGGGGGGAGGAGAAGTTAGTCCTTGCTGTGATTTTAAAGATGTCACTAAATGTGAGAATTGGTACCCGGAGGGTTGGCTGTTGCTAGGAGGCAAGAGCAGAGTGCAGGACAGAAGGCGGCGGGGTGGTGGGGTCCCTTCAGTCATGCTCACCTGATGGCATTGGGGTCACTGATGCGTTAAAGATAAGAAACACAGTTGTAGGGAGTTACAGAGCAACGCCTCCTTAGGGTTTGTAGATCTTGTTAAAGTCTTCCCCGGAACTAGCCAGGCCCCAGCCCCTGATCTCACTTCCAACTTCCTACTGAAAACCCCTCCTCTTCCTAAACTTGGGAATCTTCACCTCAAAGAACGCAAAACCTGAGAGGAGAAGCAGGGGCTCCCCTACCTGTGTCCGAGGAAGAGAAGGTCTTGCTGACAGGCGTGCTGTGGCACGGAATGGCCTGGACCGAGATGTCCTTCTCGATGACCTTCACCTTCACCGGGGTCTTCACGGGAGACTCTGCCAGGGAGGCACCCATCACCAAGGGCACAACAAAGCTGAGTGGAAGGTTCCGGGGGTGGGAGGGACACATTCACTACGCGGCTAGGCCCTGCATTTGGCACCAGAGCCAAACCTCAGATCTACAATCTCCATCATTCTTTACTTGGAGGGGGGGGGGACCAAAGTGGGGCTGGAAGCCCAGGCTTTGGAGCCACTTAAATGAAGCCAGAACTGCATTCCTGACCTGTGTGTGCCAAGGCATCTAGTCTGGGGAGGTAACGCTTTTGCATGCAGAGACACTGTAGAAATGAAATAACGATACGTCACACACCACAAGAAGCTTTCTCCAAGGTTGAGGCTGTGGGGCCAGGTACAGAATTCAACTGGATCTGAATAGATAAGGCATGTCAGACATCTCACCAAGGGTGTGCGTGTGTGTGTGTGCATGTGCATGTGCGCACGTGTGTGTGTGTGGTGTAGCAGTCCTGGGGCTTGCATTCGGGGCTGGACACTAAGCAAGCGCTCCATCTGGCTCTCCCTCCTGGCTTTTTGCTGGCTAACTGGAAACCCGAGTCTCACGCCGGGCAGCGCCGGGTCCCTAGGTGAGCCCCGGGGAGGGCGGGCTGCACCTGCTGTCAGGAGCCTCCACACCTGTGCTGCGGGACGCACTCGCTGGCCGGGCCTGGCGCCAGAGCCGGCATGGGGTAGCCTTGGGACCGCCTTCCCGGGCCCTGGGGTTCTGCAGCGTCAGGGCGGCCCTCTGAAGGCCGGGGGCACGCGCAGGTGCCTCTGGGGGCTAGCTCGGACTCCTGCGCAGGTGCGCCCTAAGGGCATGCGCAGACTTCCCGCAGGGCAGGTGCACGGTGTGAGCATGCGCTGGCTTCCTGCAGGGCAGGTGCACCGTGGGAGCATGCGCCGACTTCCCACAAGGCAAGCGCACGGTGTGAGCATGCACTGACTTCCTGCGTGTACCCTGTGAGCATGCGCCGACTTCCTGCGGGGGCAGGTGCGTGGTGTGAGCATGCGCTGTCTTCCCTGCAAGGCAGGTGCACCCTGTGAGCATGCGCTGTCTTCCCCCAAGGCAAGCGTGCACTGAGCATGCATGGACGTCTGCATGACAGGCGCGCCCTGTGAGCATGTGCAGGCTTCCCGCAAGGCAGGTGCACCCTGTGAGCAGGCGTTGAGTCTCCCCCATCCAAGGCAAGCGCGCACTGAGCATGCGCTAGCTTCTCGCACCCTTGGAGCATGCGCAGACGTCCTGCAAGGCAGGTGCGCCCTGTGAGCATGCGCGGACGTCCAGGTGCGCCCTGTGAACATGCGCCGGCTTCCCGCACCCTAGGAGCATGCGCGGATGTCCCGCAAGGTAGGTGCACCCTGTGAGCATGCGCCCTTTTCCCCGCACCCTAGGAGCATGCGCGGACGTCCCGCAAGGTAGGTGCACCCCGTGAGCATGCGCCGGCTTGCCGCGCCCTAGGAGCACCCCCCCCCGCCCTCCCCCCCCCCGCGTCTCACCTGCGCTCAGGGAGGCCGCCCTCCCCACCTCGAAGCGAGGCTTGGTTTTCACGGCGGTGACCGTGGTGACCACGGTGCCGCAGGGCAGCACGGTGCGGTCCTTCTCTACCTTCGCGGTGGGCGCGGGGCCCGGCGCCGCACAGGCCTTCCCCTCGCCGGGCTCTAGGTAGGAAAACTGCAGAGAGGCCCTGGTCAGCGCGCTGTCGGCGCCCCCCGGCCGCCCTGCGCCCCCTCCCACCGCCCTGCGCCCCCTCCCACCACCCTGCGCCCCCCGGACCGCCCTGCGCCCCCTCCCGCCGCCCTGCGCCCCCCGGACCGCCCTGCGCCCCCCGGCCGCCCTGCGCTCCCTCCCACCGCCCTGCGCCCCCCCCTCCGCCCCGCACCCGCGGGCCGTGGTTGGCGCCGGTCTCAGGGCGTGGGTTTGAGGCCCGGGCGCTGCCCCCGCGCCTTCTTGCCGAAGCCCGGCGGCGCTCTGTCACTGGAGCCGCAGCGCCTCTCCCCGCTTTCTGCTGGCTCACCGGAGACCTCAGAGCCTCGCAGGCTTTCTAGCTGGGGCTGGCTTCGAGCCGTGTCTCGATTCCCGCGTAGCCACCCGCACTTGGCCTTGAACTTAACTCAGGCTGTGTGTGTCAGGTGGACACTCTACACCCACACACATCTCCAGCCCTTAAACGGCCTCTAGAGGACCCCACACCGCACCCCAAGGTAAACCCTCTGCAAAGAGTTGTTCATTCTGTGCTGCCAAAGGACCAGTGGCCCGGAGCACAAGGCCCACGCGTGTTTCATGGGGCTGAATTGCTCTCACTGAGTTTCAGTCCACAACTGACCCCACGGCATGCTGAGTCGCCGTGGAACACGGGCCTCCTCTGGAATAACCCGGGACATCCGGCATTGTCTGTTAACTTGGATTTTCCCCAGCAATGGCAGAGAACCACGAGGGCCGAACCCAGCCCGTGAAGATAACACGTGAAGGAAGATTTTAAAAAGAAGAGCGTCGAGGCTGGAGTCGCCCTGCACGGCGGAGGGCTGGACCCCATCGTGAGCACCCGGGTCTGTCTGCACCGGTGCAGAAGCTGTGCTCCCCCAGGTGAGCCTCCTCCCTCACACCACACAGAGGTGACGGGAAGCCCTTGCAGACTCCAGGGAACCCTCCGGAAGCGAGGCTGCGGCTGGGGGCGGCCATGGGGCGCGCGCACCGTACCTCTGCAGTGACGGAGCCCAGCGCTGGGCTGCGAGGGGCCGGCTCGCTGCTCAGGGTGAAGATCTGCGGGCCCGAAGGCTGCTTCCTGAACAAGTCCAGAGCCACTGTCGTCATCGCCAGCAGACCTAAGGAACCCAAGACAAGAACATTCAGCTGTGCACATTGCCATCAGTCCTGACTGTACCGCTGGGTAAACCCAGTGAGGGCACCCCTCTTCCCGACCTCGACATGCTTCTGGGGACCTGAAAGCATCCCGTCCGCGGGGGACAGCTCAGTAGGAGAGTCTGCCTCACGTGACGGGACCTACCGTCCGAGGCCCGCCCGTCCTCTGTGATCTGCAGGTGCAACTCCCTGGACTTGGCATTCAGCTCGCTGTGGAAAGGAAAAACAACCAGAAATCCATCAAAATAATAGTGCCTCATGGTTTCTTCAAGATACTCACACTGGGGGTTTGAGCTCGGCACCCTGAGCTTGCTAGGTCAGCGCTCTACTGCTGAGCCACGCCGCCGAGCTGCCAGCCCTGTTCTTCACCACGTTTACGACAGGGTCTCACTTGCTAACCAGCTGTGCCCGAGTCACGGCCCGCCTGCCGCTTCTGGGCTTCCTGTCATCACTGGGCTCATGAGGACACTGCACCACCACACCCACCGTCTCCGGCTCAGCCTCACGCGTAGCTTCACGTGGCAGGCACGGGCTACTACCCCAGGAGCCTGGACTGACCTCAAATGCCGTCCTCCCGTTCTCCACCTCCTAACGAGCTGGGATTACAGATGAAGTGTGTGTGTGTGTGTGTGTGTGTGTGTGTGTTTCCTTTAATACAAAGGAACTCTGGAAGTGTCTAGAATGTTTATTCCCATGAACGCCCCCAGCAGACATCGTGCCCCTCTCAACTGTCAAGACGATCTCTCATGATGTGACCTCGTCCGGCCTGGAGCTCACTGTGTAGTTGAGATGACTGTCCCGCATTGAACCCCGAGTGCCGGGATTACAGGCATACGCCGCCATGCCCAGCTCGACTCTCTTCTCCAGTTCCAGACTGGAAAATGAAAAACCAATTTCTCTCCTTTAGAACTTTCTGGCCCTCCGGGGCTCTTGCTTTTGAATTCCGGCTTTGGAAACTTTTAGTTTCCTAAGGAACTGTTCATATTTTCACTAGCAACTTAGAAAATACTTTGAGTGTGTATACACACACATACACAGGACATTCTCTTCCATTATCTTTTATAGTTGTTTATGGCTTAAACATTAAAAAGTGATTTCTCGGGCTGGGGATATAGCCTAGTGGCAAGAGTGTTTGCCTCGTATACATGAGGCCCTAGGTTCGATTCCCCAGCACCACATATACAGAAAACGGCCAGAAGCGGCGCTGTGGCTCAAGTGGCAGAGTGCTAGCCTTGAGCGGGAAGAAGCCAGGGACAGTGCTCAGGCCCTGAGTCCAAGGCCCAGGACTGGCAAAAAAAAAAAGTGATTTCTCTTTTGACGGTGGGCACATTATGGAATTATTGCTCCTATTGCTTTTCTAATATTTGTCTATCTCACATCTGTTATTACCTCTAATCGTTGTGGTTGATGTTTTTTGTTTGTTTTTTTGTTTTTTTTTTGGCCAGTCCTGGGCCTTAGACTCAGGGCCTGAGCACTGTCCCTGGCTTCTTTTTGCTCAAGGCTAGCACTCTGCCACTTGAGCCACAGTGCCACTTCTGGCCGTTTTCTAGATATATGGTGCTGGGGAATTGAACCCAGGGCCTCATGTATACAAGGCAAGCACTCTTGCCACTAGGCCATATTCCCAGCCCATGGTTGATATTTTTGAAATTCAGTAAACAACTACCCTAAGAAATCATTCATTTTGTCCCTTCCTTTCTGTTTTGTTCGTCCGTGTGTTTTCCATGCCGTTTTAGGGCTTGAACTCTGTGATCAGGGCTGTCCCTTGGCTTTGTTTGCTGAGGGGCCGCAGCTCCACCTCTGGTGATTTTGTGGCTAACTGGAGTTAAGAGGCTCTCTGATTTCTTGCCTTGGTTGGCACTGAACCACAATCCTCAGATCTTAGTCTCCTGAGTAGCTCGGCTTACAGGTGTGAGCCACCAGCGCCTGTCCTTTCTAGCACTTTCTGTTTGTTTCTTCCTTTTCTCGCCACTCTCTTTTTCTCCTGTCCCAGGCACTAAACCTGGATCTTGTGCCCACCAGGATGTATATACTCTTTTGTAACTTCTTCTCTGATTGCTCTCTTAGTTCTTAGAGCAAAACCAGGATTTTTTTCTTTTCCTTTTTTAACTTTAGTAGGTTGTTACTGGCATTCACCGTTCACAGTGGTTTCATACAACTGAGCCACACTCCCAGTCCCTCGCAGTGGTTTAAAAGAGATCTTATTAAATATCTATAAACTTTGTTCTCATTAAGTTTTTATTTTTTTTTAATTTTTGTGCCTGTCCTGGAGCTTGAACTCAGAGCCTGGGTGCTGTCCCTGAGTTGTTTTTTTTTGCTCAAGACTGGTGCTCCATCACGTGAGCCACAGTTCTGCTTCAGGATTTTTTTGTGGCTAATTGGAGATAAGAGTCTCATGGACTTTCCTGCCCGGGTTGGCTTTGAACCATGATCTTCAGATCTCAGCCACCTGAGTAGCTAAGATTACAGGCGTGAGCCATCAGCACCCAGCTCTAATTAAGATTTTTTTCTTAAATATCAGGAGTGGAAATTAACTGTCACTGACTATCTTTGGGGCATATAAAGATAATAAGCTTATCTTCTTTGATCTATCGATAGCGTGAGAGTCATTAACAGATTTCCTAATGCTGAACCATCTTTTTATCTGGGGAGTGCCTCAACTGGATTTACTCTCAGTGTGTTGCTTGATTCTATTTGATGGCATTTTGTTTATAACCCTGTATCTTATTATTCCTAAGTGGTCTGCACGCTCCCTTTCCGTACCTGACTGGATTCTGGAACCAGCTGGAAGTTTGTTCAGTTCTGCCCTGGGTGGTTTCCACGGGCTGGGGGAACCCCAGATACTCTCGTCATGAGCCAGAGGAGAAAGGGAAATCCAAGCTCGACTTCGAGCTACCTTGACTACGCTTCAAAAGTTCTTCCTTTTCTATGGAGTGTTTCCTTATAGCAGCGCTACACGAGGATTCAGGATCTGTGGGCTTTAAGCAGACCTCGCAGTGGCCCCCAGCCTGGGACCACATGGGTGGTACTTACAAGGTGAATTCCTCCTCGCACGTGAGGTCAGTAGTGTTTTGTTCGAGGATGCCGGTGAAGCTCTGAGCAGGGTCGTTCAGCTGGACGGTGCACACGAGGTTAACGCTGCCTACAACCAAAGAGAGTAACGTCAACGGGCTTGGTCTCCGAGCTGCTTTAAGACGTGGCGTGCACACATAGAAGCAAGACTAAAGTCAATAAACTTACCCACTCCTGACAGTCCACTCTTTCTGTAATTTGCCATTTACAGACCCTCAACCTCAGTGCCTGAAGCTAGGAGCTGGTGGCGCTCACACCTGTCATCCTAGCTACTCAGAAAGCCGAGATCTGAGAGCTGCGTTCTGAAGCCAGTCAGGGGAGACTCTTTTCAGTCTCACAGGTATAAAGTCAGAAGTGAAGGTGCAGCTCAAGTGGTAGAGTGCAAGTAAAAGTCAAGCAAGAGCACTAGGTTCTGAGTTCAAGCCCAGTACCAGCACACATGCACATACACACACACCCAAAAGAAAAAGCCCTTGAACCTGATGGCAATGGGCCTGGACTGACTTAGTGCCCCCACCAGGCCTAGAGTAACGGGCACAGGGTCCCCTCAGACAGCTATGGCTCCTTTGTGTCCTCTCCTCGCTATGGAGAAACATCATGTGGCCGTCCCCCACCACAATCCCCCTTCTGTGTTACGGAACCCACGGGCCCGCCTCACCCAGGCCTGCACTGTTAACCTTGCATCACCACCGGGCCCCCCAAGGGCCCGGCAACCAGCAGAGACAGAGACTGCTTTGAAGGCCCGACCGCGGGGACCCGGGGGCCCCCCCAGGCCCGCGAGAACCCGGCAGAGTCAGGTCCCAGGGCAGTTCCTTCCCCAGAGGCCACCCACCCACCTGAAGCGGCAGCATGGCTGAGCAGCGAGGCCCGGAGGTTCTTCACGTGGAGTCTCAGCTCGTGGGCCCTCGGGGGTTTGGGCGGACAGGATTCCTGAGCGGGGGAGGACGCGCGGCGCGGGCTCTGTAGGGAGAAGCGGAGCGCAGCATGGGCTTTGCGTGCAAAGGCTCTGGAGCTGGGGGAGTGGATGCGGCTGGTTGGAGCCCTGACGTCCCTCGAGGCGGGCACGTGGACACGGAGCAGACCCTGCGAAGCCCCTCCCCGAGCCAGAGCCAGGGGCGGCTGCTTCCTCGGCGCCCGCCCCCGGCAACCTCGGGCCCAGCTGGGGCCGGAGACCAGCAGCAGCTCCGCGCGCGGGCCGGGGGCCGGTGCTCGGTCAGCGAGGACGTCTGCAGGCCGGCGCTCCTCAGATGGGCTCCTTGAACTCCCGCTTGCTTGAGTCTGCTTGCTTAAAGCACCGGGTTCCACACGGCCCGCAGGCAGAGCTCCTGGGTGCCAGCTGGACCAGGACTCGGCAGGGGGGCAGGCCAACCCCTCCGGGGACACCGTGTGCCGCAGGCACCATCTGGCACACGCTGTTCTGAAGCGGGCCCTGCTCAGCCGGGAGCTGAGGGCGTAGGAAGGCTGAAGGGGCGGGGGGGGGGGGGGGACACACATGCGTGCGTGAGCCAGGGAGGACAGGCCACACACCCGAGCTGGGACTGGGCGGGATTCCCTCAACGTGTGAGTGGCGGTGAACGTCAGGTGTCCACTTCACTGGGCCAGGCCTGCTCATATGCTTGTTCACACTCTATTGTGGGGCTAATGGGAGGACGATTTGGATGTAAACTGTGAGGCCGGGTCAAGTAGATTGCCCTTCCTGGCATGGGAGGTGCGGGCCTCGTCCAATCAGCTGAAGATCTGAATAGAAAGGCCGGGCCGCATGGCAGAGTAAAGCCTTATGGGAACATAAATGCCCTCTCTCTCTCTCTCTCTCTCTCTCTCCCCTCTCTCTCTCTCTCTCCCTCTCCCTCCCTCTTTCTCTCTCTCTCCCTCTCCCTCTCCCTCTCCCCTCTCCTCTTTCCCTCTCCCCCCAGTTCAGCTTCCCAGGAGAACTTTGACCAATGCACATACTACTCCTATAATATTCTACAAATTTATTTTAAAGCCTTCCCAGATCTATGTGCGTTTTTATTGATTGATTTAGAACGACCCGGAGGTTTGAACTCAGGGGTCTCACACTGGCGAGGCGGGAGTTTTCCTGCCGAGCCGTGCCTCCGGTCCTCTTACTTTGCTCTGGTCATCTCTCAGGTGGAGCCTCACCTCCGCCCTGGGGGGCAGCACGATGTACGGATTATCTGAAGCTTCTCTCCACAGCTGGGACAATGGGTGTGCACTGCTCTGCCTAGCTCCTTCCGCTCAGGTGGACTTTTTGCCCTGTCTGGCCTGGAACCAGAATCCTTCGAAGCTGGACTCCCAGGTGGCTTGGGTGACAGGTGCCCCCGCGCCCAGCTACTGGCTGGGCAGGGGTTCTGCACACAATCCCGGCAGGCTGGCCGCACGCCACAGCCCTCCCAATCCCGGCTCTCAAACAGGAATGACAAGCAGGAGCCGCCGGCGCCCACCACCGTGAGCCTTTTGCTTCTAAATCCACAGGCGCTGAAACCATTCTACATTCTGGGGGCTCTCTCACACTTCAGCACTGACCTTCAGGGCCAGCCAGGCCCCTCGGCTCTGCGAGGATCGCCTAGGACAGGATTACCGGAAGGGGGCCGAGGGTGGAGGGCCACCCCACCTCCTGGGATGCATGCCCGGCCCCCGTGAGTGCCGACAGCCCCTCCTGTCCCGTCCCGGCAGTGACGTGGGGGTGACAACGGTACCCCGTGTGTCCAAGGCCTTGGTACCCAGCACGTAGCGCAAACCCTTAGACCAACTGGCATCTGTCCCGTGAAGCTCGCAACGCGGGCGGCCGTGACGGCCTGGGGAGGAGACCCTGCTGGTGGCCGGGTCCACTCCCAGCCCGCGGAGCTCGGGGAGGCCGGGCCCCGACTCTCAGGCCTCATCCGGAGGCCTCGGACGTCGGCTCTCAGGCACCTGCGGTGCCGTCTTGGCTGCAGCACGGAGGCGGAGGTTCTGGAGATGCACAGTCCCCAAGAGCTGTGGCTGCACCCCAGCCGAGCTCAGAAGCCAGCCCCGGGACCCCAGGACCGGCCGGACTCACCTGAGCTTCCCGCACGTCCGCCGGCCTGGTGCTCAGAACCACTGATGGAGAGGCGGAGCCAACCAGCTGCTTCAAGATGTCCCGGAGCGCTTCAGAGATGGCGTCTGCCTCACCGGCCTGGGTCTGGGAGGTGAGAGAGGGAAGGGGGGGGAAGACTTTGGATATGGCATCCTGGGTCCGGGAGGGAGAGTCAGATCCGTCCATCACCAGGTGCTGGACGCCTGACGGGCAGGCCTGACGTCATCACGTACAGCAATCTGAGAGGGCAGCGCTGGCTCTCGTCCTGGGCTGTAGCTCTCCTCTGCCTGGGAGAGGCCTGGTGCTCAGCGGGCTTCCAGCGCCCAGCACAGCTCTGACAGCCAGCCAGAGAGAAATCCAACACCTGACTCCGTCAGCCACACACACAGCTGCGCTTGGCCGACAGACACAGGAGCCTGGAACAGGTCCTGAGCTCTTGAGGGGTGCAGCCAGGCTGAGACCCTGAGCTAGGACCTCTCCAAGCTGGGCCAGCTCCGGGCCCCAGGAGCCACGGGTACTAAGCGCATGTTGCCTCCAGCTGCGGGGTCTGTGGATCGGTTATTTCTCCTACCCGGAAGTTGTCAGGGTCCCGGTGCCCCTGGAGGGGCCGTGCAAGGGCCACGGGGCACTTCCTGGGGAGACAGCCCGTGCCACCGCGTGAGCGGGGAGCTCACTGTGCAGCAGTGGGCACGCGTCAGGTCTCAATAAAGTGTTTGTCAGGTGTACAGGAACTACCTACGTATTTTGCAAAGCTGAGGCTCAAACCAGAGCTTTGTGCACGGTAAGCAAGTGCTCTACCGCCGAACTCTATTCCTGGGCCTTGTTTTAATGAGATAGAGTGCTGTCGCTCAGGAGAACCCTGAAGTCAGTAGGAAGCCCAGGCTTGCTTCCCAGCCCTGTTCCCTGCCTGGGCTTTCAGCGGTCAGTCTGCGGCCAGTCTGTGCCGTCCCCCAGAACTGGCTGGGATCCATCCCCTGCTAGGACAGACTTCTTACAGGGCCAGTCCATCTATTAAACTTGGTTCTCTGCTAGGATCTCTAAAATAATAAGAATCAAAACAGCTGGTACCATGCTCTGACCCCACGCCGAGCTCAGGTCGGTGCATGTATGTGTATCAATGAATTCACAAGTATTAATCCTTACAACAGCCTTGAACATCACTGTTGCCACCTCCCAGATAAGGAACTGGGGGCGCAGAGAAGACAGTTAACATGTGCAGGTCACACAGCCCCTAGCAGCAGAGGCAGGAGTCAAGTCCTGACAGATAAGGTTGCAGGGCCTACACTTGGAACCATCCTCCTCTCCCCAGCGAACAGGTCCCTGACAATCTGCCTTGTATCTTAAATCCAGTGACGCTCACAGGACATAAAGCCAACCTTTTAGAATGGACATTTCATTGGCACGCAACATACTTGCAATGTTGGGGACCTGCCACCTGTAAGATGTTGCCAACACTTTCAGCACCCCCAAAAAGTCAACCCAAGGCCTCACTCCATTAGCTATCTCTTCCTTGATGCTATCTATAAAGCAGCACACAGAGGGAAGAGGCACACCACTGCGTGTAGCAGAGGCAAATGAACCGGTGCTCTGCGGAGGACACTATGATCCAGGTATTTTGTGGATGGGCAGGAGACATTCCCACAAAGGGCAGGGCTGCCATCGCGGCCCTGGCAGCGGAGACACGGGGAGCAAGTGCCACACAGGGGTGCGTGCCCCACGAAGGGACACACAAGTGGCCGTGTGAAGGATGGAGACGCCAACAGCAGCGAGAAGAAGAAAAACAAAAGGAGCTTGAATAGGTCGGTGCTTATACTCTACAGCCTTTGTGTAAGTGCAATGCCAGGCCCAAAGGGTAGCACCCACGTGTGCAAGCTCAAAGGAAGACACCTCAAACCTGTCAGCTAAAAGTAAAACAAATACATCTGGGTCCCAGTGGCTCACACCTGCCATCCTAGCTACTCAGGAGGCCGAGAGCGGAGGCTCGAGACTCAAAGCCAGCCTGGGCAGACAAATCTTAGAGATGCTTATCCAATTATAAGTAAAGATGTGGCTCAAGTGGTAAGAGCACCAGCCTGGAGTGGAAAGGCCAAGGGAGAGAATCTACACCAAAACAAGGAGGCCTCAATCCAGAATATACAGAGGCTTAAAGAGTTAAACCCTCAAAGAACCAACAACCCAATTAATAAGTGGGCTAATGAGCTAACGAGAGACTTCTCAGAAGTAGTGAAAATGGCCAATAGACACATGAAGAAATACTCAACTTCTCTGGCCATAAAGGAAATGCAAATCAAAACAACACTGAGATCCAACCTAACTCCAGTTAGAATGGCCATTATCAAGAAAACAAATGATAACAGATGCTGCAAAGGATACGGTCAAAACGGAACCCTAACATACTGTTGGTAGGAATATAAACTTGTTCAACCACTTTGGAAAGCAGTATGGAGGTTCCCCTAAAAATTAAGCCTCGAACTACCCTATGACCCAGCAAGTCCATTCCTGAGCATTTAAAAAAAACATAACAAGGCAACAATAAAGCCACCAGCACAACCATGTTCATTGCAACACTATTCACCATAGCCAAAAATATAGAATCAGACCAGATGTTGCTCAGTGGATGAATGAATCAAAGTGTGGTGGTATCCACAATGGACTTTTACTCATCCATTAGAAAGAATGATATTGTACCATTTGTAAATAAATGGAAAGACTTGGAGAAAAATTATATTAAGTGAAGTAAGGTCCAGAGAGACAAAGCGCATGTTTCCTCTCAAATGTGGAAGCTAGAATTAGCTTACAAACCTGCAAGTAAACATGTTGGGGGCTTTCAAATGTTGACAAATGTATTAGCTGAAATACAGCAGATTCAAGGGAAATTTCAGATCATGTAATTCCTTAGAAAGACAAAGCCAAAGCTCAACAAAATAAACAGCAGGAAGTGGGTACTTGTAAGGGGTAGGGTGGGGCCAAGAAGAGAGGGTTAGACAAATGGAGAAGGGAAGAGGGAGAATGCAGTCAATAACTCAACGTGTACACCCTACAATTAAGAAACGCAAGGGAAGAAGGGAGAATGTTGAAAGAGGTGTCACTGACTCAGATGCATTGTATGCATAACCTCCTTTGTTAAATGGCAACTCCTCTGTTCAACACTTGAAGATAATTAAAAAAAATAAAAATGAAATAGAAGATTCTCAGATGAGCAATGCTCCACCTGTATTTTCATATTAATAAATTCATGTAAGAAAGACAGAACAGAACGGGACACTGTTTGATGCCAGCCTGAGCAGGAAAGTCCATGAGACTCTCATCTCTAGTTAACTACCAAAAAACCCAGAAATGGTGCTGTGGCTCAAAGTGGTAACGCACTAGCCTTGGGCACGAAGCTCAGGAACAGCACCCAAGCTCTGAGTTCAAGCCCTAGGACCAGGGGCTGGGAACATGGCCTAGTGGTAGAGTGCTTGCCTCGTATACATGAAGCCCTGGGTTCGATTCCTCAGCACCACATATATAGAAAAAAAAAAAAAAGGCCAGAAGTGGCGCTGTGGCTCAAGTGGTAGAGTGCTAGCCTTGAGCAAAAAGAAGCCAGGGACAGTGCTCAGGCCCGGAGTCCAAGGCCTAGGACTGGCAACAAAAACAAAACAAATAAGCCCTAGGACCAGCACCCCCTAAAGAAATCCCCCCCAAAACCACGACAAGGACTGGGGATATGGCCTAGTGGCAAGAGTGCCTGCCTCATATACATGAGGCCCTGGGTTCGATTCCCCAGTACCACATATACAGAAAATGGCCAGAAGTGGCGCTGTGGCTCAAGTGGCAGAGTGCTAGCCTTGAGCAAAAGGAAGCCAGGGACAGTGCTCAGGCCCTGAGTCCAAGCCCCAGGACTGGCCAAAACAAAAACAAAAACAAAACCACGACAACATTAAGACATAAAGGTTAACATATTTACTGACGCGGCTGGGGATGGGCTTCGTGGTAGAACACTGTTTAGATACAGGAGCCCTTGCCACCTTCCATCCTGGGGACCCCCAAAGAAGCGAATTAAATTGTTAAATTCATATACCTCAGCTGAACTCAATGGGAGTCAAATGACAACAAGAGGCCACGAGAGCCCCCAGGAAGCAACTTCCGGATAACCCAGGTCTCTGGAATAACGGCTTTTCTGAGCTCAACAGCAAGGGGGAGGGAAAGTGTCACCCCAGTGTCCCCCTACCCCCGTGCCACCTGCAGGCCCGCTTCCTGCTCCCAAGTTTTCTCCCTCAAACCTGAAGGAGACCCAGGGAAAGTGCCCTCAGTTCCGGATGCATCCTGAAGGAATGCCAGGAAGCACACAGCGGCCTTTAGCCTGTCCCTTGCTGCGAGAGAGAGGCTCTCAGGGGCCCCCCACTGCCAGGAGCGCCCCCCCACCCCAACATGGCCTCCAAGGCTGCCCAGGACCGCCCCAGCCCACGGAGATTGCCCCAACGCGAGCCCACGGACTGACCTCTGTGGGATCCCAGGGCTGGATGCGGACGGCCGTGTCGGGCGCGTGGATGAAGGACCAGGTGATCTGGATGTCCTCCCTCTTCTCCTTCACGTGGAACTCCAGCTGCGGAAACAGCGCACGCAGCTGAGCGGACGCCGCTCCTCCCGCAGACGCTGCTGGCGCCACGTCCGCTTCTTCTCACGGCTCGGCCCCCACCCCGGCCTCCCGCGTGCTTTCAAAACGCCAGCGAGGACCCCAACTCCTGTCCGGCCTCCTCCTTGGCCCAGCTGCGCCCTCCGAAAGGACCCTCCGCTCTGGCGGCTAATGTGCGAAAGGAGTCATCTCGCGGCGCCTCCCATGTCCCTTTCTGGGCATGTCACCCGGAGAGGAGGAAGAGGAAGGACCTGGGACCCCGCTGCTGACCCCTAGTCCTGGACACAGACCTCCCCCAACCCCCCCGGGGCCTCTGCCTGCGCAACCCCTGGGAACCGTGCCTGGACTCAGCGGAGCCCTTCCCCCTCCGGGGACCCCGGAGCCCCGACTCTACTCACGCCCCGGCCGATCCCTCGCCCCTGGGGAAGGAAGAAGAACCCTCAAAGCCCCCACCCTGGAGCCAGCGCACACAGGGCCGGACGCGGCAGAGGACTGAGCCGGGGCCCCGAGGGGGGCAGAGCTCCCGGGCTCCTTAGGGGACCCAAAGGAGTCACAAGAGTTCTTAAACATGGAAGACGATGGTGGCAGAAGAGGGGGCCCAGAGGCCTGGCTGGAAGGTTCGCCCCATAGCGGCAGAGGGGAGGCAGAGGGGAAGCAGAGGAGGAGGAGGAGGAGGAGGAGAAGGAGGAGGAAGAGGAGGAGGGGGAGGGGGAGGGGGAGGGTACCATGGGCCAAGGAGCAGCCTGAGGCACAGGAACCCCGGCCTCGGTCCTGCAGCCCCAGGGAACTGACCACCAACGCCACCAACGAGCAAGGAAGCGAGCTGCTCGGCGGCTGCAAACATGGCCGCGACGCTGGCCTTGGTGACGGCGCCTGTGCCGTCTGGGTTGATCATTAGTTTCAGCAGCAACTGCAAACAGGAGGCTGAGCACCCCGATCTCAGCCGCCCCGGCACCGTCCGGGACAGAAGGGAAGGGAAGGAGAGAGGAGGGGAGGAGAGGGGAGGGAAGGGCAGGGCAGGGTGGGGAAGGGGAGGGGAGGGGAAGGGAGGGGAGGGCAGGGCAGGGTGGGGAAGGGGAAGGAAAGGGAGGGAAGGGGAAGGGAAGGAGAGGGGAGGGGAGGGGAAGGGAAGGAGAGGGGAGGAGAGGGGAGGGGAGGGGAGGGGAAGGGAGGGGAAGGGAGGGGAGGGGAGGGGAGGGGAAGGGAAGGGAGGGAAGGGAAGGGAACCCTGGCTTCAGCTGAACTCACGCCAGGAGCAGGGAGGGAATAAGGCCTCCTTCACCCTGCAACTGCAGACGGTTCTAGAAAAAGTATACTTTAATGTCACTGCCACAAGTACCAAACTGTGTTCCCCACCCTACCGGGCAGGCGAGGTGGTTCTGCCGATGCCTGCCCCGCACCCCCCACCACCCCACCACGACTCAGAAAGTTCTCCCACCTTGAGCTGCCTGCTCTGGCGGGGGGGCGGGGGGTGCGGGGGGAGGGGAGGGAACCCGGCCAGCAGCTTCGGTACCGTGGGGACGCACCAGCTGCCGAGGCGGCAGGAAGCTCTGGTGCCATGAGCAGGCTCGGGGTGACCCCCTCCGCCCGCGTGCCACCCTGCCAAGCTCACTGGGTTCCCAAGCACGCGGCAGGTGTTGGGTAAGGACGTCTCGGGCATTGTTGCCCAAACGCTGTGGGGGTGCCGTGGTGTCAGCTCTCAACAAGCTCCTGGACTCCCTAGACGGGGCGGCCGGGGGCTGGGGGCAGGGCTCAGACGACAGCCACTGAGGGAGAACGTGTGTGGGCTCTGAAGGCAACGCCCGCAGTGGTCTTGACTCCCTCTCAAAATCAGAAGTGAGGTTGAAGGGCAGAGGAGATGAAACAGGAGGTCGAGCCAGCGGTGACTCTACAGCAAGCCTGCAAATGCGGGGTTTCTAAACACTGGCTACGTGGAAGCATTCGGAGAATGTCCTGCTTCACCTAAGAGATGCACAGTCAAGATGAGGTGAGCATCTGGAAGTTTCTCCAAGTCTATTACAGATACATGTGCTTCCCTATAAAACTATATGACGTACTACATATTACACAGATCGTCAGGTTCACGGGAAAGGAAACCCGCCGCGTGGTTCTGGCAGAAAGGAGTTTATTGGGGTGAAAGCAAACTGCCAGCCCACACAAGATGGAGGTGTGGGGAAATGGGGGGGGGGGAGGGCGGAGAAGAGAAAATGAGAGCAAGAGAGAAAAGGATAAAGAGAGGAGTAAGAGAGAAAGGGAAAGAGGGCGGGGACTCGTGCTGAGCCGGATTCTATAGGGAAAGGCATGGCTGGGTGGGTTGGGTTTGACCTCAGAGGAGGAGGAGGTAGCTGCCTCCAGGTGTGCCCGTTACCTAGGTAACATGGGTACCAGGTGCAGACTTAAACAGGTGGGGGGGCATCTGCGTGGAGCCCTCCCGGGGGTGGACCTTCCATAGATAAGTCCAGAAAGACAACATGATTTTTTTTTAAGTATTTCAAAGAAAAGGTAGCATTTAGTTTTCAACTTTTCACCAGAAATCTATTTCTTATTATCTATCAGCATATTGCATCAAATCTTAAGACAAAGGACACTGGACATTAGGAAAGAGGCCCACCTCTGTCCTGTGGCTCTAGAGCAGATACTTCTTGTGTGTACTCTGCTGGTGTTAGTACAGAAACCAAGACAGGACCCCAGTTTCTGCAACTCTAGCACAGTGCTTATAGAAGAAGGGAAACATGGATTCTTTTTTTTAATTTATGAGAATAAGGAGTCCCTTTTCTTTTTTGTCTTTCTTTCATTCTTATGTACCAGCCCTGGGGCTTGAACTCAGGGCCTTAGTGCAGCCCCTGAGCTTTTCGGCTTAATGCTAGTACTCTACCTCTTGAGCTCAGCTCCACTTTCTGGTTTTTATTAGCTTATTGAAGTTAAGAAATCTCACGGCCTTACCTACCCAAGCCGGTTCTGAAGGGTGAGCCTCGGGTCTCAGCCTCCTGAGTAGCTAGGATTACAGGCGTGAGCTACCCAGTACCTGGCCTGGGATCCCCGTTTTCATCTGATTGTTGAAAGTAGTTTATTGTTCAGTATAGGTTCAAAACCACCGGTCTAGGAACTGTTCCTACTTTCTTAAGTACATCCCTCCTTCCTTCTCCTCCAGCTGCCTCCTACCCTACTTTCTCCTTCCCTTCACTGTACTCTTTTTAATTGTATTTATTTATTTTTTGTACCTATACTGGGCTTGAATTCAGAGCCTGGGCATTGTCCAGTAGCTTTTTCGTTCAAGGCTGTCACTCTACCAGTCACAATTTCACCTCGGCTTTTTGGTTAACTGGAGGAAAGAGACTCACTCACGGCCTTTCCTTCCTGGGCTGGCTTTGCGTCACCCTCCTCCGGTCTCAGCCTCCTGAGCAGCTAGGATCACAGGTACGAGCCACCCGTGCCAGGCTTTAAATTTGACACACTCTCACTAAGTGGCGCAGGCTAGTTTTAAGCTTGGGACCTTCCTGCTTTAGCCTCCAGAGTGGCTGAGATTACAGGCATACAACCACCATGCCTAGCTAGGATCGCTGTGATTCTTTTTTAAGTTGACTTTTCCCCAAACTAAGGAAGCCAGGCCCAGCCCATATACTCTGCTGTCTAAGATAAAAGCATGGATATTCACGGCCCATCCCTCACCAGAGAAACCAGAGGGTGGCGAGTCCGCGGGAGTTGTTGTGCCAGGCCTGGCACCCTCCCCAGACTTACCTGCAAGTGAAATGGAGACAGGTGCACGTCGTAGAGCTGCTGCTGTGGGCTGGCGGCCAGGGCGGGCTCTGCCGTGACCAAGAACTGAAGGGCCTCGCCGACCACATGACACATCACCACCTGGAGAAGGCACAGGCGACAGGTGAGACCCCCCAGGAAAACACCCGCCCTTCCTTCCCGGTGGCCGCCTAGACCAGACCTGAAGCGACGGGAAGCATTCCGCGTGCCTCTCTTCTCTCACGGGCTAACCCCAAAGCTAGAAGCCTCACTGCTTGATGGATTTCTCAGGAGCTAAACTGGCTCGTTCTGATCCGGCTGGGACCGCTCTGCAGACAAGCAGCGCTTGTCCCCCAAATCCTGATTGGTTATTTTCCCACAGCAGCAGGTCTAAGATCCTCTAGACACGTCTCTAATTCCGACAGAGTAAAATCCATTAGCCAGCTATCTTTTCTTCCTCAAAATGAGTCTTAAGAAGTAAATGACTCACAGGTGTTACAAGTAAAAAAAAAAAATTTCCCCAGAAGCTAAAAAAAAATGGTTTTGCAATTTTAATATAGCACTGTTTTTCATAAATGTGGAAGGAATTTAGAGAACCTATGAAATAGTAAATGATTGCAAAATAGTATAGCCATAACTAACAGAATTACATGAGTTCAGTTCTACAATGAACATATTTTACAGAATAAACATCTAAAGGCAGAGTCAAGTAATTACATGAGGCATAAACTAAGCTCTAGTGCTGGCAGGTCTCTCCAAGCGTTCAGAGCCCTCATTCATCCATGTATTGCCACCACAGCCCAGAGAAATGGGTTGTTTCTGCCATGGAACCCCTGGGAGTAGACCTTCTAGAAAGATCTCAGCATCCCCAGGCAGGATTCGAACAAGCCCAAGGCCAGGTGCCAGGTGTGTGGCGGGGAGCGCGGGGCCCTGAGGGCAGGCTGGACGGAGCAGCCTGGTAAACCACCCACCAGCGTGGCCCCCGCTGAGCCGCAGGGAGTCCATACAAGAAGGACTTCCCCATTCCCCAGCGGAGCGGCTGACCCCACTGTGGGAACTCACTCGGGGGGGGGGGGTTGGAGGAAAATTCCTCAATCCTCTGGTGGGTTTATCAGCATCGAAAATACGAAGAGGAGGAAAGATTATCAAAATAACTATTCTGCCAAGGCCGGCTATTACGCAAAGTTCAAGGCGAGGCCCTCTGCCTTTTCCTTTCTCATCCCTGGCTTCCCACACCCCCCCCCTCCACCCCCCATCCCAACACGTCCCAGCGGCTCAGAGCCCGGAGCAGAGCCTCTCTCCCGCTCTGGCAGAAAGCTGCACGACGCAACGCGTTTGCCCACCCCGCAGCGGGGCCTGGTTCCGTACGGCCATCACCTCCCCCGGTCCACGAAGCACTGGAACAAGACATGTTTGGATAAGAAATGCCAGCTATCACGGGGCTGGGGATATGGCCTAGTGGCAAGAGTGCTCGCCTCACATACATGAAGCCCTGGATTCCATTCCTCAGCACCACATATAGAGAAAAGGCCAGAAGTGGCGCTGTGGCTCAGGTGGCAGAGTGCTAGCCTTGAGCGGGAAGAAGCCAGGGACAGTGCTCAGGCCCTGAGTCCAAGGCCCAGGACTGGCAAAAAAAAAAAAAAAAAAAGAAATGCCGCCTAGGCACGTTAAAGGTAAACGGTCTGTAGGCAGTTCCACCGGAAACACCGATTTTTTTTTTTTTTGCCAGTCCTGGGCCTTGGACTCAGGGCCTGAGCACTGTCCCTGGCTTCTTTTTACTCAAGGCCAGCACTCTGCCACTTGAGCCACAGCGCCACTTCTGGCCATTTTCTGTATATGTGGTGCTGGGGAATCGAACCCAGGGCCTCATGTATATGAGGCAGGCACTCTTGCCACTAGGCCATATCCCCAGCCCAGAAACACCGATTTTTAAGGCTGGATGAGCTCCCCGCAACCTAGTACGTCACCCAGGGACCAGGGACCGCCCCTCGACCTTCAGCCCAAGCCCAAGTCAAGCCGCCACGGAGCAGGGAGCAGACACGGACGGGCCCGTCTTGGAAATCTTCAAGTGAATTACAGTTTTACGGAGAAAGCAGATGGCCCAGGCTAAGTGCTGACAGTTCACGCCTGTCATCTTAGGTACTTGTGAGGCTGACATCTGAGGATTGAGGTTCAGAGCTAGCCCAGACAGACGAATCTGAGAGACTTATCTCCAATTAACCAGCTTGAAGTGGGGGGGTGTGCTTCAAGTAGTGGAGCTCCAGCCTTGAACAGAGAAGCCAAGCAAGGCCCCAAGTTCAAACCCCAGTGGCAGCACCGAGGTGGGGGAGGTAGGGGGAAGCAGCTTTGATTTCCAGGAGGACGCAACGCTTCCCACCACACATTCCTTGAAAACACAGAACACTCAAGCACTTGGCATGCTTAGTTAAAAGGAAGCGAACAAACAAGTCAATAACTAGCTCAAATAGTTGGTCTGGGAATGTGGCTTAACGGTAGAGTGCTTGCCTAGCATGCATGAAGCCCTGGGTTCAATTCCTCAACATCACATATATAGAAAAAGCTGGAGATGGCGCTGTGGCTCAAGTGGCAAAGTGCTAGCCTTGAGCGGGAAGAAGCCAGGGACGGCGCTCAGACCCTGAGTTCCTTCCAAGCCTTCAGGACTGGCAAAACACAAAACAAAACAACAACAAACCCTCAAAAGTAAACAGCTCAAATGAAAAGGCTTTAAAACTTGAGGCACACCACCCTGCCAGCTCGCGACAGCCAATCTCTCAAGACACACAAGAAGAGCCGACCCCAGTCCTGGGGTGGGGGGTGGTTTTCCCATTCCCTGTGGGTGCTGTCCGAGCCATTTCACTCAAGGATAGCACCCTACCACTTGAGCCACAGCTTTACTTTCCAATTTTTGCTGGTTAATTGAAGAGAAGAGTCTCATGGACTTCCCTCCCTAGGCTAGCTTTGAACCCTGATCCTCAGATCTCAGCCTGTTGAGTGGTTAGCATTACAGCTCTCACTCTCTGAATATAAAGCCGGCCACCTTCGATGTTCTGCCAGGAAGCTCACTCAAGAAACCATTGCAAACCCGACTCAACTCTTGGGTGCACCCCAAGAAGGCCCTTCCACCCTCCACTGGGTGTGCCAGAGAGGACCCAGCTCTTTCCTGGGCCCAACTCTGCCCTGTGACGCCTGAGAACCATAATGCCCCATTTGCAAATGGACAAGAGCAAAATGAAAAAGAGGTTTAAAAGCCACGTAAGCTTCTTTTAGTGAATTAAGGTGTTATCCACGAGGAGGATTAAATTCTCCCAACCACACAGACCAGGCAGGTCAAGGCTTCCCTGTCGGACAGGGCCCTCCCTACCTGTGACAGGCTCAGGAACACCCGCCTTGCCCCAGCCCAGCCCTGCCTGTGCAATGCTCTTGCTTTCCAGTGAGCTTCCCGACAGCGTGGGGTATGAGGAACAGGAAGGGCCGTTTCTTTTTAAGTCCTATGACTTGGGTTTCAAGTTTCACCAGCTGAAATGCCCGTTGCCAACGCTGGCTCTTTGAAGAGTCATCTCCAGCAGCGTCTACCTAGTACCTGGCGGCCAGGCAGCAGGAGGGCCTCCACACACGCTGAGACCGGGAACAAGCTCCCTGCTAAACAGCCAGTCAGGGACCTGGCTTTCCTCCTCCGATTTACAAGCGAGGATCCTAAAGGAGGTACACCATCCGAATCCGCAGCAGGCTGATCTGGGCTTCCCAATCTGCACGGCTCCTCCCTGGGGAGGGTGGGCCACGAGGGGTGAGAAGTCCAGGACCGAGAAGCCCCGAGGGCTGTGGTGGAAGGTAATGGTTTTCACGCGGGAGAGAAGCTTGGTGCTGCCTACAGACGGGAGAGCACTGCTTTGAGAGCGCTGTCAGAAGGTGAAGGAGCGCACCAGCATCACCGGCACGAGGTCCTGCGCCAGCACGGACGGCCGGAGCCTCCGTCCTCCTCTCTGCCCCCTCTCTCTCCAGCTTCAAGGCCTTAGGCTTAAGAAGCCACGCTTCTCTTTTCTTGGAATTCCTTGGAACCCAACCCTTGGGACCCCAGGCCGAGTCAAGTTTCAGGCCTGCTGGCCGACCAGAAAGATCCTTAACACCTGCAAATCCTGTGGCTCTCTTCCCCTTTCTTCCTCAATTAAGTTTCTGGCCTCCGCTTGTTCTCTTAGAAGACTGTAGAGACCTGGAAATGATTTAATCACTTTTTTCTCCAAACGAACTAGCAACACACAGCTGGGAAAAATGCATCTTAAAGAGTTAAATTATGGAATTTTTTTTTCTTAAATCACACTCTATAAGGAAAGAAACCCCCACCCCATGGAAATAAACCCCAAACTAATTTGTGGCTCCAAATCACATATCTTTCCTGACTCTGCAATCTATGCTCACCTCAGTAAATATTCTTAGACAATATGAATGGAACATGAATCCTCAGTTTAAAAAAGCAAAGTTCAGGCTGGGAATATGGCCTAGTGGCAAGAGTGCTCGCCTCCCATACATGAAGCTGTGGGTTCAATCCCCCAGTACCACATATATAGAAAACGGCCAGAAGTGGCGCTGTGGCTCCAGTGGCAGAGTGCTAGCATAAGGAAGCCAGGGACAGTGCTCGGGCCCTGAATCCAAGGCCCAGGACTGAAAAAAAAAAAAAAGCAAAGTCCACTGGAGCTAAATACTACCAGAGCATCTACAAAGTTAGCCCCATTTGACAGCAAAGTCACAACGGGTGGCTGAAGACATACTGCCTCAGGAGAGGGAAATAAAAGATATCAGAAACAAGATGGCAGCCAAACCCAGGGCATGCTGGGTAGATAGGCATGCCTGGCTCCAACGCACCCCCCTCCTCAGCAAAGGTCCCCATCCCCTCCTTGGCTGGGATACTAAGAAGCGAACAGGGAGGCTTTTCAGGAATACTGCACTACAAGGAGGTACTGCGCATATGGGTACGTGGCTTAAGGTGTGCTATTTTCATTCATGGACTCTGTAGGGGAGAGAGAGGCAGGGAGAGAGAGAGAATTCTAAATGGAAGGCAGGAGGAACTAGGTCTTTTCTGGGCTGGCAGCTGGCACTCCGTGCTCAGGGTCAGGTCACTGTCACCGACCCCAAAATGTTCCATATGACAATAACCAAACCAAATCTTGGAACCCTCAAGGGTCCCTTCACCCTGCACCCTTCCAGAGTCGGCCTGTCCCAGAGGGCTGACCCTGGCCAACCACCCAGCAGGTGGTGGCTTTTGAGGTGGTGGCCTGACTCCGGGGGTGGGGGGGGAGGTAGCCAGCAGCTCCCCTGGACCTCAGAAGGCTGGACTCCAGTGTGGAGACTCTACTAGCTGCCCTTGGAACGATGCCAGTTCAAAACGATCTCACGGACTGTTAGCATGAGCATATTTAGCTTAAATATCAGATGGATGGAGTACCTGGAATTCAACTCATATAAAGCAAAACAACAACAAAAAGCCCTAAGCTTCCTGATTGTAAGTAGAGAGACAAACATGCCCAGCTGTGAATTACACTACACTGTCCTTACACACCAGTGGGGGGGGGGGGCAGGAGACCCCGGCTCTCGGGATGCTTTCAGAGTCCAGTCACCACAGGTAGACGCAAATGCGTACACTCCACCGCCCACACCCCGCCCACATCATGGGCTAAGAATGCGGGGGGTGCCACGCCACTGTCCGCGTTCTCCGGGTCGCCATGGCTTCACATAAACAGAGGAGGGCCGGTGCTTCTCAGTTTTCTGCCCCGTCTTTTCTTCCTCCGGCCTCTTTCACGGCAGATGGGGGAAGCCGGAGCTTCGGTGAATGGGTGACAGCACAAATGGACAACGCCCAGCCAGCGGCCCTGTTCGTGGGGCTCTACGGTGCCAATTCCCCGCCTGGGGGGCTGCGTGCTTCATCGGGGACGCCACCTTCTACCCCAGGTTTCTCTCTGGACCACGGGGGACAACTCATCTTCCGTCGGCGGAGCGTGAGTGACGATGGACGCACGCAAGTCCCCACCCAGGTCTGCTCCCGCCCACGGCCCTCGTGAGCCCTGGGGGACGCTGCGGTGGTGTGCGTGACCAGGTGTGTCCGCAGAGCCTGAGGCCGGGAGGGAGAGGCGAGCTCACCCCCACCGTCACCCCCCTGGCCCAACAGCCTCGGTGGTTTACACACCGGGCGGGTGTGACCTTAAAACCTTCCGGCTGGGCGCCGGTGGCTCGCGCCGGGTCATCCCACCAACCGGGGAGGCTGAGATCCCAGGATCGCCCACCCAGGCGCCAGAGTCTGTGAGACTCTTCTCTCCCATGAAGCACCAGAAAACTGGAAGTGGAGCTGTGGCTCAAGTGGTAGAGCGCCAGCCTCGATGAGGGCGGGGGGGGGGGAAGCTCCGGGACAGTGCCCAGGCCCTGAGTTCAGGCCCCAGTACCAGCACCAAACACAAAGAGGCAACTTTTAGTTGCTTCTTACACGGGTAGAAGCTCTGGTTTATTTAGAAATGGCACCAAAATGGAGACCACCAAAGCGTCTAATGGGGCACTGAGCCCCTGGGAGTAAGGGCATGTCACATGCGATGTCCCAGGACCCCCCCCCCCCCCCCGCTCCCCAGTGACGCTGCTTAGGCAGGCAAGTTTTCCAAGCACACCTTACACTCAGGCACCTGTCACCCTCGCTAAGGAAACGCAGTGTCTCTGGGCAGCGGCCTGGAGTAGCGGGCAGCCATCCCTCTTGCCATGGTGGGTTTCTGCCTGAGCATGTCGGACCCACAAAACCGATCACGAGGCCCCGTGCGGGCCCTGAGGTGCCCTGCAGAGACGGGGCTGGCTCCAGTGCCACTCACCGCACACCAGGCGAGGCTGCTGTCTACTGACAGAACATTCTAGAAAAGCTCCTCCCGGCACGTGAGGGAAGAGGACGTAGGTAGGAGCCTGTTCTTATGTAAGAGCGTCATTGGGGTCTGGCAGGAGGAAACGCCTTCAGTACCCGTTGAGACGGGCAGAGGCGGCAGCGGGCCCCCGCAGACCAGGCCCCCGGGGCAGGGCGCCCCAGGGAGGCCTCTCCTATCTATCGCAGGCATGCTGGAACCCACAAGCCCGGCTGAGCCCGGCTGTGCCCACACACAGAAGACCAGCCTCTCCTGAAAAGGGGGCTGGAGGCGAGCTCAGGGACTCGATGGGAGAAGGGCACCTCCTCGCGGGGGTAGTTACAGCAAGCCGTGAAATCCTACCTCTGTCCTTGGCTCCCCGCTGCAGGTCCCCGAGCCCTGGGGGTCTCCGAGTGAGGGGTACTCATTGTGTGCTAACAAGATGGATGACCTCTAGACAGCTTCAGAGAGGGGACCTGAGGTCAAACCCAGAGACCCACGGGGCAGTATCGTCACGTCAAAGCAACGCAGCCCCCCGCTGGGCGGTGGGCTCGTACGCCGCACCCCGGGAAGGGCCGCACCCTGCACTCCGGGCTCCAGACCTCCTCCACGTGCCTGGTCCCGAGTCAGACCCTCGGCCATAGACGGTATGCCGCGGGTACACAGAGTTGCACGAGCCAGTTCTGCAAGGTACAGCACCGACACTCCGACTGAGTGCCAGACAGTCGGAAGAGACGAAGCCTGCCACTGAGGCGGGCAACAGCTGCCAGAAGCTAGGGTCAGGAGGGACTTGAACTGCAGGACAGACAGCTGGGAGCAGTGCCGGAGAACTGGTCATCAGTGGAAAATACGGCACCGAGGGAACACGGTTCCAGCCCCCCCATCCTAGCTCATCACCGTCTCACAGAACCCTGGAGATCGGGGGGCCCGGCCCCCTCCTGGGTCACAATTTCCTCTCAGGAATTACGCTGAGTAAGGGCCATGATGACTACAATCACTGCCCCACGCTCCCAGGGCCTGGGCAGGCGCAGGGGCCTGGCTTCTGGAGGCGGGAGGCAGAGGGTTGGCCGACCTGACCGCCAGCCCACGAGAACACAGAGGACAGCACCTGCCGGGCCCGTGAGAAAGCCGAGACAGGACTCGCTTCCGCCCCGGGCCAGGAAGACAGAGAAGTCCAGGATGAGGGGGGACACCGCCACACATCCACACGAGACGGCGCACACTCCTCCCCGGCAGGGAGTCCGCTGCCACGAACGGGGTTAAGGGCCCCATCCAGCTTTGTGCACTTCCACGTCCGGTTCCTGGGTCGTGTCGTCACACGCACGCGGTGGCCATGCACGCGCCAGGGCTCCCCGCGCAGTGCTTCAAGACCCTGGCAAACACTTGCGCTTCGCCTGCGGCGCGGTGGGAGGACACACGGCACTCCCACGCGTGGCCCGGCCCCGCGTGCCCGCCCCGCGCCCGGCTCGACTCCCACAGACGCCCCACGCGTGGCCCGGCCCCGCGTGCCCGCCCCGCGCCCGGCTCGACTCCCACAGACGCCCCACGCGTGCCCGACCCCGCGTGCCCGCCCCGTGCCCCGCTCGACTCCCACAGACGCAGCGCCAAGCCACAGAGGGCGGGCCGGGACCCACCAGGGCACCTGCTCATTCCCACACAACCACGGCGCCGTGGACTCCGGGCCCCCGCGCCCAGGCTGCCCATGCAAGCACTGTATCGACGTGGGAGGACGCGGGATAGATGCTTCCTGATCTAACCGGGGAGGGAAATACGTGAACACAGAGCAGCAACGCACACCATGGCAAGCACGGGACCGCTGCCCAGCGGCTCATGACTCAGGAGACTGTTAGGTAGGTTTAATAGGCTCCTCTGGTGCGCACGCTTCCTACCGCAACGGGCGGGGCTCTGTAGTGATAGAAGGTCTACACCTGAGACCGAGCAGACCAGGCCCTGTCCACACCTGGAGATACGGTCCCCCACAGTCATAAATTCAGGGGCACCTGACAAGATTGGTGAACCACAACTCTGATCGTGTGGAAGAGCCTCCGGAAAAGGCCGTATACACTTCCTTTTTTTCATTCTTGTGATGAATTCTATACACCATAGAAGGCAGCATCTTAACTATTTCTAAGCATACAGCTAAGTATCTCCTCGGGACCGACAGGTTTGTGTTTCGGATAGTACCCGTGGCTTCGTGTTAGCTAGGCAGGCCTCTACCTCCCATGCCACATCCCTGGCTCGGTACAGCATCTTGCCGACAAGCGCACAGGTGGAGTGCCAACACACAGGGCTGAGAACCAAGCAGCTGGACTTGAGAACTGTCACTGCCTGGGGGGCGGGGGGGGGGGGAAGGGACAGGAGACAGAGCTTCTCTCTAGGCGAAAGTTTAACCTTTATATTCTTGGGGAGGAGTGAATGTTATAATGTACATTATCGACACATGAAAATAGCACAATGAAACACACCAAAAACTATTAAAAAAAAAAAAAGAGCCAGGTGCTGGTGGCTCACCCCTGCGATCCCAGCTACTCAGGAGGCTGAGATTTGAGGGTCTTTGTTTGTTTGTTTTGGCCAGTCCTGGGCCTTGGACTCGGCCTGAGCGCTGTCCCTGGCTTCTTTTTGCTCAAGGCTAGCACTCTGCCACTTGAGCCACAGCGCCACTTCTGGCCATTTTCTGTGTATGTGGTGCTGGGGAATCGAACCCAGGGCCTCATGTATACGAGGTAAGCTCTCTTGCCACTAGGCCATAACCCCAGCCCCGAGGGTCATAGTTTGAAGCCAGCCACAGCAGAAAAGTCCATGAGACTGTTACCTCCAATTAATCGGTACAAAGCTGGACACGGCGCTGTGGCTCAAGTGTTAAGAGTGCCAGCCTTGAGCAAAATCGCCAAGTGGGAGCCATAGGCCCCAAGTTAAGCCCCTGTGGGGGGTGGGGGGGTGTGTGCGTGTGTGCACGTGTGCATGCACACCTACACACACACACACACACGGAGGCGCGATCGCCACGACACGGATGGATTGCTTTTTCCTCACGTATAGACAGCACCTCGTGCCTCCTGGAAATGCGCACCGCAGTCTGGAGCGCCGAGTGTCCAGGGGGACTCGGAGCAGGGCTTGCGAGGCAGGCTGAGTATCTGGCAATTTTAAATAACGGGGACAGGTCAGAGCACACAGGCCAACTGTAATACCAGCAAGGCTAACCCGATTAACATCAAGTAAGAGTCACGCGGCACATTGGGGCCTCGAATCTGAGGAAACATTGTGCCGGGCGTGGCCCAGAAGCTTTCCTGGGATTGCGGGATGGGGATTCTGGGAACTTCCTTCACGGCTCAAAGGCAGACACCACAGCGAGACCCCGGGTACAAAGACCGTGTCAGCAGCGCTCACAGACCTAACTCTTGCGTGCAAGCTCCGTACCTCGATGCCTTTTGCCACCATCACCCTCACCGCTTGTAGGACACTTCGTCTCACCGACGAGACCTCTGCGCCCGCTGGCAGCCACCGCCCCACCCCAGGCCGCCATCGCCGTGCGGCAACTCGACCCGCTCTGCGTGGGCTGACTCGCCTGCTGTGGATCTTCCGGACGTAGCACACCGGCGCGCGGTGCCTGCCGGTGCCGCTCCCCCTTGGAAAGGCTGAGCGCTATTCCCACCCATGGGCAGAGCCCTGTCGCCTGTCCCTTAGTCCACGGGACAGGCCGGACCTCTTTCCTTCCCCCGACGGACGCGTGCGCCGTCTGCGGGGCGAGCCCGTGCCGTGCCGGTTCCCTGCTCACCTTCTCCTGCGCCGACTTCGCCAGGCTGGACACTTCCCCGACGGCCAGCTCCAGGGGCCGCGGCTGCGGGTGCTGCCGGAAGGAGAGGGGCAGGGGGGCCTGCAAGAGAAGCAGCGTGCTTCAGACAGCGATGCACTTCCCGCGGAACGCCCCACACGTGAGGAAGCCCACCACCGGGCCGCCCCCCTGGCCCCCTAGCCGCAGGTTCACCAGCCTGCCAAGCCGCACCGGTGGGCAGGGCCCGGGGGGGAGGGGGAGCGCAGGACACAACACCACCCACGAGGGGGTGTCGAACCCCGAGACCAACAGCACCCAAGGGCTCTTCCTGGCCTGCACAGAGGAGCCAGCTTTCGGGTGTCGGGCCCCTCCTCTGGTCTGAGGGTGCGGCCTGTCCCTGCTGCATGGGACTGCGTGACACTGTGACGTGACTCGACGTGACAGCGACGCGCTGCCCCCATCCCCCTCTCCCACGGCCGAGCGATGCAGGGCAGGGAAGGACCCCAGGGCCTGGCCTCTCCCGGGGGCCTGAGCGGACAGATGGCGTGTCCTCAGCCCTCCACAGCTGTCCGGCTTCTACCCTCGGGCCTCAGTTCAAGACCACCATCAGCCCTCCTGGCTCACCAGCTCCTTCCAGGAACGGCTCCCGTAGCTCGCATGGGCTCACGTGCGTTTTGGTTCCCCAAAAGACATTCGGGCACCGGGGGCTCCCACCCGTAACGTAATCCTAGCTACCCAGGAGGTGGAGATCTGAGGATCGTGGTTCGAAGCCAGCTGGAGCAGGAAAGTTCAAGAGAGACTCTTATCTCCAGGCAACCAGCAAAAAGCCGGAAGTGGAGCTGTTGCTCGAGTGGTTGGTTTGCTCAAGCGTCAGCCTTGAGTGGAAAAGCCAAGTAAGAGTGCAACGTCCTGACTGAGTTCAAGCCCTCATTTTGGCACACACGGGGGGGGGGGGATCTCCAAAAGAAGGGCAATTAGATGAATGTGACTAATGCTTTATAAAAGAGCAAATACGGGTAGCAGCAGCCAACCAAGTCTCGTCCTTGTAGAAATGAACTTCCCGCAGAGGCTCGCCACACACGGAAGCCCGACATGCTGTAGACAGCCCGTCCGGGTTCAACAAGCTCTGCGGAGCGCTCAGGACGCCCGCCCAGCTTCACGTGTGGCTCCGCTCCAGAGACTCGATGGGGAGCCAGTTCCAGCGACGCACGAGATGGGGCCGAGGGTGGGGGGCAGAGGCAGCACACGCCACGCAGACGCCGTGGGGGCCAGGGTGGTGCAGAGAGCGAGCGAGCCACGCGGCGACCGCCCAGCGGCGGCCTGGGAACTCCCAGTTCATCAAGGCGAGCCCAAAGGGCAAGCTACCAGCCTCACCCCGAGCTAGCAACGCCCACCCCTCCCCCGAACGCCACCAGGGAGGCAGCAGCTCCCTAGCATCAGGAGGGACGAAATCAGCCTCTGGCCGTTCTGGGGCACCGCCCCCCGGCTGTGGAGTTTGTTCTGGACAGGCAAAACTGTGTAACTGGCCACGTGGCTCAGAGGAAAGTACCTAGCGCAGAGCCAAGCGGGCACCGGCTGGCACGGCAAGCAAACCCCGCGGCGCTGGTTCTGAGCAGCCTGGAAACGCGGCCCTGCAGACGGGGTGAAGGCAGGTGCACCTTATGACCTAGGGGGCCTCTGCTTACAACAGGTGAGATTTGGCTTGCAAACATATGAGTAGCGGTGCTGTTCTGGCAGTAGTCGGGTTTGAACTCGGGGCTCACGCTTGCTATAGGCACACATTCTACCCCTGAGCCACGCCTCCAGTCCTGTGTTTTGCTGATTCCTTTTAAGACAGGTCTTGCTTCCTGCCGAGGTGTGCGCCCAGGCTCCTCCTCCTGTAGCTAGGATGACAGGCGCAGGTATACACCACCACACACAACTCTGTTGGGAAGGAGCTGCCCCCCTGGCCTGGGCTGCAACCCTCCCAAGCTCAGCCTCTCGAGAAGGTAGGATTCCGTGTGAGCCACGGTGGTCAGCAGTGTTGGGAGCCAGCATGAAGGAAGGGCTGGCCTAACAAAAGAAGAAAAAGTACCATGTTTCAAAACAGATAGAGGGCTGGGATGTAGCTCGGTGGCAAAGTGCTTGCCTAGCAAGTGCAACATCCCCAGTAAGTACCAAAACAAACAAAATACAGTTAAAAACCCAACCAACCACCCCTCCAACCAACCACCCCTCCCCCCCCCCGAAAAAAAGATAGAAGCCAGGCACTGGTGGTCTACGCCTGTCATCCTAGCTACTTAAGAGGCTGAGATCTGAGGATCACGGTTCAAAGCCAGTCCAGGCAGGGAAGTCTGTGAGATTCTTCTCTCTGGATAACCAGCAAAAGTCTGAAAGTAGAGCTGTGGCTCAAGTGGCAGAGTGCTAGCCTTGAGTGACAAAGGGACAGCACCCTGGTCCTGAGTTCAGGCCCTAGTACTGGTATTTGGAAGAACATCAGAGAGAATCAAACACTAACAAATGAGCCTGACACTCACAAATGAATAACCCAACCGCCCTGAAGGGGTCGGGATGACAAGTCCGGCCTAGAAGCTCCAGGCCACAAACTTCTGACTAAGGACAGTGTAAATGTGCAGTCAGTGCTGACAGGATATGGGCGGCTCCAGGATCCGAAAACCACCTGGCACAGACTAAGACTGATCACACCCCACGTCTTCATTCCAGTGTCTTCTCTTGGAGAAGAAAGTTAAAAAAATGAGAAAAAAGAAAAGGCTAAAAGGCTCTTGGTGCTGCCGAGCCGGGAGTCCAAGTATGGACATTCATGGTTCAGAAGCCAAGGACAGGAAAACAGACCAGGGCCACACGAGTTTGGTGGACACACAGCTGTGCCCGGCCCACAGGAAGCTTCTAGAAGGAATGACAGCCAAGCAGAGGAGCACACCCGGATCTCTTGTCCGATGACTGCAATCAAGGCTGCTCAGAGGAATGGCCGGAGCTGGGGCTCGTGGCGGGGAAAACACAGGACAAACTTAAAAAAAACATCTCCTGCAACCATTAAGCAAGTAGCGGAATCAGCAGACAAAGTATGAGAGGAAAACTGCAGGACGCCACCTTGTCCGTGGGACCAGGACCAAACTTCCCGGCCACAAGGCACCCCGGCACCACAGGCCCCCTGCCACATGGCATTTACAGGGGTGCCACTCAGTCCAACTGGGGGGAAGCACCAGAAAAACGGGGGGCATTCATCAATGTACTGATCAACCGCAGGGCCCCGGTGGCTCACGCCTGTAATCCTGGCTCTTCAGGAGGCTGAAATCGGAGGACCGTGGTTTGAAGCCAGCCTGGGCAGAAAAGTCCACGAGAGATTTACCTCCAAATTAACCAGCAAAAAGCCAGAAGTGGAGGTGTGCTCAAGTGCTACCGTACCAGCTTTGAGTCAAAAGGCAAATGGACAGTGTCCAGGCTCTGAGTTCAAGCCCCAGGACCGGCACATGTACACAAAAATAATGAGCAACATTGCTTTAGCAAGGCAAGGAGGAACCCGGACTCCGAGGCTGCCAAGTACCAACCCAGAGTCCTGGGGGTTTCCGTGCCAGTCCATTATTATTAAAGGTGTCCCAACAAGGTTGACTTCTTTGTATTATTATAATGTTAACTTTGTGGCTTTGTGAATTACGGCAACACTGTACCAAAGTTAACTTCTTGTGCTGCACAATGTTAATTTCTCCAGTGCGGATGGCGGTAACACCGTCCCAAATGCTGGGTTTGAACCCCTGGCAGTCCGGTTCAGGGTTCAGTCGGTTCTGGGGCCGCCTCACACAGCTCTCAAGGGGGCTAAAGAAGTCCCTTTCCTCCTCCAGCATGCTGCCGTGGGCTGGCGGGAAAAACTGAGCTTGGCTGAATTCTGGTTGGCGGTGACCCCGCGCCCGCGCGTTCCTGACTTCCTGTCTGGCGGGGCGCGGGGCTGCGCGCTGAGGCGCTGTTGCTGGGCTCCCCACGGACGTCCGCAAGGTCGCCGGCCAGTTCCCTTCACGTTCGCTCTTCTGCCCAGGTGTGCATGGGCTCCCAAGCCAGGGGGCTAGTGTCCAGCCCGCCCCATGTGCACGGCCCCTCCACTGGGCCTGCCCCTCTCACCCTGCCGTCACCCAGGGCCTGCTCCCACCCAGCTCTGAGTCAGGTGCTGGGTCCAGCTCTGCCTGGACGGACCGAGTTCTTCCCAGGCTCACCAGGCCGGAAGCACAAACGACCTCCACGTGCCGGCTAGGGGACCAACGCCGGCTGCCGCCGTCAGCCTGGAGCGGCACCTCTGCGGACCAGCGGGACTCGGGGGCCTTTGAGCTGCCATCTAAACGATCTGGAGAAGTTAAATAAGGAGAAAGCAGGCAAGAAACGGAGGAACAACCACCCGTGAAAGGCCCTGGCAGAACAGAGATGGGGTGAGGGAAGGGTGTAGAGTTCAGGGCGTCCCCAGGCCCCCTCCCCTTCTATTTGGTTTCTTCTTTGAGAAGGGCAGAGTCATTGCCCTACCCACAAGGGCTGCCACAGTGTCGCCAATGGATCTGCTGTGCCTCCATCGCTGTCGCTGGATTTTGTAAGCACAAACTCAAAGGTCCTTATGCGAGGAGAAAACCCCAAGTTTTGTTTACATGTAGTTTGTAGAAAATGACGGACAAGTCCAAGTCGTTTGCATCCTGTTCTAAGAAGTTCGCACAGTATCCTGTTCCCACAAGGACTGCATAGATTCACACAGTCTTGGTCAACTTGCATCAGAACATTCTGAAGAAATCCCAGGCTGGCTGGGAGCCAGAGGCTCCCATCTGTCATCCTAGCTACTCAGAAGGCTGAGATCTGAGGACCACAGTTCAAATCCAGCCCCAGCAGGAAAGTCCATGAGCCTCTACTCTCCAAGGAACCACCAAAAAGCCAGAAATGGAGCCACAGGTCAAGCGGTAGAGGGCCAAGCCTTGAGCAAAACAAACTAAAGGACAAGTGCAGGCCCTGAGTTGAAGCCCCAGCACTGACAAAGTGTGTGTGTGTGTGTGTGTGTGTGTGTGTGTGTGTGTGTGTGTGTGGTATGGAGAAATCAACAGCTTTGGGGACCCTCCTGATTAGGTCCACTGCCAGCTGGGCTCAGGGGTCTAACCAGGGACACTTGGTTATGCGCCTCCGCCCTCGTTCGGGGCCCGTGCTGTCACAAGGACATCAGCCGGGGGAGGAACCCCTGGACTATGGCGATGCCAGCTGCTGCCAGAGCCAGAGAGACGGTGGAAGCAACGACCCATGGCAGGGCTGCGGGGTAGGCGGCGGGCGTGGGGCATCGCTGGTGAAACTGATGATTATCAGCACCCCTCCTGTGTGCGTGCGTTCCCGTGAACTCGGGCGGGGGGGGGGGGGGGGGCGGGGAGCCTGAGCGGCTCTGGCGGCCGGGGCCGGAGCCACACAGAGACCTCCTGCTCCCGGGGAGCCCGTCCACAGAACCGGGTGTTTGTAACTCCTGGCCGCGTGGTGACTCGTGAGAGCGCACGCTGCTGGTCCTCCCGGGAGGACCTCTGAGTGTGTGGGGACAGGGCTGTACCCCACCCCGGCCCCCGAGTTCAAGCCCCAGTACTGGCAAGTACACCCAAAAGCATGGGGCTCCCACGCAAATTAAAACACAGAACTGCAGTAAGGCCTACGATGGATGGGATCACTGTCTCCAGTGGATAGAAAACCCCACTTTCCACGGCTCTCTCCACCCACTAGTGACGGACTGCAAGGTCCCCTCCTCCCTGGATGAACAGCACTGGGACAGAGGGGGCGGGGGGGCCACTAAGCCGGGGCTCCCTCTGCAGAGCACAAGCTGGGAGTGTCAGCCTTAATCTCAGATTTGTGGGAATTAAGGCGGGGGGGGGGGGGGTGGTGTGCAGAGAGAAACTCCTGTGGGTAGGCGTGGCTGCCGGGCTCCCAGGAGCACAAACACCAGCACCTACTCACCCACACTGTCATTACTCTCACAACAGGGTGGCCAAGGCGTGGAAGAAGTGACAAGTCAACAGCAGGGAGGTGACTTACTGAGATGCTATCGCCCTGCAAAACCATCCATTTCCATTCAAATCAGGCACCCCTCCCAGCTAAGGCAGTTCTGTGCCAGGAAAACAGGACCCCACCACCTCGCGGAGCGCAGTGCGTCCGACGCCCAGGGTCCGTGTGCGTCCATACACGCGGTGGCTGCTCCGTCCGAGATGCCAGGCCGCTCCGAACCTGAACCCAGGATCTTACCACTCCCGGCCCGTAGCAGACAAGGGACTGAAAAATGCAAACAAGGCAATCTCCCGAGTGCTTCCCCCAGCCCTCGTCTCCATCACGATGACTCCAGTGACTCAGGTGACAGGTCCTCATCCCAAACCCTCAATCAAGACCCACGCCAGGACCAGAGCTGTCCCCACTCTCTCTCCAGTAACACTCAGGTTCAAGGAAAGCCGGGAATATTTTATCTAAGGTACTCACTCAGCTCTTTGGAAGCTGACAGGGACATGAAGCCAGCCACCCCTCTCCGTGTATAGAAAGGATGGCCATGGCCTTAGGGCCCGAGAGTCCACGGGGAGTTTTTTGGCTCAGGACGTTGCTGGCACCCTGCAGGGGATGTGAACCCGGCTGGCATCTGCTCAGGCTGCCAGCCCGCAGCCGGCCCAGCACAGAAGCGAGGCCTATGACAGCAAGGCCATCAGCAGCTTCTGGGGGGAGGGGGGGGGGCAGGGAGATCATGTTTGCTCCTATGTTTGCTGACCCTGGCTGGTGGCCAGCTCTCAGTTGCCGGACCTGAATTCTAGGCACCAGGACAGATGTCAGCTAGATGACCCCGAAGCCTCCATCCAAAAAGCACGACGATTATTTCCAAGGGTTCAGAACAAAGTCTCTCGGATTGTTGGATTCATGCTGACTTACACCGGAAGCCTGGTTTTTTGTTTTGTTTTGTTTTGTTTTGTTGTTTAACTCCACAGACACACGTGCCAAGGCCAGGGCACAAGGACCAGGCTGAGAGCCTGCTGTGGAATATTTTGAAGGTTGATGGTCCAGTCTTGGGGCAGGGCTGTGTCCGGGGCCAGAGGCCCCGGGCTTCTCCACAGGGTCTCCCAGCAGGTGCAGGAAGATAGGCGGACACCTGAAGGCCCGGGGGCAGCCGCAGTGCTAGAAGGGGCTGCCTGAAACCCACCACCAGCTCCGGCGGTTTCCCATGGAGTGCCTCCAAACAGCCGACCAAGAGCTTGTCATCAAGCTAAGTGTCGTAAAAGTAAAAATAAGTCACCAGCAATAAACAGTGAATGAAACGAGAAGCGTGAGGCACCAGAGACGGCAACAAGCCCCAGGGTCTCTGGTCAAAGCAGCTGAGTTCACACCCTGACTCCGTCCCACAGGCCGGGGCGGCCCTTCACCCCTGGCAGCCTCAGTTTCCCCACCTGTAAAATGGCCAGAACACCTCTGCCGGGACTGGTGCTGACTCAGAGATGACATAGGAACCTAAAAACGCTCGTCAAAATGGCTGGCCCAAGTGGCGGGACCTCAAACAAATGGGGACGGTTTTTACACGCCCAGAAATGCAAGCCTTTTAGAAATAAACGCCTGGCGGAGAAGAGTTGGGCTTGATGAGAGACGGAAGCACATCTGGGTCACAGTTACTCATTCATCGGGTGCAGGATCAGGAAGGGTCCCACGCACAGGGAACGGCCAGCCGGGGAGGTTCGGCGGGCAGGGTGGTGGCGTGTCCCCCGCAATCACTGTGCCGATGTGGGGGGAGGTGGGGACCCCACGGGGCGCCCCGCGATCGCCGGCCCGGGGACCCCCCGGGGCGCCCCCACCCAGAGCCCCGGAGCTCGCCCGAAACTCACCGCGTTCCTGCGGGCCTCGCGGTTCAGGGCGTCCACCCAGGCCGCCTGCCACTGGCTCCGCCAGCTGTCCAGCGTCAGGATCCAGGCGAGCAGCGCGTCCGGCTGCGGGCGCGGCCCCCGGGCGGGCTCGGCGGGCGGCGGCGGGGCCGGGGCCGGGGCCGGGGCCGGGGCGCGGGTCCTGGCCAGAGCCCACTGCACCAGGTAGAGGCCCACGGTGACCAGGGCGGCGAGGAAGAGCGACACCAGCGCGAACCACTGCAGCTCACCGAGCCACCAGCCCAGCCGGCCCATGCTGACGGCGCATGCCCGGCCGCCGGGCGCCCCCTTCGCCGCGCAGCCCTCGGGCCGGGAAGCGAGCGGAGCCCGCGGGCGGCGGGCTCAGGACATCCGCCGCCGGCGGCCGGAGCCCAGCCCGGCGCCGAGCCCGGAGGCCCGACCGAGGCTGGGCGGGGCACGTGCGGAGGAAACGCCGGGCGCGCGCGCACGCGCCGGCCACGGCCCGGCTCCGCGCCCCGATCCCCGCACACCTGGGAAGCCGGCACGCGGGACCAGCGGGCGCGGCGGGCGCTCCCGACCCCGCGCTCCGGGCAGGTTCTCGGGGCCGCAGCCGGGGCGCGCTTCCTCCCCGCGCGCCGCCTCACCGGGCGTCCCGCCCGCCGCCGGGCAGTGGCTGAAGGAGGGCCCGGCGCGGGGCGGGGCGCCGAGGGGGCGGGGCGGGGCGCCGAGGGGGCGGGGCGGGGCGCCGAGGAGGCGGGGCGGGGAGCCGAGGGGGCGGGGCGGGGCGCCGAGGAGGCGGGGCGGGGCGCCGAGGGGGCGGGGCGGGGCGCCCGCGGGCGGCGCAGGGCGGTGGGCGGGGCGATCACGGGGCGGGGCCGCGGTGCGCGGGGAGGCGGGCCGGGGCGCCCGGGGGCGGCGCGTGTCTGGGGGCGGGGCCAGGGGCGGGGCTAGGCCCTGGCGCTCCGGGGGGCGGGGCCGGGGGGCGCGCGGCCCCCAGCGGGCCCAGACGCCGGAACCCCCTGGGCGTGGGCCTGGCCTCCCCACCCTCCTCCGTGTCCGAGGAGGGGAGCCGGGCTGGGCTGTACACAGCCGGGCCCCCTCTCCGCGCGCGTGGTGCAGGGCGATGGCTTCGCGCGTGCGTGGTTGTGCGATGACTGTGAGGTGTGTGACACTCTCCAGCCGGAGCACCCACCCTGCAGAGGAATGCCGGAGCTTCTCCGGGGCCTAAGACCAACCTTAAAGGTGAGACCCTGGCTCAGCGCGTCTACGGCAGCTGTGAGCGGGTTTGACCCCGAACTTGGGCCCGGCGTCCCCCATCCGTCCTTCCGCCCGCAGGGGGCTGAGGGCCAGCAGCTGTTCCCATCCGCGCGTGTTTTCCTGACCCAGCCCCCGTGGGTCCTTCCCGGACAAGGATTGGGAAGGCAGCTGGGTGGGCTTTGGAGGAACCGTGCAGGAACTGGCGGAGGTGGAATCACACTGAGGGGCCCGGGGGAGCTGGGGACCAACCAGCCTTTCTTTCCCCACGGATCTGCTGTGGGACCATGCGAATAAGGACAGTCCCAGGTGCTTCCGGCATGTTCCCGCGGGAATTGCTCTTTGAGTGGGAATTGCTCCTTTACCCTTCTTACATCCAAGCTGTCTTAGGTAAAAACAAACAAACAAACAAACAAAAACCCTTCTCTTTGGGAGGGGTGAAATCTATTTCCTGCCTGCTGGTAGCCAGATCTATCTGGTTGAGTGATTCAAGTCCTGCCGGACTTCTTGCCAACCTAACTGGGGTAACTGGAAGTGCAGGCCCGTGTCCACCTGTCCCCACGTGAGTTCACATCCACACAGACATTTGCAGGATGGCTCTGTGGGTGGAGGCCAGGCATCTTATCCTGTACGACTGGCGGGACCGGTCTCGGAGCTCCTTCCCCATGTCTCACCCCAGTGGCACATTTACAGGCTTGTAATAAACTGTGAACTAACAACCACCCTGAGTCTGGAATTTGTCACATCTCCATATGTTTGTACACAGGGAATGCCAACATGTAGGCACACGGGATGCCAACATTTGCTTCTGGAAACAAACTGAAGGGAAAATAAAGGCTGGCGTAGGCTGAGTGGCCACAGCCTGGGACAGGAAGTGGAACACCTTGTAACCCACCAAAATAATCAGGCTACCAGGAAATGAGGGAGGGGGTAATAATGATCTTCAAACTGAAATACACTCATTGCCTTGCTTATGTAACTGTAACCCCTATGTACGTCACGCTTACAGTAAAATTTAACTTAAAGATTCTCTCACTGTACTTAGGTTGAGCTTCTAGGCGCCGGGGCAGCCGGGGGGGTGGAGGTAGGAGGGGGGCACGGGAGCTCTGGAGGCACAGGAGGAGCCCAGGGGAGCTAGCACTGCCCACTCCCAGGAGAAATAGTGCCAAGCTGATCCCAGGCCGAGCTATACGGCCCATCTGCCTGGAGGAGGTGGCTCTGAACCTGGACCAGGGCTTCATGCGACACTGGGCTGGGTCTCCTGTCTGAATGGAGACACAAAAGCTGCGTTCTGGGTAGGCACTGTGGCTCACGCCTGTAACCCTAGCTATTCAACAGGCTGAGGTCTAAGGATCATAGTTTGAAGCCAGCCCTGGCAGGAAAGTCCATGATTCCTTATCTCCAAATAACCAACAGGAAGCTGGAAGTGGAGGTATGGCTTTGAACAAAAAAGCCAACACATGAAGCTCTCGGTTCGATTCCCCAGCACCACATATATGGAAAACGGCCAGAAGTGGCGCTGTGGTTCAAGTGGCGGAGTGCTAGCCTTGAGCGGGAAGAAGCCAGGGACAGTGCTCAGGCCCTGAGTCCAAGCCCCAGGACTGGCAAAAAAAAAAAAAGCCAAACAAGCATGAAAGGCCGTGAGTTCTAGTCCCAGCACGTGCGTGTACACACACACACACACACGCTGCCTCATGAATCCCCTTCCACTTTCTTCACAGGAACCCAATCCCAGACAGAGCCTACAGCAAAGATCCCACATTCTGTTTCCGTTTTAAACTCTCTTTTCAGTGCTCCTCGTGTGGACCAGACCCGCTGCTGGGCAGGCTCTGCTGCGTCACCTCGTCTACAGGCAGTTTCTGCCTGTGTGCACCAGGCTTTCCTTCCCCACCAAGCCCGGGAACGGGGGGACGTGGTAGCTTCCAGAAATGATTGTGGCTGCCGCCTGTCACGCCGAGAAACAAGTGAGAATATTCTACAACATCAAACCACAAAAAACCAGGTTACATTTTCCAATATCTTAAATTCCCAGAAGAAGGTAAAGCAAGAACGCAGGAAGGTCCTAGGTTCTGAGGGTCAACGTTTCCTGGTCCCCTGGAAGAGGCTCACATTGCTTGTCACTTCCCAGGCCTCCAGTGCGACACCAGCCCGGCAGATCCACTCCTAGGAATCCCCTCTCAGCAGAGCCCGGGGCGGGGCTGGGGGAGGCCGCCCACCGGGCCCAGGATGACATTTGGCCCTGGCCTCCTGCATCCTGCAGGGCTAAGAAGTGCTGGGTGGTTTCCGGTCTCCTGCGTGCCTGCGGGCCATGGAGGCAGCCGCCGAGCCCAGGCCGAGGCGACAATCGTCAGACTCGATCAGCTCACTCGCCCAGCACCTGCGTCCCTTCCTCCCGCCTCCTTTCCTGAGAGGAAGCAAGTCTTCATTACCTGCATACCTACAGCCCGGCCCGAGGGGGGAGGCCGGCTTGGTCCCCAGGAATGGGGTGTCCGGAAGAAAGCCCCTTCTACCAGGGGCCGCTCTGAGTCCCCACAGGGGTACAGACACCGCAGGAACCTGCCGGCACTCCCAGAAGTGAAGACTGTGTACTGAGCACCCACCACCATTGGACACCTGGGCTGCCTTCGTTTTCCTTGTGTCATTCATTATTATTACTTTGGGCAATGCTGGGCTTTGAACCACCCCCATTTTAACAACCAGGAAAGCTAGCCACAGGCTCATGCCTGTCATCTCAGGAGGTTGAGATCTGAGGATGGAGGTTCAAAGCCAGCCCAGGCAGGAAAGTCTTGCAGAGTCTTTTCTCCAGTTAACTAACAAAAAAAGCCAGAACTGGAGCGATGACAAGGGGCAGAGTGCTAGTCCTGAGTGAAAAGACTAAGGGACAGGGGCCAGGCCCTGAATTCAAGCTCCAGTACCGGCACACACACACACACACACACGCACATGCACACGCACACACACCCAAGGCCACACAGCAAGAAAATGGTGTCTCCTTTTATAAAGGTAAAGGCAAGTAAATTCTATTTAGAAGTAATAAAAACTGGAAGGAGAAAACGGCGGGGGGGGGGGAGGGAGGGGAGGGAGTGAAGGAAGAGCGACACTGCCCGAGAAGAAATGGACTCCTTGTCAGACTTATGAAGTGGTAACCCCTCTGTAAGCCCAACAGCCTCCCCTCCCGTGGCCTAGCACGCTCCTTTCCTAGGCAGCCCTGGGCCCATTTAGGGAGGGCAGGTAGGGGGCAGGCCTCTACCTCCTTCTACCTTATAGGTCACCTGAGATGACACCGCTTTGGAGCATATAAGGGAGCAAGGTCTCCCAAGCCTCCGAGGTTACTAGGTCACCTAACGCAAGAGCCGGCCCTCCTTCTCCCTTCTCTCTTGCGAGACGGGGTCTGGCCGGTCCCTTTGCTGGCAATGAGCCTTTCCCTGGTTCTTCCGTGCCTGGATGTCTGCGTGGTTTCTGACAAAGTCTAATATATTCTAACCCTCTCTCTACACCCAAATGACGGAAGAAATTTAACAGAAGAGTGGGGGAAGAGGTGGGTCGTAGAGGGGGTGGGTGAGCAAGTTGAAAGGGGTGACATTGATCAAGACACACTGGGTGCACAAACGGTTTGTACAACTCCTTTGTACACCTTCTGGAAGATAAGAGTGGTTTGAAGAAAGCTAGAAGGGATGGAGTCATCAGCTACAAAAAAAAAAAAAAAAACCGCTGATCTTTCCTGACTCCAAAATCAAACCTCTTGACTCCATTTATTGGCTATGGTTTCTGCGAGGGAAGAGCTAATCCTACAGGCTGGACTAACCAGCCTCAGCCACCCGAGATAGGACATAGGATAGCGCCTTTCCCTCCCCAACGAACGCTTTACCTGCCGTTCTGGCCTGAAGGTTTTTCCTTGGGGGCTCTTTTTTAAGCCTTACAAACAGAATTAACACAAGTCTGGAGGGGTGTTCGTTCTCCTTAAGGGTTAAAGGTAAAGCTGGAGGTACAGGTGGTGCATTCCTGTCATCCCGCCTTCAGGAGGTAAAGGCGGGCGGGAGGCAAGAGGAGGAAAGGGTTGAGGCCAGCCGGGCTGCCTAGTGAGACCCTAGCTCCCGAAACCAAACCCGAAACCGGGTGGCTCACCCTTGCAATCCTAGCTAGCCACTCAGGAAGCTGAGACCCGAGGACCACCGTCCGAAGCCAGCCCAGACAGGAAAATCCATGAGATTCTCCTGGTTAATTAACTACCGAAAAGCTGGAAGCGAGATGTGGCTCAAGCGGCAGAGCCTTGAGTGAAAAAGCTAAGGGGGGGGGCACGTAGGCCCTGAGTTCAAGTCCTAGTTCCAGCACAAAACAAAACACGAGAGAGAGAGAGAGAGAGAGAGAGGGAGGGAGGAGAGAGGAGAGGGAGGAGGAAGAGGGGAGAGGGGGAGGGGGAGGGGGAGGAGGAAAAGCAGCCGCAGCAGCTACTATTAAAGGACTTCCCCCAACAACCAGGAAGTTCTCATTTACCTACGAGTGATGAATGCACTAATGACAAATAACGCCATGCATTCGATGTCTTTCCGAAGAGTACGACGAAGGGAGCTGTCTCCCTGGCTCCGGAAAGGCGGGGCTGCTGACCCTCGGCAGGCGAGAGCAGGGACGTGCACCCCATCGGGGCGGTGGGGGGGCTGTGGCGACGGCTCACCTGGGCAACGCGTCTCGAGCCCTGGAATCTGGGGGTCCCCCGCACGGAGCTTCCCGCCACGCCTGCGGTCAGACCGCACCAGGCCCGTGCCGTGGAGACGAGCCCGGGTGCGGATTGGCGGAATGGCGCCACTGGCGTCTCCTGGAGAGCAGGCTCCGTCTTCGGGAGCATGATTGTCCAGAGTCACCTTCGGGAAGGCCACGGGGGGGGGGGGGGGGGGGCGGGAGGGGAGGGGGGGTCCTGTCGAGGAAACCCCTGCTAGGCCAGTCAGACGACTTGCAACCCCACCTTTTGCTTCCCCTCCAATCTTCCATCCGCTCTTTGAGTTAGGGAGCAGCCAGAACCGAGCCCGGACACTCCGGAGGGAAGTGGCCCGGCCTTCTTCGCCGAGATTCCTCCTGTAGGCCGTGGGAGAGCCGGGTGATGGGAGGAAGGGGATCGGTGACCCTGGAGAGCCAGCGGGGAAGGGGCTCTGCTCCACCCCTCCCCCACGCGCGTGCCAGAGCATGAAACACTGCGCCTCCACCGTTCCCTCCCGGCATGGTTTGGGGTGTCCGGTAAAATCACCCGAGGGCTGTCATTTCCCACCCACCCAGATTTTGCTGCGCAGAAATGCCTGGCTCGGCCTCCTGGACCAAGGCTCCCCCCAGAGGAGTAAGACCAAGGTGGAGAAGGCGACTTCCGGGGTCTTGCACGCCCAATGGGTGGGGCGGCCTGGGTGTCTCCTGCCACGGAGGAGGAGGGGTGTCAGGCCGTGAGAGGCCGAGGGACGCCGACAAGGTGGAAACGGGACTCCCACACTGACCAAGGGGAAGCCCAGAGGGCGGCCGCAGGAACGGCCCGGGACACCGTCAGCGAGTCTCCCAGCGGAGAATGCACAAGAGCTCTTCCTCCTGGCAGGATGGGGGTTTGTACTCAGAGCCTGGTACTTTCCGAGCAAGTACTCCGCCACTGGAGCCGTCCATGCCCCCGGCCCCTTCTTTTTGCTTTCATCGTTTTCCAAATAGGGCCTCGTGTGCCTGGCCAGGCAGCTCCGGCGCCAGCCACGCACCTGCAGACAGCTGGGCCTGTGCTCTGGCTCTCCGCCTGGCTCTGCCATCTTTGCTAACGTGTTCTGCTGGCTGCCTTCTCTGCCCTCCCCAGGCTCTGGGGGCGAGGCCTGAGGCCCCATGCCTGAACTTACTTCGCAATGAACCACCACCATCACCATAAACAGCCCCCTCCCTCCGTACCTGCACAGGGGAGGGCGCTGTCCCCAGACCCCACTTCCTTTTAAGGCTCCATCCCCCAACTCCGTTGCTTTGAGGACTTTTCAACACCGAGCGCCGGACCTAACATGAAGATGGCTTGTTCGAAGACGGTTCCAGCCTTGGAGAATGCACAGATGGGCGCAGAAATGGAGGGGCCGAGCGTGCACAGATGCCACAGCGGCACTAACTGGACACCGTGTTGAAGATGAACTCTACAACGAGGGGTGGGGGCGGGAGGGGGAGGCTGGGGGACACAGCAAGAGAAAGGGTGACATGGTTTAAAAAGAAGCGCACTCTTCACTTGACTTGTGTCACTCTAACCCTTCTGTATCGCCTTTCCAACAATTTATTATTATTTTTAATGCACAGATGAAGCTGGGCACTGGTGGCTCAGGCCTGTAACCCTAGCTACTCAGGAGGCTGAGACCTGGGGATTTCATCTCAAAGCCAGCCTGGGCAGGAAAGTCCATGAGACTCTTATCGCCGATTAACCGCTAGAATCAGAGGTGTGTACCTCAAGTGCTAGAATGCTAGCCTTGAGAGTAAAGGGCAAGCAAGGGACAGCGCCTAGGCCCCGAGTTGAAGCCCAGCGCTGGCACACACACAGTTGACTGCTGTTTACCTTTGATTTCAACATGTGTCCCTAACTTCTCTAACAGTCCACAGTTGTGTCCTTGCTTTAACCCAAGGTGCCACAGTGCTAGGCAACCTCAGGCCGCCTCCAGACACCAGAATCGGCCGCTGCCCCGCACAGATCTGTTTCTGAGTACTTTAAATCAGTACGTGGGTTCTCAGTTATTCTGGCTTGTGTTTAACTTAGGACGTCGATAAAGTCCCTGGTAAGAAGGGAACTAAGCTCTGGAGGTGCAGAGAAAGAAGCACACCTACAAGCAAAAACATCAGGGTTGTTATCAAAAGAAAACTCAGGAAAGAATCTTAAAAAGTTGGGAGTGAGGTTATGGCACCTGCTTTGTTTGAGCAGAGAAAGCTTGGGGACAGTGCCCAGACACACACACACACACACACACACACACACACACACACACACACGTGCGAGGGCTGCTGCTCATCTGCTTCGACTGTGTGTAGTCTGATCGATTCCAGGGTCTTGCAGCCGCCTGCCCCTTCTGCTCCCTGCAGCCCGCTGAATTTCTAGAGTCTTCTCCCGGCTCCCTGCTATGTTCTTTACCTTTCCAAGTCAGGCTTTGTCCCTGAGATTTTTGATATTCTTCTAGCTTTCCTGCTCGTGTTTCTCCTTTGTTCAGTCTGGCTTCCGAGTCCTCATCCGGCATGGACGTCCGCGTCGGAGGCGCGAGTGGCCGCTCTGTGTCGGCGAGCGCACCCGGCGGGCTCCCAGCTCCCGGAACCGACCTGCAGGGGTGAGCCATTCCCACTCCTTCCTCCCTCACGCCCTCGGGTCCCCGTGGGAGGCCCGCAGCGTCCTGGTTCTGGTCACAGCTGAGAAGCGCCGTCACCTGTCCCGGGCCTCCCCTGGTGTCCTCCTGACCCACCTGGACGCTGAGGTCTCTCTCTGGCCCAGGCTCGCCCCAGCTGGGCCCTGGCACCTGGCACTCCCTGCCTCTGCCTGGGGTCGGCCCCCCACTCGAAGTGATAGGACAGCATCCCCTGGACAGACGGAGGGAAATGGCGCATGCCTGCCTCGTGTCTGTCAGCCCAGGGGCACGTCCTCAGAGGGTCCCCCCACAGCCGGCCTCAGAACGCACCTTGTCCGCGCCTAGCCCTCGCTTTGCAGCTCTGGGTTTCTCCCGGGCTCTGCCACGGCCACTGGGGAGAAGATCTGGTTATTTACCAACCTCACGGGCGCCACGGGGGCCCGGCCAGTGCGGCAGAGAAAGACGCCGACCGTCAGGAACCAGCATGGTAAGCACTACAAAGGGGGCACATCTCTGGAATCCACTCATTCATTCATTCATTTGCTCAGTATCAGTACTGAGGCTTGAACTCAGGGATTCATGCCCTGTTTTGGTTTTATTTCCTTCTGTTTATGGCTGGCCCTCTACCACTCGAGCCAGGCCTCTGCTCCTGGCTTTTTGCTGGCTGGAGATTAGCGTCTCGCAGCCTTGTTTGCAGGGTCTGTCACCGGTGGCTCTGAGAAGGCCTGAAACCCGAGTCCCCAGCACCGGGCGAGGGCTCGGCTGGTCTGCCCACCGGCACAGCAGTCTTGGGCTCTCTGGAGAACGTTCTTTTCAGCTCACTGTTCGTCTTTCTCAAGCAGGGTCTCTTACCCCTTGCTCAGGGTCAATGTAGGCCAAAAGTGGGGCTGGGAAGGCACCCCCTTCGGCCGTTGAGCCCCAGTCTTGCTTCTAGTGGGTAGCAGGGGGTCCTGGAATACCCACTATTTGTGACTGGCAAGTCAGCAGAAAGTGTGTCCTACCAGTCTACATGCGGATGGGGGGGCGTTGGGGAGACCTGGAAAGGCCCCGAGGGTCAGTCGTCTGGCTGGGGCCCGGATTATAAAATAATAAGTACATGCAAGCATAAAATATAATTTAAATACAATATTTTAGGGAGTAAAAAGTTCCTCCAATGTGTCCCTCCAAAGTTATGCAGCCCTCTTTTCATCGCTAACGGCCTATGCACCCGCGCACACACACACGTACAAACTACTTCTAGCTCTGTGTGTTATGCTGCATTGGACGTATATGATTATTCCGAAGAAGAGAATTTCTAAATTGTATAAATTCTGAGAGTGTTTTTGTTTTGTGTGTCAGTCCCAGGGCTTGGAAACGGGGTGGGTCCCTGAGCTTTTTGACTCAAGGCTGGTGCTCTATCACCTGAGCCACCGTGCCACTTACAGCTTTGTGTGGTTAGTTGGAGTCTTGTGGGCTTTCCTGCCCCAGCTGTCTTTGAACTTTGACCCTCAGATCTCAGCCTCCTGAGTAGCTAGGATGACAGGCGTGAGCCGCCGGCGCTGGACCTGAGACTATTTTTGAGCTTTGCTGATGCTCTCAATCATCCCTTTAGACCCGTAAGTAAGTCTCCACGGGAAGCGTTTCGGGAAGCCCGTATCCCAGCCTTTCCTTGGTGGCGGTGACCATCCTGTGCTCTCACTGAAGAACCAGGGGGTGTTGGACTGGATATTTCTCCAGCGACACGTGTGCCCAGGGACTGACAGAGAGCAGGCCTCCCGGGACAGCACAGCCATCCGTGCACATGAGCGATTTTGCTGCAAACGAAAGGACAAGCCAGGGTGATACTCTGTACTCTGCTCTTTCACCTTTCCAAGAAATCGGGGGGAAAAAATAACATAGACTTTCTGCATCGTTCGATACTCTGCCTTTGATTTGGTGACCAAAGATAACCGCTGTGAAATCAACTTGGAAGCCCACTTCAGCGGCATGGAAACAGAACGTGTAGGTCCTCATGGAGACCCTCAGAGCAAAGCCTCAGCCTTCCACACCAGCGTCTGTATCCGGGGGTGCAACGGGAGAGGTGGCCCCCTCCCCCCTGCCCTGTGCCCTCCCACAGGAGAGAAACAGGTCAGCACGTCAACCCTCTGTCACTGAGGAGGGAAAGGCGCAGAGCGATGCGCCCTCCTGTGGGAGGCATCCTTGCTCCTCCGGTCATCTAACGACCTGGCCACAGTAGAGGCCGAGGACAGGCTGGAACGCACAGTCAGGCTAGGAATTTGCCCCCTGAGTAGCTAGGATCATAGGCATGAGCCACCAGCGCCCGGCTGTCCACTTGCCACATTTTGGTGGTTAACTGGAGATGAGACTCACAGACTTTCCCCGCCTGAGATGACTTTGAGGTGCAGATGGTCAGATCTCAGCCTCCTCAGTAACTAGTAGGATGACAGGTGGGAGCCACCAAGGCCTCGCTTGATTCTTTTAAGAACAGTGGTTGATGAGACACGCCAGCGGTCTCCCTGACTTTGGGGAGGTGGAGAGTAAGATCGGGGTGCCGTGTGCTGGAGAGCAGGGAGAGGCCGAGTGAGCTGGTGGACAACGCACACGTCCGCAGAGAAGTCCCTGGCTCTTCAGCACCAGAAGAAACTTCCCGTGGCTGATAGAAACCACCTGCAAGGATCTGAAGGGCCAGCCCCTGCTCAACATGATTCCCGGGGCCCTGGGTGGGGATGTTTGTTGCTGTAAAGGAGCAAAGTTAGCCCTTGATTCAATGCCGCCCTGACCCTGTGAGTACAATTTTAAAACAAAACCCCCCAGAGAAAGAACCGTTTCCAAGTAAGTGAATCATATCACCCAAATCAACGTTCTGGCACCTTTACAAGAATGGAAAAAAAATAAGCAGCACGCAACAAGTAAAACCCACAATGCCCAGCCTCCAACCGAAAGTCAGCAGACACGCCAAGAGTCAAGGAGGGGACGCCTGCCTCGAGAGAAGGAAAGCATGGCAAGGAAACAAGGACAAAGAACAGACAATGGAGGCGATGCACAACAGCCTGGGGGGTCAGTTGTCATAGCTGCACTCAGAGGTCAAGGCCTGGGGAAAACACAGGACTTGCTGAACAAGTCACGGAAGAGCCACATCAAACCTCAAGACATGAAAAACACAACACACACACACAACAAACTTTGGCCGAGACAAAGGGCGTAGTAAATGCAGGTATGGGAGATTTAAGCTGCTGGGGAAGGCGAAGGGGAAGGTTGGTGGACAGGAAGACATCTATACCAACTGCACAAATGATCCTAAATGACACACAGTGAGGAGACGAAGGAGAGAAATGTGACAGCCATGTGCAGGACCAGATCACTGTCAGATACACGGCTCAGTATATGCAGAGAAAAATCGAACCCTTGAAGGGGTAGAAAAAAAGGACAGGAAGGAAAAAATATTTTGAAGAAATAATGGCGGAAACTGTTTGACATTGATTGAAAAACTCCTATAACCTCAAAACAAAAAATCCAAGGAATTAAATGAACCCAAGTGTATGCATGAACACACACACACACACACACACACACACACACACACACACACACACAGAGCATGGAAATGACACCAAGAAAGGTCACAGTTAGATTGCACAAAACCAGTAACAAAGTTTAAAAGCAGCCCGAGGAAAAAAAAGACACATTATGTACAGAGGAGCAAAGTCCAGGAAGCAGGGTTCTTACTAGAAATTGTTTATGCTAGAAGCAGACATCCAATTACCTTTGAATTATTGGGGGGAAAACCACCTGTCAAGCTAAAACTCTATGCCTAGAAAAAATGTTACAAAGTTGGCCGAGTACACACACACACACACACACACACACACACACACACACACACACACACAGAGTTTTGCATCAGTGGACCTCCACTACAAGAACATTAAAATGCCCATGTCCTAAGGAGGTTTGGAAATCTAAAGGATTGGCTTCTTATTAATTCTCTTTAAGGAGAACTGACCAAAGCACAAATAATCACGACGCATTTGGCTCGCAGACCTGAGAAGCAGAGCGGGGCCGGGAGGGTGGAGGAGCCCAGCAGGACAGCACCTGAGGGAAGGCTGTTTTACTAGGAGGAAGGAAAAGACTTTTCACATAAAGTCTCTGCTGGCAAAGTGAACAGTAGGGTGAAAGCAGGAGGAAAACTTAAAAAAATGGTATCATCAGGTGCACTGCTCATGCCTGTACTTTTACTCGGGAGGCTGAGAAGTTCAGAGCCAGACAGGGCGGGAAAAGTCCCCAAGACTTCCGTCTCTAATTAACCAGCAACTCTCCTTCCCTCTCTCTAGTGCCTGGGTTTCTGCCAGCTTGCTGAAATACCTGCCTCAACTCCCAGTTACAGGGAAAGCTAACCTAATAATAATAAAAAAGGCAATGCAGCCCTTAGGAAGCTATGAAGAGCCTCTCATTAGAATGCAAATGTTACGACGCCAAAGCTTTTGAATGGACTATCAATGCTTAGAACGCTTCCTAACATGTATTTAAGGTTCCTCTCCAAGCCACCACTTTTGAAAGTAAAAGGTGGTTTTGAGAACTAATATGAACAGGACTGACACATGTGGACAAAAGATGGCTGCTTCTCCGGTTTTCACGATTATCTGTTTTCGATGCCCAAATAACCAAAGCTTTAACAAACGCCACGAGCAACTTCGAACCTGGGAAAATAACCCATCTCCCCCGATTCTTCAGGGGCCACTCCCAGCCCTCCCCACTGGGGGGCTTCCTCTCCACTTTGTGATCCACGTGCGAAACACAAGACTCCAGGACACAAAGCAAAATACAGTACAAATTTATTGTCTCCAATCACTCTTAGTCAAGATTTAAGCAAAGTAAACAGACAATAGAATTGAATACGAGTAAGCAATGGATTAACATTAGGTATCCTATTTTACTATGAATTTTTTGTCCCAAAAAACTTATTCCTAAAAAAATGGATTTACTTGGCAAAGGCATCTGACAACAAAACTTGTACACAATCACCACCACTCACTCACTTGTGTACCTTTAGACAACAAGCAGTCAGTAAGAAACCAAGAGAGAGTTTTGGGCTGATGCCAGTAACAAATTATCACTTTTTGAGAATATCAATCAAGAATAACTGTAGAAATTCAGAGAGCATTAACAAATAACTAAAAAGCACTGAATGCAATTATTTCAAAGGTTTACAATAAAAAAAACAACTCTGCCTCCAAAGGAAAACACCAACTATTCTTCAGAGCCTAACCACTGACTTTGTTTCCTCATAGAGAAAACTACAGCAGTATTTCCCCCAGCTGGGAAATTCACAGATTCACTCTAGAGGAACACAATAAAAATAATGCAAACATTGAACTTTTTAAAGTGCTAAAGCCACAAGAAGAAAATCCATTTCTTTTTTTTCCCCTTTTTTGTCTTTATTGGAGACAAGGTCTCATTGTTTTGCACAGGCTGATCTTCAATTCCTGGACTCGAGCTACTGGTCGGGATTACAAGTGTAAACCACCACCCAGCTGAAAATCTATTCTCAAAACTTAAAAAAGTTTAAGTAGTCAGTGTTAAAGAACACATATTAAAAAATAGCATTATTTAAAAATCAATAATGCATTGCACAATGATTGCAAAAAAACAAAAACCCCTCAGTGAGCAACCAGAAATTGACAAATATTCTAATAAGTTAACTGGATAACATTTATGAAGAAATCTGTTAGGAATGACAACTAATTGTGTACGATAAAATGCAAGTATTTCACTTTTTAAAGTTCCAGATTACAGTTGTACACACGTGTGCATTTGCATAGCACCCCAACTGGAGAGAAGAACGGCCAGCTTCGGTGGGTGAGTTCACCACCACCTCCTTTCCCTGCCTGGGCGGGGGGGGGGGGGGGGGTGGGAGGCCCCGCTCCTAGCACCCACGGGGGCTGTATGTGGTCTCACCACCAGGTAAGTGCTGGGCATGTCTCTACAAAGAGAAAGCTCTAAATGACACCTTTCAAAACAGAAAACCAAGAACAACCACCTCCCCCCAAATGCAAATGACACACCAGCAGTGAGTTTTACAAATGCACACGAAGTTTTGAAGCTAAATACTCTATTAATCTTGAGATACTACTATTAAAACACAGTATTTGTTACCTCCATTGCTTACTGGTAAAAAAAAAAAAATTTCAATGTTACTCCCTCCTTCCCCCAAATAAAGAAAATGATTTTATAACTAGCTCTCAGATTAACAAAGAATATATTAAACATTTTACATTCTTTCCATAACTGCATAAAAAGCAGGCATCCTGAATACTTACAAGGAATGAGTTTTCTACATTTGCAAAAATTAATTACAATCAGAAAAAACATTTACAAGAATATTTTTACTATCTAAAGATTGGCAACAATGTAAGACCAACTTATTTTACACTAAATATTCGCCCACTGGCTGAGATAAACACTCTTTTAGAAAACTGTTTACTAAATAAAGCAATAAATGTCTTTCATTATTTTACTTAACATTCAAAATAGTTACATGAGTGGAAGCATATTTTTTTGACCACCAAAATAAACTCTCTCAGCCTAATGCTTATAAGGTACAGTATAAAAAGCAATAGAAAAACCAGAACTGCATTATAAATGTTTTTGGTTCAAAATTTTATTTGAAATCTTTTTATTTCTTGCCTAGACAAAAAGAGTGAACAAGACAAAACACTGGTAAATTTTAAACCCTTAACAGTTATGCGGAGCTTTCTAAATCAAAAAATAGTTTTTACTGATTAGCAATATGATTTCAAAAATCTTCAAAACTGTAGCATAAAGGTTCGAGTTCCAAGATGGTACGTGTATGAAGTTCTCACACTCCACAGCCGTGGGGGTGGGGGTGGGCTTCCGGGGGGAGGGGGGCCTGGCTTGGTACCCAGGGCCAGCACAGGGTTTGGTGAGATACTGGGTGAGCGGTGGGATCGGGGAGGAGCAGCGTACAGGGGTTCAGTCTGATGGCCTGTTCACCTAAAGGCAAAGACTGTTTCATCTCTAAAATGGAGACTTCAAGAAAATAGGAAGAGGCCCATCAGTAGCTGCAACTTAATTTCACCTTCCCATTTCCATGGCAAACAGAAATAGCCACTACTCACGGATGGGGGGAGGGAGGGAGGGATTCCATTTTCCAGGTGAAATTGTCAAAGGCAGAACTTCACATATGATTTCTACCCCCTATAAAGATCAGTGTTTCACTGCGATGCTTGTGTCTCGATAGTAACAAAGCCGTTCCTCCACTGGTGTGAGGCGCTGGTATAGAAAACAATGGGCTTTTCTGCTGGAGTGCAAACTTAAAAATTCTCAGTCACAATAGCTGACTTTTAAAACGTGAAATAACAGTTTGCCAAAAAAAAAAAAAGCAAAAACTCAGACTTAAATCTATCACATTTTAATAGGCTTTTGCAGTTTTGGTAACTTTTTATATGCCAACTCCCCCCTCACAAGCGAATGAAAACACTTCAGAGAATTCTAGGCAACACCTATTGAAAGGCCTTTCATTACAACTTCTAGAAAAGGAAGAAAAGCAAACAGTAACAAAAACTAATTTTGGACCCTTCCTACTGCTTTACGATTTATGAGCAGTGAGCGGCAGTTCAGAGCAGTGTCACTGCTACCGACAGACTCCAATGCATCCTACCAGACGACTTCAAAAGGCCAGAGAGGTAGTAAAATCGTATAGACCAATATAGATATCTGTAGGGTCTACGACATAAGGTATATGCTGCCCTGGGAAAGGAGGCCGAAGCTTCGAGGCCCTTCCTCCCGTTCCCGGTCTCTGGAAGGGAGTGGTGCTCTGGAACCTGCCCTCCCTGCCCTGCCTCTGGGGTGTGGTCTCCCTGAACCTCACCTGTCACAGGAAACCTCAAGTTCGCAGGCGTGCCCGCTGCTGACACTGGGCTCGGTCCCGATCACACTCAGGTTTTCAAGTTGTGACGGCGTAAACAGAGATGGGAGCTCTGCAGTCCCTCGGGTCTGGACGCACTCAAGACTGGGGTGCGGCGGGTGGCTCTGTGGCGCCTCTCACTACGGAACCTCGTGTAAACGGCGTCGCAACGCCCGCCCAGCGCCTCAGCCGCGGTCCTACGCTGGGACCATCGCTCCCTACGCTGACCGAGAGCAAGTTATTTTATAAAAACCTAAGCGCGACTATTGCTCATTTAAATCTCACAATTTTTATACAAAAACAAGGTTCTATGCGACCACAAAATACCAAATATGTCTTTATCAAGTGTCAGGATAACTTGTTAGAGTTGAGGTTTATCTTTTTATTGCTAAGGTAGTCTAGGATCTAAGTGAATACTGCAAATGATTCTATTTCATCCTGGTGTATTTTTGGCCTTAAGAACATGGCTAAGATTTGCTGTGTCTGGAATAATCCAAGGAAGGAATACTTCCACAGCAAAACCTCAGAGGATCACACTGCCACCCTGGAACCCGTGACGCCAAAAAACCTCAGAGGATCACACTGCCACCCTGGAACCCGTGACGCCAAAAAACCTCAGAGGATCACACTGCCACCCTGGAACCCGCCAAAAAACCTCAGAGGATCACACTGCCACCCTGGAACCCGTGACATCCAGCCCCAGTTCAACTGCACTGAAGTCAAGCCCCTGCTGCTGTGAGGTTCAAGCTGCAACATTCCCTAGTGTATTTCTAAAGCCTAGTGAGGACATTTCTAACCAGTATCACTTTATCTCAAACCTAAATTCAAGCATTACAATTTCCCAACCTTTATTATTCTTTTATATAAAAAACAAAAAAACAACAAAAAACGTCCTCAGCATGTCAGGACGGAGTCCGCGAGCCGGGGCTCCTGCCTCAGGAGTGTGGGTCCTTCAGTTGTGCGTCTGCTCGTGACTCCAGAGGCTGAAGGCGGTCTTGAACGTCCTGTGGCAGAGTTTGCACATGAACTGTCTTTTGAACGTGATTGCCGAGAGGGGCGGGGCGTGGTAAAAGAGCGTGTCCGACTCCTGCGGTGTAAACAGCTTCTCCGTGCTGGGGATGGGGTTCTCGGGGAGGCCCGTGGGGCTGTCGGGCTCCAGGGGCTGGATCTTGGGCAGGGGCGGTGGGGGAGGGAGGGGGGGCGGGGAGGGGGAGTTGGTGGGCACGGGGCACGCTTCGGCCTCCTTCTGCGCGGGCTCCTCGGCGGCCTGGGACATGTGGGACTGGAAGTGGCTCCAGAGGCGGAAGTTGGTCCGGAAGGCCTTGTGGCACACGTGGCAGATGAAGGGCTTCACGGAGCACAGCAGCTCCTGGTGCCGCTCCAGCTGCCGGTGCGCCGTGAACATCTTGCCACACTTCTCGCAGGGCCACAGGCCGGCTTCCTGGCTGGGGCCGGCCTCCTTGGGGGCCGCCTCCTTGGGGGCCGGGCTGGCCTCGGGCACATCCTCCTCGGCCTCCTCCGCGGGCTCCTCTTTGACGTGGATCTTGAGCTGCTTGGAGAGGCTCAGGTCTTCGGGGAGGCAGGCGGAATCCTCCGAGTCGAAGTTCACCTGCTCGGAAGAGTCACTGAACGCGGCGTCCTCTTTCGGTGCGGCCGTGTGGTTTACCTTGTGAGGCTCTGGCGGGGGCGGGGGCGGGGGCCGGGGCGGGGCGGGCACCTCGCCGTTGTGGTCCCGCGTGGGCAGGGAGACGTGGTCGGCGGGGGCCATGCTGTTCTGGTTGTGCACCTCCACCTGGTGCCGCCAGATGCTGAAGGAGGACTTGAAGGTCCGCATGCACTCCAGGCAGGTCAGCTTCTTGTACTCACACCTGTCCTCGTGCTCCTGCTTCAGCGCGGGCGAGAAGAACCTGAGGCTGCAGTAAGGACAAACGGTGGTGTTCCGGCACAAGCGCTCGTGGTTGCCTTGCTCTAGAAGAGAAGAGAGCTTAGCATTACAGAGGCGGCACGGGTAAACCTCCTTGCTCTCTACCGCACCTGTCAGAGGGACGCGCTCTTTTGGCTTAGCCACTTTATTTACTCCGAGGGGTCTTTCTCCCGGGTGCATTTTTATGTGCTGCTTAAACTGAGAGAGAAAGCGGTAGGCCTTTCCACAGTAAGCGCAAATGTGCGCCCCTTTGGCTCGGGAGCGCAAGTTCCTCTTGATGACTTGCTGTGTTGGGCAACTACCCGGGCCCAGGAAGCCGGGCTTGCTGTACCTCAGCTTAATGACCAGGGCCTTCTTAATCTCCCTCTCTCTCACTATGTCAATCAGCTTTCTCTGGAATTTCTCATCCAACACTGCATGGGAGCTAGAGGCTGGCGACGGGTTCTTCACAACGCCGTGCTGGGTCTGACAGTGTGTCCACACTTTGAAGTTGGTGTGAAAGCGCTTGTGACAGATGTCACAGGCATAGGGCTTCTCGGGATTATGGTACATGTTAGCATGGCGGTGAAGACCCGCGGTGGATCTAAAGATCTTAAGGCAATGTTTGCATTTAAACTTTTTATTTGGTCTCGTCCCCTCCAACTCACCAAACTCCTCCTTGTTTAAGTCAGAATCTGGGAAATTGCCATCGAGGGCGGGAGGGCTGGTGCTCTCCTCGCCGCTGTCCCCTGAGACGGGAGGGCCCTGCTCCTCCGCCCTGGCCTTCTTGAAGGGCGACCTTCTGTCGGCCTGGAACCTCCGCTTCGCCGGCAGCCTGCTCATGTCCTTGCTGTCCTCCTCCGTCTTCACGGGCGGGTCTCGCGCGGCCGCCGCCCCGTCCCCCACCGTGACCCGGATGATGTCGGCGGGGTCCGAGAGCGGGCTGCTGGGCTCCGTCTTGATCCGCACCTCGCTGGCCGCCGCGGCCGCGGGGGAGGCGCCCTCCCTGTCTGTGGGCTGAGAAGCACTGAAGGACCTGAGGCGATGTGGTTGCAGCACTTGAGGCCTGTCCTCTAGGGCTGGCTTTTCCGTACAGTCTTTTAAAGCTGACTTTTGAGCTAAAGCACAGAACACGTTCCCTGGCGCGCTGCTGGACACTGCGGGTGACCCCTGGGGCGATTTCAGATCTATGGCGGGCGAGTAGACGGGAACCTGGCTGTCCATGGACAGGGAGCGTCTGAGGAGGCTCTTGACCAGTGGGCCGCTCCTGTCAATGCTTTGGTTTGCAGAAGCAGACCCACTGGATGGGATAACCAGGCCCAGCTTGGAGTAGTACAACAGGTTTCTGTCCTCCCCTTGCCCACCTCCTTTGTTAGATTCTTTCAACAGGAAGGGAGTCTCTGAGGAGCTACGAAGAGACAGGACTGGTGGCCGTGGCCTTTTCAGAGCCATCTCTATAGCTTTGCCCTTCGGAAGCTGACTGCTCGCCCCTGGCTTATCGTCCATGGTGTCTCTGTCTGAAGGAGGCTTGGAGGGTAATACTGCATTTCTTTTCACCAAGCTGCTTCTACTAGGATCATCCGGAGATCCAGAAAGCTCAAGAGCCTTTGTGTAGCCAGCAGCAGGCTCTCTGGGCCAGTTCTTGTCGGCGAGGGCCAGGCTGTGCAGGGGCTCCACGGCCTTGGCAACGTGTGGCCTGCCAGCAGCGGTCTTGGTGGCGGCGCTGGGCGTGGGCCGGGGGGCGCGGCTCGGGTCGGGGGCGTTCTGACTGCCGGCTTTCCCCGGGGCTTCGCTTCTACCCTGACACACAATGACGCTCCTCTTCTGGGAGCTGGTCTCGTCATCCTCACTAACCAACACTCTCCTTCTGTTGGGACACACGGGGAAGGGGGCCTGGGGGGCTTTGGAGACAATGTTGGTCAGGAAGGAGATACCAAGGCTATAGCCCAGCTCCTGCACCGCGGCCAGGCTGCCCTTCTCCACAAAGAGGGAAGAAGAGTAAATGTAGTTCAGAACATTATCAAAAGCATCTGGCTCACAGAAGTCCAGCTGAAAGACCGTTTGGGACTCGTTCTCCTTATTTGTGAATAAGCTCTGGAAGTACTCGCTGCTGGCGGCCAAGACGTTCTTATGAGCTCGAAACTTCTGGTCCCCAACAATCAGGACCACGTCGCACAGCTGTCCCTTGAGGCGCTCCTCGTTGAGGGCACTGAGCAGAGAGATGGCGTGCGCTGGGTTGATGTAATGCAGGAGTCCCTCCATCGCTCGGCTTATCTGCAAGACAGGAAGTGAAGCCAGCGCTAAGACCTCGGCGAAAAGCGCTCTGCGGTGAGGGGGAGCCCCCAGGGGAAGGGCCCTGCCACCCCCGCCCCCCCCCCGGGGGGAGAGAGGACCGAGGTCCTTCCACAGGCCAGAGCTCTTTACATAACGTGGAAAACGGCGTCAGTCACTACAACCCGAGAATGTCAGGAACCGGACACCAACCAAATGCATTTCCCATACTCTCAAAAGGCCGCTCGTACTTGGCAGGTAGATATACAAGGGATATTTGAAAATAAGGGTTTATTCCGTAGGGTCTTTACCCATTTGATGCTTAGTTCCCCTTCGTGTTCAGAGAATGCCAAGCACGAAATTATCCTAATTCCCAAGTCTGTGATTCTCCATCACTTTTACTACATTTATATACATGTAAATGTTGACAAGGGGTGGAAAAAGAATTTGCCAAGAGACAGTCCTTTGATGTTTAACAATGCTTAGAAGCACGAAACAAGGTTCTTTCTTTCTCTTTCCTTTCATTCTTTGCCTTAGAATCTCTTAAACTGCACTTTCAAGAACAGAAAAAAAAAACAAACAAACAACCCTTTGGCGTGGCTGGGCACTGTTGGGCTCATGCTTGTAATTCTAGCTACTCAGAAGGCCGAGGCCTGAGGTCATGGTGTAGAGATAGGCTGGCAGTCTCCTTGAGACACTTACCTGCAGTTACCAGCAAAAAGTCACAAGGGTGGCAGTGGCTCAAGTGATAGAAAGCCAGTCTTCAGCTAAAACCCCAGTGAGAAGCCCCAAAGCTTAAGCGTCAGAAACTTATGCGTTAGACTGCAGTTTCACTGAAATTCTCTTCAACTCTAAACCCCGCCAAGGAGGCCTTGTGGGAAGGAGAATCGGTGCCAGCTCCTCTGATGCAAGCCGTGTCTTTGGGATGAATGGCCTGCTAGCCTGTGTGCAAACCCCTTGGTGTGGCAAGGACACTTGTGGCAACAATTAGATGAGATAGCATCTAAAATATACTAAGTGCTCAACAAACATGCAATTAACTTGTAGGATAGCAGGCATAATAGGCACTGAATGCATCTGTAACTTCTACCCTATGCTCCTGTGAAGGCCGAGGCACTTCATGAGGAATCTCCTTGCTCCCCACCTGGGGCCCTCCACTTGGGGCCCTGTGATGTAAGAATGTCATCTGGTTGTTTTTCTTTTTTGGTGCCGGTCCTGGGACTTCAACTCAGAGCCCAGGCCCTGTCCCTGAGCTTTATTTGCTCAAGGCTACTGCTCTACCACTTGACCCACAGCCCTACTTCTGGCTTTCTTGTAGTTCATTGGAGATAAAGAGTCCCACGGACTTTCCTGCCCAGGTTAGCTTCGAACTGTGATTCTCAGATTCCAGCCTCCTGAGTAGGTAAGATGACAGGCGTGAGCCACCAGCACCTGGCTGGTGGGTAAATTTCATAACATCATCTTCTATTAAAAGTACTTGGACAGGGTTGGGATAGAACAACACTACGACGCTTGTTTAGCACATGCGAGGTTCTGGGTTCACTCCCCAACACCCTAACAAAATATTGCTATGATATTTTTTCCCATTAGAATGGGTCAAAAGTGACTGAGAACATTCTAGAGAGGATTCAGCGGGACACATCCCACCCAGTCCCAGGACACCTGCAGGCGCTCTCCTCAGACCCAGGCTCTCCGGGGGAGCTCGTGGAGAAGAGGGCAGCCTGGAGTGACCTGCAGAGCGCATGGCCTTCAGCATTCCTGCCCAGGCCACAGGGCTCACCTGGGCCAGGATCTGCCACCAGGCTCTAGCCACAAACCAGCACCTGGGCCCAGAGCTCACTAGGTGTCCCTTCGTGCCTTTGATCCCTTCACACTCAAAGGGGAAAGGTGGCTCTGCGTGTGACTGCTTGACAAAGACTTTCCCCCCTCTGTGCCCCATTTAACTTACACCTAGCACCCCTCGAGAGCCACACGTCTAGAATAGTGAAGTGGCTCAAGTGGTAGAGACCTGCCTAGTGAGTGTGAGGTGCTAAGTTGAAACTCGAGTACTACCAAAACCCAAATCACACATCTACCTGTGTTTAAAAAAGAAAGCTTGCTCATCTTTTATGGAGGTCGAAGGGGGTGGGGGAAGGAGTTAATAATGCCACAGGTATTGACTCCACTGGGTACTGGTAGGGCAGTTGTGGCATTATGAATGAGTTTCTGAGAGACGTTGCCAGAGGAAAAAGCAGTGGATCAGAAGCAAATGTTGAGCTGGTATTTGTTCAAGGAGTTCTTAAGCTCAATTTTGGCTTGAGAATGGGTAAAATTAGGACAGAGTAAAATATGTTGGAATGCACCAAATGCAGTAAGAACTTGAGAGGCCTGTTTCACTGGACATATTCACACTTAATGTATGAGGTGGGAAACACACCCTTGCCTGAGAGCCGGAGTCAAGACCACTAGTGTCCCGGGCTAGCTAACTTGGAGAGCTTCAATCTCCCTGCCCCATCCCCCCATACAACAGCAGTTTCCATACAGTGCTGAGAGAATCAAATGATAATATCTGCTACCATTACAAGCAGTACCAAAAACTTAAGCCATTTATTTATTCATTCAACAAAATGCATTCGAGAAGATTGAGGGAATGAGGGACAAGCTGGGGGGGTTCGAATGGGAAAATGGCATAGAAGAGGCAGGTGAACTGGGGGTGGAGCTCTTGGCTCTAGAGTCATGGACAAGGACATCCCAGAAGCGAGGACTACTGGGTGACATGTCCCATGCAGGGAATGGAAGGTTCTAAGCAGAGGATGACAGAGCCTGGGTTAGGTTTTAACTATGAACATAAGAGTTCTACGCTGCGGACAATAGACCACAGAGCACAGGACGAGGGAGGAAAGTGAAGCTGGGAGAAGCCTCCTGCCCTGACCCAGGAGGCGTGGCCCCGGTGGGTGCAGCAGAGGTAAAACAGGATTTCTAACAGCGTGACTACTGAAGTCAGGGGATACGTTTTTCTTTAAAAAGAAAAAAAAATTTGTGCCCAACCTGGAGCTTGAACTCAGGGCTTGGGAGCTGTTCTTGAGCTTTTTGGTCAAGACTGGCACTCTACCACTTGAGCCACAGCTCCACTTCCAGTTTTTTGGTGATTAATTAGAGATAAGAGACTCATGGACTTTTCCTGCCCCAGGCTGACTTCTAACGGCAATCCTCAGATCTCAGCCCCCAGAGTAGTTAGGATTACAGGTGCAGTCACGTGTTTGTTAGTATACCTTTACGGACATCCTTCCCAACACTCTTGTACTTCCTAGAATCATTCCCCAGTTACACATCCATATACAGACCCTCTATCATGGTCTCTTTGGCTTAGGAGCTGTAAACCAAGATACAGAAGTTAAAACCCTTTAACTGAAAGGCTCAAACTACGTGGGATTGTCCACATCCCGGGCCACAAAGCATAGTGTGATAGTTCACACACCATGTGTACTCTGCTGCCAGAAAGCAACGTTCTGCTCACTTTTTGTTGTTTACAAATTTCTTTATCCTTTCTTGATAGTCCCTACGTTGGATTTCAGTAGTGGCTTCCAATTATCTTGGAGCACAGGCTTCTATCTTTTTGAACAAAAATGTGTAAATTAGGTGTATAAGTTCCTGACAAAGGAACAGTTTGTGACAGTGCAGAGTAACTCGACGTTTACTGTCCATTCTACTACACGTTGAGCACTTACAGCTACTATTACACATGCCTAGTGGTCTTGCCCTGCTTAACTGGAGAGAAGAGTTTTAAGGAGTTGTCTGCTCGGGCTGGCTTTGAGCCCCAATCCTCAGATCTCAGCTTCCTGAGGAGCTAGGATTAGAGAGTCACCCATTGGGCTTATCCCCATTTTATAGACAAGGAAACCAAGGGGTTGAGCAACTTGCCCAAGGCCACTCAGATAAGCAGCACATCAGGCTAAAGATGTGTGACCTTGCCTCATACTGCCTTTAGTTACCTCTACATTCTCATCTGAGCTAGATAGGTCAGGTCAGTAATGCCTGGGCGGGCCCAACAGATGGTAGTGGAGCTGGGAGTCTGAGCACAGAACCTGGGCTCCCCTTAATCATTGCATGATGAGGCTGTCGACTGGGCGTCCACCAGCTTACAAGCTGGAATGGGTAAGGGAAAGCTGGAAGGACACTACTAAGCAGAGATGTTAACCTGACCAGCAGGGCGGGTCTCCTGGAGCTTGGAATCTCACACAGGGACAGGACAAGGAAATCTGTCGGGGGAGTCCAGTGTGCAGGTAGAAGACAGCTGTTTGGGGAGGTCTGCACGCAGGACAGGTGATGGCCATCCAGGTGCGATGACAGCCAGGTGAATAATCAGGAAATGTAGGGAGGAAACAGGCAGGAAAGGTGGGGAGAAACATCTGGAACAAGAGCGAGTATGTGGGGCTGGGGATATGGCCTAGTGGCGAGAGTGCTTGCCTCGTATACATGAGGCCCTGGGTTCAATTCCCCAGCACCACATATATAGAAAACGGCCAGAAGTGGCGCTGTGGCTCAAGTGGCAGAGTGCTAGCCTTGAGCAAAAAGAAGCCAGGGACAGTGCTCAGGCCCTGAGTCCAAGCCCCAGGACTGGCCAAAAAAAAAAAAAAAAGAGCGAGTATGTGCAACATTCAGACCAGATAGGTGTTTTTATCTGAGGTGAACAAAGTATACACAGGAGGGTAAGGATATGAGGCTCAACAGGGGTCTTGGGGGCTAAAGCAAGGCCACCGTGGCATTATAAGAGAGTAACAGTGACCATCAGTTCTCCCTAGGACAGGAAGACTCTGAAGATCTGGAGCGAGGACAGAGGGGAGAGAGGTCTGGGTTCTTTGGACTGCTCCTCTTTGCCTAAGGGTCTTGCTTTGATGTTTTAGTTCTACTATTATGCTGTGGGAACAACGACCCCTTCCCAATCTAGCTGCAAAGAGACAACATTTGGCTTTCTCTGCCTTAACCACAGTAAGTAGGTCTTGTTTATTGATTTCAACCTAACTGAAAACTCTGAAATGCTACCCACTGAGAATGCACGCAAAAAGGGAAATCGCAACTGCTGAGTGTCATATGATAATCCAGCTGATCTTGGTGGCAGTTGGGATGGAAACTGAATCCTCAAAACCTACTGATTCCAAGGAGGGACAAAGGAGGAGCAATGCACCAGTGGCACTCAGAACACACCATGTAGAAAATGAACGCAACAACTGTGGGTAGGGACGGGAACTGGGAGGGGGCAAGAGAAGGAGGGACCATTTGAGAAGTTCCTGACTTATGTAACATTAACGCTCTCTACATCACCTTTGTAATAATAACAGCAACAGGGCTGGGGATATAGCCTAGTGGCGAGAGTGCCTGCCTCGGATACACGAGGCCCTAGGTTCGATTCCCCAGCACCACATATACAGAAAACGGCCAGAAGCGGCGCTGTGGCTCAAGTGGCAGAGTGCTAGACTTGAGCGGGAAGAAGCCAGGGACAGTGCTCAGGCCCTGAGTCCAAGGCCCAGGACTGGCCAAAAAAAAAAAAAAAAAAAAAAATAATAACAGCAACAGAAATAAATAGTACAAAATAAATGAACCCGTAAAAAAAATCCCAACAAAACCCTATTGACACCTCTGCTGTCCAGATCTCAGAGAGGCCATTTTGTTACTGGGTATAATTTCTCCTGAAGACATTTTTTCTGACCCAGATACAGCAAACTTGCTGGCACATCACTAGAGGCCCTGGGTTTTCCAGACTGCATCTCATGCACAGATATATGCAAGTTGCTGCCACCCAGGGCCGACTCCTCCACTGCTCACCTCTACCTGACTCACCCACTGCTGCACAAGTTCTGCTTCTCTGGTCATGGCAGAAAAGCTCTTCAACAGAAAGAGATTAAAACACACACACACACACACACACACACACACACACACACACACACAGCTTGCTCATGAGCAGCAGAAACAGCTGAGAGAAACTTTCCTGTAGAGTATGATTATGAACAGGCCTGACTAGCTTACCACCTGGATTCCTATACAACTATCTTCCTGAACTCTGCCTTACTGTTTGAATTTCACGTTGTTTCCTGAAGCTTCGAAATGAGAGAATCATTATGGTTAACAGCTGATAGGAGACAATACAATACAGTCCATGGAAGTGTCTTTCAGGTTTAACCCTAGCCATGATACTGGAAAAAGAGAAGATGCATGTAACACTAGGCAGACGCCTACTGAACACCCAAGGCTCCTCCAGTGACTGGAACACAGGCCCACAGTCACCCCAAGCCCTTACGTCTGGGTTTAGCACCAAGCTGCTCTCGTGGGCTCTCCGTTTCTGTCTTACCATCCCTCCCTTGGTGACAATGCAGACATCCTGAAGCTCCTCAGATTCCAAGTTAGACTAGCTTACTGGATGCTACACGAGGAGTCAGGTTACCTTGCATTCTACCTGGTCACATTTTCACTCTCTCTGGCTTGGGTTTGGTTCTAGTGTATTCTAGACCACAACCAGCAGAATACTCTGCTGTAACAGGCTGTACTGAGCAGAGCCACCTCAGGCCAGCCTCTGCCTGTTTCTTCCAGTTCCTAGGCAAGCAGCTCTTGATACAGCTCTGGAAGTACACTGGTCCCCCCCCAGTACAAACGGTGGCCATAGGCACACACCCAGGGCCAGGCCCATTAGATGTTTCTTCCCTGGAATGAGGGCCCTAAGAAGGACAACAGATAAAAGGAGTTTAATTCAGTGAAGGCTGGAAGAGGCAACCCGTGGGGCATTGTGCATACATTCCAGAAAGTAGTTGTTATTGTCCTTCCTGACCTAAGGTTGTTTTCTTCTTCTTCTAGCTTTTCTTTAAAGCCGGGTATCTTTACAATAAACTCCTCTTGTCAAGTCAGCTGGTCTGTTTCTGATCCTGCTATATTAAGGAGCCAGGATGAATATGTTCCCACTTGGTATTCACCCTTCCTGTCATGCCTTCCAAACCCATACTTTACAGTGCTGCTGCTAGATAAGCTTCCTACAACAAGACACCGATCAGTTATCCAACATATACACACACTCTCTATTACTACCTCAGCTTATTAAACTCCTCTTGTGTGCAAGGCATGGTTACATATGTCTGAAACACAGGGTGCTCAACACAAAGTCCTACTTCTAGGGAGGTAATGAGGGGATAATCAAGGAAGCAAATGAAGATAACTAATAACAAGCTAACTGTCTTGATGAACGTAAAGGCTGTGACAGGTAGTACACTGCCTCGTGGGACAGAGAACTGTCAGCATCACCTTCATGCAGTGTTTTGGTTGAGGCCTAAAACAAAGCCAGTCTCTACCATGCTTAAAACAATAAAAATGATGCTTTTCCATCAGGCTAGAATATAGAACTTGACAAACAAGGACTTCAAGTCCATAAACATCTGTTTCCCAATTACCTTTAAAACGCCTCTTAGTTATCTCCCATGACATTTTCCCATTTCAGATTCTCTGACCCTATGACACAACCTCATCCTGGAACACATCAAATTTGTACCTCCCTCAGCTCAAGTTCCAATCCTCCAGGCAGCCACTGTTAGAGCTATGACTCCCATTCACACACCCCAGCCCCCCGCCCAGTCCTAACCCCCAGCAATCATTTGGAGATGAGATCTTTACAGAAGTACTTAAGCTAAAATGAGATAATCGGGTTAAAATGTGTCCTAACCTAATGAAACTGGTGTCCTTAAAAGAAGAGGCATCAAGCCGCAGACACCCATGGAGGGCAGCCCTTCAAAGGACCCAGTCCTGCGGATCCCTCTTCCGCCTGTTAACTAGAAGAAAACAGTATGACATAGGCCGCCAATCATACAAACAGTATGACACAGGCCGCCAATCCATGCACACTATTATAGCACCCCAAGTAAATGAATGCACCATCACGGACTATGTCCGCTTAGAAAGAACACACCTCTTGTTCTGCTACATGGAGCCGGCACCATTTTAATCTTGTTCATTCACCACCTTCTTCTGCCTGACTCCCCTGCTCCAGCAAGGCTGCAACTCTTCAAGGACTGATGGATCATCTATCATCTTTAGGCACTCTTCAGAATGCTTAACATGGTGTCTTGTACGACGATAAACATGTACTCATTTTTTTTGTACCTTCTGTCCCAATTTAATGCAAGGATGGACATTATGCCTTGTTTTCCTTAAGTAAATAAAGCTGGTCACATCATTGCATTCCTTTATAATATTATCCTCTATTAGTTCTCAGCGCAAAGTTCAAATTGTAGAGTGGTATACAAGATTCCTGACTCTGGTCACAACTGACTTCTGCACCCTTCTTCAACTGGCACTCTTTACCATTTTACCTGGCAAACTCACACCCAGCTTCTGCCACCTAAAGGTCTAGCTCCTACTTCTTTACTGGGCTACCTTCCACGGAAAGATCCAGCTGAAACATTAGTGCCTCTACAAGGCTTCTGACCCCAGTCAGAAACTTAGTCACCCGAACCACAACACCCCAGGTGCTCAGTACCCCCACGGTGACTTCAGCTCATCTGCACTTGTTTTCATCAGTATGGACCCTGGCAGGCATCTACTACTGCACGGAGACTCAACGGAGCTTGCGGCTCCAGACCGGATGGGGACTCCCACATCCGTCTTTCTTGGGTGCCAACAGAACCTGTTCATCCTCCCAGCACATCCCACACGTTCACCCCAACACTTGTGTCTTGCAACCTGGCACCTCACTCTTACACCTGCTTGTCTTCACACTTTCCCTACTTAGCCGGGTGCGTTGCCAGCCAGGTCTCCTCCGCCACAAAGCTCTTCTACTTTGCACTTCTGCCAGTCACTACAGCTTGTGAAGTCGGCCCTCAAATGTCCCCAATATCCGACCACTCACCACACTGCCATCCCTTCTCTGTGTGCTATCACAACACCTGAAATGCTCCCCGCTCTTTACCTGGGGACTTCATGGTTTACCTAATCCCTCTTCTGCTGCTTCTCCTTTTCCTTCAGTGTGCATGTCTAATATTCCTACTAAGTCGCACTGTAAATTTCTCAGGGGAGGGCTTCTATTTTCTTCAACCTTCACTTCCACAGAATGAAGCACACTAGACTTCCAACGGTGTCAAAAGAATGAATTAAGTTCAAAAGTACTTTGCAGAAAGCTCCAACTTTCTTCTGCCTGTATGACATCAACGCTTAGGGGTAAAGTTAAACTCGGTGACTATTGATCATTAGACTTGTGCAAGCAAGAATTTTCGGGGGGGGTGGGGGTGGGGGAATTTTTCCCAGCTGGGCCCGGTGGCTCACACTTGCATCACAGCTACTCGGGAGGTTGAGATCTGAGGATCATGGTTCAAATCCAGCCAGTGTAGAAATGTCAATAAGGTTCTTATTAACCGGCAGAGAGCTGGAAATGGGAGCTCAAGTGGCAGAGCAGTAGCTTTGAGTGGGGGGGGGGGGGGAAGCTAAGGGGCAGCTGCGAGGTCCTGAGTTCAAACACCAAATACCAGCCCAAAGAGGAGGGGGGGGGCGGGGAGGAGTCGATGAGACACCTTCCAGAGCGGATGAACCCACTACCTCCTCCTCGTAGCAAGCCCGAGCGATGATGACTCAGGGTCATGGTCGTGAGCCACCACTGACCGGACAGTCCACTAGCGCAGGCACGGAAGGTGCGCGGAGCCGCCGGTTCCCGCACCGAGGCAAGGAATGGGGGTGGTAATCCTAACAGCAGTCCTGAGCCCCGGGCGGCGCGGGGGCCGGGGGCCGATGGTCCCCCACCCCCCCCACCCCCGCGGAGACCTGACCAACCCCCTGCCAGCGTGCTGCTGGGGTGCCCTGCTTCAGAACCCAGAGCCCCCCGGGGGGGGGGCGGGGGGAGAGGGGACGCTCCGGCCCGGGCCGCCCCAGGGCCGCCAGGTGCGGTGTCTGCAGAGCAGCCCCGCGCGCGCTGCGGGGCCCGAGGCCGCGGCGGCGAGGCGGGCCGGGCCGGGCGGGGGCGGGGGTGGGGGTGGAGGGGGGCCCGGCGGGAAGGTCACGGGCCCGCGCGCCGTCGCGCTCCGGCCTCGGGGACCCGGGCGGGCGGCACGGCAGGTGCGGGGTCCCCGCGGCCTCCTACCACCGTCCGCGCGCGCTGCGGGGTCGCCCTCCCCGGCTCGCCGACCCCCACACCGGCCCGGGGCGGGGGCGCGCGCCCTTCCCCCTCGAGGCGTTGCAACGGCTTCGCGAAGGGGCGCGCGCTCCGGCCCCGCGCGGCCGCCGGCCCGCGCCGCTCGCCCGGCCCCGCGGCGCAGCCGGCCCGGGCGCCGGGCATGCGCAGTGGCGAGGGCGAGGCCAAGTGCGGGCATAGAGCATGCGCACTGCGAAGACCGCGCCGGCTACGTGGGAGTCTGGGCATGCTCCGTGAGAGCCGCGGCGCCGCGCACGCGCACCAGCGCCCGGAGCCCGTAACCCGCTGGTGGAGGAAAAAGGGGAGAAATCACCTCAGAGTTACGTCAGGGAAGGCCGCGTTTTGCGGGGAGGCAGGAGCCCCCGACGGGGCCCCGCAGTCCTCCCGGGGGGGGGGCGTGACAGGTACTCACCGGCCTTCACCCCCGGAGCAGGCGCCGGGCCCCTTTCCGCTCACACTCGGCTCGCGCGCGCCGCAGCCGCCGCTGCCGCTGTGATTCCATCCATCTTGAATTTGACGTCATCCCACACCAGGGATGAGGTCATCGCAGGCAGCGCTCGTCACGTGCGCGGCGCTGGGATTGGCCGCCGAGCGCCGGGGGGCGGGGCCGCGGGGCCGCGGGGGCGCGGGCGCCGGACGGGCGGGGCCGCGGGCGCCGGGCTCTGCGCGGCGGCGGGGCGGCGGGGCGGCGGGGCGGCGGGGCGGCTCGCCGGGCGGGGGCGGAGGGGTCCCCGGCCCCCGTCGGCTCCGCGGCCTGACCGAGGCCGCCGTGCCGCGCGGGGTGGTCGCTGCCGTCAGTTCGGTTCGGCGCCCCCAGGCTCGGCTCCGGCGGTGACGGGACCCCTCCGGGGCCGGACCCCTGGAGCCCGGAGACCCCGGGGGCGGGGGGCGGGGCTGGGACCCTTGGGGCCTGGAGACCTTTAGGGTATTCTGAGGACTTTAGGGGGGCCGGGGGGACCCTTGGGGCCTGGAGACCTTTAGGGGGCCTGGGGACCTTTGGGGGGGTCTTAGAACTTTTGGGGGCCCTGGGAACTTTAGGGGGCCTGGGGACCTTTAGGTGGGGGTCTGAGGACCTTTACGTGGTCTGAGGACCTTTAGGGGGCCTGGGGACCTTTAGGGGGACTGGGGACTCTTGGGGCCTGGGGACCTTTAGGAGGGGCTGAGGACCTTTGGTGGGGCCTGGGGCCCTTTGGGGGGCCTGAGGGCCTTTAGGGGGTCCGGGACCCTTGGTGCCTGGGGACCTTTGGGGGGGGTCTGGGGACCTTTAGGGGGCCTGGAGACCTTTGGGGCCTGGGGACCTTTAGGGGTCTGGGGGCCTTTTAGGAAGGCCTGGGGACCTTGAGGGGAGCTGAGGACCTTTAGAGGCTTGGGACCCTTGGGGCCCAGACACCCTTAGAGGTGCTGTGACCCAGGGGTCGATTGCCTTGGGGGTCTCTGGCTGTGGGAGCCCAGACCCAGGGTTCAGAATTGGTGGAGGGTCGCTCTGAGGAGTTAGCGAGGTTCCTCCCCCTTCAGATCTGGGCGTGCGCCGCATTATCAATTCCCCCCCCCCCCCACAGAGTCCTTTTTCTTTCTAAGAAGGTATCGAGTTAAATGAGGCAGCAATTTACTTTCTGTTATCCCAGTTCTCTGGTGTCTCTCAGACTGTTTCCTGTGTGAATATTACAAATTGTTAGACCTTCACTTTCTGTCAAAAGCAGGTAACAGAAATACCAAAAACGAAATGCAAGCTCTAAGGAAGATTCTCTCATTTAGACAGGCTGTGTGGAACAGACAGAACAGCAGCTTAGAAGTGGAAATTGGTAAGATATCACAAGAAATGTACACACTGCCCTACTATGTAACTTTTGCACAACACCTTGTCAAAAAATTTGTTTAATTGATAAATAAATTTAAAAAAAGTGGATATTGTAGAGCAGGCGCTTAAAAATGCCTAGGTTTTAAATTAGCTTTAATACGTTTACAAGTGTGTGTTACGTTTTCAAATCTAATTTTGAAAGGTTGAGTTTTTGTGCCTATGACTAGGGAACTTATGAAATGATCGAGTAGGAGAAATAATCTTGCACTGGTTAGGTATAAATGAAAACTTGTCCTCAAAGTAATAGCCCGTCAGTTGTTTTACTTTCATTAACCTGAAGGATGAGAGTGTTAAGAACTTCACATCTCAAGTTTTCATCTACAACTAAAGAGCTTTTTTTTTTTTTTGGCCAGTCCTGGGCCTTGAACTCAGGGCCTGAGCACTGTCCCTGGCTTCACTTGAGCCACAGCGCCACTTCTGGCCATTTTCTATACTTGTGGTGCTGAGGAATTGAACCCAGGGCTTCATGTATATGAGGCGAGCACTTTACCACTAAGCCCTATTCCCAGCCCCCTAAAGAACTTTTTTTTTTTTTTTTGCCAGTCCTGGGGCTTGGACTCAGGGCCTGAGCACTGTCCCTGGCTTCTTTTTGCTCAAGGCTAGCACTCTGCCACTTGAGCCACAGCGCCACTTCTGGCCGTTTTCTGTATATGTGGTGCTGGGGAATTGAACCCAGGGCCTCATGTATACGAGGCAAGCTCTCTTGCCACTAGGCCATATCCCCAGCCCCCCTAAAGAACTTTTAAAAGCGTCTTCTTGTAAGGTAGAAGGTATAGTAATTGTCTTTCAACGGGCTTTGAGTTTGAAGCTGAGTGATTCTATCCTGTTATCCCTGTTTTGCAGGTGAGGAAATAAATAGAAAGCTTATGTTGAGCTAGCAGCTAGCTTTTCTGTTTCTCAGTTTCCCATTAGGCCCCAAACAGCCTCCCTCCACGCTGCTCCCCACTGGCCACCGGCATACCCGAAGTACCTGCTGTTTTCACGTCTTGATGACCGCTGGCTGGCCTCTCCTCTAAGCCTGGGGTCACCCGTTCACTGAAACAGAATTAGCTGCCAAAGGCAACAGAAACCTTGCTCTCTCCATTGACCTCTGTCTCGTGACGCTTTGCCCATTCCTTTTCCAGTCATGAAGGCTGCCGTTACGTTGCTCTGGGTTTCCTGCTGCGTCTCCCATGTTGGTTCTTCTACCCCCTGCCTGTGCTCACACTTGGGGCTTCCAAGAGTGGAGGCCCTGGAGCTCCGGCTGCATTCACCCTGGGCAAGTGCACCCATTCCTGGGAAGGTGGCTCACTTATCTCCTAAAAGCTCCCACGGTTCCCCTCCCCGCACCCCCCCCCCCCAGGCTCTTTTAGTGTAGGCCCTCTTTCACAGCCCCCTTTTACTCCCTTCTCATTTTGCAAGCAGTGCGATCTTGATGCTGCCTGGATCCTGACATCAAGGCTAGAGTTCAGACTCCCAACTCCTCTAAGGGTCTGATAGTTTGGCCCAGGTCCCCCCCCCCCCCCATTGTAAGCTACCCTCTCTAAACAAGGCTTCACCCCCTGCCCTGGGCGTCAAGGGATTGCTTCCTCCACTGAAGGAGTCCTGGTTTGCTCCAGGATTCTACCACGTCTCCGTCCCATCCTGGCACCTTCTCAGCCTCATTCTGGTGTTGATGCCATTGGATTTCCCAGCATCCCCTCCTGTGGGGGTCGAGTCTGCCTCAGCCTGTGCTTGGCTTGTGGGAGGAGCCCTCTGTATTCCAACCATGTGACACGCATGCTCCAAAGCACCCCAGGCAGGATCTCTACAGAATGCAAGTTCATTTAGCCACCACGTTAGGTGGACCATCTGCTCAGCAAGCTCACGGCGGCACTGGCTGTCTGCTGTCTCCCTTTGGGCCCTCCTTCACTTGTTCACTTGCCTCGCTAAACGCCAGGGCCTGCCATCAGCTCTGCTATCCAAGCTGAACATTTGATGTGTTTCTCTCCATGGGTGCCTTCACTTGTCACTAGGGCCTTGTTGGTTGACCTGTTCACTGCCCCTGAGGCCTCGCCTCCCCAGCCCACTCCTGCTGGTCCTAGTCTCCAGGATCTGTGGCCAAACACTAGCTTCTCAGCCATGATCCAGCTTCAGCTTTTCTTTCTTCCCTTCCCAGTCTAATCCTCCTTTAGTCCGATTTCCTTTTTAAGATTCTATTGTTTTCAAATCAGTGTACGGCAGTCATAAAGGGGATTTCACTGTGCCGCTCGCCTGCATACACGCAATGCTCACCCCTCAGGTCACCTTCCTGAATACGGTTATAACCACCCGTGGCTCAGTGCCACTCCTGTGGCTCCCGGTGGCCCGCAACATCCATGTGAGGTGTGGCCACCCCAGACAGACCCGGTGGCTTGGCTCTGCCTGCCCCAGTCCAGTGCTCCCACCAGCCCCTGTCAGCCAGCTCCCTATTTAACACCAAGCTCTCTTTCACGCGGTTGACCAAGGCCACTTCCCTCTGTCCCGATAGCATCGATTCTGTCTCTTCCTAACTGTTGAGAGACAGTGTCTAGCAACCCCTGTATTCCCAGAGCTTTGGGCTCGTTGCTAGGGCTGGTCTTGGTTCTGCTGCTCCCCATGGTGAGCAAGAGTTTTCCCTCAGAAACTGGGTTACGACTAGAGTCGGATGCTGTGTTAGCAACAGTGCAAAACTCTCCGTATTTGTGCCAAGTAAACATTCTTTCCCTAAACCCCGTGTGGGGTTTAGAAAAGCATTTTCATTACTGCAAGTGGATGCCTTACTCATCTGTGATTCTCTTAACTATCCTTTCATTCTGAACACAAATCTGGTGATCTAAACTGTGGTTTGAGTGGTTGTCCCTTTTAAAAATTAGGCTGGGAGCCTAATTACAGGCTCATGCCTGTAATCCTAGCTACTCAGGAGGCTGAGATCTGAAGATCGCAGTTCAAAGCCAGCCTGGGCAGGAAAGCCTGTAAGACTCCTATTTCCAATTAACCACCAAAAGAAGCTGGAAATGGAGCTGTGGTTCAAGTAGTAGAGCACAAGCATGAGGGAAGAAAGTTAGGCAGGTTAGAGGGAATGGCGTCTGTTTCTTATGCTGATGAAATTCATTACCCCAAATGAGGCTGAAGACCATGACATATGTCTTTCACATTTTTGTTTGTTGGTTTTGTTTGGGTGGCACCGGAGATTGAACTCGGGGTCTTGAGCTTGCTAGGCAGATATTCTCTCCCTTGAGCCATGTATCTCCAGCCCCTTTGTGTTGGTCGTTTTCAAGGTAAGGTCTCTCTGTTTGCCCTGGCTAGACTGAGCTGCGATCCCACTGCTTGTGTTCGCCTCTGTCTCTGAAGGTGACAGGCACGTGCCACCTAACCCAGCCGTGGTAGAGATGGCGTCCTGTCAACTTTTCTGGCCTCGCTGGCTTCAGATTGCAGTCCCCTGGTATCAGCCTCCCAACTAGCTGACATCACAGGCTGAAGCTACCACACTCGGCTTCTTTTCCAGTTCTGGAGGCCAGAGTCCCCGTCCCTGCAGGGCTGAGCTCCTTTGAAGGGAACAGGGAAAGCCTCTCCTGGCCTCAGTTCCTGATGATCATTCACAGGTTTGGCGGTGGCAGAATCATTCCAACTTCTGCACGGCGGTCCCGTCGCCTCTCTCCTGTCTCCTGTCTGCCAAATCTCCCTCTGCCTCTGACAAAGGCACTTGAAAAAGCACGCAGGACCCGCCCAGAATAATGGCAGGGTCTTTAATCACAGCTCCGAAGGCCCTTTCGGGTATGATGCCTCATGACAGGCGTGGGGTTGAGGGTCTATCGTTAGGGGTCATTGTTTAGCCTACCGCAGACAGGGCAGTTTCCTGCATACCTGTAGCCGTAGTAAGAGGTCTTGAAGGAGTATTGAACCCAGAAAAGAAGGAAATGGCTGGGGAGAATGAGGAAGGTGGGAACGGATCTTCTTTTCCATAGCTGTTCAAACCAGCCAAGTGCAGTGGCTCCCCGGGCATGTGGAGCTCAGTGTGGCACCACTCACATAGTGAATGACCAGCCGGCGGCCTAGAGCTCTTCAGAGGTCAGGCGGGCCTTCTGGTGTTCGTGAATCTGAAGGCTTAAGCGGTTATGGTTATTCTTCCCTCTGCTGTAGATTATCCGTTTGCATTGGAATTTGGTTTCCACAGTATCACTGTAATTCATCATTTTTAGGTGTGGCATGCTTGCTTAGGCTATAAACTTGACACATTTAAGCACAGTAATCAGAATTTCCCCTCCGGTTTGTCCTGGAACATTGATTTCAGGACAGGACCTGATGAAACATTATAGAACTTACACTTGGTTGCGAAGCACCAAAACCAGGTCAAATGACTTAATTGTTTCCTCCCTTTTAGATGTGACTCAATTGGGCTGGTACTCTGTCTGCTCTCCGGCATCTGTGAAATTGCTACTTCTAAAAATAGGTGCTCTGCTCCTTTTCTGCTTTCTTCCTGAGGCCAGCTAATGAGCGCCAAAGTTCCAGCACTTTGGAAATTGCTAGGTAGTGATGCCCGGCCATGGAGAACCACGGTGACGTCACCTGCGGTTTCACGGAGCGGACATGCTGAATTGGGCTGTAATAAATCTAGGATGTCCTCATCCTCACTGGGTAGCATTCTCAAGCACGCCACCTGATAAAGATGAGCCACACTTTGCCAACGAAACCTTGGGAGCTCGAGCCAGGGTGGCAAGGTGAACAGTGCCTCTGTCCCCGTGAGATCCAGCTTACTTTTCAGACCTCCGTCTGCCCTTGCACCTAGAGCCCAGACTGGGTCTGCCCGCGCCCTGATTGGACCTCAGCCTGCTGGCTGCTCTGTAAGAACAACTCTACCCCATTCTTTGTGGGGTTTTTTTTTTTTGCCAGTCCCGGGGCTTGAACTCAGGGCCTGAGCACTGTCCCTGGCTTCTTTTTGCTCAAGGCCAGCACTCTGCCACTTGAGCCACAGCACCACTTCTGGCCGTTTTCTATACTTGTGGTGCTGAGGAATTGAACCCAGGGCTTCATATATACAAGACAAGCACTCTACCACTAGGCCATATCCCCAGCCCCCCTCCCCCATTCTTAACACACACTCCTGACACCAGATGTTGGGTTTTCCCCCACATGGTGAAGAAGCTGTGTGCACTAGGATGGCCAGCGGGTGTGTGTGTGTGTGTGTGTGTGTGTGTGTGTGTGTGCTTGAATTGCACTCTGGCATTGTCTGCCGGGAAGTAGCATTCCACCCTGCAGGTTTAGTGTTCCATCTCCAAGGCTGTCCTCTGCTTTAATGCCATCACAAACCCCAAGTTGTGCCCTGCGTTATCCTTTGGGGTTTTCCCCCCCATCCTCCTCAGACTCGATTCATCTGATAGTGATCGGCAGCTCATTCCAAGTGATAACAACAAAGGACACGCGGTGAGTTGAAGAGGGGGAGGGCTGGGGAAGGGACAGGGCTTCGGGGGCCACCTCCGAGGTTCTCCCCTCCAGGAGCCTCCGCATGCCCCGCGATCCAAAAGTGCTCTACTCCTCCGCCTTTCCGGTGCTTATGGAGGCTTCGTTACAGCATTTTCAATGCCATTTTTTTCTTATTACCTTGAAGTACTTGTCCAAAGGGGTTTCAGTTCAACATCAGTTGAATTACATGATGGGTGCATGATGGCAATCCCTTGAGCTTTCAACCCCTCCTGGGCCCTTGATGCTGAAAGTCTCAACCCCGTAACCCTGCCTTGGTGTTTCCAGTGAGCAGCCCCCATCCGGGAGCCCCTGAGGCCGGCCCACAAGCTGTCCATTCAGTGCACATGGGAAGATTCACCCGAGAAGGGTCCAAGGACTTTGGCAGCTGTGTGTTGCAGGAAATGGGTGTTGGGGTTCAGCTTTGGCCTTGAGGGGGAAGGGCAGAGGAGAGCGCTCCCGAGACGCCGCCCTTCCCCCAGCCCTGGGGGAATGCAGAAGCAGGCCACAATTCTCTGGGTCGGGAACCAGAAGAACTGGCTTTGCAACCAGCCCCCCAACTTTCTCGCCAGCCCATGTGCTCCCCATTCTCATGGGCTTTGCCCCTGGGGTGGTGCCAGCCAGGTGACGTTAGCTCATGAGGGGGTCTTATGACAAGCTCGCCAGCCTATCGCCAAGCTCTTGGTCGATCACCCCCTTTCTCGTCGCCCCCTGCTATATCAACTGCTAGCCACTCCCTTATTAAATCAGATTTGCTCTTGAAGCGTCTCCGAGATCCGCGTACGCCTGGCTTTCTTCACGGGTAAGGAGGGAGGTAAAGCGATCTCGTACGGCCGCGTGCACCTGAGGTCTTTCCTGAGCCCCCCACTCCACTCTGGCCTTACCTGCGGGTCGGGTGACCAGGGGAGAGGGTGAGAAAGGGAGTGATTAGAGTAGAGTAGAGCCTGACCCCCCGTGCCAGGGGAGGCGACCCGAGCCCGGCAAATGGGGACCAAGACCAAAGATACACTTGACAGTATCCCTGTACTGACATCAAGATACCATCGGCACCATCTCTTCAGCAACGCGGCTCCTCTCTTGAAATGGACCCGATCTTTCTCCCGGGGGCTAGTGCAGCAAGGAGGGGGCAGTTGCGTTTCCTCTCCTCGAATGGGCAGTTTAGTGGATGCCAGAACCAGAGAGGCCTCCAAACAACTACAGTGAATACGCTTTTCATTCTTCACATGGTGGCAATCAAACCCAGGGCCCTGGGCAGGCTGAGCACGCTTCACACTACCCGGTCAGCACCAGTGGTTTGTTGGTTTAAAGTAACCTTCAGGATAGTTTCACCAGACAGTGTTTCCAGTGAAGCTAGCTACTTACCAAAGTACGGATAGCGCGGATAAGTGACGACTCATCTGGCGCATCGTCACCAGATATATTATAAAAACAAATGAGAGGAAAGTTGTGCTCTCTGGTGAAGAGTATTAATGGACATGGAAATACTTTCAGGCCTGAGAATGGACACTCATCGACCCCTCGAGAAGCTTCAGTTGGAGGCTGGTTTACTTCTGAAATTAACAAAGATGAACAACGAAAGTGCTCGGTCGTCAGGACTGAACCTCCCGGGCCAGTTTCAACTGGCACAATGATGAAGTTCTCTCTGCTTTATGCCTTACACAAAAACACCAACCAGAAGTAACTTGTTGTTAGCTAATCAGTTATTTTCCTATTGTTCTAGATCCCTGTCCTGTCTTACAAGGAAAGTTAACTTTGGAATAACAAATTCCATACCACCTTTTTCATCATTGTTTTGCTTTCTTCCTTGGACCTTTTCTACCCACGAACCAAGCTCTTTTGTTGGGCGCATTGGGACATTTGCTCTGCTAAGCCTTGAAGTATTACCAGCTTCTAGAATGGGAAATAAAGCCAGTTAAGATTTTTAAACTAACTTGTGTGTTTTTGCCTTTTGACAGAGATTCGGGAAATGGCTTACAGGTAGCACCCTCTCTGGAATGGCGCTTCCCAAACCCATTCCGAAGGCACAAATGCTGTGAGGTCTCAGTGGGCAGCTGCCTGGGTACACGGTCGCATAGGACACGGCCACCTGGGACATGGGCTGGGAAAGCTGGCCCCGCTGAGGACAAGAGAGCCAAGCGGAGACCACAAGGGGGTGCGGTGGAGGGGACACAAGCGCCCTGCCCAATAGGGAGTGGTCAGGAATCAGAGCCCCAAGCGCTGGGGATGCGGAGGGCGGAGAAGTCCCCAGAGGCCAGGGGGCCTGGGAACGTGCAAGTGAAGTCCACCCTGGTATTTTATGCAGGGCTGACCAGGACGCGAGCAGTGGCCAAAACAGGTCTGGAGACTATGTCACAATGGCTCCATGAGGCCTGGCTTGGCCTGGCTGGGTGTTGCTAGGCAACCGCCCCCTTGCTCCTGTCACACTTGCTTCTCTCACGGTTGGCCCTGGGCTCTCTAGAGCAGTCCCGGGGGAGGCTGGGCTGAGGGGATTTAGTAGATACGAGGCCAAATGTTTCTCGCCCAGGAAGCCTGTTGATGCCTCTTGATGTCTTGGTGGGCCTTGTCTGACCCCTTGCCTAGTTTGTTCCAAGATGGCCGCAGCCTGGAGAGCCCCGCATGGGATAAAGTTAGAGGCGGGGTGAGGTGTGTGGCACACACGTGTGGAACACAGTTGAGGCCACAGAAGCTATGTGTTACAGACTTCAACATGAAGATGGCAGCATGCCCTGAAGGAACAGGAGGGAGGGGCAGCGGTCAGACAGACAGAATGACTTGGAAGGAGGGAGGAGGCGGAGAGAGCCAGAGAGAGCCCAAGGGTTTCAGGATCTTTGCCGTGGCTCTCCTCAGTGAGTTCAGAGCAGGGAGGAGCCAGTCCCCAGGGTCACGCTGAGGGAGCAGGGCCACTGCGGTGCTGCTGCGGCACAAATTGCGTAGTCCACGTGTGGCGTCGGGGTCGGTGGCGTGAGTCCCATCGGCCGTCCCCCGGCTGCCCCCAGGGCGGTGGTCCCGGGAGGCGGCGTTCAAGCGGGCGTCTCCCCTCCGATGCGGGGAGAGGGGGCCTGGGCCTGCTCCGCGACGCGGCGCGGCCTCCGCGTTCGCCGCCGAGTGCAGGGGCCACACCAGGGCACCGAGTTCCCCCGTGCCTGCAGCCAGAACTCACCGCCATCTGAGGGTGGTGAGGTGGATAGCTCTCCTCCCCTGGCCTAGCAGCGGGGAGCGGATGATTCTGGATAGTTCTAAGCGTGCAGCTGTGCGCGACCCCATTGCACCCAACAGGAAGAGGCGGCGGTGTAGACCCGCATCTGCCGACGTGGCTGGCGAGGGGACTTTTATGTACCGCACACCACACCTGCGGGCGCGGGCAGCACTCAGTGCCTTCACAGACGCCGGGGTCCTGCCGCGTCCTGCCGAGCCAGGCCTCGAGATGGTGCAGGCACAGTGGGCTGCTCTGCACATGTCCTCCGCTCTCCCCCGTCGGCGGCTTAGCCCGTGGCCCCACAGAGCCGTTACCGACGAGGAGGAGCGGACGGCGAGGAAGTCCATGAAAAGAGGCTGACGTCATCGCAGAAGCACAGATTGCAGCGGCAACGAGACACTGCGGCAAACCAGAACGGCTGAGTGAGGATGGAACCCCGAGCGCCCGCAAGGAGGCAAAGCAGGAGGGAGAACTGGAGCGTCTGCTCTGGAAACCGCCACGGCCTCCTGTCAGCGGCCAACTCCTGGAATCTCCCAGAACCGCACCATCTCCCGCCCAAGCGTCTGCCCAGCCTCGGCTCTCCGCCCAAAGGGCTGTCAGTTGCCCTTGAGCAGAGAAGCCGGCATCCATGGGTGAAATGAAACGCACTTCTCTCAGCAGAGGCCCCGGGAACAAAGCGATACGCTGTACTGTAGGACTCCACGCGAGATCCTGCAAAAGGTGCGGAGGATAGGATCACGGGCAGGCAAGGGTCACAAGCGGCCCTCGGGGCTGCTGGGAGTGTTCTGTGCCCTGACTGAGCTGACACTCACGCGAGGTCCTGCATCCGCCATCCCTTCCCCCATGGAGCTCAGCACCGTAAAGAAGAAGGCGTCGTACCTGAGCCCCGGGCTGTCATCATGAACTCAGAGAGAAAGATGGAAGACACAGAGATCAACCTCCTTCAAAAACTTGACACGCTCAAGTTCCCGTCGGTCCCCAGCTAGTTCCATTCCACCCGCCATCCAGCGTGCCAGTCCGTACTGATGAGTTTAGCAAAAAGAAAAAAAAAAGCGGACTCACGAGTCAGAAGCCTCAAATCTGCCTCCTGGAGGAAGGGGTCGGGGTCCTAACTGAACAAGAAGCAGGTGGTGAGGGAGGTGGGTTGTGCATCGTTCCCTCTTCCCAGGATGCACTGCACCTGATTTAATGGCGTTTTCAGCCGTGACGTTTTTCTTCCACACGAGGCCAAGCCAATAGCTGCCGTTTCAATAAAAGCGGCTTTCAGTCTCCGAGAAGGAACCCAGGCCACCATTATCATGGTGGCCCGTGTTTACCTCAGCGCTAGTGAGATTCATAACGCATTGCTCAGCTTTGTGACGTCTGAAGCTGGTGACTTAATGTCAACGGCAGCAAGTGACTAAGCAAGACGAGCTAAGGGCTTATTCCTGTTTCAGTCTCGAAGCCTCTGCTTTTCTCAGTGCGAGGGACAGAACCTAGGACCTCTGCCTGTGAAACAGCGGTGTTCTCCCGCAAAGCCCAGGAGACAGCAGGAGTTCAGAGCTCTCCCTTCTTAGTCTTTCTTTCTTAGACTTCCCCCCTCCCTTTTATTGTCAAAGTGACTTACAGAGGGGTTACAGGTTCATACGTGAGGCGGTGAGTGCATTTCTTGTTCAGCTTGTTCCCTTTCCCTGGACTTCTGTTGAGGCCCAAGGGAACAGAGCCTGTGACTTGGTGCACGTGGCCTGCCTTCGCCTCTTCGCTGGGCCCCGCAGTCCAGCCTGCCTCTGCTAGAAACCAGGGGGTTAGGAAACCAGGCATTCTGGCAAGCTTGCTGGTGGAGTCTTGTTCTCGTTGGAGAATTTCTATAAGCAGAAATGTGAAGAGCAAAGCGGTTACTCGCCAGGGTGAATATTTTTTTTTTTTTTTTTTTTTTGCCAGTCCTGGGGCTTAGGCTCAGGGCCTGAGCACTGTCCCTGGCTTCTCTTTGCTCAAGGCTAGCACTCTGCCACTTGAGCCACAGCGCCGCTTCTGGCCATTTTCTGTATATGTGGTGCTGGGGAATTGAACCCAGGGCCTCATGTATATGAGGCAAGCACTCTTGCCACTAGGCCATATCCCCAGCCCAAGGGCGAATATTTTTAAGTAAAAGGTCAAAGCTGCCCAGCACTGGTATTTATACACCTTGGAGTCACGTGTGCATTTGACCGCAGTCATTGCTAGGTGCCACAGTCACCACCAGGACCCAGGTAGTTGTGACGGGAGTGGGGGCTGGGGGGTGGGGGGCAGGTGCACCCTTGGCCTCTCAGCTCCCCTAGCCTTGCCAGCTGTGGCGGTGAGGCTCATCTTGCTGCTGCAGCTCCAGGACTGGCCGCTGTGGGAAGAGCCGTCCTGTGGGTGGGCTTTCAATCCAGTTTGGTGAGGAACTGATTCCGGCCTAAAGCAAACAGCAGCTCAGGAGCCTGCTGGCACCGGGGCTGGCACCTCCTCCTGGCCCAGGCTGCTCTCCCGCCCCCTTCTAGACCTCTCGCTGGTTGCGGAGGCAGGCTGTTTTAGGCCCGCCATCTCCCTCAGCCAGTGTGGACAGTGGGGTGTCACCTGGGGGGGTGGTAGCCGGCCAGGGGCAGTCCGGGCCTCTCTTTGAGCTGCAGGTCAGTCAGTTCAACAGTTTGAGACATCTGGGGATGGGACTCCTCAGCTACCGTGGTGTGCACTCGCCCCCGTGTGTCATCTCGTTCCTAAAAACAAAGGACAAGAATATGTTACAGGATTTGTTTAGGGATTCATACCCCTATGCACAACTAACATATGCTAATAAAGTGACAGAAAAGACAACAACTTAGCCTTATAAAAACAAATCGTTAGATATAGGAGAGAAAACAGAAAATGCACTGTGTATACCAAATACATAAATCGTATATATGTCACCAGAACCAAATTTCAGTCATTTGTTGAAGCTCCAATTTGGAACTCGCAGCTTATATGCTAGTTTTCAGGCTCACATTTTTGTGGTCAAAGAACACAATGGCATGAACTGTGTTTTTAACACACAAACCCAAATTTACATTTTTTTAATTTTTGTTTTGTTTTTTTTGCCAGTCCTGGGCCTTGGACTCAGGGCCTGAGCACTGTTCCTGGCTTCTTTTTGCTCAAGGCTAGCACTCTGCCACTTGAGCCACAGCGCCCCTTCTGGCCGTTTTCTATATATGTGGCGCTGGGGAATCGAACCCAGGGCCTCATGTATACGAGGCGAGCACTCTACCACTAGGCCACATTCCCAGCCCCCAAATTTACTTTAAATGTGTTCAAATGTTTCAGTTGAGAAAGCTTTCCCAAGGACTTGAGCAAAACTAGGGCTCAGACTACCTCTGGGAATGTCACTAAATTTAAGCCTGGTGTTCCCTCCAGTACGGAGAAGGTAACTAAAGACGGGAAACGGGTTTGCCTGCCAGAAAGCTTCCCCACACGGGTTCCCATTGCTGTAAACCATGGAAATTGGGCACGGGTACTCAGACATCATAATAAGCTATAATGAAAGGATGCTTGCTAATTGCAAATGGACAAAATCCGACCTCCTAAACCTGTAGCCGAGATAGCTAATTTGTTGCAATGTAGGGTTAAAGTAGGGCTTTCAAGGGATAGCTGTAGTCTGGATCTGAGGTATCTCTGAAAGGCCCACTGTGGAAGACCCAGTCCCCTCCTGTGGGCCACTGGGAGGAGGCGGAGCCTTTGGGAGATGGGGTTTGGTGGGAGGAAAAGAGGCCACTGGAGGCGTGGCTTTGAAAGGAATATGGAGACCCAGGTCCCTCCCCCGTCTTCCTCCGTGTCCGACCCAGGTCCCTCCCCCGTCTTCCTCCGTGTCCTGGTTTTGAGAGGAGCAGTGTCCTGGGCAATGCCCTCCCTCTATGATGTTTGGCCTCACCACAGTCCCAGGCCACTGGGCCTCCTGACTGGAACCTCTAGGACCGTGAGCCAGAATATTCCCTCTTTCCTTTACAAGCCGACTCCCTGAGGCACTGGTCAAAGAGATGGAAAACGAACACACGGGCTTTTCCAGCACATTCCTAAATGCAACCAGACAGTTGTAGATCACTTCCATCACCAGTTTTCATGGCACCTGCCCTAGCTCCATGGCGGGGTACAGTCATGGACCGCTGGCTGTCCTCAGCCCTGGGCAGCTGGACAGAGGCCATGTTGGTGGATACCAGGATGGATGGAGCCAAAATCATCTCCCCAAGGTAATATCCCAGCAACCTCTTGGCTCACAGGTGTCTGTGATGGAGTCCAAACCACAGCCTTCTCCACACCTCCCAGAGCCACAGAAAGACCCTGCCGGAATCTACGTGCACCTGGAGCCAGCGAGTGACCAAGACTCACATTGTGGTTCTTGGAGCCCCCTGCCCTGGGCCCCTGAGAAAGACACTGACACATCTCCTTGTTCCTCTCACACCAATGACGGGACCATCTGGGGATTCCCCAAATCCTGTCCCAGAAACACAGCCCAGGCAGGACCGCAGCACGGTGCGTGGCCTTAGCTGACCTGGAGCCATGAGGCACAAGATCTGGGGCAGCTGCAAGGCCCATGACCTCCAAATGCTAGGCTGAAACCAAAGCCCCTGATACCATCAGGAGGCGGGCCTTTGGGAGGTGACGAGGTCATGAATGGAGCCCGCATCCCAGGGCTACTGTCTGTGAAACAGAGAGCTCCACACTGCACGCAGCTGGGGCCCAGGAACCAGGCCGCGCTGCACACCCAGCCCGCAGAGCCTCCAGATCTCTGACGCGCTCCTCCCGGTAAGTCACCCGGTCTGTGCACGGGCCCCGGAGCCCAGACGGACGGCAGCTGGCCCTGCGCACAGCCGCCCACTGCCGGAGAGCACAGACTGCAGACGCTTTGAGACTACGCAGAGCGTGCGGCCCGGGACGCCTCTGTCCCCGTCCCCTCCCCGCCCCCTGCTCTGCCACGAACGCCAGACACAGAGGGCGTGGCGTGGGTGTGGAGAGAACACGCCCTGGAGACTGGACGCACGCAGCTCACACTCCAAGTGTCACACTCCGCTGTCTCTTGTCATTCAACAGGCAGCTTTGCATACAATCTCTCTCTCCGCATAACAATGGCCTGAGCCGGCTGCCTTACTCACCCGTCACCGGAGCCCAGGTGGTATCTTCATTCTGTGCTCACACTGGCTGGCTTCTTCCTCCTCAGGCCCCGTGAGCGCCTCGAAACTTCCACGTGTCAGATCGAGTCCTGTAACTGAACGCAGAGCTCAGGACTCGCGCGTGACTTGCTCTTTTCCCAGTGGATGCAGCCAGAGGAGGAGGACGTGGGCACAAGCGCACTTCCTCTGTGGCCCCATTGCAACCGTGCTGTCCTGCAGACTGAGAGGCCAAGGACCCGCTCGCTGCACCCATGAGACCAAACCCACCTGTGCTCAAGCCGTCGTGGGGCAGGTCTTTGTTTTGTCACCACATTTTCTGTGATCAAGGTGAAATGAAGACAACCTAGTCTCGAGAGGTTTAAAAAGCATGTAAGGAAACGCGGAGTGCCTAGAAACATCTCCCTCCTTGTGGTCTTGCAAGCCGAGGACAACAGTTGAACTCAGCGTCCTTTGTGTTCTCAGGTTCCTGGCTGTATTTGCTCTTGGTCCACAGTGGAGAAGAAAGCCCTACAAGGCCCGTATGTGTCCTCCCTGTGTCCTCTGTCTGGGACTCCGAAGCTCCCAGCAGAGAGGAGGTACAGCCCCCCACCCCCCCACACACACAGCCCCAGCCCATGGAGAGCATGGGAACCGGTAAGTAGTTTTCCCCTTCCCATTTGTGTTTTCTGTCCTTGGCGAGGAGTGCGGGCTGGGCTTGCTCTGGCTTACCCTGTGCCATACAGAATGGCAGCTTTCTGGCAATGTCGTGCCCTGTGTTACTGCTCCGTAAAGGAGCAGTGTGACCCAGGTTATTCCCTTTTCAGGGCCATGGCCGAATTACTCCATATCTTGTTTATCCAAGTAAACAACCACATCTGCCAGCAAACCTATACCCTGAGTCACAAACTGGTCATTTATTTGTGACAAGAAACCTTGGTACCTGTGGCTATATGGATCACATCCGAAACCCTAGACGCTTGTACTTACGCATCACACCTGAAGTGACAAAGGAAAGACCCCACTGAGCCTGAGGTGTGGCAGGCTCACAGACCCGTCCGTGGCCACTCCCCACGAGCCTTCCCTCAGCTCCAGCCCACGCAGTGTGTCCTGTCCGTCACACACCACCCACTTGCGACGGACATAGCTTGCCACACCTGCCCTTGCACTGTCTGCTCTGTGCTCTGAATGGCCCCAAGGGCTCTGTGAGCCCACAGTTGCTGAAACCCTATCTCGTCCCCTGCGGAGACCTTCTTGAAAGCTTATCAGCTCTCTGCTGTGTCTCCAGCACAGCCCTGCTGCCTTTTTCTTTATTGTCAACGTGCTGTGCAGAGAGGTTACAGTTTCATACATTAGGCCTTGGGTACATTTCTTGTACTGTTTGTTACCTCCTCCCTCATTCCCCTCCCCTCCCTCCCCTTTTCCCTCTCCCCCCCATGAGTTGTTCAGTTGGTTTACACCAAACGGTTTTGCAAGTATATTGCTTTTGGAGTCGCTTGTCTTTTTATCCTGTGTCTCAAAAATACGGAACGCTTCACGAATATGCGTGGCGTCCTTGCGCAGGGGCCCTGCCAATCATCTCTGTATCGTTCCAATTTTAGTATACGCGCTACTGGAGCACCCTGCCGCCTTTTCAACCATTTCCTAGCCATTTTGTGATTATGGATGTTTTCAGTGATCTGAGAGTAAATATTAGTAATTAGGATCAGAATAAAAGAACTTGTGATTCAGACATTAGAATAAAATAATGTCATTTGCAGGAAATGTACAGAACTAGAACAAATCATGTTAAGTAAGGTAAGTGAAGATCAGAAACATTCTCTCTGCTATGTGGAAGTTACATCTGAAATGCACTGGGATATGACAAATGACACAGCATTCTAGATACTCACATACAGTGAGACCACAAGAGGATGATATTTATATAAAATAATACACATGCTGAAACGGACTCCTAAGATATGGAAACAAAAGACTCCTCTTCTGATGACTCTGTGCTCTTTACCGTATCTATGGTGTGTGCACCTGTGGATCTGCAGGAGGGGAGGGGAGGGGCGGGGGGGCGGGCACAGAAGTCCAGGACACAGGGTGAACGCGTGCAGCAGTGGAGCACACTGGACATTGAGGACAGTGATCTCTACGGCTCGCAGGTGGAGACGGGAGGGAGGGAATGGGAGAGAGCGAGGGGACAGAGAACGCTGAGTGAAAGGAAAGGCACTCATTACCTGACCCCTCTCTATATCACACCTATAATAACAGTGAAGTAAATTAAAAAAAACAAAAACACCTGTGATTGCCAATGACCACGCATACAAGTCAAATCAGTGGTACTGGGAAACTTGGGGACTTCCGTTATTCAATGAACTCCAATCTTGTGGACAGACGTAGATGTGTCTGTCTGTCTGTTTACGTCACAGCTCGCTCCAACTCACTCGAGTCTATGTCAGCAATCGGAAGTTCTCTCTGTACAGTGAGTGACTTTGGAAGTTCATTGGAAAAATAGCAAGGTCGAGCCATTCCCACAGGCCGGCTCGGGCCTGGGCTGGGGCTGGGGGACCTGAGGGGACCCCAAAGGCACTGCAGGAGCAGCCGCGTTCCTCTGGCCACAGGGCACGGACGACAGGCAAACGTGTGGCCTATGAATAAGGGTGCGGGCAAAGCCAGTGAGGAACCCAGTAGGCACTGGATACGAAGTGCCGTTGGCTGGTGGCCGGATCTGTGGTTGAGCTAGATGACCTATCTCTGTCAAAACAGCAGCCTGGGGGCTGGGGATGTGGCCTAGTGGTAGAGGGCTCGCCTCGTGTACGTGAAGCCCTGGGTTCGAATCCTCAGCACCACATATATAGGGAAAGCCAGAAGGGGCGCTGTGGCTCAAGTGGTAGAGTGCTAGCCTTGAGCGCAAAGAAGTCAGGCCTTGAGTCCCAAGCCCCAGCACTGACCAAACAAACAAACGAACAAACAAAAAGCCAGCAGCCTGGCCAGGCATGGCTGGACTTCTCACGGCAAAGATGGCCTCCCTCCCTAGGGTTTTTGCTGGCCACTCCACTGCCTCTCAATGTGATGTGATCTACAAAAAGGGCGCGTCTCCAGGAGGGAGGGCTGAGGTCTGCCTTTCCCCTGGAGGCACCCCCGCCATGGGGCGGAGGGGGCAGGGATCTGTGGCGAATCGGGTCCCATGTCTTGCCAGCTGAGCTTCTGCGTGGGAAGCCCTGCCAGCGCCGCTCTGGCTCTCCACGAAGCTCCCGCTGCTTACGAGGGAGGAGCCGGCCGGATCTCCGCCCTGCGCCCTAGCTCGAACCTGTGCTGCTCAGACTCGGCGTCTGACTCAAAGCTCGTGTTGAAATAGAGGCTTGATGAGTAGACAGATGGTTTGCAGAACCTTATTTTTGTCTGTTTTTTATTTAGTGGTGTGAAGGATTGGACCCAGGGCCGTGTCTCTTGCTAGTGAACTACTCTATCACTTGAGCTTATACTGCCCAGTCCCTTTCGTTTCAAATAGGGTCTCGTGCCTGGCTGGCCCCCAGAAGGGCCGTCTGCACAAGCTGGGGCCAGGCTTCAACACCCAGTGATCTCTGATGAGTTCTGTGCCACCGGGACCTCCAGGGCTCCAAACACTGCCCCAGGTCCCGAGGACCAACGCAACAGGGCAGAAGACCCAGAAATAAAACCACGTACTTACAGCCAGCTGATATTTGGCAAAGGAGCCAAAGACATACAATGGAAAAAACATAGCCTTTTCAACTATTGGTGCTGGGAAAAACTGGGCAGCCAAATACAAAAAACTCAAAGTGGACCCTAGCTTGTCACCACACACTCACATCAACTCAAAATGGATTAAAGACCTTAACCTCAGACCTGAAACTCTGGAACTACTGCAGGACAGAGTAGGAAGGACACTAGAGCTTATAGGCATAGGCAGGAACTTCCTGAATAGAGTCCCAGGGACACAACAGATTGGAAAGACTCGACAAATGGGACTACCTCAAAACAAAAAGTTTCTGCACAGCTAAAGACATAGCTACTAAACTAGAAAGGCAGACACCAATTGGGAAAAGATCTTCACCAGTAAAATAACAAAGGCCTAATATCCATCATCTACAGAGAGCTGAAGAAACAAATCCCTCCCAAACCAAATAAACCAATCATTAAATGGGCAAGGGAGCTAAAGATAGACTGCACAGAAGAAGAAATAAAATGGCAAAGAAACATATGAGGAGAATTTCAACATCCCTGGCAGTAAAGGAAACACAAATTAAAACAACCCTGAGATACCATCTTACCCCAGTCAGAATGGACTATACTCTACACTCAGGCAACGAAAAATGCTGGAGGGGATGTGGAGAAAGAGGAACCCTTCTACACTGCTGGTGGGATTGTAAACTAGTACAACCACTCTGGAGAACAGTATGGAGGTTCCTAATAAAACTCAGCATAGACCTACCTATGACCCAGCCATACCACTGCTAGGCATCGATCCTGAACAACAGGATATCACAAGGACACCTGCACATCCATGTTTATCACTGCACAGTTCACAATAGCCAAGACATGGAAACAACCTAGATGCCCCACTACAGATGAATGGGTCCAAAAAATGTGGTACCTGTACACAAGGGAATTCCATACAGCTATTAGAAGTGATAAAATAATGGTATTCTCAGGGAAATGGACATGTCGAGAACAAATCATGTTGGGTGAGACAAGCCTAGAACATAGAGACTAACGGTACATGGTCTCCCTGATACGTGGGTGTTAGAAATAAATAACAGAAACATGACAAAGAAAGCAGGACCCAAGGTACCAATTCACAGAGAGACCAAAAAAGGTCAGTCTTGGAAGAAAGGCACCAAAAAGTAAAACACAAACACTAATTCATATGTATATAAATCAATATCCAGGCTGTAAGATAAGGAAGCAAAGGACTTCTTCGTAATTAGCCTTAGATAACTTAAAGGACCCTATACTTTTTACTGCACATATGACATATACAGGTGCACATCTGAAAGAAGCTGGGAGGAGAGCACAAAGTGAGTGGAAAAGGGGGGGCGGTGCTATAGAGAAGAAAGGGCCCAACAGCTGCAGTGGACACTGATGAGAGCAAACTAAACAACTCAAGGGCAGTGGGGAGGTGGGAAGAAATGAGAGAAAAAGAAGGGACAGATTACACTAAGCAAAAGAAACGTATATGTATCTATCACCCAATCTGGAAGGAATTGTTTTTAAGGTTAACAAGCATTGTAGACTAGATTGACAATGTTCATCAAGGGGAAGATTTTTGTTTGGAAAAAAAAATGATGAAAGCAAGGGAGGTGGGCTGGGGGGAGGGAAGGAGGGAGAAAAATGAGGAAGAGGGTAACAAGTATGACAAGAAATGTAGATGTATCACTACCGTAAGTGTGTAACTGTTACCCAACACCACCCTGCCCCAGAGGCTATGCTAGAGATGTCTAGGGCAGCGGGCACCCAGCTTCTGGCTTCTGGAAAGCTCTCCAGGAGGTTTTGAACTGCTGGCAGGATGTACTTAGAATTGAGGTCAAAAGGCCACTTCTGTGGGTAGAGGAGGTTCTGGGTCAATATCCTTCTTTGTTCTAGAAAATGCTGAGTAGTCACTCATGTGCTATGCATAGTTGTTGTTTTTTTTTTTTTTTTTAAATAACCTAGCCACTTAGGAAATGGAGGTAGGAGGATTGAGGTCTGAGGCTGGCCAGGCTAAAGCATGAGACCCTATCTTGGCTATACAGTTACAGAAAATGAGCACATAGGTTTTAATATTGGGGAAGTCAGGAACAGGGCAACTTTAACAGAACAGGATGCTGCAAGAAACCCTAAAAGTCCCTATCCTTGCTGGACAAAGGCCTACCCCCAATGTCCACAGGCCTAGTCTGTTCCCGCAGCTGCTTCTCTCTTTGTTGGAGCGGATCCAGGGAGTTTCCCAATCCTGGTGGAAGGTCAGTCTTGCCCAAGACCGTCCAGGCTGACGCTTGGACCAGAGGATCTGATCTTGGTGCAGTGCAGCTTAGCCCAGGTTGGTCCAGCCGCGTGTTCTGCGAGTTCTCAGGCTTTTCACTACCTACTCTGAGCCGGACCCTCCCGCCACACTCTGACATGCTGGGCTCCCTGGCTTCCTCTCTGTGCTAGGGCCCTGGAAGGAGAAGGGAGCCCTGGGTCCTTCCTGATGTCACATGGCCGTGCTCAGCCCAGCCACCTCCTGGGTGCCTTAGGGGGGTCTCAATGGCCCCAATCCCCAGAGGCCTGCACACCCTTGGATTCCCCCAGGCAGCTCCGGAGCCTCCTTGTCTGAGTCTCAGGGCATCCCGTGGCTCTCTGCGGCTTGGGATCCCCATGTATCCTGGCCTCTCAGGGATTCGCCATTGCCTGCGGGAGATATGGGTGATTACCACACGCAGGATTCTAGGTAGATTCGACCCCGCTGTGCTAAGGGGTGTGATGAAGCCCCAGGGACCACAGCAGGACCTTGGCTCAAGGACCTGGTTCAAGGCCAGGCCAGAAGATAGGCTGCTGTGGGCAATGACCAGCTCCGCACAGATGGTCTCCATCCGCGGAGAACACGGCTAGCCCACGGCCGCTCCGTGTGGGTAGCGTGGAGGAAGGCAGTCGCGCGGCCACACGGAGGACTGGATTGCGGAGGCCTCCGTGAGGTGGACCCAAGAGGCCGAGCTCCCCAGATGTGGCTGATGGAAAGTCGGGGCGAGGGTCAAGGCTGTCCTCCATCTTTGGCATGAACCCCCTCACAGATTATGGGTTCTCCTGGGAGAGAGGCGGGTTCAGAGAAGAGAGCGCTGTGTGTGTGTGCGTGTGTGCCTGTATGTGTGTGTAGGTGTGTGTAGGTGTGTGTTCCCCCTGCAGGTGCTTGCCGAGGTGAGGAACCTCTCCAGGGGCTCCCCCGAAGTGATTAGCTGGCAATGCAGCGTCTGCACCAACGGAAGGTCTGCCTCGGGGGGGGGGGGGGTGAGCGGCCTCTCTACTGTGCGCTCCCGCCGCAGCGGACTCCACTGCTACAGGTCCAGAGCAATGGAGACGGCTAGCCATGGGCTGAGACCTCCACCACAGAGCCGCAGAAACCTTTCCTCTTCCTAACTTGGTTATGGCAGGTGTTTGTGATAGGAATGGGAAGCTGACACGTAAGCTAAAAGGTGCCAAACGGAGCTAGCAGCCATTGCTTTCTACGCAGAGGTTGTCGTTAGAGAGGACCCCCATCCAAAACCTGGATCTTCCCAAAGGTCTTGGCTCCAGGATCACCAGAAGTTGCCCTGGCAGGTGACTTTCATGGATGCAGCACTGCCATGTTCATGCCCACTTTTACTTTAGCCAATCAGCACGGGCTGCCTGCCAGGCTGAGGCGGGACTTCCTGCCTCCCCCGCCCTTGCTCTGGGTGTCCGGAGCACGCCTCTGGCCTCTCAGTGTGCCCGCAGCCCCCAGTTCTCCTCCGTCTCTACCTGCAGAAGAAAAGCAGCCCAGCCATTTTGGCAGATTCAGGCCGAGGTGGGGGTGGAGCCTCACAGTCTGTACACGTTGTTTTTAAAACAATAAGGCAGCATTTCCACGCCGGCTGCTGGCCCTTCCATGCTTATTTGGAACACGATAAGCGTCTCGAATGACAGTATTTATTCAAAGCCAGTCTCAGCGTAAACAATATTTAGTTCCCCGCAGGCTGGGGGGGGGGGGAGGGAAGCATTTTGGGAAACCAAATTTGGGGTTAAACCAAGAGTGAGTTAGTCCAAACAGTTGGGAAGCCACGGGTTTTATGTGCGTTGGGGCTGGGGGTGGTCTGACCTCCCGGGGTCCTGGGCAGCAGCAGGCTGCGGGCTTCTCTGGTGAAGGGTGCCGGCCACATCTCCTGGGTGGACGAGAGGCCGGTTGGCGTCTGTGGGTCCGCAGGGCCTGGGAAGTTCACGTCAGCCACGCCGGGGGTGCGGTGAGCTTCTGAAGTCCTCACCGCGTGTCCCCTCCCGAGCTGAGTGACAGCCGTCTTGGAGACCCTGGGGAAGCAGCGACCCCGCCGCTCTCGACGTCATTGCCGTGACGCCGGGGCGAGGGTCGGGGTGGGGTGTCGAGGAGCTGCGGGGCACACAGAGGCCGGGCCGGCTGGGGGGTCGCCCCCGGCCTGCCTGCCCCGTGCGCGTTGTCTTTAGCCCGCCGGGGACTGGTCCTCGGGGCAGTGGGGCAGCATCACCGGAAGGAGCTGGAATGCTGGATGGCCAGGGCAGCTCGGCCGCCTTCTCTCTCCCTCAGCTACAATGGGAGATTGATCTGGAAGCTAGCCTGAGGGCATCTGACATACTTCCTGTTCATCCAGGGGCCGTCAGGGATGGGTGGAGTGGAAAGCACAAGGCCCATGCCCTGGGAACCTGTGTCTCGCTTTCTACTAATTGTTCCTGGGGCTTAGTTAACATACCCGATTAAAACATATCCACCCTCCCCTTTTCTCTTTTATTTCTATAGCAGGTGTGGACCATACCGATTTTTCTCTAATAGGACCACATACAGGCATCACCAGGAGACCTGGCAAGACCTCAGGTCACACTGCACGGTGCAGGACCGGCTCACAGGTCCAGGGACAGCACCTGGAAGAGCCAGGCACTTGCCTCCTCTACCTGGGAGGTGTCAGGAGCATCTTGCCGGCACCCTTTTCTCTAACTTTGTGCTCTCTCTGTCCAGGATGCCAAGAACATTGCTCCACAACCAGTTGAGGTGTACTGGTATGAACATGAGTGGACCGTGAATCCACTTTGTTGTTGTTGTTGCTCTTGGTACTCGGGTTTGAGCTCAGGGCTTGATCTGCCTACTTGCTTGGCTTCCAGCTCTACTTTCTTGTTGGCTGTTTTGGACAGTGTGTCACAGATCTTTTTCTGCACAGGCCGGTTCTGAATGGTCTTATGCAGCGCTAACACAGCATTCTGGTCTTCGGTCCGCTGTCTGTCTGCAAGCACTATGCCCACTACCAACTCCGCTTTCCTGCCCAGCACCCTCTCCCAGGTGAGACTTGATCTTAATTCTATTCAGAAGCAAGATTAATTTATTTACTTTAGTGGAGTGTAAGGCCAGTACCCATGGCATACAAGTAGCTTGTACTTGGAGGCTTAGTGTCCACAAACCCTTTCCACCGATCAGCAAACAAAACCTGCCTCCACCCCACAAAGCAGCCAGAAGCTGTCTCCCTAGCTAACGTCTTCATACTGGGACTCCAGGAGATAGACCCATGGCCTGTTTTCAGGTAAGCAGACCAGGCTTGGCCTAAAGTCCATAGCATCCAGAAGGTGGCACCTGGTTCTGTTCTTCGTTTCGTTTTTGCCAGTCCTGGGACTTGAACTCAAGGCCTGGGTGCTGTCCCTGAGCTTCTTTTGCTCAAGGTTAGCGCTCTACCACGTGAGCCACAGCGCCACTTCCCGGTTCTCTGCTCCAGAACCTGGTTTTGGAAGTGGCTTTTGTATTAAAGGGAAGATTTCTGGCCATGCTTGTTGATCAGAAATTTAATCATATATCTTCATCCTAATTCTGAAGGACTGATAACTTACCTACTTCATCGCAGCAGCGTGGCCAGGTTTCAACTTGATCACCCTGTCTTTCCGTAACTGAATACTAATTCTTTGTGCTGGTGTGGTGTCGGCGGGCCCCCTCCAGTCCTTTATCTCCCTGAGACCTGCGTGGGGCAGATAAGGAGAGGGAGGGGCGATGATGTCACTGCTCTTGGCCGCACTCTTTGGGCCCCGAGCCAGGATCAGGCTTCAGATCACAGCTTCGTGACCTGACCCTCGTAGGAGATCTCTGCACCGTTGGCCCGGAGGCCCGGGTGAGCGAGGACCGGAGGCAAAGGTAAGTCGCCAGTCTCGGCGTGAACGGAAACAGAAAACAACCCCTCTAATCATCCCAAGAAGCATTTTCTTTTTTTTGCCAGTCCTGGGCCTTGGACTCAGGGGCCTGAGCACTGTCCCTGGCTTCTTCCCGCTCAAGGCTAGCACTCTGCCACTTGAGCCACAGCGCCGCTTCTGGCCGTTTTCTGCATATGTGGTGCTGGGGAATCGAACCTAGGGCCTCGTGTATCCGAGGCAGGCACTCTTGCCACTAGGCCATATCCCCAGCCCCCAAGAAGCATTTTCAATGTTTGCGCCACCTTTCGCCTAACGGCAAAAAGTCCAAGTGCTTCCTGGGTGAATGAGAGACTATGAAAAAGAAAAAAATAAGCGTTCCATGGCTGGGTTCATGCAAGGGAATTTTTCCCTTTGCAGGAGGTCTCACTTGCCTGAATGGACTTGACAATGGTGATAAAAAGACGATCCCCACGTGGCAGGAAGGGGTTTAAAACACGGGCTCCTGTCTCTCAGGAGGAAGGCTGGCCCTGGGCGGGAGCCAGGGCTAGAGGGCTCCGTGTCTCCCATTTGCTGCATCTCGTGTTTACTTACCAATTCGGTGTTGACACACAGGGGCCATTGTCTGAGGTGAGAAAGCCAGCCAGCCCCAGGGAGAGGTCTGGGAATTCCCCAGCCCTGCGGGACTCAGAGCCTGGGCTTCTCCCAGGGGCCCGGGCCTGGTGGCCGTTTGCTTTCACCGGAGGCTTCCCGCCTCTGTCTCTCATTTCCCCCTCTAGTAAAGCTCCCAGAGATGAGCTGTTCAGGCCGAAGCCTCTCGCCACGCTGTGCTGGCTCCTTCATCTTGCGTTCCTCATTGGGGTGTGTGCTGCCCCCCAGGCCGGGCGGCCCCTACTGACGGGGTCCCGGGAGGGTCCCAGTGCAGTGTGGCGCTGAGGTCCCCGTTCTCCAGAGCACTCTCCCCACACTGGGAAAGTTCCCTCGGGGGGCCTTCGCTGCTTGAACGCCCCTGCGGTCCGGCAGCTCATTTCTGCACGGGCGCTACCACCGCCCAGCCGCGCACAACTCCTTCCTGGACTGCGCCCCATGCCAGGCGGGCGGGAGGAACTGCCAGCCATCCTTCCCTCCTGTGGGAGACCTCAGCTCTCTACCCAAGCGCCTGCTGCTCCTGCGCATCACGCCACCCAGCACGCGCAGTTACCGCGTTAACCAGGCTCACGGCGCGGACACGAACGATGGAGACAAGGAGGATTTACTCCGGCTCACAGTTTGAGAGGTTGTCGTCGGTGGTCTGTCTTTCAGTCGGTGGTGAGGCAGAAGGGAGAGGTGGCCAGGCAGAGGAGAGGAGAGGCGGGGAGGGGAGGGAAGGGAACATGGGAGAGGCGAGGAGGGGAGGGGAGGGAACATGAGAAAGGTGGACCCTGCCTCCTCCCAACAGGCCCGACCTCCTGCTAGACTGTCCCGCTCAGCCCTGTTGTTCCACTGGTGGACGTATCACCCACTCGAGCCTGTCACCCTCTTCCGTGCCTCCGCCCGTCAGAGTCCTCTTCCCGGGGAAGATGTCATGTCGGCGGTGCAGTCTGGTCCACCAAGGAGCATCTGCCTTTCAGCTGGTGTTAGTCTCGGAGGAGGAAAACAGACACAGGACAGCAGAAGGGGCTGCCCTCGCCTCCCCAGGAAAGACGAGAGCCCAGCTCCTCGCCCGTCGGCGTCCGGCAGGGCGTCATTGTACCGCAAGCACAGCCCCAAGCGTCTTGGAGCACGGAGTTACGTCGGCCATGCTCTCAGGCCGTCAGTAAGAGATGCGTGCTGAGTGGGGGCCCCCCGCAGGCGGGCCGGTGCCACGAGGCGGGGGTGGGGGTGGAGGACGTGGCCCCTCTTTCTCAAACTCACTATGGTTTGGGGGTTGGATGGCCTCTTTCTGATGAAGAGGGAAGTCTCGGAGGCTCTCTGCTGGGATTCTCAGGTGCTGTACCTGCAGACCCGAGTGGGGCTCCCCGGACTTAAGACCAGTGGGCGCAAATGGGGATCAAGGAACCGGCCCTCACCTCCAGGGCCTGACCATCGCATTGTGATTTCCCCTTCTCCCGCCTTCCCTTCCTCAGGCCCTCCCTCCCTGTTTTCTCCACCCCCCCCTTCTTTCCTTGCCTGCCTCATTCCTTCCTAGGAAGGGTGCCTTGTTTCCAAGAGTTAGATAACCAGAGGCGGCTTTATTTCTGTTTTGTACAACTGACAGAAGGAGGCTTCGTCTTATTTTGCATCGTGCGTTGCTAGGTTTCCGTTCTGGAAGGCCTCCGAGGGCACACCCTGCCTCCTCCTCTCTCGCTCGCTCGTGTGGACACGGTGGTAGCCATGGCGACAGCTGCCTTGCGTTTCTCCAGCCAGACGTGGCTGCCTCTCAGACATTGCCTTTCCCCCGCCCATCCCGATGAACCTGGCCACCGGGTGGGGGGGGCGGGGGGGGAGAGGAGAAGCCGGGGGAGGTCCCGGCCGAGAAGCAGGGGCCGGGGGCAGGATTTGGGAAGACCCCCCGGCATCCACTGCCGTTTACCCGGCATTTGCTTCTCTCACCTCCTGTTCTGAGGCTATGTGGACAATCTTGATCACGTGACACAGTCACGGGGGTTCCGGCGTCCCCAGGAGCCCCTTCTGTGAGTCTCGAAGCTGATCCCGGTCTTGATGTGACTGTGGTTCCCACCCTCGCCCGATGATGGTGTCCGGGGACCCTCCCCAGGTCTTCCTGGTTGCTGGCATTCCTTGGCTCCGCATGGCCGCCCCCCACTTCTCGTTCCCTTGTGGGTTCTTGCTCATCTCTGACCACGGCATTCTCACTGGGCGCGTGGCCACTGACCTTATGACCTCCGCGATGACCCTCTCTGAATAAGGCCGGCACCCCGGGCTTCCGGGCGGGCGTGGCTTTGGAGAGGAGCCGTCTTTGCTGGGTAGACCATCATCCTGCTCAAGGCCCCCTCCCCCCAGTCCCTTTTCTCCCCAAGTGCGCTGCTGAGGGACCCGCGGGAGGCAGCGTCTCGGCCGTTGTCCTTGCCGCTCCTTCCTAGCAAAGCCGGTCGCTCCACAACACACGGCATACGGTCTTCTGCCCTCGCAGAGAGAAAAGGGGGGGGGGGTGTCTCCCTGGCGCCCACAGTCAGTGGGACCTTCCCCGCTGGGCTCTCCACGTGGGCCTTTCTCAGAGAGCCCTCTGCTGTTTATTCAGGCCCCACGCCGCAGCGCACTCTCCGCAAAACACCCATGGACTCCGCAGCTACCAGCCCTGGGCCTGGAGCACGCCCTTCCCAAGAAAAGCCACGGGGGGCTCTGTTCCCACACTCGGAGGCTTATGGAAAGGGCTTATTTGCCTTCACATCACTTCAGATGTATGTCTTCCCCAAAGCCTCCTAACCTTTGGGAAGTGAGAAAGAAGTGACTCGCCTAGAAGGGAATTCCGAGTTGAGGAGCCTGCAAGCAAGCCAGCCCTTCCTGCCATTGTGGGGTACCAAGCCCGGTTCTCTGGATGCCTGGCCGTCCGTCCTACACCCCCTCCGGAACCAGAGCCAGCAGCCGAGACAGAGGAGGGCAAGCAGCTCCCGCGGGAGCAGCCAGAACCCTTCCCGGGCCGCGATCTGGAAAGTTGTCAGCGCTCGTTGGCGCCGCTCCCTCTCCACTAATGTAAAATACATGACGGCATGGCACTGGCGTGTATTATTGCTGAGCTGGTCATGCCTGCCCATCTCGCTCGGATTTCCTCCTCAGGACGCGTGTGGAGGAAACCGCCAGGGGTCGCTTCCCCGTGGGTCTGACCCTGACTCCGCCACCCCGGGTCTTTCCTCAGCGTGAGCCCGGGCAGATCTCAGACCCCCGTGCCTGCACCTGGCCCCAACGGATGGCCGGCGGGAAGAGGCGTGTGGACCAGAGGGCCCGGTGCTCGGCCAGTGACCGCGGCTGACACTACGTGTGTCATAAGGTCATCTGCGTTCGCTCGCCCGGCCACTCATGAAGTGGACAAGTCCGTGAAGCCCAAGCATGTCCTGTGGCCTCTGAGTGGCGGAGTTCACGGGACCTGCGGTGGGTAAAAGCCTTCTCGTCCCCTGCTTGCGGATGAGGACCAAGGCCGAGCGTCCCCCAAGTGCCGCTCAGAAGGGGAATGGTCATCCGGGTTAGATCTGGGCCCTCAGAGTCCCTGTGCCATGGCAGGCAGAGGGTCCCGACAGCTCCGGGCCGGAGAGCTGCACCTGCCCCTCCCAGACCATGTCTCGTCCCCTGCAGGCAAAGCCATCTGTGGTCTGAGTTAGGACAGTGCCCCGGAGCTGGTGTCTGGGAGGCGGGAGGGACCCTGGAGGGACCGGCCAGCTACAGAGCTGCTCCCGGGGGCCCCTCTGTCCACGGCACCCGACATTCCAGAGCTTAACAGCCCTCATTATCTGACCTGAATTCCTCCTGCTGAAATTTAAGTAGACCTCTCTGGCTCTGCCCGGTGCCCACCCCCTGGGAGTGTACGCAGGAGTTGAGGGTGATCAGGGCCAGTGTTTGCTGGCCCTGTCTCCATGCTCGCTCTGAAGTCCTGGGGGGGCTGGTGGCGATGGGGTGCATCTTGCTCTGGATGCCAGTGACTACCATTTCCTCCAGGAGCCGTCTCCCGCCTGGGGCCTCGGCAGACCGGCTCCAGAAGCCCCGGCTGGCCCCCTCCATGCAGATCCTAGCGCTCATACTGGGCCCCCCCCCCCCCCCCCCGCCACGGCACAGTACTCAGGTTCACCACTGCGCCTCCCCACTCGCCATCCTGGTGACCCCGGGTGTGAAGCTGCCTCAATCCGGCCTCCGTGAGCACACGCCTTCTCTCCTCTGGGTGGGTCCAGATCCCCCTCCTCTTGGAAGGACAGTAGTCAGCTGTGTCTGGAGGGGTGGGCGAGGCACAAATGAAACCACCGAAGACACCGGCCTGTGACGGGCACCCCAGAGGCACGTGGCAGGGATGAGGCAGCAGGCAAAGGGTTGGCTCTGTAGACAAGCTGGGAAATGCGAAGAACTGACCTGAGAAGAGCCCACTGCTGGGGCTGGGGATGTGGCCTAGTGGCAAGAGGGCCTGACTCATGGTCATGAAGCTCTGGGTTCGATTCCCCAGCACCACATATGTAGAAAACGGCCAGAAGTGGCGCTGTGGCTCAAGTGGCAGAGTGCTAGCCTTGAGCAAAAAGAAGCCAGGGACAGTGTTCAGGCCCTGAGTTCAAGCCCCAGGACTGGCAACAAAAAAACAAAACAAATAAAGAAGAGCCCACTGTTCCAGCCAATTCCCCCCTGCCCTTTTTGTCGAGTGATTGTGATTTGATTCATCCCCCCGTGTGGATTTTCTGTCTCATCACCTCCCCGCCCCTCCGGACCCCTCCCCAAGCCCTCACTTCCGGTTTTCCGCCTCTCCCCGGAGCTGTTTCAGAAGTTGAAACCACAAGGGCTGGGCGCCACGCCGGTGACTGCAATCTCTTCTCCACACGGGAGTCCCTGGCAGAGCCACGGCCGAGCTCCCCCTGCCCTGACCCCACGCGTGGCCCCTCAGAGCCCCCACACTTGCCGCCCTGTGGGGGGCTGGCTACAGGCCAGGCAGTGCTGGGGCTGCCCTCCTTTCCCTCTGCTTGGCCATGGGGCAAACGCCACCCGCTGGCCAATCGCCCCACCTGGCCACCTGCTCTCCTCCCTGTGACCCCCAGGGGTGGCTTTGCCCCAAATAGAGAGTGTCCCAGAGTATAATTAGAGCAGGAAGCCCATCCGGAAGTGGTGGTGCACACACAGTCCGTCCAGCTGGGGAGCGGTATGTACCCCCAAAAGTCGCCTGGCCTCCCTTTCCTTCTGCACCTCTCCCTAGTCCTTGGAACCTGGAGGACCCATCCGAGAGCCGCCACCCAGCTCGGCAGCTTTCTGGCTCCCGGGGGCCACGGTGGGGATTGGTCCGTCGCTCAGGGGAGGGCAGCACAGGAAGACCGGCCACACGGCCACACAGAGGGGCTCTGGCAGGAAGAACGGCCGTCCAGGGCCACGCACAGGCTGCCGCCGCCGAGCTGACGCTGCTGGTGGTCTTGGGGGGGTCCCTGCCCTGCCCTTGCTGGCTCCTTCCCCATGTCCCCCCCTTTCCCCTGCATCCATCTCCCTCTATCAACCACCCCATCTCCGATATCCTGTTGTAGCCATGCGGTAAAGCCATCACCCGAGGCTCCGGAGGCAAGAGTGGGCGGACGGGAAGGCGACCTTGCGTCTGCTCGATGGGGCCGCGGACGCCCAGGTTCCTCTGTGGGACTCCGTGCCGGCCCCGGCTTCCTCTGCCACCCTGCAGCCCTTAGGAGTTGCCAGCCTCCCTGACCGCAAGAGCCAGGCTCTCCTGACACCGCGCGTTCCTTCCCAGTCCTCCGCTCCTCTGGGGCGCCCCGAGGAAGATGGCGCGTCCGGAGCCCAGCAAGCCATTGCGGTATGGACAGAGCCCACCGCTTCCCGCTCTTGCGCTCCCAGGCCTTGCGAGTGGGGTTGGAAATGGGAGCCTGGCTTGTTAGTGGCAAGCAACTTTTGCCTTTCCTTTTGGCCCCACCCTGGTGCTAGGGGTAGGGCTTCCCACCTTGGGGTGATGGTGTTTCTTTTGGGTGCAGGTGTGGATGCCGTCAGCCAGTGACGCAGCCGCCGGGAATCCCCTGTGCGTTCGATGGCACTTACGTGGAATCACTGAGCAGAAGGATCCCGGTGTTAGTGCCTTTCACTAGTTCCTATCCACGCGGAAATCATAGCCACCACTGGGTGCAGAACAGTCCCAGTGGACCTGGGAGAGCCATGCCTCCAATCTGCCCTGAGAGGTGGAATTGTGGTGCTAGGAGATTGAGCCGGCATCTTCCCGTTCTGGGGCGCCAAGGCCCTGGGGCCCAGAGACCAGAGCCGGCCCTGGCCCCGGCCAGGAGGCAGACCTTCACCGGGGACCCTCCGGCCTTCTCGGTCCAAGCCACAGACCCTTCTCTGGGTGCATCTTCTGTTTCTGCACTTGACTTAGTGTCTCTACAAGCACCACTAATTGTGGTGGTGGTGGTGGTGGTGGTGGTGTGTGTGTGTATGTAGAAAAGATATAATTCCTACGCCTGTGTGTGTTGATTCTGGGGCTTAAACTCAGGGCCTGGGTGCTGTCCCTTAGCTTTGGGGTATGAGCCACCGTGGTTGGCAATGATCAATTCTTTCAATGAAGGTGATTTATTAGGATAAATATCATCCTTAAGGCTCTTAGGAATAGAATCTAAAGCTTGACCTTCAGGGTCCGTTGGGAGAGACCCTGGAAACACCACCCAGCGCCACAACTGTGTGAGTCCTCTCCCTCAGCTAGAGGGGCACGTGCATTAAATAGGAGGCTCAGGTGGGTGCTGGTGGCCCACACCTGTAAGCCTAGCTATGCAGAAGGCTGAGGTCTGAGGATCGTGGTTTCAAGCCAGCCTCGGTAGAAAACTGGTGAGATTCTTATCTCCAAGTAACTGCCAAAAAAGCAGGAAGTGGAGCGATGGCCCAAGTGATAGAGCACTAGCCTTGAGTAAAATAAAACACAAACAAATCAAACCCCCCCAAACAACTCAGGGAGAGCACCTACACGCTGAGTTCAAGCTCCAGGACTGGGACAAAAAATAAAAAAAGAAGAGGCTCAACGCGTCTTGTTGGAGATGGGGGGAGCAGGCCCTTCCCCGACTTTCCCTCTGAGCAGTTACTGTAAAAGTTCCCCTGCAGAGATTCTCCTCCTCTCTTTGAAATGGAAACAAACCATGAAGACTAGATGGGCACCTTGGTGGCTCTGTGACCTAAGGATATTGTCCTTAAGGGTGTGGAAGCCACCTCCTAGACGTGATAGGAAAAGGAGCCAGCACCCTCACTCCCAGGACCCCCGCAACCGGGGATCAACTTCCTGTCCTAAAGGTGGCTCCCCTCCCCCCGCCCCCCCGCCCCCCATCTCTGGATCAAAGCAGTCATCAGCGGATGAACTACGAGGAGCCACGTGTGCGGTGGGGTGCCGTGGGGTGCCGTGGGGTGCGTGGGGTGCGTGGGCCTCTTTCTCAGTGGCTCGTTACTGGTCATCACAGCCCGTGTGTGAGTCAGGTGTGTTGGGTCTGCTTCCTCCGGCAGTCTCGTAGCAACTGTCTCCAGTGCCCATTGCCTTGGGTTTAAGAGTTCTTTAGCAACTCGGGGCTGTTTTCCTTCTCTTGGGTTGCAGAGCGTTTGGGGAGGAGGGGCTGGGAACGGCTTTATCTTTAATTCTATTTCCTCAACGGTGTCTTAACAACACTTAATGGCAATAGAAGGCAGACCCTTTGGAAATGCTTTGGGCTCTAGGAGGCCTTATTTCTTGCATGACTTGGCTTGACGTGCACGCAGGAAGCATGCAAACCCGGAGAACGAGAAGGTGTCATTAACCTTTCTCTGGAGCGGCCTCTCCAGACCCGGTGCGGAAGCGCGGCCATACTTGTTGCTGTGGTTGTTACCGAGTTGGCAAAACGGGGCAGATCTAGGACCTCCCACGTCCGCTGAGAGAAACACTGGAGGGAAAACAAAGCCAGAGGTGTGTGCACTCCACCTGCCCCGGCCTAGGCGTGCCCCTGGGCTATCAGCCTGGCCCCGGGGCCCCAGAATCGGCCCTGCTGCTGAGCCAGGTGCCCTGATTGCTGAGACCCATGAATGGGCCGGAGGACATGTTTCAAGCGCAATCAACCTGGCACAGAAAGGCGCTGCATCTCCTGTCTCACAGGCGCAATCTTAAAGCAGACTGTGCCGGGCACCGGTCACGGGCCACGTCCGCGGCCACTTCCTCCACAAAGAATCCACACGCCACGGAGAACAGGGCAATCCCTGCAGACGCCGCGTGGAAAGACACGCGAACACGAGCCAGAGACTCACGCCGGCGATCCCAGCTGCTCAGGAGGCTGAGATCTAAGCGTTTCAGTGTGAAGCCAGGAGGGGCAGGACAGCCCACAAGACCCTCACCTCCGGTGACCGCGTGGAAAGGGGGCGCCCGTGCGCGGAGGGCAGAGCCAAGCTGGGAAGGTGCGGCGATTATTTTCTGTAGCGATGAGAGTTGACTCCCGGGGAGCGCGCGACGCCGTGGGTTTTCTCTGGAGGGCGCCTCACCCTGCCCCCTCTCCCCTGGGGTTTCAGGCAGATGACATTGCCAGAGCTGGCACTGTGGTGTGGAGGAGGGGGAGCATGGAGAAGTGGGGGTTCAGTTGCCCCCCCCCCGCCCAGTTGCGTGTCTTCCTGAACCTCTGCACCCTTTGCCGGTGAGGGGTTTCCAGAGAAGTCGTGAATTGCACAAAGTCGGTTTGGGTTCAGACTATAATCTCGCCCTGGGTTGCATCTTCGTGTTTTACAGAAACAGTGATATATTAAGGTAGCAAGTGTTCTTAGAGGTAGTGAGGGTGATATAATCGAGGCTCACCTTGTATTTTTAAATGTCCAGATGAACCCAAATTGTCAGTAAGCTTTTTTCCTCTTTATTCTTTCAGGGCTAGCTAATTAAATTTATTTTCTTGAATATTAACAGGAAAATGTTTATTTTATGTTATTTTTTTTTTCGGTGCTGGAAGTGGAGCCCAAACTCACCTACTCACTTGGCTCTTTCGCTCAAGGCTGGTGCTCTGCCGCTTGAACCACGCCTCCACTTCTGGCTTCTTGCTGGTTAATTGGAGATAAGTGTGTTTTGGATTTGTCTGCCGGGTCTGACTTTGAACCTCGATCCCCAGATGTCAGCCTTCTGCGCAGCTAGGATTACAGATGTGAGCGCTTGCACTTGGCTTTGCAGTGGAATTTTAAAGTCAATCTGTCCATTCTGGCCCTGCTCAAGCCCTTCTTCTTTTAAGATGACCTAATAAGTGACCGTCCCCCCATCATTTTTCTGCACGATGTTTTAAGATCTTTTTTCCTTTTTTTTGGTATTGGGGTCGTGGTGCCTGAACTTGGCCTAGATGCTGTCCCTGAACTCTTTGGCTCAAGGCTAGTGCTCTATCACTTTGAGCCACAGTGCCACTTCTTGTTTTCTGGTGGTTGATCGGAGATAAGAGTCTCATGGACTTTCTGGCCTGGGCTGGCCTTGAACCACGATCCTCACATCTCAGCCTCCTGAGTAGTTCGGATTACAGGCATGAGCCGCCAGAACCTGGCTTAAAATCTGTTCTTATTAAAATTATATTTTAAACCCAAGTTACAGCACAGTTGATGAGTCAATCCTCACGAAGCTTCTAAAGAAACACATCGACGGGGCCCTCAACGGAGTGGCCATCTGCAGCCCTGTCCTTCCGCACGTGGTTCACTGTGCAAACATGGCGGCCGATCCCCGGGGCGTTAATCCACAGAGAACTGGGAGATGGGAGGGAGGGCTTGGTGTGGGGCTAGGAGAGGCCCGGGCAGAGCTGTTTTAGACGAGCAGGGATCTGTTCTTCCGAGCCGCAGTGGCTGAGCTGTTGTTACTTGTCTGTGGGAAGCCGGAGGGCTTCCTTCATCTCCCGTGAGCTGTGCTTGGGCTCTCTATGCACACCGTGTACGCAGGGGCCTCCGGCTGCCGAGAGCAAAGGCATCTGGGGGTCTGATATAAAACGTAAGGATCCGTTTAATGTACCACCTGCCAGCTGCCGAAACGAAAGGTGCACCCCCGTAATCCTACCACCCCACCCAATGTTACCGCCCCCCCAAAGGCATCCCTTCCACAGAGCCTTGTGGTGCCCACCTCTTTGTGCCTGTGGACTCGGGAGGCTCTGCTAGCCAGCGAGTGTCCGTCCCAGCGCGGCTCCCGCGACCCCCGGAGGAGGGGCTGGAGCGGGGCCGGGGTCACGTCTGCGGCTTCTCGGCGGCTCTGTGACGGGGCGTGAGGGCGCGTCTCCGAGCCTGACGTGCCACTTCGATCGGCCTCTGTTTTCTCTTGCCAGTTGGGAGCGCGGGGGTAAGAGAATACCGAGGGCTCTGTGGAGTGCGGTGGGGGGGGCGACGGGCGCTCCCTGCGGAACAATGAGGCGCTTCACGGGGCTGGGGCCGGGCCGCCGTGTGCTCGCCTTTCCTAAAGGATGCCGCCAGGCCGGGAGCCGCGGGCGCCTCCTGGGAGACGGCGTGGCAGCCGCGGGCGTGAACGGGCCGGCGCAGGGGACCGACTACTCCCAGCCGGCTCCCTCTGAAGCCACTGCTGCCGCCAGCCGTCTCGGGGACAGAGGCCCCGGTCTCCTGCCTTGGGCGGCTCAGCGTCCCGACCGTCGGGGAGAAGGGCCGAGTCTGCCGGAGGATGCCCGGGGCTCTGGGGCTCGCCCTGCTGGTGTGGGCCGGCGCTGCCGGGCTGAGCGGGGCAAGCGGCTTCACAGGTGAGGGGCGTGGGGGGGGGGTCCCCGGGAACGGGGCTCCTCGGGATGGTACACGCCGGCCCCAGGGCAGGCGAGGGCCCTGCTGCTCCGAGGGGGCCGCCCTTTCAGGGCTCGCCACAGCCGAGGTCACGGAGGAGGGGTGGGCAGAACTGGGTGGGGAGGGCTCCTCCAGGAGTGGAAGGGGGTCCGTGGGGTTCAGGCGCGGGTTGCCGGGTGTCTGTGTCGGGGTGGGGTCAGGAGCTCTGCCTTTCTGCCGACGCTTGGGACAGGCAGGCCTTCGGAGCACACCGAGAACAGAACCCCTAGAGATGCGGGGTGACCACCTCTCACGCCTCGGTGATGGGAGGGGGGTCCCCTTCTGACAGATCGGGGCGGGTGTCCGAGGGGTCAGGTCTACCCCTGGCCAAATGCCTCTCGGGGGGTAAGGGGCGTTGAGTGTGCCGTGCCTAGTGTTGGGGGTCAGGGGCGCAGGCGTTAGGAAGTGTGTGGGTGGCAAGGTTGCCATGGAAACCCCAGGAGGGAGGGGGCCAAAGCTCCAGATGGCAAGGACTTCAAGTCGCAAACCTCGTGTTCCCCTCTTCAGCGCTGTCACACGCAATCAAGGATTGGAAGAGATCTTCTATTCCTACGGTCGCCATTCAACACATTAAGTCAGGGATTTTTTTTTTTCCACCTAGGGTGGATTTTACTTTGAGGGTTTGTTTTGTATTGGGGGGTTGGTGGTAGCGTTTGAGTTAGATTCGTGGCTCATGCAGCTCAGGTGCAGGACGGGCGGGGACACGGGGGGGGGGCGGTTGGGAGCCCCTTGCTGTGGGCTGGCGCTAGGGCAGAGCCTGCTAGAAGGTTCCACTCTGGCTGTGCCAAGAAGCCAGGCTGGGAGCTGCCATGGCAGCCTCTATAGAGAGTGAAAACAAAACCAGACAAACACCTGCTGGGCTTCCCTGGAGGGGCGTGTGTGTGTGTGTGTGTGTGTGTGTGTGTGTGTGTGTGTGTGTGTGTGCTCCCGTGTGTGTGCGAGGAGGAGGCTCGGTCTCTCCAGAGACCAGGGACTGTGCCCTTCATTAACACGGCTGACAGCTCATTTGAGGTTAAGTTGAGCAGCTCGGCTCTGCCTCATTAGCTTCTTTGCAGGACGTGTGTCTCGCCCGACGGGACCACGGAATGAGTCCCAAACTCTTCCGGCAGTTTCTACGGCTCGTCGTCGCGGTCACATCTAAGTCCTGGCCTTCTGAGTCCCCGTGTCCCTCTCCAGGGAATACTGTGCCTCTCTTGGCTGAAGACAAGCAATAGGTCCCCCGCCGCACCCCAGAGGCCAGGCTGACTCCAGGGGGAGGGCAGGGGGGGCGACTGGAATACGCCGCCTACCTGTGGAGGGGGCTGAGGATCTCGAGACGCTGCCACGTCAGGCCACTGGCCCATCCTCCGCCCAGAGGCTGAGCGGGGGCCCTGGGCCCGGCCCACGAGGCCCAGGACTTCCAGAGCCGAGGGACTCAGAAGGGGCCCAGCGAGCGTTGAACCCGAGCTATTTAACACTCGCGCGCACTCGGGCCTGAGCCCCGGCCGGGGTGTTGAGGCTGGGAGGAAAGGCTCTGTCCCCCCTCCCGCCGCCCCCCCTCCTCGCCCCCCCTCCCCGCCCACAGCTTGGCAGCTTTCGGCAATCTTTGGCCTCTCTTGTCTGATAGGAGAATCACCCAGCTGTCTGCTTTTATCTTTGCATGGCTCTGCGTGTGTGTGTGTGCGTGTGCGTGTGTGCGTGTGTGTGTGTGTGTGTACATCAATGTCCAAATTTCCCTCTTCCCTAAGGACAGCCCTCCCACGACCTCAGGGCCACCCTAGGTGCTCACGTTAACTCCACAACCTCCGTAGTTAGGGTCACGTTCTGAGCGCCTAGGGTTCAGCGTGTTTCCAGCAGCTTCTGTGACCCGAGGTGACAGAGAATTCATACGCGGCTGGGCAGGACCAAGGCCGGGAGCTTGTAGCAGTTACTGTGCCGGAACCACTGGGCTCTTGGGACAACGTTACCCCCCGCACCCCCCCCCCCAAAGCCTGGGGCTCAGCCCCAGGCGGCGGGGACTTGTCTGTGACTGTCTGACTGCCACACACACGTGCAGGTTAAATACTAGCCTTCTACACGGTCCCCCAGTCCCCCACACCAGCTGTCATGGTCGCCCTACTGCTGGCTTGATTTATTTTGTGCCGGAACTGAGAACTGAACGGAGGGCCTCCCCCGCTGACTTGGCTTTTTGTGCTCCACGCTGGCGATCTGCCATTTGAACCACAGCTCCATCATGGACTTTGCTGCCTGGGCTGGCTTTGAACCGTGATCCTCAGCTCTCATCCTCCTGAGCAGCTAGGATGACGCGCGTGTCGGAGGCCCCTCGTTGGGGGGGGGGTGAGCTCCCGTGCCCCATCAGAGGGCAGGGTCCTCATTCCTGCGGGCCGCTCAGATTCCTCCCGCTGGTCTGACCCCGGTGTCCTCCTCCTCCTCCGGCTTCCCGTCCTCCCCACCCGTCCCCCTCTTAGAGAACGGCCTGTCCTTGCTGAGCTACCAGCTGTGCGAGTACCCCGTGACCCGGCGGGTGCGGAAGGTGGAGGCGGTGCGGACGTCCCGCGTGGTCCACGCGTCCTGCGGCGGCTGGATCCCCTGGAGGCGCTGCCCCAAGACCGTGTACCAGACGCGGTACCTGGCCGTGGAGGTCCCCGAGGCCCAGAACGTGACCGACTGCTGCGAGGGCCACGAGCAGCTCGGCCTCTACTGCGTCCTGCGTGAGTCCAGGGTCGCGGGCGGGGCGGGGCGGGGCGGCGCCCAGGGGTGCCAGATCTTTCTAGAACACAGGTGCTCAGCCTCCATCTGGCAGGCTTGTTGTTGGCTCACCCAAGGTTTCCAACTTCCAAGGGTCAGAGTGAAGTACTAGAATTCGCTTTGTTTTGTTTTTTTTTGTGAACTCAGGGCCTGAGCACTGTCCCTGGCTTCTGTTTGCTCAAGGCGAGCACTCTGCCACTTGAGCCACAGCGCCGCTTCCGGCTTTTTCTGTACATGTGGTGCTGAGAATCGAACCCAGGGCTTCATGCACACTAGGCAAGCACTCTACCACTAGGCCACACCCCCAGCCCTAGAATTCCCTTTTGAACACATGCTGGGGGGGGGGGGGGTTGGACACTGCAGTGTGGGCAAGGCCTCGCTCTGAGAGCCTCTGGTTCTCACAGGTGACTGTGTACGGCCGGCCTTGGGGTGCCTTTCACCACGTGGCACCTGGCTCGGCCCTGCCGCTGTGGGTTAGGCTGGAAAGGTCTTCGGTGAGTCTAATTTGAGGCTAGGCATGAAGGCCAGTTTCCCACCCTCCACCTCTCCCACAGTGACATTAGCCTTTCCTTGCTTTACGTTGTTATCCCTCCATCTCCTCCATCACCCTCCCACCGTCTCTTACAACCGTCTCAGCAGGTTTCATTGTTCTCCTTGCATACGTGCAAAGGAAGTGCTTCTATCCTCCACCTCTTCCTCACTCCTGCTACCCCCCCTTTCATTCTCCTGCCATTCTATCCTCCACCTCTTCCTCACTCCTGCTACCCCCCCCTTTCATTCTCCTGCCATTCTTTAAAAGGCGTGTGTTCATTGCACCCAGGGGGGTTACCGTCCATCGGCACGTTTGGCATTTCACACGTGCAGGCATTGTAGCTGAGTCAGATTAACTCCCTTTGCTGCTGTCTTTCTATTCTCCAGCCCCCCTTTTCAACAGCTTTCAGTGAGGTTCCTGATGCCGTGGATGCTGGGGTTTCTCTTGGTCATCCTCTTTCCCTCTCTCTCTTGTCTAACAGCCCCACAGTGGCTATTACGTCCTCTGTATATTTGTTCCGTATGGGTGTATGCAACCTACCTATCTACCCATCAATCACCTGCTATCTATCTATCTATCTATCTATCTATCTATCTATCTATCTATCTATCTATCTATCTATCTGGTTTTTTGAGCCTGATTTATTTCACTCAACGTATCAATCCCCACCCTCGAGTTGTCTAGTTCGTTTTCCATGCAGTGTCCAGTGAGCACCACTGCTGCACTGTCCTCCCTCCGTCCCTCCACTCCTGTGCCCCCCCCGCCCTTCCAAAGAACCAGTTCCTCTTAGAAGGCCGCGGTGCCCCAATACTTGTTTCGGCTCCAGTTCTGGTTGGAGTTCTAATATGTGGAGGAGATGGAGGGGCGTGGAACTCCAGCCATGTCGGTCCCCGAATGTATGTTCCTGTCTCCTCCCTGCAGTTGGTGTGGGTGGGCGGTAGTCACCCAGGTGGCCTCGGGGGCTGTCCTGATCACGAGAGTCACCGCGGGAGCAGGCTGGACGGGGGACAGGGCTCGGGGCTTAGGGATTGGGGGCGTGCTCAGGGCTCAGGCTCAGGGCTCCAGGCTCAGTCACCGGCTCAGGACTTAGGGCTCAGGCTCCGGGCTCCGGGCCCCAGGGCTCAGTCTCTGAACCTAGGGCTCAGGCTCAAGGACCAGGTCTCCGCTCAGGCCTAGGGCTCAGTTGCTCAAAGCTTAGGCTCAAGGCCCAGGGCTCTGGTTCAGGCTTAGGCTCAGGGGTCAGCCCTCTGGCTCAGGTCTCCTGGCGTAGGGCTCTGGGTCAAGCTCACGTGCCAGCGAGAGCACTGGAGCTCAGGCTCATATGCTCCGAAGTCAGGCTCAGGGTTCGAGCTTAGAGCTTTGGCTACTGACTTGGAAGAGGCTGTAATAATGGCGATCTCCTCTGGGGAGTGGTGTGTGTGTGTGTGTGTGTGTGTGTGTGTGTGTGTGTGTGTGTGTGCGAGGAGAGGCTGTGTGTGGTGCTTTCTCATCCGGAGCCAGTACCAGATTAAACAAGCGACGCACAGTCAGAAGGTCTTATCTCGCATCCCGTGTAAAATGACGTGGGGGGTTCCGGCCAGGGGTCAGCCAGGCCCCTGGAGATGGAGGCACAGCTCCGAGCGCCCCCTCCGGCGGCCCAGGCCCAGCAGGCTAGGACTCCCCAGTCAGCCCTCCTAGAGCAGGCAGCCGCAGACCTGCAGATGGCGGCTCCCTCGGCCCGCCGGACCTCCCGAGTCCCTTCCCTAAGGTGGCCAGTGGTACGCGACCCAGGAGCGCGTGGCTGACACTTTCCCCTGCTCAGTGCTGAGGTCCAGGCACGGAGAAGGCCGGACAGGACCAGTGTACACCACCAGACAGCCGCCGTCCCCTGTGCAAACAGGCGGAGCCGGCTGACCGGGCGGTGGCCGTTCCGTGTTCTGCCGTGGGCCTTCAGGGCTCCTCCGGGGGCGTCCTGACAGGTCCAGGGATAAAGGCTTCCCTTCCCGTCCAGCAGGTGCGGGGCGGCCCCACCTTCCCGGCTGTCCCAGGAGGCCCCCCCCCCACCCCACCCCCACTGGAGCGGGCCGTGCTGCTCCTCCGTGTCCGCCTCTGGTGCTGGCTGTGCTCTGAGCATCGGCACCCCCGGCTCCTGGCCGCGGCGGAGCAGAGGGGGGCACGTGCGTGTATACGTGCACGCGTGCGTGTGCTTGGGCGTGGTAGCGGGCGAGTGGAGGTGGAGGGCCGTATCCACCGCAGGGAAGGTGGTTTGTGAAGCCAGGATCTTCAGCTTTTCCCAGGACAGCTCAAGAGCAGGGGGCAACATGAAGGACACCGGGGCGAGAGGCGCCGAGCTGGTTCGGGGCTCTGAGGCGCCCGGGGCTGCGGCTGACACCGCCGTGGCAGGAGGGGGGCCAGGCAGTGCGAGGATGAAAGCAAATGACCCTCACGAGGGCGGGGGGGGGGGGACGGGGGCGAATCCAGCGGGTGCTCACCGAGACGCCTTCCTCCGACGCCGGCATCCTCCCTCCTCTCTTTCCCCCAGCCCTGAACCGGTCCAGCGAGTTCGCGTCTAGACCTGGGGTCTGCCCGGCCGCGGAGCCGGCGCCGGAGCCGCCCTCCTCTCCGTGCGGCTGGGACACGGACTGCCCTGGACTTTGGAAATGCTGCCCCTGGTCAGGGGGCCACCGCTGCACAGCCCCCGCGACCCCAGGTAGGGCTGCGGGAGGCCGGGGCCCGGGAGGGGGCAGCGCCCCGGGTCGCGGGGGAGCAGAACGGCTCGGCAGGCAGAGCCGCCCTCGCAGGCCCGCGGTGCTCCGGGAGCCGCGAGTGGCTGTCAGCTGTCCCCCGTGTCTGGCTGCCCCACCCACAGGGGCTGGACACCGGTCACGCACATCTGCCGGCCGCACAGCTCTGTGTGAACAGATGCCTTCCAGAAGCGGGAAGGGAGCCCTGTGCAGAGCTAGGGGAGCACACAGAGCCGGCATGCGCAGCAATCAATACGGGGTCGTGCTTGCACGAAGGCACGTAGTCATAAAGTGATCCGTCGTATCAAGTGTTCTATCGCAATGCCAAGTACTAACTATAGTGTTAGTATGTTTTAGTAGATGCAACACACAATATTCTATTATGTAATATAAAGTATTACATATGAAACTATTCGATGCTAATGGTATAACTAGATAATGGTAAGTACATAATAATTTTGTTTCTTGGTGTGTGTCTATGTCGGGTGAGGACTTAACTAAAGTCACACGTGTGTGGCTTTTTTCCCCTCAAGGCCGAGGTTCAAACACGTGCACCCCGGCTCCCCTTCCGCTTTTGCTGGCTGACTGGGGCTGCGAGTCTCACGGACTTTCCTGCTCGGGCTGGTTTTGAACCACAGTCTTCAGATCCCAGCCTCCCGAGTAGCTAGGATGACAGGCGCGAGCCACCGGCGCCGGCCTGGCTCCACCGTCTCGTGTCTCAGTGTAACGTGACCCCCGGCGTGGATTGCAGGGGCACCTGCGCCTTAAGCGCCTCTCCTTACGCTGTGGCGCCGAGTCCCGTGGCCCATCGTGGGCTGCTGCCTGCGGCCCTCAGGAAGGAGAGGGGGAGGGAGAGGCGCGCAGGAGGCCACCAGGGCCTGTGTGGGGGTCACGGGCAGAGGCCTCCCCCCTCCCTGGCCTGCTGTCCCGTGGCTCCCGGTGCTCCCCGTCTGACCTCACCAGCATCCGCCCCCCCCCCCAGGTGCCGCCGCCGAGAGGAGCCTGGCCAACTGGTACAACGTCACCGTGCTGGTGAAGATGGACTTCCAGGACCTCCAGCAAGTGGACCCCGGGCTCCGGAACCACACACGCCTCCTCTACTCCTTAGTGAGCCGTCCCACGGGGCCTCCGGCGTCCCGGGGCCGAGGGTGGGGACAGGCGGTGGGGGGGCCCCGGGGCCGAGCTTGAACGAGCCCCGCTCTGCCTCCCCAGGTGGCCAGCGCCTTGCAGCCGCTGCAGCCCGCCGTCCACTATCTGCGCTCAGCCGGCGGGGACGCGTTCACCACGGCGTCGTGGCTGCTGCTGGGCCTGCCTCGGCCCCGGCCCCCGGCCGACGTTTCCGCCCTGCTGGACGACATGGTGAAGCGCGTCTATGAAGTGGTCAGCGTCCGGGTGCAAGGTAGGTGGGGGGGGGGGGCTGCGGTCACGCGTGGCCTGTGGCAACGCCCAGACCCGGAGCTCGGGAAACGTTCCCGGGGTCGCATTCACTTTCTTACCCCGCCCCACCCAGTGTTCCCCCAAACCCAGCCAGGGTGTGCGAGCGCCAGTCGGCTCATCTGGTCCGTCTACCGTGCCCCGTGGGGCACCGGGGCACCGGGCGCGGGCCCCTCCCCGAGCCCGGGCCGCGGGGCTCGCCGTGACGCACGCTGCTCTCTCCCCAGATGTGGACGAGTGTCTGCACGCCGAGCTCCGCACCTGCTCCGAAGCCGAGCTGTGTCGGAACGTGGAGGGCTCCCACCTGTGTGTCCGCGCCCGGGAGCCCCCGAACGCGCCCCCCCAGAGGCCGAACCACACGGACACAGGTGACGCGGGGGGCGCGACGGTGACACGGCGGGCGTGTGCGGGAGGTGTGACCCACACGCGCAGCCCCCCCCCCCCCCAGCTCTTCAGTACCCAAAGCAAGGACTCCTTAATACCACCGAGTGTCCAGTCTGTTCACGTGCCAGACGTCTTAGGGTTGGCATGACGTTTAAAGTTACCGTGTTGTCGTCATCCTGACGGCACCGGAGTGTAAACGCGAGGCCTCGTGGTCCCCTGTTTGGAACCCATCGCAGCCTTCTTCTCGTTTGGTGCTTGTGTTGCAGACAGGGTCTCTTGCTTTTTGACCAGGGCCATCATCAGATGCAGATATTTGCCTAGCTAGACCTCCGGCATAGGAAGAATCGCCCGCACACACAAGCACACACCACCGCGCCTGGCCCGTTGGTTCCATGCGATGTTATTAACTTTTCCCCTAGCCTGAGCTCCAGTCCTAGTTCTCACCACCTCTACACGTGTGAGCCCCCCCTCTCCCCACTCGGGCCCCCAAGTTCCTCGGATTTCACATGGAAACGAGGACCGCCAGCTCGTTACGGCAGCTCTCGGATGAGTCCCCTTGCGTTCTGGAGGTTTCCTCTCTCCTCTGCCCCTGTGGCTGGCTGGGAGCCCGGCCCCCCCCCCCCCGGCCCCCCGCCCGGCCCGGCGGAGCTGCCGGAGGCTGGAGCGTGGTCTGGATTCCCCGCAGTGGGCGGGCGTTTCTGGAGTGGGGAGCCCCCCTCTCCGCGTGCCCGGCGGTGTGCTGTGGGTGGGGACTTCTACAGCGTCTTCAGACGCGGAGAGGCGTGGGCGACGGAGCGATCGACGGGTGCGGGACGCTCCGGGGGGTTGCCAGCTGCCCCTTGATGGACGCAGCACTCTGCTTCTCCCCGAGGACTTGGGAGTTCACTTCTGGGGCTCTCAGCCCCGTCCCCTTCGGGAGTCCCGCTGCCATGCCCCCGCGGGCCCCATGGGCCCCATGGCGGCCGGCCTTGGCTGCCTCGCCCCCGCCCTGGCTAACGCGCCCCCGCCCGGGCTGGTGTTAGAGTCGCCTCTCAGGGGCGCTCAGGCTGGGCGGGGAGCAGATCTGAGGCTCGGGGCCGGGATGCCCCCTTCACCGCCTCCCTCCTCACTGAAAGGACACCCACCGAGGGGCGTCTCTGCCTTTCCCGAAGGCTCCGGTCCTGTCCCTCAGCCCGGCCCTGGGGCGATGACCGAGGCGGGGTTCAGGGGACCACGTACGGATCTGCACCCGGTGACAACTCGGGCAGAGCCCCTGCTGGCGGCCTCAGCCACGTGCTGACCTCGAGGCCGAGTCCCAGGCTGGGGAGGGAAGCACAGAGATGCAGCCAGGAAGGGCTGGAGGAGGGAGCCAGGCCTGGGAGCCACAGCCGGCTCTGTGGGATCCCCCCCCCCCCGGGTCCCCGTGAAGGGCCCGCCATTTGAGGTATTCTATGCCAGGTGGCAGCCAGTCGCCCGCCATGCCTCTTGGTCTGAGGCAGGTGGAAGGATGGAGACCCTGGGGCTTGGGGGCAGGTGGGGGGGGTGGGCAGGTGTAGGACCTCCACGGGCGGCCGGGCGGCAAGCCTGCCTGGGTACAACCTGCAAGGGGGTTGGAAGACAAGGGAGCTGCGAGGTCTGACAGCCAGCAAGCACAGCGCCCTCCCCCTCCCCCTCCCCCTCCCCTGCGGTGGCCGCATCATGGGTGAACAGCACGGCTGGGCCCCTGTCTTCAGTCTGGACGGTAGATGCAGCTTCCTACGTTCAGCCGCTGAGCTGTCCCTTTTGGTCACTGCGGAAGTGACTTGTCACGGAGGGACAGGGAGGCGCAGCTTGGCCCCGCCCGGAAGCCGCCAGAAGCCGCTCCTGCTCCTTCCCCCGGCCCGCCCCAGTCTGGCCGCACCTTGCCCGACTCAGGTCCAGCTGTGGTAGAATCTGGACCCTGGTTTTGTTCCTGTGACCTTTATGCCGGTCACATGAGGCTTCTGAGGGGCTTCCAGGTCCTCCGAAGAGCGACTCCTGGTGGCTACATCACAACCGGCTCTCGCAGCAGTGACGCCAGCCTCAGCCCGGCTCTCCACGTGGCTCTGGAGGGGGCTGCCAGCGGCCCGCCAGGAAAACCAGGGTGTTCTTGCTTGGCGCCACACTTCTGGAGGTGCACAGGAGGACCGTGGACACACAGCGGAGGTGCACAGGAGGACCGTGGACACACAGTGGAGGTGCACACAGTGGAGGTGCACAGGACCGTGGACACACAGTGGAGGTGCACAGGAGGACCGTGGACACACAGTGGAGGTGCACAGGACCGTGGACACACAGTGGAGGTGCACAGGAGGACCGTGGACACACAGTGGAGGTGCACAGGAGGACCGTGGACACACAGTGGAGGTGCACAGGAGGACCGTGGACACACAGTGGAGGTGCACAGGAGGACCGTGGACACACAGTGGAGGTGCACACAGTGGAGGTGCACAGGACCGTGGACACACAGTGGAGGTGCACAGGAGGACCGTGGACACACAGTGGAGGTGTGCAGGAGGACCGTGGACACACAGCGGAGGTGCACACAGCGGAGGTGCACAGGAGGACCGTGGACACACAGTGGAGGTGCACACCGGGACCGTGGACACACAGTGGAGGTGCACACGAGGACCGTGGACACACAGCGGAGGTGCACAGGAGGACCGTGGACACACAGTGGAGGTGCACAGGACCGTGGACACACAGTGGAGGTGCACAGGAGGACCGTGGACACACAGCGGAGGTGCACAGGAGGACCGTGGACACACAGCGGAGGTGCACAGGAGGACCGTGGACACACAGTGGAGGTGTGCAGGAGGACCGTGGACACACAGCGGAGGTGCACACAGCGGAGGTGCACAGGAGGACCGTGGACACACAGTGGAGGTGCACAGGAGGACCGTGGACACACAGTGGAGGTGCACACAGTGGAGGTGCACAGGAGGACCGTGGACACACAGCGGAGGTGCACAGGAGGACCGTGAACACACAGCGGAGGTGCACAGGAGGACCGTGGACACACAGTGGAGGTGTGCAGGAGGACCGTGGACACACAGCGGAGGTGCACACAGCGGAGGTGCACAGGAGGACCGTGGACACACAGTGGAGGTGCACACCGGGACCGTGGACACACAGCGGAGGTGCACAGGAGGACCGTGGACACACAGCGGAGGTGCACACAGCGGAGGTGCACAGGAGGACCGTGGACACACAGTGGAGGTGCACACCGGGACCGTGGACACACAGTGGAGGTGCACAGGAGGACCGTGGACACACAGTGGAGGTGCACAGGACCGTGGACACACAGTGGAGGTGCACAGGAGGACCGTGGACACACAGTGGAGGTGCACAGGAGGACCGTGGACACACAGCGGAGGTGCACAGGAGGACCGTGGACACACAGTGGAGGTGTGCAGGAGGACCGTGGACACACAGCGGAGGTGCACACAGCGGAGGTGCACAGGAGGACCGTGGACACACAGTGGAGGTGCACAGGAGGACCGTGGACACACAGTGGAGGTGCATACAGTGGAGGTGCACAGGAGGACCGTGGACACACAGCGGAGGTGCACAGGAGGACCGTGGACACACAGTGGAGGTGCACAGGAGGACCGTGGACACACAGTGGAGGTGTGCAGGAGGACCGTGGACACACAGCGGAGGTGCACACAGCGGAGGTGCACAGGAGGACCGTGGACACACAGTGGAGGTGCACACCGGGACCGTGGACACACAGCGGAGGTGCACAGGAGGACCGTGGACACACAGCGGAGGTGCACACAGCGGAGGTGCACAGGAGGACCGTGGACACACAGTGGAGGTGCACACCGGGACCGTGGACACACAGTGGAGGTGCACACGAGGACCGTGGACACACAGCGGAGGTGCACAGGAGGACCGTGGACACACAGTGGAGGTGCACAGGAGGACCGTGGACACACAGTGGAGGTGCACAGGAGGACCGTGGACACACAGCGGAGGTGCACACAGCGGAGGTGCACAGGAGGACCGTGGACACACAGTGGAGGTGTGCAGGAGGACCGTGGACACACAGCGGAGGTGCACACAGCGGAGGTGCACAGGAGGACCGTGGACACACAGTGGAGGTGCACAGGAGGACCGTGGACACACAGTGGAGGTGCACACAGTGGAGGTGCACAGGAGGACCGTGGACACACAGCGGAGGTGCACAGGAGGACCGTGGACACACAGCGGAGGTGCACAGGAGGACCGTGGACACACAGTGGAGGTGTGCAGGAGGACCGTGGACACACAGCGGAGGTGCACACAGCGGAGGTGCACAGGAGGACCGTGGACACACAGTGGAGGTGCACACCGGGACCGTGGACACACAGCGGAGGTGCACAGGAGGACCGTGGACACACAGCGGAGGTGCACACAGCGGAGGTGCACAGGAGGACCGTGGACACACAGTGGAGGTGCACACCGGGACCGTGGACACACAGTGGAGGTGCACACGAGGACCGTGGACACACAGCGGAGGTGCACAGGAGGACCGTGGACACACAGTGGAGGTGCACAGGACCGTGGACACACAGTGGAGGTGCACAGGAGGACCGTGGACACACAGCGGAGGTGCACAGGAGGACCGTGGACACACAGTGGAGGTGTGCAGGAGGACCGTGGACACACAGCGGAGGTGCACACAGCGGAGGTGCACAGGAGGACCGTGGACACACAGTGGAGGTGCACAGGAGGACCGTGGACACACAGTGGAGGTGCACACAGTGGAGGTGCACAGGAGGACCGTGGACACACAGCGGAGGTGCACAGGAGGACCGTGGACACACAGCGGAGGTGCACAGGAGGACCGTGGACACACAGTGGAGGTGTGCAGGAGGACCGTGGACACACAGCGGAGGTGCACACAGCGGAGGTGCACAGGAGGACCGTGGACACACAGTGGAGGTGCACACCGGGACCGTGGACACACAGCGGAGGTGCACACAGCGGAGGTGCACAGGAGGACCGTGGACACACAGTGGAGGTGCACAGGAGGACCGTGGACACACAGCGGAGGTGCACAGGAGGACCGTGGACACACAGTGGAGGTGCACACCGGGACCGTGGACACACAGCGGAGGTGCACACAGCGGAGGTGCACAGGAGGACCGTGGACACACAGCGGAGGTGCACAGGAGGACCGTGGACACACAGCGGAGGTGCACAGGAGGACCGTGGACACACAGTGGAGGTGCACAGGAGGACCGTGGACACACAGTGGAGGTGCACACCGGGACCGTGGACACACAGCGGAGGTGCACACAGCGGAGGTGCACAGGAGGACCGTGGACACACAGCGGAGGTGCACAGGAGGACCGTGGACACACAGCGGAGGTGCACAGGAGGACCGTGGACACACAGTGGAGGTGCACAGGAGGACCGTGGACACACAGCGGAGGTGCACAGGAGGACCGTGGACAGACGGCGAACACACGCAGGGAGACCACGCAGCCTGCTGTACGCCTAATAGCGTGTCCCCGAATGCAGTTTCCAGATCTGAAATGCAAAGCAAATTCCAATTGCATTATTGCTAGGGGAACCAACATGTGTCTTAAATTTAGAAACTAATATAAATGAGCAATCTGTTGGACGGCTTAGGGGTACACGTCCTTGGAAAATACAGCACAAATTTCAGATATTTTTCTTGTGAAATTAGTCACCCAATTAATGACACACAGGGTGGCTAGCTTCTTGCGCAATTCCGAAGCCAGAAGGAATACTCCACGATTCCCCCTTGCCATCCCGGGAATGCGGCCAGCTTCTAGCAAGCCGGGTTCTCCCCCCCACTGTCGGCTGGAACCGCCATCCTTTCTGTTCAGGAGGGGAAGCCCCTGGGGTTCACGGCCTGGCCGGGCCGGGGTGCCGGCTGCAGGGGCCCGGCCTGCCGGGTCCAGCGTGAAGCAGCAGCCGAGTCCCCCCCACATCTCTCTGCTCCTCTCAGAATTTTACTTGGCAGCACTCAGAATCTCGGCTCCCAGCAGCCCCGACGTTTCCACCCCTGCGAGGCTCAGGTATCGAGCTGTCAGGCGCGAGGAGAGAGTCGCATCGCCGGCACCCGCCCTAGCCCAGCCGGAGACGGGCCAGGGCTGCTGGGGAGGGTGGGGAGCCCAGACCACCGGCCTGGAGACACCCGCCGGCTTCTCCGTGACGACTGCGGAGTCCTGGCCGCTCTTCCGCGCCGTCACGGCTCTTCCATCTTGGCAGCTGCCGGCATTCCTTGGCTTGTGGCTGTGTCCCTAGCCCTCAGGGCCGCAATCTTCCGGCTTCTGAACATGCTGAGATGCAATCTTACAGACGCCTCTGCACTGGTTGGCCGCGAACCACGATTCTCCCAGTCTCTGCCTTCCATGTCGCTGGGATGACAGCTGTATACTACCGTGCCCGGCTATGGGCCCTGTGTGTTTGCCTAGGCTGGCCCAGACCTGTGATCCTCCTGACCTCAGCCTCCTAGGTAGCTAGGAGTGTGTGTGTGTGTGTGTGTGTGTGTGTGTGTGTGTGTGTGACTCCTGGCGCCCAGCCTCTACCTCTCTTCTTTACAAGGACGCTCGTGATTGCATGTAGGGCCACCTTGGTTAATCCAGGGCCGTCTTCCCATCTCAAGAGCCTGAACATAGTCACACCTATGGTCATAGCTCTTCTCCGAATAAGATCCCCAGAGATCTGGCCCCGTGCTCTTGGGGTGTCAGCTTCCCCTTGAGGTATGGAGAGGCTTCCCTTGACTTGCAGGACCTGCAGAGAAGGTCACGCCTTGGAGACCCCCGTGTCCGGTCTGTGCCGGTCTCCCGGGGATGCGGGGAGTCCGGCGGGCTGGGCTTGGGCGGGCGTGGCATCTGACCGTGGGTGTACCTTGCAGGGGACGCCATGAACGCCACAGGAAGTGGGCTGTCGACCACGACAGGAGTCACCGTCCCAGCTCTAGACGACGGGACGACCGTGCTCAGCCCGGAGAGCTCCACCTCGCCACCCAGCCCCGGGCCCCCCCAGGGCACCCCAGCCACAGGCCAGGCCCAGACACGAGGGCCCCCATCCAAGCGGGGTGCTGACGACGTGGACAGTCACGACAGGAACAGCACGCGACTAGGCGTGGGAGAGGAGGGGCCCAGCGTGGCTCCAAGCGACGGGAGCACCAGAGGGGCGGGGAGCACCACCCCCCCTCCCGGGGCTCCAGCGTCACCCCGAGGCCTCTTCCCCCACGAGACCACGCCTGGCGCTCCGGATACCCCTGCGCAGGTCCCCGGAAATGCCACCACCGAGCCGCCCTCCTGGCCCGCCACCAACGCCACCCCGGGCCATATTGTGTGGCACATCCGGCTCCCCAGCCTGCAGACCGAGAAGCCCACGCCTTCCCCCACGCCCGGCCTGCCCTCGGCCCCCCGCCCTGCGCCCGGGCAGCCCCCCGCGTGTGGTGAGTCCTCATGGGAATGGAGCCCCGAGAGCCACGGTGCACCCGGGGGGCCTGGCTCCGCGTGGCGCCCACCGAGGCCTGCTGGCTCCCGTCACGCCGGGGCTGGGGGGGGGCAGCTGTGGAGCTGTGTGGCCTCTGTCGGGTGGCTGGCCTCCTTAGGGGGAGACACAGCCCCCCACCGCCCTCCCCTGTGTGTGGCAGCTGTAGCACGAGCCAGATGGGGGAGGAGCCTTTGGGGCACCTGTGTGCCCACCTCATGGAGACTATTCCCTGCTCCCAGCTTCTGCAGCGATCTGCCTTGCACCTCAGCTGTGGGAGCCCCCCCCACCCCGCGCTCAGCCACGCCCCTGCCCTCCAGCTGTCCGCTCCCCAGAGACCCACACTCTGTACGGAGCCTGGCCACTCCAGCCCCTGGGACGTCCCGGGGGCTGCGTGACGGCGCTGGCCAGGCATTGCCCCCCACTTCAGAGCGGCCCTCAAGTCAGCAGTGCCGCCGGGCGGCTCCCTGAGTGTGACCCGGGGCCCGGGTGCAAGGCTCTGCCCAGGAGCTTCCCGGAACAGGCAGGGGCGGGCTCCCTGGGGGCGGGCGGTGGTCGAGGGTGACACTGAGCCCAGTCATCCCAGGGATAGAATTCATGGGGTGCTGTCCCGGGAAGCCGGAGTGGAGGCCACCACCACAGAGGCACAGTGGCCATGGAGAGACCCCACGGCGTCCACGGCCAGTGTCCCCATAGCCCCTCCCGCCCCACGTGGAGTGTTGGATTTGGGGTCGTGGCAGGGTTCTCTTCCTCCTCCTCCTCAGCCTTCCCGCCGCCCTTTCCAGGCCCCCCGGGCGCCATCGGAAGGGTCGTGGTTTCCGACGTGACCAGCACCGGCTTCCGTCTGCGGTGGGAGGCAGAGCCGGGCCCGCTCCCCGACTTCCACCTCACCGTGGGTGCTGCCCACGGCCCCGCGGTGCGCGTGGAGACGCGGAACACCAGCGCCGTGCTGTCGGGGCTGCGGCCTGGGGTCCTGCACCTGGTCCAGATCACAGCCAGAGCCTGCGGGAAAGAAGGTGCCAGAACAGACCTGAAAGTGAGGACAGGTGAGGGGCTAGCGGCACAGGAGGCGGGAAGAGAGCCGCCCGGGTTTCGGTTGCGGCTGGCTGGCTTCCCATTTCCTCTCGGTGTGGAAACTAATGCGCTCAACCGGCAGGGCATGAGGCTCAGGGAATAGAGTGGGGCTGACCCTGGGCAGACCCCCAGCCCCATGTCCTGGGTACACAGTACTTCCTCCCACCGCCCCCCCCTGTCCTGGGTACACAGTACTAAAGAGGGATGGGGGTTCCCCGTTAAGCTGAGCTCACTCCCTCTGGCCTGCCTTCCTATTCCGTGGACTTGCTTTCAGGAGGTTTAGCGAGGAGTTGGATACCCGCAGGTGGAACTGCAGAGCCAGGGGCCACACCTTCGGGGAGGTGGTTGAATCGAGGAAGGACTGAAACCTGGTAGAGACAGTCCTGATCTCTGGTCCTTATCAATACACACACAGAGTTAGATTTGTATTTTTTTTTTTTTGGTAGCCCAGGCTGGTCTCAAACTCATGATCCTCCTGCCCGATCCTCCTCGTTGATTATCGGCGCGCACCTCCATGGCTCGCAGATTTAGTGTGTGTGTGTGTGTGTGTGTGTGTGTGTGTGGTCTCACGCCTGTAATCCTAGCACCTCGGGAGGCTAAGATCGGAGGATAGAGACTTGAATCCAGCTCAGGGAAGAAAAGTTCATGAAACTCTTCTTTCCAACTAACCAGCACAAAACTGGAACTAGAGCTGTGGCTCGGGTGATAGAGAGCCAGCCTTGAGCGAAAGAGCTCCAGGACAGTGTCCAGGCCCTGAGTCCCAGCGCCAGTGCGGGCCCCCAAACGAGCCAACAAGCAAATCCCTTCCCCTCTTTGCGCCAGCCTCCGCCCCCCATGCAGCCAGGCGCGCAGCTGGTCCCCCCCTCTTGGGGAGGGGCCCGATGTGGATCACTGCCTCCCAAGTGGAGGACCTCATCTTTGGACGGCGCTTGCCACGACCTGCTGGGGTTGGTAAGAGCAGTCTAGAACTCCCATGGATCATGTGTGCTTTAAAGAACTAGTTAGCGCTGACCTGGAGCGTTAGAGGGGAAGGCAGCACGTGCAAGTCCACCCCCATCCGGAGCGGAGGGAAGTGGGTGTAGCGGGCGGGTCTGGCGGGGTGGCCTCCGTGGCGCAGCCCGCGCTGGGCTCTCCGGCGGGTGAAGAATGGGCCGCGCAGGGCATCTGGCTCTGGCCCACAGTGGCCCTCGCTGGCGCACCCATTCCGCCTCTGATGGATCCCTTGACACCCTGTCCAGCTCTCAGGTGCAGTGATGGCAATGACCCCCTAGGACATGGAGCTGGAACCGGCGGTGGGGGGCTGTGTGGGTCATCTTAAGACTCAGGGAGAAGCTCTTGAGAGATGAACTCTAAGTCCCTTTCTCCTTCCTTGGCCAGAGGCTCCTGGCACAAGGCAGGCTTGACACACACACACACACACACACACACACACACACACACACACACACACACACACCACCCCGGGGAAGGACCGAGTGAGGATGGAGCCGCTTGGTGATTCCTGGGCTTGCTGTCATCCCATGCATTCCTAGAAGCCCTGCAGGAGACAGGACTCAGAGGAAATGGCCGATGCCAAACGGCCTTGGACACGAAGAGGCAGGGCTGTGGGGGCAGAGGAGCCGGCTAAGCAGGCCCGTGTGTCCCACCCTGGCGTGGGCTCAAAGCAGAGGTCGGGCAGTGTCCCGGGGCCTGCCTGTCAGGAGCGGTGGGCTCCTGAGGCCCTCGGCTGATTATTTCATATGTGTCCCTTCTCTTTCCAAGCTGCCCCGGCTTGCTAGCCGCTTGCCTAGACCCCGGGCACAGGAAATGCCCCCGGAGGGGAGGCAGGAAAAGAATACAGCACTGAGAGGGTTCTGGAGCCTCCAGAAGCTTCTGGGGCGTGTCCATGGGCAGCAGTGCATGCTCCTTCTTTCTAGAGTGCAGGTCAGCTCCGCTTGGCGCTCTGTTTGTTTCCGGAAGCAGGGCCGGTCCTCACGTGGAAAGGATCGTCCCTCTGGGGGCTGGGGGGGGGGCTGATGCATGCCTGCTCTCCCCCCTGCAGTGGCCCAGAAACTCCAGGGCAAAGTCAAAATCGCGAACGTCCGGTACTCAGAGGCCTTCCAGAACACCAGCAGCCAGGAGTACCGGGACTTCCTGCGGCTCTTCCTCAGCGCGGTGAGTGGGGCGGTCGGCCGTCCGTGCCGGTGTGGAGGGGGAGGACGGAGGGAAGCTCCAGTTCTCCCTGCAGCCAACCAAGAATTAGACTCGCGGGCGCTCCGGCCGCCCGGTGGAGGCTGGGACTGAGGCCCAGCAGGGCCCTGAGATGGGGGATGCACCTTCCCCCCCGGGTGCCAGCGCTTCCGAGAGGACGGGAATAGCCAGCCAAGGGGGGACGGACAACCAGAACACATGACACACTGAGGACACTAGCCACCCAAAGGACACACGGTCTAATCGATCGGGATGGTTGTCATTAAGAAAGCGAACAACAGATCCCAGCAAGGAGGATACAGAGGAAAGAACACTCCCCCCACCCCGCAACACACACACACACACACACACACACACACGCACTGTGGGTGAGAGTGTAAGTCAGTGTAGCCACCATGGAAGTCAGCAGGGACGCTCACCAAGAAACTAAAACTAGCGCTCCCCCAGGCCCCTGGCCTGCTTCTCCCGGGCACGGATCCAAAGGGGCGTAAGCCAACCGCGTAGCCAAGACACTGGCATACTTTTGTGCATAGCAGCATTCCTCACACGACAGCCGAACCACGTGATCCGCCCAGGTGCCCATCTGCTCAAAAACAGACGAGGAAACGGTGTCACGTGCACACAGTGAGCTCTTACTCCGTCACCGGCGAGAGCGTGTGTCTCCGTGGGCACTGCGGCCCTCGTGGGCTGGAGTGGAATCGCGTAGCACATCCCCTGTCCGTGGGGATAGGCTGCCAGCGAGTCTTCCCAGAGGCAGGGGCCGCCTGTGCTCCGGGGGATGACGGAGAGGCTCGTGGTAGACGCAGCTGGGGGACAGACACAGAGGGAGAACGCAAGGGAAATGTTCTGTGCTGCCAGGAGCAAAGGATGGTTCTAGAATAAACAAAGGGGGAAGGTGGTCTTCCTCCCCATGACCACTCGTCGGGGGGGGACAGGGACATGGGAGACGGAGGCGGGGATCTGGGGACAGGGGATGGGGGACAGGGACATAGGCTATGGGGGCAGAGCCACTAGGGCAGGGACACAGGGATTTGGGGACATGGGATAAGGCGGTAGGAAGCCAGGGACAGGGATACGGCGACAGGCCCCTTCCGGGCACGGTGGCCACTGACGGGCGTCTGCGGGACACTCCTGGGCTGGGCAGACAGGAATGGGGTTCTCAGGCGCTCCGTCGCCCGTAGGTGCGGGAGCCCTTGCCGGTGGCGCTGGGCCAGCACATGGACACAGGCGGGATTAGGCTGCACGTCACCGGCATCACTAACGGCAGCGTGGTGGTGGACTTCACGCTACTGGTGATCGCGGACGTGGACCTCCGGGAGGTGTCCGCCGCCTTCCTGGCCGCCCTTCACAACGCGTCTCAGCTGGAGGTGGTGAGGGACCACACCTTCATACAGGGTGCGTGGGGGCTGGGCCCCGGGCCACCTCCCCCGGGGGCCTCCCCAGAATCAGGCGAACAGGTGTCACTGAAGGGGTTCTCCGCCCCTGTCCTTCTGCTACTGTGGGTGGTGGGCTGGTTTGGGGGCTGGGGGGGGGGGCGGTCCCTCCCCTGTCACTCCTGCACCCTCTGGGCAGCTAGACTTTCCCAGGCATGGCTTCCCAGAGATCCTGACGACAGAAGAGAAAGGCTGGGACGAAAAGGGCAGAGTCATTTGTCCTATCACGATTTAAAATTAGGGGTTCATGTTTTCTTTCTGGGAGGTGGGGGGGGTGTGAGGAGGATTTCCCTAGGAAAGTCAGATTTCGGGGGGTGGGGAAGGCTGAGATACGTAACTGCATTAAAAAATGGAAGTCTGTTGTGTCAAGCAAAACGAAAGCACCATTACAAGGCGAGCAAAAACAAGGATGCTCTTGGGCTAATTTGGTGTGGCATCGCGGCGCTCACTAAATCTGTGGCGAGACCACAGGAAGATGGCGAGTGGCGGGAAACAGGCGGGCGAGCTGGACCCTGCTCGCTGTCCCGGGAAAGGGGTTCAGCGCTACACGCCAGGGCTCCCCAGAGGATCTGGATCTGTCCGTGTGGGCTGGGGGCCTCCTGCTCCCACCGCAGTTCACGCAAAGACCTTCGACCTCGGGGCCACGTTGACAGCCAAGCCCCGGAAACACGGTGCCCGCGTCCCGGGCTCCTGTGACCGGGGGGCTGGGGGTGGGGGGCGCAGGTGTGTCTCACACGCCGCCCCCGCACAGATTTCGACGAGTGTGCCAGCGGGGAGGACGACTGCGTGCCGGGGACGGCCTGCCGCAACACCCTCGGGTCGTTCACGTGCAGCTGCGAGGGGGGCGCCTCTAGCTTCCTGGTGGAATATTCTGGAAGACCCTGTGAAGGTACTGGCCTCCTAACCCTTTCCTATAAGGCTGTCCCGTAATCTGACGTCTTAGAGACTCTCTGTGCCTCGCCCCTCCAGCCCCCGCAGGTGCCTCTCCTGGCAGTGCCCCCCAGGGCCCGGGCCCCGCGCAGCCGCCCACCCCGGCCGGTCCCGGCGCTGCCCCCCGGGGCCCGCTCCCGCGGCTGACGCTGACCGACGCCGTGGACGTGCGCTGTGAGGTGGAGAAGGTGGCCATTGCCATCCACAAGCGCTTCCTGCAGCAGGAGTCCATCCCCGAGTCCGCCCTCTACCTGGGGCAGCCCTCCTGCAACGCCAGCGACAGCAACGGCACCCACGTGTTCCTGGTGGCCGGCTGGGGCGAGTGCGGGACCCTGGTGCAGAGCGTGAGAGCCGGCGGGGGGCGGGGAGGGGCCTCCGTGTGGGCGGGGCTTCCGTGTGGGCGGGGCCTCGCCTGACAGGGGCGGGAGGGGCCTCCGTGTGGGCGGGGCCTCACCTGACAGGGACGGGGAGGGGCCTCCGTGTGGGCGGGGCTTCCGTGTGGGCGGGGCCTCACATGACAGGGATGGGGAGGGGCCTCTGTGTGGGCGGGGCCTCACCTGACAGGGATGGAGAGGGGCCTCCGTGTGGGCGGGGCCTCGCCTGACAAGGGGCGGGGAGGGGGCCTCCGTGTGGGCGGGGCTTCCATGTGGGCGGGGCCTCACATGACAGGGCTGGGGAGGGGCCTCCGTGTGGGCGGGGCCTCACCTGACAGGGCTGGAGAGGGGCCTCCGTGTGGGAGGAGCCTCACCTGACAGGGACGGGGAGGAGCCTCTGTGTGGGCGGGGCTTCCGTGTGGGCGGGGCCTCACCTGACAGGGACCGGGAGGGGCCTCCATGTGGGTGGGGCCTCACCTGACAGGGACCGTGGAGGGGCCTCCGTGTGGGCGGGGCCTCACCTGACCGGGACGGGGAGGGGCCTCCGCGTGGGCGGGGCCTCACCTGACCGGGACGGGGAGGGGCCTCCGCGTGGGCGGGGCCTCCACGTGGGCGGGGCCTCACCTGACAGGCGGAGAGCAGAAGGGTCTCCGATCGAGTGCAGTCTGGGCAGACAGGTTTGAGAGACCGTGTCCCAAAAATAAGTAGCAACAACCCAGGGCTGGAGGCCTGAGACTGGCCTGAGAGTGCCAGCCTAGCAAGCATGGGGTCCTGAGTGTAAACCCCAGTACCACACGCGTGTGCGCACACCCGAGGTGAGCGTCTGCCCGCGGTGCTCAGGGCGCCCCCGCCCCGCCCCCGGCTGCTCTGCGGGGAGTCGGGCCTCCTTGGGGCTGGCTTGGGGGGCCCCAGCGGGAGGGGGAGGGGGCTGTCGTGTCCGTCTGTCGTCCCTGCCCTGGGATCCACAGGCGGCCCACGCCCGCGTGCGTGGGTAGCGGCCTCGCCTCCTCCCGGAGCGCAGGGCTCCGGTGCTGCCTGCGGCCTCTGACATCAGGGGTCGACTCGAAGCCTCGCACGCGCCGGGGGCGTCGCCCGCGGCTGGGCTCGGGGGGCCTCCTGGGGACCCGGCACACACTCCCGTCCCCTCCCGTCCGCGCTCAGAACATGACAAGCACCGTGGTGAGGACCACGCTGAGGAGCGACCTGTCCCCGGAGGGCGTCATCCACCACCCCAAGATCCTGAGCCCCATCCGCTGCGCCTTCCGGAACGACCTGCTGGCGTCCTCGGGCTACGCCCCGCAGTGGGGGTGAGCGCCCTGGCTCCTCCCGGCTCCCTTATTTCGGAGTCGTTAGGAGTTCCCCTGCTCGACACCCCTCTTTGTGCGGGGGTGATACAGACATGGACAGTGGCCGGCGCTGGACAGCGGGCTGCCAGCTGCCCTGACCTTTTTGGTCCACTCCGGGTTCAGGTTGGCTAGAGACGGCAGGAGCCCCAGGCTGATCAGCAACCTCCTTGGGTGTGGCTTTGGGAGAGAAACGGGAGGGAGGGGTATATTAACCAGCCCCCTGACGGCCGCTCCTTCCCGCAGGGTGTACACCATCGTTGAAGACCTCCACGGCGCTGGGAATTTTATCACCGAGATGCAGGTGTTCGTCGGAGACTCCCCCGTACCTCAGAACTACAGCGTATCCGCCAGCGATGACGTCAAGATCGAAGTGGGGCTCTACAGGCAGAAGAGCAACCTCAGGGTGGTCCTGGTGGAGTGCTGGGCCACCCCGTCCAGCGACGCCCGGGACCCCGTCACCTTCGGCTTCATCAACAACAGGTAGGGGGCTCCGGGTGGGCGCTCGCGCTTGCTGCTTGCAATTCCAGGCGAATGCATGCAGGTCCGGCCCTGGGCCTGGGGCCTCGGAGAGGCGGAAGGCCCCCCGACGCCCCTGCGGAAGGCCCCCCGACGCCCCTGCGGAGGACGTAGCGAGGCGCGGGAGCGCCCGGCGGAGCGGGCGGCTCGCACGCAGCATCTCCACTTCCCCTCCCAGCTGCCCCGTTCCCAACACCTACACCAGCGTGATCCAGAACGGAGACTCCAGCAAGGCCCAGTTCAAGCTGCGGATCTTCTCCTTCATCAACAACTCCATCGTCTACCTGCACTGCAAGCTCCGCGTCTGCCTGGAGAACCCGGGAGCCTCGTGCAAGATCGTAAGTGGCTCACCGGAGAGAAGATTCTCCAGGCTCAGGCTGCCTGTGCCCCTCGCTCCTCAGATCTCGGCCCCCCGAGGAGCTGGGGTTACAGGCGTGAGCCACTGGGGCCCGGCGCTAAGTCCTCCTGGAGGCCGCGTTTCACCTGGCAGCCCTATGGCTCTGCCCTGTCCCCTCCCCAAGGTGACCGCCGGGCTTCTACCCAGCAAACCTGTTACCTTAGTGAATACAGTTATGCAAGGTCAAACACATTCTCCAAGGTCGGCGTCGGGGTGTTTTTCTCCTCTCCCTGTGCTCGGCGTTCACGTGGGGGTCAGGATTCGTTTCACACGCTCTTTTCCCCCAGATCTTCCAGCCTGGACCTCGCTCCTTAGCGCTGAGGTTTTGAGGCTATGGTGGGCCCTGCGGACACGAACGTGCAGTGACTGTGTCTCTCAGGGGCACCATTTCCACTTGATGATCTTTCCAGATAAGGTCCCAGTCCCAGGGACAGGGGTGGGACGCGGTCCCAGAGTCAGGCGTTGGAGTCTAACGTCTTCCCTGTGGGGACGCAGACATACGGTGACTTCCCAGAGGCCGGAGCGGTGGCACCGGCTAGCCATCGCCCCCGGTAGCGCGTGAGCCCCGTGTGCACCGTGGGACGCGTCCTGAGTGGGGCGCGTCCTGAGTCTCTCTCTCTCCTTGAACACCCAGAGCTGCAGCGACTTCCGGCTGGCCAGCCCCGGCGAAGCCTCTGCGCTGCACCAGATGTCCTGGGGGCCCCTCCTCCGCTCCGAAGGTGAGCCCCGCCCGCCCGCAGTGGGGGGGGGGGCTGGGGTGCCAAGGGAAAGCTCCGTGCAGTGCCAGCACTGTAAACTGGAGAGCGCCGGAGAGCTGTCTGACCCTGGGAAGCACGCGGGCGGGCGGAGAGGAGCGGGAGGAGCTCACGCCGCGCAGGCGGCGCGGGGCTCTGTGGGTGCACACGCGTGTGCGTACCTGCACGTGCTCACGAATGTAGCCACTGTAGGCAGAATATGCCGAACACCACGGCATTTCTGTTCTCCCGACAGCAAAGCTTCCTCGGCCAGTTCCCGTCCACGCATTTTCAAAATCAGCTTACTAGGAAAACACATTCGCTTTTTCCCTTTTGGGTTTCAAGTCTTTGTTTGTTTGTTTGTTTTGGCCAGTCCTGGGCCTTGGACTCAGGGCCTGAGCACTGTCCCTGGCTTCCTTTTGCTCAAGGCTAGCACTCTGCCACCTGAGCCACAGCGCCACTTCTGGCCGTTTTCTGTATATGTGGTGCTGGGGAATCGAACCCAGGGCCTCGTGTATACGAGGCGAGCTCTCTACCGCTAGGCCGGATCCCCAGCCCTGGATTTCAAGTCTTGTATTTGCTAAACACGATTCATCTTCCACCCGCGGCGGCCCAGCGTGGACGGCCGGCCGCGGCCCGGGGCTCCCCTCCCGTCTCTCTCCTCCGCAGGCTCCCCGTCCCCCTGTGGGGAGCCGGGCCCGGGCGCCGGCCTCATCCTCCCCGCGGCGCTGGCCGTCCTGGCGGTGCTGGGGGCCGCGGCGGCCTTGCTGCTCCTGCGCTACCAGAGGTCGACGGGCAGCTACCGCCTCCCGGCCCCGGCGGGCGGCTCCGGCTACCGCGTCTTCTACGACTAGCCGCCCTGCCGGCCGAGGTGGGTCGCGCATGCGTGCCGGGGGCCCCGCTCTGCCCGTCACGGGCGCACGACGCCCCCCCCATCTGCCCGGCCAGGGCCCCCCCGGACGGCTCCCGGCGCAGCGGTGGTTTCTGGGGATCTGCGGGGCGCCCGGTGCTCCCCGCGCTGCCCGGGCGGCCCCCGATTCCTCGTCACCCCAGCCGTGGCTCCGTGTGGTTGCGCCGTCCCGTTTGGGAACGTGGGTCTGCGCATGCGCAGTGCGCGGGCACGGTTCACGCGGGCCGTGGCGCGTGTTGGGGTGCGGGTGTGGCGTGGGGGCCTTGCACGTGCAGGGCCGGGGGGGCTTCTCCCGCCTCCCGCGCCGCCTGACCCCGCGCCCCCTCGCCCCCCGGCAGGTCACAGCCAGCCGGGCTCCGTGTGCAGCGGATCAGCGTGCCTCCCCGGTGCCCGGCGCCCGGTGCCCGCCCGGGGGAGTCCCCGGAACCGCCCCGTCCTTCCAGGAGGCCGCCATCCTACAGCGTGTCCAAGCCCTGAGCTCAAGCCCTAGTACACACACACACACACACACACACACACCCCTAGAGATATACTTAGTGCAATCTGACCTGTGTACCGACGCAGACACAACTCTATTCGTACGAGAGTCTTGCTGATAGGTGGAAGCCACAGCGCCCGCACGCCCGCATCATTCTTCCGGTTTCCCAGCACACCGGGGCTGCTTTTCACACACCCTCGCCGCAAGGAACGGGTGGTTTGCGGGCGGCACCCCGAGCAGCCACGGGTGGTGGAGCTACGCGCGGAAGGTCCTAACGTGCACTGACGGAGAAATGCGAGCGTTTTGCCCTCCGATTCCCTCCGCTGTGCCCCACGAACAGAGACCGGGTTTTCACGTCATCTGATGCAGATTAGAGTTGACTGGAGGGCTGACTCCTGAAAGTGTGTTTCCCCTTGACGAGTTTAGGATTGCAGCAGGGTTTTGGTGATTAGTTCATGAGATTGATTCTTGTTGAAAGCGATTGACTGCCATTCCTACAAAACCTTGAGGAAAAGGAGTACTTTGGCTTATGCGATGTTCCCCGAGTAAGAATGGCAATGAGTAGATGGCTGACTCTGAGCAATAAACAGCACACGGCACGAAGCGCGAGGCTGTGGTTCTTGTCTGTACCCGCATCACGGGCTCGCCGGGCACTCGCGGAAGCCCAGCGCCGTACCGGATGCCCCGGGAAGCACGTGAGCTTGCCTCTGGTCCTTCCTGCCTCGCGCTCCTGTGCTCTGCCTCCCGCTGAGAACCTCTCGTTTCCCCTCTTGAGAGAGCGTGCGGAGGCAAACCTCGGGGCCGAGCCCACGACCGGACGGCTCTTCGGAGTGCCAGGAAGGTGCTCCGTCTTTCATACTCGGTCTCCAGTGTCGCGTCAGCCCTGGTGATACGCTCTGGCGTACTCACCTGTGTTTCCTGCGCTAGGGAACCTGGTCTCCCTCTTCTCGCCGCCCCGCCCTAGCCTGCTCTTTGACAAGTGCTTCCCACACAGTCAGAGGGGACCAGATGCCAAGCCAATGCCCCCGAGCAGATGCTGAGAGAGTCCTGCCCTCACAGAGAGCATGGTCTTGTAGGGGGAGGGTCGACACTCCAATCCATAGATGTGATCCACACCGACAGTTCTTCTACCCATCCACCCTCCACACGTCTGTCTACCCACCTATCCATCTGCCCATCCCTCCATCATCCTTTCATATGTCCATCTACCCACCATTGATCTGTCTGTCCATCCAGCTAGCCACCGATCTCCCCAAACATCTACTCGCCTATCCATCCAGTTAGCATCCTTTCATCGGTTCATCCACCCACCTACCCACTCATCCAACCATCCACTCATCTGCCCAGGCAGGCATCCATCCATCTGGCTGTCTATTTACCGACCTACCCGTGTTTTCCATTCCTCAACGGTCCACCCTTCCCAGACAAACGAGCCTTCGGGTCCTCTCTGTAGATCGAGGCTGGCCCGGGTCGCAGCTCTCCCTACGGGCCACTAGATGGCACCCCAAACCACGGTCGGCCTCGGTTGTTCCCAGGCCTCTTCAAGTGTGCCGCAAGCCCGTCTTCTTGTGTTTGCTCGTTTTTCCACTGGACTTGAGCTTCTTGCTTTTAAAGGACAACAAATCTGGAACTGCCCCGAGGCGTCTGGGACCCCTAGGGTTGCGTCCCTATCACAGTGCCCTGAGGCCCTCCTCCACTAAACCCTTTCACCATAGCTTCACCTCCCTGAGATTCTCCACCAGACCCGCATCCGTATGAGGAACTTCTCCACCTGTATCGGGTCCTCCCCCGTCAGACCCTCCACCTGCAGGAGGGCCTCCTCCGTCAGACCACCACCATCTGTTATCAGCACGTCCTTCCTCAACAGCCCAGGACGTGTCGTCGGTCTTTAACGGTGGGGCGGAGTCACTGTGCACGGTCACCCTCGGAGCGGAGGGGGGTGGTATGAGAACTGGGGCAGCACCCACCTGGACAACTGCAGCTCCGGGCAGATGGCATCTCCCCCTGGGGCAGCCGGGCCGGGTGACGAAGATTTCCAGTCCCTAACGACAGACAGCTCCGCCCCCAGGAGAGTCACCAGAGCCCCGCCCTGCTGGGACCTCAGCCTCCTGGCGGTGCCCGGAGCCCCGAGGAGGTGGGAAGCCCGGGGTGGCCAGTGCGGGGGGCCTGGGTGGACGATGGGGTGGCCCAGGCTCACGAAGTCCTCCTGCTGCGCTCTGCAGCTAGGAAGAAGCTGGCCACCCGCCATTCATTCACCAGATGCCCACGGACGAGTCGGCCTGATCAAGGCAGTCGGCTCCTCCCAAAGGCAGGCTTTCCCCTGCTGCTTCTCCCCTCCTTCGTACATTGGGGTCACAGCGACCTCCCTTCCTCCCACCGGCCTTGCCCGCCTTTGCGCCGCCCCCCCCCCCGCACTGTCTGCTGGGACGCAGTCTGATGTGTGATAGAAGCCACATCTTCGTCAGGCTGGGTCGGGCTTATGCTAGGTCCCCAGGGCAGCTCCGGGCCCTCCGCCCTCCGGGGGAAGCTCCTTTAACTCTGTCTTCGCCGGGGCTGCCTGTGGGCTCCGCGGGTACACGGCCCTGCCACCTTCCCCGCGCCCCGCCCAGCAGTCTGTCCATCTGTCCGTCTGAGCACTTGCTGCAAAGCTGGTCAGCTCTCTTGTTTTCATTTTGGGGCCGGGCAAGGACTTAGGGCCTGGTGCGTGCTAGGCAAGAGGCACACGGTGGAGCCACGCCCACCGCTGGGCCACGCCCCCAGAACCACGCCCACCGCCGGGCCACGCCCCAGAACCACGCCCACCGCCGGGCCACGCCCCCAGAACCACGCCCACCGCCGGGCCCACCCCCAGAACCACGCCCACCGCAGGGCCACGCCCCAGAACCACGCCCACCGCCGGGCCACGCCCCCAGAACCACGCCCACCGCCGGGCCACGCCCGCCCCCAGCCCCATCAGGGCCCTGGAGCTCCTCGGGTGCAGGTTGGCTCCCGGGCTTGCTGCCGTTGTCACCCCTTTGGGTTCCGAAGGCCGGAGGCCATGCGGGAAGGAGCGCGTTGTGAACTAGAATCCGCGTGCAGGGCCAGAAGCCAGGCCGAGCTGCGTGCAGACACGGCCACTCCTGGTTCTTGCGGACATCCCCGGTGCTTGGAGACCCCGAGGCCACGGCGGAACGCCAGGCAGTGTCCGCCTGGGGACCGATTCCCCTCTCACCCGTGGGAAGGCTAGATGACGGATTCCATAAGCGTGAGGTGGATTTCCTCTGGATCCAAGGTTCTTACTAATGTGGGAGGGGGAGGGGCTGGGGGGCACTGGCCCCTCCCTCCCTGCCCCGCATGCTGGCAAGCCAGACACCCACCTCTAGAGGGCGCCGAGGAGGGCGTGGTGGGAAGGAGGCCTGGGATCAGGCTGCCCTTGGAGGCACCCGTGTCGGCCCTCACAGAAGGAAATGCAGCCTGAGGTAAGGAAGGTTCCGGAAGACTCCACAGACGGGCACGGCTTCCCTCTCTGCAGCGGCGAGACCGTGGGAGGCCGGGCCTCGGGCCTCTCGCGACGCTTCGTGTGCTGGTACTGGAGTTTGAACTCAGGGCCAGGGCGCTGCCCCTGAGCTTTCTCCGCTCAAGGCTAGCCCTCTGCCACGCGAGCCACGGCTCTGCCTCCTGCTTGTGGCTGGTTACCTGGAGGCAGGAGCCCCGCAGACTTCCCTGCCCCGCTGGCTGCAAAGCACGACGGCTGCGTTTCATTTCCTGAGGAGCTAGGAGAGCAGGTGTGCACCGGACTCTCCCTACGTTCTGAGCGGCAGCAAGTTCTGGCAAGCCCCGCCTTCAAACGCCATAACCCGGCCACCCAGCCCAGGTCCCCCAGCCCGGCCCTGGGGCCGCAGAACCCACTTCGCCCCTGCACAACGGTTCCACAGGAACCTTCCCTGCCCCGGGGCCCAGACCTGCCCCCGGGAGCCACCCTGGCCTGTGGCAGCCCATCTCAACTCTGGGGACCTGGGCCCGGTCCGCCCAGATGTCATTAGCCTGGAGGGGGTCACGCCTCAGAAATGCCAGGAATAGGAGGCGAGCCTCCCGCCCAGGGGGGCCCCTCCTGTCGCAGCCGTGCCCGCCATCAGCTCTCCTGGGGGCACCTGAGGGCTCCCGGTACCACGGGCGGCGCTCTGACCGACGGGCCGGTCTGCTCCGGCAAGGGAAGGGCTTTGAAGGCCCGGCTGCCCCGGGTGAGGCCACCGTGTCCCAGCGTGGCCTTTCCACAGCCCCGCAGGACAGAAGCCAGCGCAGAAGCAGCCGATCCTGCTGGCCTGGGGCCACGGCGGGGCGGGAGGTGGAGAAGCACAGGGGCCCCGCGCATCTGGGGAGACGATGCACAGTAGCCGCGTCCCTGGGGCTCCCGGGGGAGGGGCTACATCTTCCCGGAAGCCGGCCGCCCCTGGGCCCGGGCGATTCTGTCTCAGAGCCGTGCTTCTCTTGCAGACTCAGGAGTGGGGAGACCCCTCTCTAGGCCTTTCCACGGGGCTCCCGGCCACCCACACCCCTGGAGCTACGCTTGCATCTTCAAAGGCAGCGGGGACAAGTGGAATCTCTTTTCCTCTCTGCAGCTCCTTTCTTCCTCCGGTTGCGATGAAGGGCCCCGGCGGGCGACTGCTTGGTGTCATCCAGTATGAAACCTCTATCATTATCAGGTCAGCTGATTCCCGATTCCTCATTCCCCCCGCCCCCCCCCCCCCAGGTTCCACAATGAAGCCCTGGGAAGGGTTCCGGCTGGGGCGGCCATTGAGACCCGGCCTCCTCTCGGCCACGTCCCCCGGTCCAGCTCGGGTTGCAAGGACACGCCCGAGGCGTGCCGGGGGGAATCGCCTCGCTCAGAACTCGGCCCCGTCTGGTGATGTTGCCGTGACCTACGCGCCTGTGGTGATCCCACCCTGGAATCCGGAAGCCGTGCTAGCGGTCGTCCGATCTGCCTTGCCCACGTCGGGTCCGCGGGGCGGGCGGTGTGCGCCACGGAAGTCGGCCCGATCGACCCTCTCACGGAGCGTCGTCTAGACTGGAGGAAGCGACGGGGCAATGTCCACCGGTGAGCCTCACAACCGCTCTGTAGGAACGGGCGGCGAGGAGCCTAAAGCGAAACGCCACCGTGCACACGCTGGAAGAGGAGCCGTGGCTCCCACGGGAGGGGAGAGCACTTAGCCCTGAGCACTCAAGCTCAAGGACGGCGCGCACCGGCCCTCAGTTCGAGCCCCGGTGCGGGCAGGTGCACGCACACGCACGCGCGCACACACGGAGCATTGTGTGTTTTATTGTGTATGAATCACAGGCTGTATATTAATAAGATTGGACTACAACAATGTGCCTCTGTATCCCATGCATCACTCAGCAGCGCACCTCGGCCCCCTCCGCCCACGCCCAGCCCGTCCTCCCGGCGTCTCGCGCTCAGTGCCCCCGCTTTCGGAGCCACGCCCACGTTGCGGGCTTTGCTCACCTTGTGCACACGCTCTGAGCCCGCCCATCCACCCTGCCCCACGCCGGGCCGGAAGCCGTCTACCCCAGGAGGCGGTCCTGGCCCCGGAGGCGGGGGCTCGTCTGTGATCTGGGCTCCATCCCGTGCCACGGGGAGCATAGTCCTGTAAGAGCGGATACGTCTCCCCGAACACCGAGAGAGAGGCTGAAATCGGAGGTCCCGATGAGACCTCAGGGCTGAGAGGGGGAGGAAGGTCTCCATTAATTAATTAAAATCAATTAAGCCTTGCAGGTACTAGGATTTCAACTCACAATCCCATGCTCTTGCTTTGTTTTTTTTTTTTTCCTTTCATTTAAGGCTGGCACTCTACCACTTGAGCCACAGCCCCCATTCTGGCTTTGTGCTGGCTACCTGGAGACTGAAGGTCTCGGGGACTGTTCTGGCCGTGCTGGGATCCTCCGAGGTCAGCTTCCTGAGTAGCGGGGATTCCTGGCGGGGGCCACCAGGGCCCCGCTGTCTTTCCTTTTGGATGCCCTGCCCTTCCCTCGTGTAGTTTGGGGGTGCTACTCACGTACACACGCACGTTCAGGACTGAGCGGTGCTGGTGAATGGACGTCTCCCTCTGTGGTTCTGCCATTCTGTGTCATGGCTGCCAGTGGCTTTCTTAGGGGTGGGGTAACCATGGATCTGCCTCTTTCTGCATCAGTTGGATACTCTCTGCCTTCTAGCCCCCGTTTTCTTGGCCTGTGCCTATTTGATATCGTTTGGGGGCTGTCTTGCACTCTGTCTTGGGATTTGTTGCCGTGTCCTCCCTTGTTGGGGTGTGTGGAGTGCCCAGTCTCTGCGGTCACGTGTGCCTAACGTGCACATACGTCACGTCTCTCGAGTGTTGGCCCGTTCGTTCGTCCTTTGTCTTTTTCTCCCGCGTGTGCCAGTCCCGGCGCTGTCCAGGCTGCTGTGCCTCTGGCGTTTGGCTGGTTCTTTAGAGATAAGAATCCTCTTCTGCCCAGGCTGGCGTTGGACGATGCTTCTCACATCTCAGCCCCCTGGGAAGTTAGGGTTGCAGGCGGGGGCCGCCGGCGCCGGGCTCTCTTTGTCTTTATTATTTGGTGATCGCCGAACTGATTTTTCACAGCTTGCTTGCCACCTGCGCCCACTTCGGCGCAGGGCCCTGCTGCGGCCCTCTGTGCACGCCCGCCACGCGCGTGATTGTGCTGCTGCCGCCCCTCCGTGCACGCCCGCCACGCGCGTGATTGTCCTGCTGCGGCCCTCCGTGCACGCCCGCCACGCGCGTGATTGTGCTGCTGCGGCCCCTGCGTGCACGCCCGCCACGCGCGCGCCATTTGCCTGTTTGGAACCCCGCGGCACCGGGTCGCCGTGTCCAGAGCGAGTCTCTTGGAGTCACAGTGGGGTGGCACACTGTCTCCCATCGCCCGGGTGAGAAGCACCAAACGCGGGGCTGCCGCCCGAGCGCGTCACCTCTGCCGCTTGCTTCCGGCGTGTGGTATTTGTACTCCGATGGCGGCATTGTTTCCACGCTGCTCTAATTCATCTGTCCTTCTTCTGCGCCGGACAATTAGGTCCTTGAGAGCAGGAACAATATCTATTCATGCAACCCCGGCACAGTGCTTGGCGCTTGGTAGGAGGGCAGCCGACGTGGGGCCACCGCGGGCCTCCTGGCCGCCCCCGCCCGGCTCGCTGACCTTCTCAAATCATCCCTGAGGCCGAAGACGCTGGAACGGTTAGGAACACGTTCACCACGCGCTCTCGGGAAACCTTCTGACAAATTTAAAAACAAAAATGATCTCCCTCCCCCTCCCGGTTGGTTTTCACCTGTTACAAAAGAGAACGCCTTTCAAAGAAGGGTCTTCCCGGCCGGCACTGAACCGCGCTTGAAAGCGCAATCGCCTTACTGCACGTGCCCCAGTGAAACCAAGCCCGGCCACCTTGGGGTGGGGGGGTGTCCTCGGCAGGGCAGCAGGGAGGTGCCCCCACCCCGCGTGGAGGGGGGGCGTGGAACCCCGTCCTGAGAGGAGACAGCCGTCCAGCGCCGAGGACAAGCCCACTTCCTGAGCCCGAGGGCCGCTGGATTCCGCTCCTCTGGGAGCGGGGGGGGGTCTGGGGGGGGACAGGTGCGGGGGGGGGACAGGTGCAGGAGGGCTCCAAGGGGGAGGGAGGTCAGGAGAGCCTCAAGTGGGGTGCCTCGCTAGAGCTCCTCAGGAAACTCCCCCATGACTCTTGGAGGAGGAGAGCTGTTCCAGAACAGTCTGCCCCAGCTCAGACCTCCGAGCCTTCCTCACAGGGGAAAGTTGGGGAGCTCGTGTGTGTGTGTGTGTGTGTGTGTGTGTGTGGAGAGGGGGGAAGGGAGGAAGAGAGACAGGATGGGGAGGAAGATGGAGGGGGTGGGGAGGGAGGGAGAAATGACGGCTCTGCTTGGGAAGCTTCTCCATCCCTCCTCTCCACGGCCTGAGTCCACAGCAAGTGGACTTGGGGGGATTAGGAGCTGCCATTCCTTTAAGATGCCACCCCGAGCCCGGTACAGCCAGAGGCAGCACCGGCCGGGCCATCTCCCGACTCCAGGCCGCTCTGCCGCCGGCGCGGGGCAGAACTGCGGCTCCCCCGGCTGCGATCGTGGGACCTCCCGGGGCCCGCAGAGCTCCAGCCGAGTCTCCCCCTTCCCTGCTTCCCGTCTTCCTGCCCCACACGGCTGCGTTCCGGGCAGGCCGGAGAGGAGCTGGCCCCCCCCTCGAAGCCCCCCCCCCCCCCGGGTCAGCCACGTCCGTGGAGAGAGACGGGGCTTCCCGCCGACGGCCAGCACGTCCAGCCCCGTGTCCCGGAGAGCAGCAGCGGGAGGGTCCTCAAAATGTCCATCTCTGGGCCCACGGTTCCCAAGGGGCTTTCTGTACCCCTCCCCCCAAGCCTTCCGCCTTCCGGTCACCTTGGTAACAGCTCAGCATCCTGCCTCCTGCCCCCTTCTCTCCTAGGGATGACGTAATCTGACGATTTAAAGGAAGAAACGATCTCAAGACGCCGTTTGGGTGCGGGCTTCATGGGGGAGTAACCGAGTGTTTTAGATCTGAACTCCGGGAGCCGAGCCTGGGGAACTGGCCACGCTCCCCCAACCCCGCAGGGCCGTCGATTGAACCCCAACGCAGCCCCGGCACGCAGTCCTCCTCCTTCTAGAAGCGCCGACTCCCGTGAATGGGTTCTGTAACGACTCTGTAACTGAGCACGGCTTGGGCCGGAGGCTGCTCCAGTGCCCGCGGGGCTTCGGGCACACGAGCGGCGGGTGTGCTCTCGTGGTCCAGGGGCACCGGCAAGCGTGTCAGTGCGGCTGTCAACAGCCTACAAACCTCAACCCTGGGGGCCGGTGGCCTTCTCTTTGGACGCCTCCCGGTGCCTGCCTTGCCCAAGAACTTACATCGTCAGAACACTTTCCCATGGACCCAGACCTGTTCCTGCAGTCACGGGTGTGCGCGCTCTCCTTCCTTTCCTGCGTTCTGGCTCTGCACATCGTCCCCGCCCATCCCAAGCTCCCCACCCACCGGTGGCGTCTGTCCTCAAGCCTCCCTGGCCCCCGAGCCTTTGGGGTCCTGCTGACCGCCGGACTATCCCAGTGGGAGCCTTGAAACCGGTTTCCATCTCTCTCCGGAGCCTAAGCCGGTGCTGGTTTCAAGAGTTAAGATCGAAGCCCAGAGAACCCCAGGCTAAGGGGAACCCCCAGCGCAGGGGACAACCAGGGGCGTTTTCTTCATTGGCAAAACAAACGGGCCCGGCCCGAGGACAGCACGGTGCCTTCCAGCCCCCGATCCTTGCCGTCTGGAACCCGAGGCAGGCGCGCGGGCCCGGCGAGGACTCCCCAGACAGCCCCCCCACCACGGTGGAAAAAGCCAGCTTGCCTCCTCAGAAGCGCGGGCTTCCTCCAGCCAGACGCCTGGATCCTTTTTAGAAAGTAGGCCAGTTCAACGCGGCGCCGACATTCTTGGACACGTCGTCCCGCGATGCGCAGAAGGCTTCGCGCTCGCGTTCCAGCTATAAATACGCCCCCCCCACCGCCTCCTCTCCGTGCGGCCCTGACACCCCTCGTACTGACACACTCGGAGCCAAGGGCTGCTGGCGAGGGGCTCCCCGTGGGTTGAACACTTGGGGAGCTTTTCTTTCTAAGTTATGAGAAGATCGTTGGGAGTGGGAAGTGCGGACTTGTTAACACAGCGCGGTGCGTAGCGGCGGTGAGGCTGATGGAGATCGCCTTCCCTGGGGGAGGGGCCGGGACTGCGGGGGGGGGGATGGGGGGGCGGGGGGGGGCGGGGGGCCGCTTCCAGACTTGCCACGTGCGCCCAGGGGCCCACGCCGAGCCCCCGGCAGAAGCCCCGCCCCTCCGCGGCGCTTTCCCCTGCCACGCCGGACCACAGACCCGGAGCCACCGGGCCACCCACGGCCGAATCCTCCGACACGCGAGCCGGGGCGCCGCCTCCTCCTCCCTCTCCCGTTGTCACGTCCACCGGCTCGCGCTCCGCCTTTCACACGAGCACGCACCGCGCTCCCGGTGCTTTCGGGAGGTTCGGGCTTCTCCCGAGGGTGTTCTGCGTGTTTATTGCGCGCAGTGCGCACTACCAGGCCGTTTCTTCCCATTCCTCTTTGTATGGACGGACGCTGAGTCTTCCTAGTTGGTTTCCTCGTGCGTCCTTGAATTGCATATGACGCAGACCGGTCGAATGAGCATGCTACCTCATGCCACCTTAGACCAGAATCTTAGTGTCGTTCTTCGAAACAGATTTGAATGCGATGAAGATGAATACCACCCCACCCCCACATCTGGAAACCTGTCCGCCACCCCTTAGGGCCATGGGAGGCCACTGATGCTATGTAATCTAGAAAGTTCTTTAGCCTTCTGATTTTATTTGTTTTTTATTCAACTTCAGTGAGTTTTACCTTTCTTTCTTCCTCCTTTCTTTCTTTTTTTTCCCCAGTCCTGGGCCTTGGACTCAGGGCCTGAGCACTGTCCCTGGCTTCTTCTTGCTCTAGGCTAGCACTCTGCCACTTGAGCCACAGCGCCACTTCTGGCCTTTTTCTGTATATGTGGTGCTGGGGAATCGAACCCAGGGCTTCATGTATACGAGGCAGGCACTCTACCACTAGGCCACGTTCCCAGCCCTGATTTTTACCTTTCTTAAAATTACACATCCATTGCTATTTTCAGATTCGCTGGTTTAAGATGGTTCACAGTGTCTCTTAGTGTGTTTTCATCTTGGCTGTGATTAAATCTCCTTTTCATTCTCATTGGTCATGATCTGCTCCCTCCCTCCTCCTCTCCTCTCTCCTTCCCCTCTCCTATGTCACACTTGCTGCAGATCTACTAGTCTGTACAGAACACCTACTTTGGAGTATGCTGATCTTTTTCCTCTCTCTCTCTCTCTCTCTCTCTCTCTCTTTCATACTTCTTGGGATGTTTTGCTACATCTGCTACACAATCCATGTGTTCTGGCCAACCTGGAATATCTTATCATTTCTGCCGTCATTCCTCACCCAACATTTTCATTTCCTAAGCACACTTTTGAAGTTGTCTGCATCAGTTTCTAACTTAATTACCTTCACATCGAAGGACCTGTTCTGGATGGTTGCGATTTACAAAATGTGCCGAAGCCTTTTAAGAACTTCATTTATAGTTACTTAACCAGCTCTGCATGCACTTGAAAACACGCATATTTTCTTGGACGCTAAATTTGTAGGACGTTGTTCTGGGTACTTTGTGCCTGAATTTGCAGGCACCCGTGGGGGAAGGCACAGGATTTTCTCAGACTCCTCTGTCCAAGGAACAAGGCTGGGCCAGTGGCCAGGAGGAAACGGAGTTTAAATGCACTTGTTTGAGGGAGCCCTAGCTGGAATAGACGGGCAGCAAGATGACGGGCACACACGCAGGCATGGAGCGCAGCTGGTCCCGGTCTGTCAGTGCCTGTCCTGGGCTTAGCACGCTGTCCTCATTTTCGTGTTTACTGGGTTGTCAGGGGCTTGCGCTCCCACTTGGCTTTTTGTTCAACACTGGCACTCTACCGCTTGAGCCATATCTCCCATTTCTGGCTTTTCCATGGCTGATTGGAGACTAGAGTCTCATGGGTTTTCATACTCGGTCTGGCTTCAGACCGACATCCTCAGATTTCAGCCTGAACCACCAATGCCCAGCTCGACATTGAGGTTTTTGAATTATGTTGTAAACTAGTCAAAAACATTAAGAAATTATTTAACTCCCTTTGTACATTAATATCCACGCGACTTTAAAGGGGCATTAAATACGGGGAGATAAAATTAAAGCGAAAATTCAAGGGTGATTCGTAGGAACTGCCCAGGGTGCTATGGGGTTAACTTTTCTGGACACTGGTCTAAAACATAAAATTAAAAAAATACGCTTGTGAAAGGACCTAGCTTAGTTTGCAATCCCAGATACATGGGAAGAATGAATGGGAGGATTCTACCCCAAGGCCGGTGAAGATTTTTGTTTTTGTTTTTTTTTTAATGTCTGAAAACCAGGCTCGAGGCCTGGAGTCGTCACCTCCCCAGCCATGGTGACTGGCCAGCCACACAGCACCGCCTTTCACACGCAGGAGGCAAAACCTTTCAGTAAGACTATGACCCCTCTTCTCCCTCACAGAGCCCACGGCATGTAACGCTTCTCTGACAGAAATCGGGGAACAATCACGAGTGCTTAAGAACACATCTTCCCGTGGGGGGATCTACAAGCCTGGCGGGACCTCCCCGTCTCCCCTGTGAAAGCGTGGCCGGGGTCGGCCAATGCCGTGCATACTCCCATGTCCGCCCATGGCAGACATCACTAATCAATCAGAGCATCGAGCATGGGCCTTGCTGAGATCGGCCTTGGCTGGAATCTCTGGCCCACCGCGCGGTCAGCCTGGGCATGTGCACTCGACGCTCGCTGCGGCCTTCTCCTCCTCTGGGCTGGTCCCTTGGGCTGACCGGCAGCTCCGTCTTCCAGCGTGGAAGAGTTTGGAACCAGCTCAGCACCCTCGTCTGCGCCTTCAGAAGTCATTGTGCTAACCCAGCCCTTTGCCTGCAAAGGGTACACGGTCTGGGACCGGGAATCTTCCTACCCTCCCTCCCCAGCTCACCCCTGAGGCCCTGGAGCTGCCCCCCCACCCCCGCCCCGCGGGTACAGACCACCCTCCGGCTTCGCTTAGACCCCCGGTTGTGTGTGAAACGCTACCTGGACCAGAGGGAGCCCTGTATTCCCAAAGCTGCTGGCGCCTCTCGTTTGGGTAGAGATGGAGCCTTGGAGGTCAGCTCTCCAGGGTGGATTTGGATCCGTTCCGACCCGGCGGGCCCCATGCAGCCCTTGGCACCGAGTCTCAGGATTTGGTACCTCCAGTTGTGGCCGGGATACAATCTATCCGCCAACGAAACAGAATCAGGCTTTTGCAGACTGGCCTGGGAACCTAACCTCGGGGCCGATGGGGAAAGTGCCCTGCTTCATGCTGAACAAAAAGCCCACGGAAGCGCTGGCGTGGCTGTGTGGGGGCTGCCAGCGCTTTGGGCACAGATGTGTATCGCCATTGTGGGCCGAGCAGCTGACGGGGCAGCCTGCAGGCTTTGCCTTTCTGGACCAGGGCGGGTGGGGGCTGACGGGAGCCCGGAGCTCTTCCTCCGGCGGCCCGCGCACTGGGTGAAGAGCCCGCTCCACGCCCCGAGACGAGACCTCCGGGCGCCCATGTCCTGCCGACGGAGCGCCTTCTGCTCCGGGTCTCCTGGGTGATTTCTTGTTTTGCGTTTGTGTTGTGCTGGCGCGAGGGCTCGAACTCAGGGTCTGGGCTCTGCCCTTTCACCTTCTCACTCAAGGCTGGTGTTCGACCCCTTGAGCCGCAGCCCCACGGTTGGCTTTCTGGTGGAGAGAGGTGAGTCTCGTGGAGCTGCCTGCCGAGGGCCGGCTTTGAACCGGCGTGCTGAGGACTCAGCCTCCTGAGCGGCTGGGATGACGGGCGAGAGCCGCTGGCGCCCGGCTGCGGCCTGGCTTTCGAGGAGCACAGGCAGGAGCCGGGAGCCTGGCGGGGCAGCGCCCCGCCCGTGCCCCAGACGCCCTCCAGCTCCGCTGGGATGGAGCGAAACTGCTTCTTCGGCCACGACAGTGAGTCTTCTATGCGCACTCGTTCTCTGAGGGTGGGTTCTCAGCCCTCCCGCGACACCAAAGTCCAGCCGTCCAGGCCCTTCCACAAATGGCGCCGCGTTCACACGGAGCTGAGCTTCCTCTCCGTGTACTTTAAATCATCTCTCATTACTCAGGACACCAGTGCGATGCCAACGGCAAGCGAATGGTTTGTAAATGACGTGTAAGTACTATGTAATCGTCGTTATACTCTATGGCTTAGAGAAGAATAAAAAGAAAAACAGATCAGTGCATGTCCAATACAGGCACGTTTCCCCCCAATACTTTTAACCTAAGGCTGGTTGAGCTCACGGAGTTATGACAAGTGGAGGTGGAGTTGGTGATGGAGGTGGAGGAGGAGGAGGAGGAGGTGGAGGAGGAGGAGGAGGAGGAGATGGAGGAGGAGGAAGAGGAGGTGGAGGAGGAGGAGGTGGCGAAGGATGAGGAGGAGGAAGAGGAGGTAAAGGAGGAAGAGGAGGAGGAGATGGAGGAGGAGGAGGAGGAAGAGGAGGAGGAGGAGGAGGAGGTGCTGGTGGTGGAGGAGGTAGAGGTGGAGGAGGTGGAGGAAGAGGAGGAGGAGCAGGAGGAGGTGGAGATGCAGGAAGAGGAGGAGGAGCAGGAGGAGGTGGAGATGCAGGAAGAGGAAGAGGAGGAGGAGGAGGTGGGGGTGGTGGTGGAGGAGGAGGAGGAGGGCATCGGGGTGGGAGGCGGCCTTGCCCGTCCAGCCAGGCGGGCGGGATCTGACCGCCCAGGCGGAGGCCCTGCGGTGCGGCCCGCGTCCTTCGGCCTCGGTGGAAGGCCAGCCAGGCTGTGTGGCCTCCCGCGCCCGGCCGCTCCCCGCGTCCACCTGTCCCGGCAGAGGCTGGGAGTCCAGCCTGCGAGCCCCGCGGGACAGGCGCAGACCCCGGCACGGAGGGGGCGGTGGCCCTGGGGCCCTGGCTCCGCCCTCACGGCCTCGGTCCAGGGCCCTCACAGCCCCGCCCGGCCCCGCCACCCCTCCCGCCCTCCCGGAGCTCAGGCTGGGCAGCCTGGCAGGGGAAGCCGGTGGAGAGGCGGCCTGGCCCCCCCCCCCCCACGTGGCTGCAGTGATACGGACCCCACCTGTGCACACGCCAGTCGGCCATCTCCACAGACCTTCAGGAAGCTTCCAGAGACCGAGCCTCCGCAGCTGGGCCGGGGGGCTCCGCCTCGGGGTGTCGGCTGGCGTGGCACTGATTTCCTCGTCACGCCACGCCACGCCCCACGCTCATGCAACGTGGGGGCCACTGCCACCTTCGTGTTCAGAGAACGGAGCTTGAACCACGCGCAGCGCCGCCGCTTGAGTTAAACGAGCACGAGGGCCCATCTGTGTGGGTGTAGACCGCGAGCGTCACGCGCTCAGCCTGTGGATCCGAACGCGGCGGACGAGCCAGTGGCCCGCGGCTGCCATCCCAGCTAATCAGGAGGCCGAGGCTCGAGGGCCCCATCTGAAGCAGGCCCAGGCGGGAAGGCCTGGGGAACTCCCGCTCCAAGGGGCCCCCCAAAGGCGGGAGATGCAGCTGCGGCTCCCCTGGCCAAATGCTGGCCCTGAGTGAGGACACTACGGGATCCTAACGACTCGGGCTCGGGTTCAAGCCTCTGGGCTGCCCCCACCACCCACACAGCCGGTGGGGGTGGGGCGGAGGGGATTGGACGTCTTCAGTGGGCACGGGCCGGTTCGAGGAAAATGGTGAAAATGATTTCTTAAAACACAGACCTGGTGTTTCCCAAGCCTGGTTTCCACATCGTTTGTTGTGGGGGGACACAGACACCCCAGCCCTGCCCTCCTAGGCCGGAGTCCTCGCTGCCCTCAAGCCGACTGCGTTGGCGTTTTATTCAGGACGTGGCTGGTGCCTGGCGATGTGGTAACGGACTGGGGAAGAGAGGAGCAGCAGGCAGGGCACGGGGGGGGGGGGCGGGGGAGAGGCCACGCGGATGGGGGTGGGGCAGGCCTCACTGGTCCCCCGGTGAAACCGGCTGGAGGAGGGTTCGGAGAACGGAATGAGCAGGCAAAGGCGGGCCAGGAAGAGCCGCGTGGTTAATCCGACGGTTCACCCCTGTAATCCCACTCAAGAGGCTGAGATCTGAGGATCGCAGTTCAAAGCCAGCCCAGGCAGACCAACCCAAGAGCCTCTAATCCCCGGCTAACCAGCAAGAAGCAAGAAGTAGAGCTGTGGCTCAGGTGGAAGAGCACTACTAGCCTTGAGCAAAAAAGCGAAGGAAGCCCTGGTAGTGGCGTGTGCACACACACACACAGACACACACACACACACACACACACACACACACACACACTGCAAAAGAGAGTTTCAGCAGGAAAAGGAGTTTATAAAAGGCATCAAAAGGACATTCTGGAAACTCAAAGGGATATTTGGATAGGGGCAGTCGAGACTGAATGAAGCGGCAGTGCCCAAGTCATAGAGCAACAGAAAGATCCAGAATGAACCACAGACAAAAAGCTGTGCACACGGCCCAGCGCAGAGCAGTAGGGTGACCCAGTCACGCGGGGCGAGTGGGTCCCCAGGGCTCCGGGTTGGTGAATGGGGCCAGCCAGGGCTGGGTGGGTCATCTGGCAAAATGATTGGAAGGTTCCAGAGCCTCCCAGGGTGGAGGGAGTGGAGGGAGTGCCCGGCCGCAGGCTTGTCCTCGGCGGTCTAGCTCGCCCAGGACCCTCGCTCTTTCTTCCCGTCTCTCTTTAACCGTTCTCTGTCCCTCTGTCTGCTTCTCTCCGGCGTTTCTCTCCACTTCTCTCCTGCTGTCTCTCTGGCTAGTGCTCCCTGAAATTGTTTTCAATGTTTGGGGTCAAAAAACATTCTGCCACGCTCACCAGTTCAGATCCCATAATCTGAGAAAAAGTGGAAAATAGGCAGGTGTGTGTGTGTGTGTGTGTGTGTGTGTGTGTGCGCACGCGTGCGCGCGCGCTGGTCCTGGGGCTTGAACTTGGGGCCTGGGCACTGTCTCTTGAGCTCTTGCGAGTGCTCTGCCACTTGAGCCACCGCGTTACCTCCAGATTCTCGCTGGTTGACTGGAGAGAAGAGTCTCACAGACTCTCCTGCCTGGGCTGGCTTTGAACCGCAGGCCTCAGGTCTTAGCCTTCTGAGTAGCCAGGATTACAGGCACGAGCCGCCCAGGCCCAACAAATAAGTCGACTTTTTTTTAACGTTTGACCACTGGGGTCAGACTAGGCAGCTGTTTTATGGGAGGAAAGGGCACTGTCCGGGAGTAACCGCACGCCTTCCTGCTTCTGAGGAAACCGTTAAATAAGCAATATGTCACCAGGTGGCTGAATCACACGCATCTGAAACAATTCTCCTCGCCGCACAAGATGGGAAAACGGAAACGGGGCGGCTTGTGGTGTGGGGTTGTTTTGCATGTCTGCCGGGGGAAGGTCGGGGCTCTGCTGCCCCGCGCCCCCTTCCCCCGGAACCCCTTCCCCCGGAACCCCTTCCCCCGGAACCCCTTCCCTAGGGGGATTGCGCAGTGCTAGACTTCAGAGCCGAGGCTCCGCTTGGTGACAGACTCCAGGGTGTGTTTACTCCTGTCTGTGCCTGAATCACGGACAAAATGCTGCTCTCGTAAATATATACACAGGCACAGGAGAAATGTAAGTAACGGGCTGTAAGCCAGGCCTCCCACAGTGTAGACAGCGAAGAATCATTTGGGGTTTCAGCCTGGGCGTGAGATCTGTGACTTACAATCAGTCAAAAACGTACCACGGGTGCTTCTCTAGAAGACATCGGGTAGACTTGAGGGGTGCAAGGAGAACCCCTCAGAGACCAGGAAACGCGGGGGGGGGGGCGGGGGCGGGGAGAGGTAACCCCTGAGGACTTGCTCCCGGATGAGCCGGCCAGAGGCACGCTAGGGGTCATGGGTCTCTTGTCTTTCTGCCCCTTCACGATCCACCTTTCAGGCGCCATTCTGGGGACTGGACGCCGCAGGCTGGGACTCTTCCGACCACCTTGTCGCGATGCCGTGGCCCGTGAGGGTCCCTGGGCCTGGGAAGGGGCTGCCACCGCCTGGCTCCAGGAAGCAGGACTGCGGAAGGAAGCACAGCGGAGAGCCAGCCGGGCCGCTCCTGCTCCCGAGTGCGGGAGCCAGGGCCTCCCCCAGGGCCTCCCCCAGGGCCTCCCCCAGGGCCTCCCCCAGGGCCTCCCCCAGGGCCGCCTGGAGGACTTGGGAGGGAAGGACACCACGGATATGCAATTCCGGTGGGCTGACCATCAGTCGAGGGCGTCTTCCTGGTTAACGGCGAGCTTGTCAATCAGAGAGCAAAGAATGGCAAAGCCACGGGGGGCGGGGGTACAGGGGGGCCGAGCAGTGAAACCCTGGGACGGCAGGGAGGGTGGGACTGCGGACAAGGACTGCACACAGCTCTCCTCCCCTTCTCCTCTCTGCTGCCAATAATCTGAATTTCGGCTTTCTTAATTAGTAGGCGCGCAGGGCAATGTGTTTAGACCCCCCCCACCCCCCACTGGCTGGTAAAGCAAGGTTTTGAGTGAAGCCTGGACCTCACAGTCAGTGACGATGTCTCCCCGCGGCCCCTCAGAGCCCCAGGTGGGGAGCACTCATCCTGCCTTTCCTTCCATCTCTGTTGGGGTTTGCGGGGCCTCTTTCCTTACACCTGCTGCCTCCTCTGTGTCCTTCTGTGGAGGAGGAGCGGGGCTGCCCTCACTTGACCAAGCTGACAATTGACCAAAGAGTCCCAGGGATCCCCTTTCCCAGCGCTGGTCCTGAACGGCCGGGGGGTGCTGGACGCAGCCCCACTCAAGGGCCCCCCTGCCCCCCCCACCCCGTGACACTTAGACACTCGCCTTTCGGTTTTGAGGTACACGGAGACTCGGGCACGGTTTTCGGAACGAGCGCAAGACACGGGGGTACATCTTTTCCCCAGTGCCTCCAGCGGTCACTCCTTGCACAACCGTAGCCCAGTGTCACCACCACAATATTGACACTGGCAACCAGGGAGAGAGAGCACATCTCAGCCCACGAGGCTCCCTCCCCTCGCCCCGTGACAGCCTCAACCTCTCCCCTTCTACCCCCCGCCCCGGCCTCACTCACACGCGCCTCCTCCGCGGAACTTGGTCGTCCCGAGCACGCGACTGCGCACAACCCCTCGAGATTGCTCTTCAGGAATACGCTGGGGATTTGTTGAGGTTGTCACACCTCTTTTCCACCGTTCCCGTTCTCTTTGTCGCTCCGTGGCATCCCACCCCACGGGCAGATCGCAGTGGAAGGCAAGGCGGACGGTTCCGGTCTTCCATCACTACCCTCAGATTCGCGTCGGGCCTGGGCGCACGGGCTGTGGCGCGGACGGAGGCCTTTGCGCCTCTGGAATCCGTGCTCCGGAGCCAGTGCAGTTGTCGCATCGCCAGTATTTTAAGAATATTTCTATATATTTCTATATTTCCAGCGATGTGTGAGCGGCCTGGTCTGGTTTTTCAACGTCCTCACATCTGCTGTTGATGAACCTGGTGTGGCCACGGTGTTATTGTTTTAGCAATTGAACAGGTGTATAGTGTTACTTCATGATGGTTTTAATTTGCATTCCTGGACTGGCTAGCCTTGTGGGCGTCCTCTGACGTGTGCATTAGTTAGCTACGTGTTTTCTTCAGTGAGATGTTTCTTCATGCTTCCGGCCTATTTTTGGGGGGAGGTTGACAGTTATACTTTGAGAATCTTTCACTGTACTCAGTTCTAGTCCTATGTCCAATATGATGCTGGCTGGACAATAGCTGACTTTGTCATCTTCTGAACAGATCCTTCTCAGAGTTGACATTTTCCATTTTCCGTGGATCAATTTTAATTGTATGGATTATGCTTTCTTTGCTCAGAACTGCTTGTCTAACCCTAGATCTTTTTTTTCTCTTTTTATTTTTCAAGATTTACTGCTTGGCTTTTGAGTCCACGGTCCATTTCTGTATCTGCCGTGAGACTCAGGCTCAGGTTCTTCTGTCTTTTTGCTTTGTCCCCATGGATATCTAATTATTTTAGCGCCGCTGCTCCTCATCCAGTGTTAAATATCACTTGAGGGAGAGCCGGGCATGACTCAAGTGGTAGAGGACTTGCCTGCCTAGCAAGATTAAGGCTCTCAGTTCAAACTCCAGTATTGTCTTCCCACTCCCCCCCCCACAAAAATCACATGGGCATTTGCATGCAAATGAAGCTGAATTTTCTGTTCTCTTCCACTGATCTTTGTGTCCATCTTCCTGACAATGCCAAAATATCCTGATAAAACTTATTTCTGTAACGAGTTTGGAGCCCCCTCCCCCCATTTTTTAGGTGCCAGTCTTGGGGCCTGAACTCTGAGCCTGTGCACTTTTCCCTGAGCTTCATTTTTCCTCATGGCTGGCACTCTACCATTTGAGCCACAGCTCCACTTTCAGTGTTTTTGGTGGAGACAAGAGCCTCACAGACTTTCCTGCTCTGGCTGGCTTTGAACCACGATTCTCAAATCTCAGCCTCCTGAGCAGCTAGGATTACAGGTGTGAGCCACTGGTGCCTGGCTAAAAAAAAAAAAAATTGTATAGACTAATTTTCCCTTCTTTTTGTTTGTCAAACTTGTTTTAACTATCCTAATTCCTTCGTCTTTCCCACAATGTAGATTGGTCCAAGAAATAGGACTACTGTGCTGGATTCTGAGCGGGGGGGGGGGGGGGGAGGAGCCCTCTCTGGCGTCTGGGTGGGGCCTGCCAGCTCCAAGGGGCCTCAGGCTGGGAGTATAGAACTGGGCAGCGGTGGAGGGGGAGGCCGGCTGGCTCCTGGAAGGATGGGGTCCGGGGGTCTATGTCCTGGCGTTCCCAGTGTCCCTCTAAGGAAAAGCAGACATGGCAGCCCAGGGCTACTGCTATTTTCTCGTGTGAGCCTTTCGTGGAGGTGACAGCACATTTTAACTATGTGGGGTAAGGAGGCCTCCAGGAATTTTCCAGTGCCCGTGGATAATCATCTAGCTTGAAGGTCATTCATTTCCAGATGGCGTTTCCTCTTTCTTCCTTTGAAGACCCGCATAGGAACGCCACCCTGCCTTCCTGGGTCCGTGCTGGCGGAGCCAGGCAGAAACCATCTGTGGGTGGCCCTTCCTTCGTCTCTTCCCAACTTAGTTTGTGACATAGCCACTGGCATCCTTGTCTTCCTGCATCTTCTCATCCCGGCCTTCCGGGCTCTTCCCTCTGCTTCCCGCTGCCCCTACCCGCCCTCCCCCTTTCTGTATCTCACAGCCCTGGGCTGTGCTGGGGACCACGGGACACACCGCTGGGTGCAATGAATGGGGGGGGGGGTGCAGTTGTACCTCGATCAAGTTCGGCTCCTAACTTGACTGCTGAAGTCAGAGTCTGGGGCTGTGAAAGGCAAGCGCCACGGGAACTCCTCTCCAGGCTCTGGAGAAAGCAGCTTTCACACTGCTATCCCTCCTGCCGCCTTGTGGACACCAGTGCCGTCCGGGGCCAATCACAGGGCGGGGACACGGGGAAAGTGAAGAGGAGGGGTCATTTCCAAAAGGAAATTTTGAACACGCGGCCAGGAGTGGTAGGACGGGTAAGGGACAGAACACAGGGGCTCACGGGACGAGCAGTGTCCAGCGCCACCAGGTCACTTGACTGGTCACACTTGTTCTTCTTTCCCTATCTCCTCTCCTGAATGCGAAGCTCGCCCCTGAAGCAAGTAGGGGGTCCCCGAGGCTAGACAGCGGCCCTTGTCCCCAGAACCATCTCCTCTCCACGAGAAGCTTGTGGATTCAAATCCTCTCTCTAGGCAGCCTTCCCGTCCGGCATGCTCAAGGTCCCCTTGCCCTCCCGGGCCTGACAGCAGACAGCAGCATTCGGAATACGGAAGCTTTCCTTCATCAGAGCTCGTGGAAAAGAGGGGGGGGGGGGCAGATTCAATTCCTCAAGAGAAGCCAACCGTCCAAAGGAAAGCAGGTCCTCTCCTTCCTAAACTCAGAGCACCCGCTTCCCCTCTTTGGATTTGAGGGGGACACCCAGGGAGCTGCCCCCTGCCCGGGAGGAGGAAAAGAGAGAGGGGCTCTGTGGCTGAGCAGTGATGGAGGGGTGCTGAGGTGAGAGGAAACCTTCTGGGGTTCGGTCCCAGCACGCAACCAACTAGGCAAAGGCCTCCGGGCCTGGGCGAGGGCGGGAGGACAGGGTTCCCGCGTTCGAGGCCCCCGTGCGGGCCGCCGACCGCGGGGTCCGGAGCAAAACAAGAGCACGCGCACCTGCTCGCGCCCCGCCCCCCCGGGCGCCGGCCAATCGCGGGGCGGGAGGGGCGGGGCGGGGCGGGGCGGGGCGGGGCGCGGGCCGAGCCTAAGCCCGAGCGGAGCCCGCGCCCCGGGCAGGCACCGCGGCCGAGCCGGGAGCCGCCGTCGCCGCTCGGGCCCCGCCGCGCGCGCCCCCCCCCAGCCCCCCGCGCCCCCGCCGCCCGCCCGCCGCCCGGGCCCCGCCGCGCGCCCCCCGCGTCCCCGCCGCCCCCGGGGCATGGCCTGTCTGATGGCCGCTTTCTCGGTCGGCACCGCCATGGTGAGTGAGCCGGGCTTTCCCACGCCGGGCCGGGCTGGGGCTTCGAGGGGAGCGGGACCCGGCCTCGGGGTGCCGAGCCCCGGGGGGGGGGGGAGAGGGGGGATCACCCCCCGGGCCGGGGGGGGGCGGCCACCCCGCGCTCGGATGCCCGGGCGCCGCCAGGGGCCGCGGAGGAGCGGGCACCCGGAGGGGCCGCCCGGGGGGCTCGGGGTCCCGTGCCCGGCCTCGGGGACGGCGCCACCCTCGGGAACAAAAGGAGGCGCTGCTCCCCGGAGCCGGAGCCCGGCCGCCCCGGAGGGGTGCTGGGGAAGGGGGGGGGAAGGGGGGGGGCGGCGGAGCCCCGGGAGGACCGCGGCCGCCCGCCGGGCGCACCCCGGGAGCCCCCGCTGGGGACCGGGCGCGCGCGCGCACCCCACCTCTCCCCAGGCCAAGACGGGGTGGCCCCGAGCCCCCTGGTCCCAGGGCGGACGAGAACGCCCGGGTCTGTCCCCTCACCCCGGGGAGAAGCCCCGCAGCCCACCGCCCCGGCTCATCCCGGGGGGGGGGGCGTCCCGCCCCGCGCCCCGCGCCCCGCGCCCCGCGCCCCGCGCCCCGCGCCCCGCGCCCCGCGCCCCGCGCCCCGCGCCCCGCGCCCCGCGCCCCGCGCCCCGCGCCCCGCGCCCCGCGCCCCGCAGGGCAGGCAGGCAGGCAGGCACCCATCCATCCGTGCCCGATTTCAGGCCAGCTAGAGTACCCATGCCAAGTCCTCGGTACCCACCCAGCCCATCCCCGCGGCTGCCCTCGACCCGATCCGCGGCTTACTATCTCGCCCACCCCCCACGCGCGTGGCGGGGGTGGGGTGGGGGGCCCCACCCGCCCCCCACCCGCCCCTCCCCTTTATTTCATTTTTAGCATCCTGTATTTGAAGTCAGCAGGGCTCAGCAGCATTTGACCGACAGTTACCTCTTGCCTTGAGCTTAGAAAAAAAAAAAAAGTAAGCGGCTCTTGTGCGCATGCTCCGCGGTGACAACCGCATCCTCTGATTCCAAACAGGTTACTGTAGCACATACCGGGCGGCCAGCTCATTATGTAATGATCTCGCGTAAACCCACAGACCGGGGCGCGCACGCCTGGAGGTGCTTTGGCTAGGGGATGGATAGGCCCGGCTAGGAGACCCCCCTCCACCCCCACCCCCCCAGCTAGCCCCCATCCCAGCCTTCCCATACACAGGAAGCTGGGGAGGGAGTTATTCTTTCCCCTTATCTAGTTGGACATTTGGGTAGCATTTGGGAATCTTTACTTGTGCGTTTGTTCCTATGCTTGATGCTCCCAAATGATGGGGCTAGCGGGGAAATTAACATGATGGATGTTTGTGGCAGCTGTAGGAACTGTGGGATCTTCTGGGCGCTCGGGTGCTTGGATCTAGTGCTCGGGTACTTACAGTCTAGGCGCCCGGGTGCTTGGAGTCTAGGCGCTCGGGTACCTAAGCCCTTTCGGAGCTGCACAGGCGACTTGTATGTGTGGGGAATGAATCAGAACGCGTTTCAGGTAGAGATGTTTTTCATACTGATTGAACGTTATGTTATGGTTCGACATAGCTCCAGAGCGCTTGCCTGTTCTCACATGGAGATTGCTAATGCTCATTTGGGGAGGAGGGATTAATTTTTTTTCCTCCCCCAAAGCAGAGAACTTTTCATTTAAAAATGTCCGTCTGTCTACAGCCAGACCACCCCAACCACCCCCATCTTGTCTGATCTTGCAGCTGGACAGGCTGTCTTGAAACAGCACTTGGTACCCAATTGCACCAGGACTCCCCATCCACCAGGATACCAGGTGCCCCTGGCTCCAAAGATAAATAAGTTTTGTTCTGGGGCTGGGGGTGTGGCTCAAGTGGTAGAGTACCTGCCTAGCCAGCTCAGGGTGCTGAGTTCAAACTCCAGTGCCATCACTGAAAACAAAAAAGTTCTGTTCAAGTTATAAGAAAGAGCCCTTGAGAAATGATAGAATCTTGGGCTTTGCTTTCCTCGTCTTCCTGCCCTGAGGAGTGGCTGGTGCTGGCTGATGGGCTGAGCTAGGAAAGCGCCCTGGAAGGGGGCTCGAGTTCGAGGTGGACAGTTGGAGTCCCCAGGCATGGGGAGACATGTGTGGGTCAGGTGTTCTCAGTGAGATGTGTTTGGAGCCTGAAGCATTCTGAGCAGCCATCCCAGTGCAGCCCGCCCTGTCAGCGAGGCTCGGGGCGTGACACTTGGGTCACTTTTCCTGTGAACAGTCACCCTGAGAGTTAGGGGCCAACGCCTTGTCCCGGGATGTGTCCAGGAGAGCTGCGGTGCCGTCGATGTGGGCACCAGGGCTGGTAGCAGTGAAGCAGAGAAGAGAGCCGCATGCCAGGCCATTGCTTCTCCCCTCCCTCCCGGGTCTGCCGCTGTGTGGAGGGGGGTCTACGCTGCCACCCCCACAAGCCCGGCATTCACACGGAACTCGCTGGAAAACATCCTCATGGGGCCACAGGCATGGTCCCACTTGGGTCTTACCTGTGTGACCTGCACCTCCTCATCTGCTATGCACCAGGAACGAATTCACTGCTATTTGCATGTATTCCACAGTGTCGTGTGTGTGTGTGTGTGTGTGTGTGTGTGTGTGTGTGTGTCTGGGGGCGAGGGGAGTTTGTGTTAAAGTCAGAGCCTCAGGAACCTGGGATAAACAGTGTGGAATAGGTGTTTGTTTTATTTTTAATGAGCTCAGGAGACCATGCAAAAGCTTGCAGTAACCTACATTGCTGGCAGCTCTCATCCAAAGATGTTTCCAGAGAGCTGGTCTACTTTGGAGTGACCGGCTGCTGCCCTGGTCATACAGGTTTCTGTGTTTCTGTTACTTGGGGAGGCCACTGGGCACTGGTGCAGGAAGGGGGGGGGTTGCGTGTTGCTGTGGAGCGGGTGTTTGTGAGGGGGGTCTGTGCAGGTTCCTCAGTCTGCTGTGGGTTTTTGTACCACCCATGACCCACGTGCAGCAGACAGAACTAAGCCTTGCTCCAGCTTTGCTGGGATGGAGCAGGGCCCGAAAGCCAGCTGAGACTTGGACACCAACTGGGCCAGCCACCCCTAAAAGTGTCACAGACCAGGCAGTAACCTCTGCTCCCCTCCTCCCGGTGTTAGCGCCATGGGGATGGTAAGAGCACCATCTCTTCAGTCAGGAGTTCAAGGCCAGCCGTTATCATGGGATTGGCTGTGTCTGTGGTCTCCAGTCACTTACCTGCTATGCACAGGGCAGCACTGCTTAATGCTTCCAGCCCAAGCACCTGACTCTGGCTGCTCTCCATCCCTAGACCACTCCCAAATCAACTGAGTCACCCGGCTTTGTCCTGCAGGCCTGTGCCTCATTAACTTCTCTACCCCCCCCACCCAGTCTTACAGGTTCTGAAGGTCAGGGCCTGGCACCCATGTGGGGGGGGGGGGCTCCCAGGTTCCCCACGGGCCTCTAGTAAGGTCAGATCTTTTTCTGAGTCTCGAGGCTCTTCTCCATTTGGGCCCTCTTGGTATCTCTCGTTTCGTTGTACATCCATCCGGGCCTCCTGCCTCCCCCTCTCGGTCCCAGCCCACACCCCAGCATGCTTCCTGCAGCTCGTGCCCCCACTCCAGACCCCGCCCCGTCTCATCTTGTTAACCCCAGCCCTCTTTCTGCGGATGGGCCTTGTCCTGAGCTCGGTACCCAGGGCCTGCCCGGAGGCTCCAGGGTGGTCACCTCCTCTTCCATGGCTGCCTGTTTTCCTCGCAGAGGCTCAGTACTGAGCTGGCCGACGAAGCCGCGTCTGGCCGGCTGGCCTGGTCTGCTTATCGGATGAACGAGCATGGGTGAGGGAAGGGCTCGGGGAACAGGAGCGTCCTGACGTCGACCCGATGGCTGACACTTCCCGGGACTGGTGGATGGACAGGACAGGGGGAGTGGTTCGACACCGCTCCGCTTCTGTGGATTTCCAGAAGGAAGGAAGGAAAGGAGGGAAGGAAGGAACCTCCCTTGTCCTGGGCTTCCTCTGGGTTGGACATCTGTGTTGGGTGATCTCTAGGAGCCCCAAACTGAGACGGGCTGCCCAGTCAGTTTCCCCGAGCCCTTCCCGCGTGGAGCTGAGCCTGCAGCAGGCTCAGGCTTGGAGCCAGCGCCTTGGCAATTTGGCTTAGATGAGGGGATGGATATCAGGGCCTGTCTTGGCTGCCTTGCTACTCTAGTCCTTAAGGAGTGCCTCCCCCCCGCCCCCCCCCCAGCCTCTTCAATCCCAAAGCTAGGCCGGACCTGGTGCTTTGATTATAAACACAGAGCACCTAGGCCCCAAAGGGCAGGGAAGTGGTCGGGGGAAAGGTCTGGTGCTGCTCTGGGGGGTGGGTTCTGGGACGCAGGGGGACATTGGTATGGGGGTGGGGTCCAGAGCCACTGGGTCAGGAGCCCCAGCGTGGGAGACGCCCACCCACCAAGCACACGCAGAGCCTGCCTTAAGAGCTCCGGCCATACACAGGCCGGTCACGTCACAGCGGGACTGTGAACCTACCTGCGCTGTGTGGACATTGGACGCAGCCCACGGCGCCACTCCGCAGAGCTTTACGCCGTACCTTGATGTTTAGTCACGCAGATGAGTCAGTGGTGAGGTTTTGATTCGACTAAGGCTTCAGAAGTAGGAGATGCCTGAGAGTTGTGCATGCATACGTGTGTGTGTGTGCGTGTGTGCGCGTGTGTGTGGTATATGTGTGCGTGTCTCTTTTTGGGGGCAGTACTGAGGTTTGACCTCATGGCCTTGCACTTGCTAGACAGGAGTTTTTCCACTTGAGCCACAATGTCCGCCCCGCTTTTGCTTTAGTTATTTTTCAGATGAGGCCTTTTAGATTTTGCCCAGGACTGGCTCTAGACCAGAATCATTCCGCGTCTTCCTCTCACATATCTGGGATGACAGGTGAACAACCCCAAGGCCACTGTGTAACTTCCTAAATGCCAAACTACCTTTTCTATTACCAAGAGGTCCAGGATTCCCCTTCCAGCCTAATATTTGTATTTAAGGCCCCCAAGCGTAGAGATCGACTTTGGAGCCCTTAAATACCACAGTGGAACGCCTCTCCTTGAATTCAGTTCCCATGCCAGGAGGGAACACTTAAATGGAGGGGGTGGTGGTGATAACTCTCAATTGAATACATAGGTAACAAATGACTGCATCAGTGTCCCTGGCCCTGTGGCAGTCAGAGGGGCCCAGTGGTCTGGCATGGTGAGGGCAGGCTTGCCCAGCGCGGCCCATCTCCGCATTGTGGCAGAGTGTTGCGGAAGACCCGAACTTTGGGCACTGTAGGGCAGACTCTCTTGCTTCAGGAGACGGTTGGGAAAGTTCCGCATAGGGTTTGTCCCTCAGGGTTCTGCTATGTTTAGAGGCCCCTGAATTTATTGATCGGGTTAGGGCTGCCAAGCTATTAGAAAAACATATTCCTTTCTTTGCATAAATGAGTTTGGGTCTTGGCCCATCTGCTAGAGTTTGAGTCCCAGTGGAAGCTGTAAAAAGCCAAAGCTTGGGGCTCAGGGTGTGGCTTAATGGCAGAAAGCTGGCTGAGCTGGTTCTAGCCCCATAACTGCAAAACAGTGCTAGCTATAAGCGTTAGGTACTCTGGTGAGGCGCTGGGAATCTCAGTGTTTTTGTCGCGTATTGTTTGAAAGTTCTTCTCCTTCCTTTGGTGGTAGGCTTTTGAAATTGTACCTCATTTTCCTTGTCTGCATAGTAGGAAAAAAAAATGAACCATTTCAACTTCTCAGTGCTATAATGAAATTGGGGTGAGGGACTTGGGGAATGGCAAAGATGAAGACCAACCCCCCTCCTCCCCCGCCCCCAGAAGGGTGTTACTGTCTGTGACACTGGATACAGTCCGCAGGGACTACATGGACAGTCCATCCTGCACAGGATGTGTTCAGTTATACGTGTCTTAGGAGCCTGGTCTGTCTTTATGAAGGATTTTATGAGTGGACAATGAAGAAAGGTAACTTTCCATGGTGGCCAAGTGACTCATGTATTATGGTCTCGTGATTTGATTTTATGATTGCCAAGTAAGTCTTGCTTGGCCCGTTTATCATTTTTGTCTCCAGTGTCTCTTTTACTAGCGGGAAAAGTGGCCATCGGGTATGACAGTGCCCCGTCGGGGACAGTCCCTCTCCTCCCCTCCGCGGCTCGAGTCCTCCGTAGCACGCGTCCCCATTCATAATGGGTGATCGAGGCGAGCGGCCAGTCTCCGATGCTCTTTTCTCCCCACGCGGCAATCGCTCACCGTGTGGCGCTCCCCTTGCTTTCTAGAACGCCAGCGGTTACTCTGCCGCCATGACGGAGCCCAAGTCGGTGTGTGTCTCGGTGGACGAGGTTGTCTCCGGCGGCCTGGAGGAGGCCGAGACGGACCTTCTGAACGGACACTTGAAGAAAGTGGACAACAACCTCACGGAGGCCCAGCGCTTCTCCTCGCTGCCTCGGAGGGCAGCCGTCAACATCGAGTTCAAGGACCTTTCCTACTCGGTTCCCGAAGGCCCGTGGTGGAGGAAGAAAGGTAGGCGGGGGGCTGCCTTGCTGGCGGAGCCCGGAGAAGCCCGAGCGGGAGGCGGAGGGCTGTCGGGGGGAAATCCGGGTCTGGAAGTTGGGTTTCAGTGCTGTTGCTGCCTCAGCCAGTGCGTTTAGTTCTTTGCATCTGACTTCTCACCCGTGAAAGAGGCAGGGTGCGCGGGACGAGCTCTGGAATTCTGTGCTATTATTTTACACCGCCAGTATCCCTCTTGGGAAATATTCAGGACCACAAGGAGTTCAGACTTGGGGTTTTTAACTTTTTTTAGATTTTGGACTATTTGGATGCCCATAATGTAATATCTTGGGGATAGGACCCAAGTATAAACATAGCTTGCACCTGTGTTTCATATTTACCTATCTTATCTACATGGTCAGCAGGTAAACTTAGGCAGTGTTTTTAGTGTATCTGAATCTTGGTCCTTCCGCGTGTGTTGAGATTTTGGAGCATTTTGGATTTCCCATTTCCAGACAAGGGCGGATGGATGCTCAGGCAGCATGAACAGTTTTACGCACATCATGCACACGTGTCGTTTCTGGCCTGCACTCAGGATCGTCACTGGTCGATGCCCTGTGTTAGTTTGTGTCAGGCTTTCCAGACGCAACCATTTCCAAGCCATTCAGAGCCACACGGAAGGCAGGTGCCGCCTCTGGGGTAGCCTTGTCCTTTTTATTTGATGTGATTGGAAGGACTCTTGGGCAGGTGGTGCTGGTGACCAAGAGAACCGTGTGACTTTAAGAAGGGTGGAAACGGAGGGAGGGTGGGGCTGCAGTCACTTCTAGAAAGCCACGTGATGCGGGGCTTTGCACCCGACCTGGGGTGTGCTGAAGGGGACGGAGGCCTGGCAGTGTGAGTCTCCACGCAACTGTCGCTAGCTCTAGAACTTCCCAAGCACGGAGCACCCGCGCCTGCCTGGGTCAGGACTCATCTTCCAGACTCATCTGCTGCTTCTGTGGGTGTTGTTCTCTAGCTCCCTCTGCTCGGAGAGCAGGTCACTGGGTCCTGAGTGGACCCGTCCTGCGGTGGATGAGCTCGAGAACACGGCAGACATCACCAGAAGGAGCCAGGCTCCGGCTTCCTCTTGGAAATCCAGGAGGAGTTCTTGACAGCCCAAGTGACAAGTGCCACTGGCAGAATCTCTCTCTCTCTCTCTCTCTCTCTCTCTCTCTCTCTCTCTCTCTCTCTCTCTCTCTCTCTCTCAGGTCTCAATTTAAATCCAGACTTGACTCTTGTTTCTTCTGTTAAAGACAACCATGGGAGACTGTTTGCTTTTCGTTTTTATCTCTTCTCTTCTTTGTGTTTTGTTTTTCTGCCTTCCTGAAGCAAAGCTTCTGGGATTGTTGGCCCAAGCAGCCAGCCACTGGTTGTAAACGTACTCTTGGCACCTTGATAGACGGATTCCTGTGACCCGGGAGCCCGGGGCTTGTTGGGTGATTCAGCCTGCGTTGGCCCAACCGAGAACCGACCTGCCACTCTCAAGGGCTGACTGTGTAGCCTTGTTATCTGACACTCGTATGTGCAAGCATGCCAACCTGTTTTGTTAAGAAAGAAATCCTGCACCGGGCTTAGGTTTGGGCCCATCCTCTGAACTCCGTTGGAATTTCAACCCAAGGACACAATCTTTTCCTTCTCAACTGGAAGGAAGAATTGTACAGGAAAGGACATGTGTGAGGTGGGTTTCGTATAGGCACACCGACGAGCCCGTGGGAGGCAGAGGGTGATTCCTGTCCTTCTGCCCTGCGCGGCCTTAGAGATGTCCTGAGGGTCTCTAGCGTGAAGATGGCTTGCCATGTTTGAAAATCCGGGGGCACCCCGCTTTGCAACCGGTGCCCAAAGCCTGGCACGGGAGCTGCTGGGCCAGTGTAGGCAAGCGTCACGCGCCACCCTCTGCCCGCCATGCTTCTCCAGGTGCTAAAGGGGTCACGTCCACAACCAAGCTCAGCCAGAAGGAGAGGACGTTGCGTTTGTTTCTGGCGTTGAAGGTGAAAGCCGGGGCCTTGAGCGTGGCAGGCCCGCCCCAACCCCTGAGCTCCATCCCCCCTCCAGCTGTGGCCGCCCAGCCCTCAGCCTTCGCGGCAGCTCAGTGGGCTGGCCACGGCGTAGGCACCTGCCCGGCAGTGAACTCTCAGGCGGGAGAGGAACTGAAAGCGGCCCTGCGGGACTCGCCTGTGACTCAGAGGTGGTGAGGATGACCGAGGCGGTCAGCCCGGGGTGGCTCAGTGGATAGTTGTTCAACCAGCGGGGTGGGATTTGCTGCCTGACTTCTTCCCCAGTTCTCTTCTTCCTCCACCACAGAAACTTCCCGTCTTCTTTCTCTTTCCCGGTCCTCCCATGTCCCCCTTTGTTCCCGGGGCCTTAAAGAGTTCAGAATCGACATGGTTTGCCACTCCAGCATGAATTCAAGGTTGGAAATAACGGCTCATCTTCCTCTCGATGAGGAGGACGGAAACCGAGGCCAGGGGCCTGCCCGTGCTGGGGACGAGGGCAGCGAGTCGGCACTGCGTGGCCGCTTGGCTTAGCACAGAGCCCGGTGGCCGGGCTGGTCCTGTGCCCAGACTGAAGGCCTCCCTTGCCTTCCCTCGGCCTCTACTCATGCGCGTCCACAATCTCCACTTCCTTTGTCACCCCCCCCCCCCGCATAGGTTCTTCCTTTTCCTGTGTTTGTTCTTTCTGTGATGGGTGACCATTTCAGGCCCTCTCCCCCCGCCCCCCCTGCCACCCCACCCCCGGCCTCCCCAGGCCATGCAGTGAGTTGGTGAACCAGAGGTCACATCCCAGCTCCTGCCTGCGTTTGTTTTGCTTCACGGTGATGATTTTAGTTTGGCTTCTTCGTGTCTGTGTGGCTCCAAGGTGACCTTCAGCACAGGAGCGTCTCCTCTGATGCCGTTCCCCCCGGCGCGCCTGGCTGCCTCTATCAAATTGTTTTCAGCTTTGAAAGTTCAACTTGAGGCTGGGCACCGGTGGCTGACACCTGTCATCGTAGAGCTACTCAGGAGGCTGAGATCTGAGGATCGCAGTTCAAAGCCAGCCCGGGCAGAAAAGTCCCCATGAGACTGTTATCTCCATTTAACCACTCAAAAATCAGAGGTGGAGTTGTGGCTCCAAGTGGTAGAAGGTCAGCCTTGAGCAGAAGAGCTCAGGGACAGCGCCCAGGCCCTAAGTTCAAGCCCCACAACTGACTAAAAGAAGAAAAAGTTCAACTTGAGGTGTGGCGCTAACTGTAGCAGTCCCCCTGGGGCTGGGTGCTGCCACCCTTCTGGAAGGGAGCACGGGAGTCTGTGAGGGACTCGGCTTTCAGAGCACTTGGTCCAACTGATTCAGATCTTGGTGAAGGAAGTAGGGGTCTAAGAGCTGAAGATGTCCTCAAGGTCAAAGTCAAAGCCAAGACCCAGCCACCACTTGCCATCCCAAAGGCACTGGTCCAGGGCTGGGGATATAGCCTAGTGTCAAGAGTGCCTGCCTCAGATACACGAGGCCCTAGGTTCGATTCCCCAGCACCACATACACAGAAAACGGCCAGAAGCGGCGCTGTGGCTCAAGTGGCAGAGTGCTAGCCTTGAGCGGGAAGAAGCCAGGGACAGTGCTCAGGCCCTGAGTCCAAGGCCCAGGACTGGCCAAAAAAACAAAACAAAACAAAACAAAGGCACTGGTCCGCCGGAGGTGCTTTTCCTCACAGTTTCTCCCAGAAAGTGGCACGGGGGACACTCTCGACACGACGCTGAAGACCGCTGGGCTTTGTGATACAGTCCCATTATGGAGGACTAGGTGATTATCTTAAGAAAGCAGACAGCAAACAACGTCACTCTCCCTAGAAGAAAGGGGATGAAGTGGGCAGAGGAGTAATTTTAAGGAGAAGATAGACACAAGACTGATTCTTTCACCTTGATGATTCCTGAGCACCGGCCGTGGCATTTTACAAAACAGCTATTTTCAATTGTAGGTACAGTTTCACCATATGATTAATGATGTCTTTGGAGGAAAAACCAGGTCATATAATAGATTCCTGGTAGAGAGCATAATTGTGAAAGGAGCCATTCTCCGGAGGAAAAGGAACACCCCGAGGAAAACTTCACCGGCTTCTGATACAGTCATTACGGCCCCCCAAGGAATCCACTCACGTAGCCCGGGTCGATGGACTCAGGATTTGGAACAATATCGCCGCCCGTGACACAACAGAGCCCGTTGTGCCAGTGGGCCTCTGGGAGCAGCAGCTTCCTTGATTGCTCCCGTCACCCCTCTTCTATTTGTTCCAGTACTAGGGCTTGAACTCAGGGCCTGAGCTTGCTATCCTTAAGCTATTTTTGTTGTTGTTGCTAAAGTCTGGTGCTCTACCGCTGGCGCCATACTTTCACTTCCAGCTTTTTAGTAGTTAACTGGAGATTAGAGGCTCATGGACTTTCCTGCTTGGCCTGGCTTTGAACTGTGATCTTCAGCCCTCAGCTTCCTGAGTAGCTAGGATTATACAGGCGTGAGTCACCGGCGCCGGGCTTCCCTTACCCCTCATGAAGGCAGCCTGTGTGTGCATAAGGCAGACATTGTGTTGCGGACACTACAGGGCCTCCTCAAGAAGAGAAGCCACAGGACAGAATTCTTAGAGAGAGGATGGTGATGCAGGGGCCCGCGGCAGAGGGGGTGGCGTGCAGAGGGGGCCCCGAGCCCCGTAGACACGGAGGGAGGACGGAACTCGAAGCCAGGGCAGCCACGGTCAGTTACCGCGAGGGCAGAGCCCGGAGGGGACTTGCGCCGCCCTTGCACACAGGGGACGCCGTAATTAGAGGTGGCCGCGGCCACTCTCCTTTTCCTTCCCACCGGCCCACTCGCTCGCGCTTCTCCCCGCCCCTGGCGCGTCCGTCGCTTCCCCTCCGCCGCTGGTAAGGATGCAGCGCGGAGCTCCACGCCCCTCCCGAGAGCCACTCCGGTCCTCCTTGGCCGTGGAGGGAGCCTCCGGGCCGGGCAGTGGCCTTGGGGTGCCATTCGAGTTGGGTGCAAAGGGTAATCGCACCTGGAGCGTGAGAGAATCTCCTCCAGCCACTGCCTCCCCATGCCGCAGACGGAACGCAGCAGCGCCGCCCGCTCCGCCACCCGACGCTCCCAGGACCGAGTTAAGCACTCGAGTAGCCCCAAACTCCCAGTGATCTGACCAGCTTGTTTCTAAGCTCCAAAGAACGCCTCTGACCCCCGCGATTCTCCAGTGAGAGTGCTTTCTCGGAAGTCCCATCACTGGTTCACCAAGCTTGCCCTCAGGCTGGCTGAAGTGAACGGAACATGCCATTCACAAATCCTTTCGGGAACTCCATCAGGAGATGGGATTCCAACCCAGGGCCGGGGCTTGGTCCACCCCAGGGCGGGCCGGCCACAGGGCTGTGCCGCACAGGGCTAGGTCCTCCGAGGGGCAGGCCGCTCGGCTTCGAAGGGGGAATATGGTTCCCTAGAATGAAAATTCACATCGAGCTTCTTGGGGACTGTCATGCGAAGATGGCTTTCCTATGCATCCGAAATGAAAGCGCTTTAGATATTTTTGTGTTTTAGAGCAGTTGTGGTGGCTCCTGTCTACGGGCCAAGATTCCTTGTTTGGGGCTGGGGTGCTTCTAAGTGGAGCCCAAGGAGAATTCAGAGGACTAGAATGTTCCTTCCTTTCCCGTTAGGGCCAGTTCTTAGCTTCTTGGTATCTGGTAATTCTCAGGTTCAGAGGGTAGCACCCTGGGTGATAAGGCCCGAGCCTCGGCCTTAGTGACCCCGGAAAAGCCTTTGAATCCCTGTGGATCACCGACTCTCAGAAGCTCAGGGGGCCGGGGCATGGAGCTCAGTGCTCGTTGGTTTACAGGGAGCCTTGGCAGCTAGGTCTGTGGCTCAGGGGGCTCCTCTCCCTGGAGCCAACTGAAGAGGAATCCTGCCATCACCCAGGTCAGAGGCACGCGTTTCTAAGGCACTGGGTCCTCAGAGCTGGCAGCTTCTGCTCAGGCGAGATGGGCTGTAGGACAGCCCCTTCTCTTTTGCCCCCTCTGATGTGGCAGGCTCTTTCTTCATTGTTGGGAATGCTCTGCTCTGGCCATCCGGCCTCCGAGGGCTAAGTGCGAGCCCCCGCCCCTGCCGCACTTTCCAGAGACATTCAGGCTTGCCATGCTTGTGTTCTCCGGCCCGGCTGGTGTGTAGCTGCCTGCCTGCCTGCAGCCCCTCAAACCCAGGCTTGTATCTGGAACACTTCACATTCTCCAACTGAAATCCTCCCTCTAAACCCGAGCCTGATCCTTACCGTTCAAGAAATAAAACACTGGCGACACTTCATTGAACACGAAACCATTTCTTTTGTTTATAAACCGGCAGGGGGGAAAAATAGTTTAATAGCCACACACCTGTTCCTTGTGAGTTCAGCGCTAGAATCAACAGATGGGCTTATTTAGGGAACAAAGGTAACCGGCGCGGCTCAGGTGCGGTGCATTTAGAAAGACCAAGCTGTCCGACGTTGAGTTTTGTCGCTAGGCCGTAGTCTCTGAGGGGTGCATGCGGATGAGGTCTCTGACGCGCTGAGGAGAGCTTGCCCTCGAATCAAGCACAGCTGATGCTGGCATTCTTGCTCCAGGAGGGCAGCTGGTGCACCTGCTAGCCTCCTCACCCACCTCGCCGGCCCCGCGCCCGGCGGCGGCTTCCCTTCCCGCAGTACCGGCCCTGTCGTAGTCACCTTGCGCGGTGGAGAGAATGGCATCCGTGTCAAAATAAGACAAGCCAGATTGACTCCAGGCGGTGATGAGGACGCGCGGAGACCTATATTTAGAGTTCAAATCTTGGAGCCAGCAGGGGCCTTGGCTGCCCAGTGACTCCCACACAGAGAGCAAGGCCTGTTGCACCAGCCTCCGGGAACCCAGACTCCTGAGAACGGGGCTTGCACAGGACTTCTTAGAAAATGCTTGTGAGCTGCTCCTTAGAAGGCCTGAGTTCTGCTTTCTGGACCTGTGCAAACAAGTTATCTTGGTGTAGAAATGAGCCCATAAACCGAGAGGCGCTGGGGTGAAGCCAAAGAACACCACCCTAACCAAGGCAGGAGAAGCCAGGGCTGAAGGGAGCTTGAAAGGAGCACAGAGGAGGAGGAGGAGGAGGAGCCGGAGAGGTCAGAGTCGTGTTTTGAATGGCCCTGGGTGGGGGGAGGCAGTGGGTGAGACTCCCTTCCAGAAGATTCTTCCTCTAAGGTTATAAACTGGCAGGGGTAGGATCTCGAGGGAAGAGCACTTTTTCTCATTCTTGCCCTGGCTCAGGGTCCCCTGCCCCCAGCACTCCTTTTGGCAGGAGTTCCGTGAGGTTCCTGCTCTATCGTCCCTTCCACACACACTGTCTCACGCAGTGCTCAGGGGAGCCCCACCTGCACCTTCTCCATGGGGGGCCCGGGCCGCCCCCCCCCCCCAGGGCCCCTGGCTGGTGAGGGGCGTAGCTCTGTGTCTCTCATGAAGCCCCATTGGGGACTCATCTCTGTAGTAGTTCACACCCCCATAAGATGAGCCAGGCTTCATTCCCCTTGTCCAGGAGATAACCCCAGGCGCTGGTGTGTGTGTGGGTAATGGGGAAGGGGCCTCCGCGGGAGAAGGCCAGCAAAGGCCTGTGTGTGTGTGTGTGTTCTGGGGGGCTGGGCCGGGCCTGGGTCATCCCACGGGGCCATCAGCAGGCTCCCTCCACCTCCCGGGGGCTTTCACTATCCAGTGGAAACCTTCTTCCTGGGGAGGGGAGGGCAGGGGAGGGGGCCGCTTCCCGGGAAACTTCCCATTTCCCTGGGAACGCTCCATCCCGCAGCACTGGAGGAAGACACAGCCGAGCCCCGCGAGGCCCTGGCCGCGCATGCGCGGGGGCGGGCAGGACCGGCGCTGCTGCTGCGCACGCGCCCGGCTCGCCTGCGCGTCACCGCCGCCGTGCTCGCCGGGGTTACTACCGGTCAATGCTCGCTAGTAACCCCGGCGAGCGCGGAGCCGAGCGGAGCGGAGCGCGGCGCGATTGGCCGAGGCCGCCCGGCTCCGTTGCTAAGGGTTTCAGGGGGAAGAGGATGCTGAGCGAGGCCGGGGGGGGGGGGGGGGGCGGGGCTCGCCGGGTCCGGATGCTCGGCCCCCAGGCCTCCAGGCCCGGGACTGGGGGTGCTCAGGTGCGTGCCTGGGGTGCGCTCGCGGCCCCCACCCCGGGCCCGCCGCGCCCGCGCACGCGCAGAAAGCCATGGTGGGGGGGAGGGGTGGGGGGAGGGGAGGCTGGGCGGTGCCGGGGACGGCAGCCCCCGGGCCCTGGGCAAGGGCTCTGGACTGGTGCATGGTTCAGCCTAGCGGGCTGGCGCCCAGACAGCGCCCCTGCCCCTGTGGAAACCCCCGGGGTGGTGGTGGTGGTGGGAGGGGTGGGGGTGGGGGGGTAAGTGGGCTCTGGCCACCCCCCCCCCCACACCAGGATCTTCTGGGACACCGGCCTGATGGGTTCCTTGGGGTTTCAGTGCCATGGGGAATGTTGTTAAACACTGCCCCCCTCCCCCCCCCCCACACACACTGGGCACAACCTTTTTGAGTTCTGGACCCAACTCAGGGAGAAACTTGGGGCTCCTGATTTGCTCTATCTGGCTGGGGTGTCAGTTGCCTGGTGAGTTCCTGGTTTTCTGATCCTAGACTTGGCACTTCTGCCGGCCTGCAGAGACGATACTCTGACAGTTCTCAAGTGTAAACCACCTGAGCTGACAGGACCACATGAAGCCCCACCCCCACGGGGGCGGGGAGGGGGGGGGAGAGTGACTAGGATGCAGTAAATCTTGTGTTTTCCCGAGGTTTTTGCCAGGAAGATGGGTAAAATGCTTCATGGCAAGAGGAAGAATTCATTTGCGGCCACTGTGGTATTCCATTACTAAAGATGACACAATGCGCATGGTTAACGTGAGAACACTGTACAAGAGTCCGACGGGAAGGGGAGCCTTTACATTTATTTTATCAGTCTACTAGGGCACAAGCCTGTAATGTTCTAGGCTCAAGCCTGTCATCCTAGCTACTTAGAGGAGATTAGAGGATCACAGTTTGAGGCCAGAGGAGGCAAAAAGGTCTCTAGGCTGCATCTCAATGGCTAGGCTCAGTCCCAATGCTCTTCCTACCCTAGGTATGGATGGGGGGGGGGGTGCCCCATGGCTGTCTGTGGCGGCCCACACCTGGCACCCCAGCTCTGTGGGAAAGCAGGGTATACAGTGAGGCCTCATCCCCCAAAATAACCAGTCAAGCCCCATCTCAGAGATGTCCATAAACACCTGTGCCCTGACATGTCCAGCACGGGCAACACCTTGGGGTTTCTTGGAAGCCTTTGGAGACCTTTCAGGTCACTCGATGATGAGTTTCGCATCTCTGAGACTATTTATATTTCCGCGTCGACATGAGTGAGTGTCTGGGTGGAAATTTCCACCACTGAAACTGAGCTCCGTTAGCAACTTTACACTTCAGAATCTGCCTCCTGAGAGAGGTTAATGTAGGTCATTTCAGGAGGATGTGAGATTTCATCAGGCCCTGGGTATTTTAGTCTGTGGCTGGATTGTCATGACTGGTCATGAAGGGGGTTGTACCCACACCCCGCCCGGTAGCCCGTGGCAGGAGGGAGGCAGTTGGTCCAGGCTTGGTGATGGTCTTGTCAGCATGGAGCAGAGGCCGCGCACGCATGCTGTTCTTGAACTTGCCAGGCGATACAGTACATCCTGCCTTCTCTCGGCTTTATAGAAAATGCATTTCTCATCCTCTGCAGTAATTCTAAGTCACTGTGTAACCAAAAAGGACAAGATGAATTAACGTGGACATTGAGCTTTGTTTAACGGTTTCCTCTCCTTCTCTTTTGTTACTTCCTCCCCTCCCCTTTTCCTCTCCCTTTTCCTCCCCTCCCCCTACCTCCCCTTTCTCTCTTCTCCCAACCGACCTGTGGGAGCCAGTGTGGGGCACGGCGTCGGGCTTGGAGGAGAGAGGAAGGCTTCGGGACAGAGTTGATAGCGGGCGTTGGCTCGGTGCTTCCCGGACTTGGCAGGGCCCCGTGCGTGCGCGCGCTCACCTTGTGAGCGCCCTGGGCGAGGAGAGGGGCTTGGGACTTGCCCCGGGTCACCGAGTGGCCCGGATGCTCCAGGGCCCCCCACCTAGCAGCCCCCAGAGCGGCGTCTCGCCCCTGTGCCTCTCCGGGAGTGGATTCCAGCGTGGGTGATCAGACCCGCAGGCCCGGCCCACCGCAGCTAGGGGCTTACAGCCCTCAAGCGTAAGCCTTTGTCGAGTGGCACCTTCAGATCCTGGGGGCTGGGCGTGGCCTAAGGTCTGGATGGTTCCTGGGGGGAATGCCTGGCCTCTGGAGTCCCATTCTTCAGATCGGAGTCCCTGGGGAGAGTGTCATTTCATCTTCTGTCCTGGGGCCTGGCAGCCTGCCGTGCCCCTACGTAGATAGCGCTGGGGACTCTGCGTGTAGGAGAGAAGGGCAGGTGGCAGGAGGAGGGTGGTGGGGCGGCCGGGACACCTTCCGTGCCGGGTCCCTGATGCCCACACCAGCTACTTTTCCCTTGTGATCAAGGAAGAACCTTGACCTGGAGTTCAGAGAACCAGACGCCCGAGGACCAAGCCCAGCCCAAATGACCCACGGGTTCCTCCTACTTGCCATTAAGGTCACACCGGACTCCCAGGGACCAGCCGGGTCTAGGGCCGTCTTCCGTGATCATGAAACAGGAACGTGCTTGATACCTGTGAGCTGGTGACTCACGCTAGTTCTAGCAGGAAGACATCAGTGTCACTGGGAACCATCTGGAGGGTGGGGGAGGCTGCCTGGGGCGGAGGCCCAACCGGGCCCAAGGGTTGACACCCTTGTGCACACCTGTGCCTGGGCCGAGCCACGCTTGCTCACACTGGGCAGACGTGGCCTCGAGCACCACCCGTGGGCCCGAGGGCCTTAGTAGCAGGTGGGAGGTCATCAGGGTGCAGACGGGTTCTCAGAAGGAACGTGGCTGTCGTGGACGGCTGGAATGGCTCCTTCAGCCCGGTGGCCTTCCGTCCCACGGAGGACGGCCATCGTTACGACGTTTGGGGGCGGGTGGGGAGGGTGTCCCGTGCGCGGGGGTGGCTGCCTCTCGGGACACCGGCTGAGGTCCCAGACAGGACTCGCTGGCCCCGGGCTCTCCCACCCTGCATCAGGGCCACCGCGTGCAAGTGGAAACCCTTCTCTCCCCGAGACCGCAGCAGACGCGCCATGGTCGGAAGAGGGAAACCCCCAGGTGTGTTTCTGTGGGGAGTTGAGAATCCAGAGGAGCTCTTCATCCTACAGGGTTTCTGCTAGAGCCCCCAGGGGGTGCTGGCTGCTACAGAGAGCCCCGAATGAGCCACCTCGTTCTGAGACACGAGTCCTACTGCATTTTATTTAAAGCAAAGTTCTGGAAGTGTGTGTGTCTTACCCTTTCCCATTTATATGTATTTATTTCTGTGGTGGTACTGGGCCTTGAACTCAGGGCCTCAGCTTGCTAAGTAGGCCTTCTATCCGTGAGCCGTGCCCCCCGCACTCTTTCGCACTATTCCTGAGATGGGGTCTCACTTTCTGCTTGAGAGAATGTCGAGCAGGGGTAATGGGGCGGAGTCTCGGGCGGAGGCGTGCGGGGTTGGTCCTGAAAGGGGGCAATGGGCCCTGTCTAGAGAGAGCCCGGGGTGTGTGTGTGTGTGTGTGTGTGTGTGTGCTCATAATCACCATGGATTCCCGGGGACGGACGGGCCAGGCAGAACCCCCGCCACCGCGAGCCACGCCCCAGAGTGGTGCTTGTGCTCAAGGTAAACGCAGAGCCACCGTGGTGTCCTTACAATGTCTGTCTCCAAACATCGAGGGGGCCCGGGACGTGGGCTGGCCTGTGCACCCTTCGTCTCCTCCCACCGTGAGGACACCGTGGGTGGTTGGAAACGGGATGATAGCCTTCAAGTGGCGGTCCCCCACCTGACGTGGCCGTGTTTCCAAGGCGTGGTCCACACCGCAGGGAGGGGCTCTCTGCCCTCTTGTGGATGAGCAGAGCGGCCGACCGCCCTTTTCCACCCGAGGAGTCTTCGTGCAAATGTGCAGGGAGAGCGGTAAAGGCGTGCGCTCCGGGGCTCACCAAAGCGGCCCATCCTCGCGCGCACAGGTGGGATTTCTGTCTGTGTCCCCTCTTTCTTCCCGAGTTGAGGTTTGGGGTCGCGAATGCCGTGGTCGACCTTCCTAGAGCGGCAGTCCTGGCTTTCATCAACTAGAGCCGGGTCCTTGTCTGTCCGGGCACGGGTGTGTCCAGTGAGGATCAGCCGGGCCGGAGCCCCCTGCAAGGTGTGCCGGGTCCCCACCGGTGAGCCTCCGTGGGGACCGGAGGGGCAGGGAGGGCCGGGGCTGACACCCCGGACAGGCCAGAGAGGAGGCTGCCCGCAGAGACGGCTCTGGGAGGGGAGGCGGTCCGCGGGGGCAGCCGCCTGCGAGCCCCGGCCCGGCCCGTGGAAAACTAGGACGAGGCTGAGGCTCACGCGCTCTCCTCCCAGAGTTCCGTGGGTCACGCGCTCTCCTCTCCCGGGATCCCCGATTCCTGCCAAGTGATTTTCTCTTTGGTTCCTTCGCGGCTCCGAAGATGCTCAGAGCTCGCCGACCCCCGAAACCTTGCTGCCGGTGGGGGGGGGGTGAGGTGGGGTTGGGGCCCTCTCCGCTACCACCCCGTCCCACGGGAGATGACCAGAGAAGCAGGGAGGGTCCCCGTGTCTCCGTGTAGTTCCAGTGTACACCTGCACCCCATACACTGCGGGGAGCCCAGGCCCGGAAGTGTCTGTCAGCAGGAAGAAAACACGGGATCCCTCAAGCTGAAAATGGACCCAGAAAGCCAATGCGCCCCCCCTTTCCTCCCCCCGCGTCTTCCCCCACCCACAGCCCCCCTGGGCAGCGGGCGTCGTGGCCGTGTTTCAGGCCCCCCCAAGTGCCCCCAGGTCCCCACGCGCACGGGCCTGGCGGGCAGGTTTGGTTTCCGTCGAGAGCGAGCGGAGCTCACGGATGTGGCGGGCCGGGAACGGTGGCCGCCTCCCACGGGAGACGGTGGCGGGTCCACAGAGGGAGCCTCGGCGACTCCACCCCCGCCTCCTCCCCACGCAGGGGAACGCGGGTGCCGACGCCCCCCGCGGGCAGGCTCGGGAGAGGCCGTTCCAGACGGGCCGCCTCTGCAGGCCGCTGAGGACGAAGGCCGAGGGGGGTCACCTCCACCCGGAGCCTCCGGGCACGGTCGCGGGGTCACCCGTGGTCAGGGCCCTCTTGTGCCCTCACAATTATGTTTATGGCCCATTTAACCCCCTGGCCCCCCAGGCCGGCGTCCTGAGCTGTCGGGGAGGCATTTGACGTTTGCACAATCCCAGACAAAGGCCTGCTTCTCAGAAGCCCGCCCTCACCGGTCCCCGCCCGGCTTTCTGCTGTGCAGCTGAAGAAACAAAGCTCTGCGGCCACCTGCCCCGCGCTTCTCCACAACCAGCCGCCGGGAGCACGCCTGCGCGAGGGAGTTGCTCACGCTGCCTCCGTGGGCACCCGGGGTGGTCTCGGGGGCTCGGCGGGTTCTCCACCGATGCCAACAGCAGCACACCTGCCCTCGTCCCTTGGTCACCTGGTGCTGGCTTGATCTGCTTGTGTGGATTTGATGGGCAGGGGGAGCCAGGGAGGATTTGGCTGCTGGGCCCAGGAACGGCTCTGTCTGGGCTGGCGGAGGCGCTGACCTCTTTGGGTGTTAGAGCCGCTGGTGGGGGGCTGACATGGCCGGAATCTTGGCTCCTCTGCTGACCTGCTGTGTGGCCTTGGGCGGCCATTAGCTTTCTTTGGGCCCTTGTGTTCTGTCGGGACGGTAAGGGGGAGCGCTGCGAGCAGAGTTGTCATCGTGCCCTCCCGGAGCTCTGTGACTCGCAGCACAAAACGAGAAGCTGTACCATCACTTGCCCCCGGGTCTTTGTAGTGTTGGCAGAGATGGAAAGTGCAGCGAGGTGGCTTGGAAACGGGGTGCGGAGACGCGTTCCACCTCCAGTGGCTTCCGGAAACGTGTTCTGGCGGATGACAGCTCACCCTGGAGCTGCTGTGGAGTGAGTGGCGTAGCCGGGCCTGCCAGGGGTCCCGGGCCAGCAAGCAGGGGCTTAAGGGAATCTCAGGGAACAACTTCCTGTCTAAAAAGGAAGTCCTCTCATTTTTTTCCCCCCACGGACAAAAGGATGCTGTGTTGCTTTCCAAGGAAGGAAACAATCTTTTTGCCTCCCCCCCCCCCCATTTTAGGGGAAAATGCACCTGTCTGTGTGAAAAATCAGCCGTGCTGGGGTCTACTTAAGACCCCAGAATATCCACCTCTTCAGCGATCAGATGCCAGCATATTCCCACTGCTGCCCCAGGGCTGGGGACACGGATGTGGCAGTCCAGATCTTTCCTGCATCTATGCCATGCATCAGAAAGTCACTGGCACTGGAATAATGTACGAGATCCGCCAACCACTGTCACCTAACGATTGACTGGCGGTCTTTTCGCCGTTCACCTGGGCTAAGTTTGAACCCCAGTGACAGCATAGGCAGCTGGATCTGAAGGGGCTTCTGGATCCTTCGTGTTCCTCTAGCACATGCTGGCCGGTTCCCTAGTGGGGGTCTGTCTTGCTAGGAGAAATGAGAGGTGACAACCAATATGGTGGCTGTCACTCTGAGTTTGCTCGTGTAGCAAACCCGTTCTGCTCCATTAGACCTATTTAGTACCCACATAGCCAGGCTTGGTGTCCGGCACACGGGGCGTAGTGATGAAGCCAGCCAGTCCTGGTCACAGACTCACAGAGCTAGCCCTTCTCGCGGCTCCGTGGAGCAACACTCAGCCAGGATGTAAACGCGAGCGTGCGCGTGAGCCGTGTCAGGGGCCTGTGCTCAGATGGGGTCCTCAGAACGGCCCGGCCCGCGTGGAGGGGAAACAGGCTCGTTCTCCTGTCTCTTCTTCCTCGCCATCACTGCCACTCAGAGGTGCATGGCTTTCTGAGTTGCTAGTGGCCTGGGAGGGACTCCCCTCCCCCCCAAGGCATCGCTAAGAACCCCCCCAGCCTCCGTGTGCTCCTGCGTGTGATTAAATGGCCGTTAGACCCCCCATCCACCCAGGCCTGAGCATCTGCACGGGGCCAGGGTGGAATGGTCAGAGCCGGGAGGGAGGGCAATGGAGCCTACTGGTTCCGTACTGGCTTTGCTCTTAATTGGTGAAGAATCTGGGTCGCTTATAACGGTGTTAAGCTACCTGGTTTCTTCTTTGCAGGTGGTGCTCACATAGAACACAGTGATTGGCACTGATGTCGGGGTTATCCAAGGAAGGGGGGAAGGGGCGTGACAGAGAGGGCAAGCAGTGTCCAGATCCTCGAGGGTGCCCCCCCGGCCCTACCCAGCCAGCCCTCCGCCCCCCATCCCACCCTTATCTGTCCCTTTCTCCCCGGGACTCTGCTCTGAGGCTTTTCATCTCAGTTCTCTCTGTCTTGTGATCGGGGTTCGGGGCTGTGGTTTTGGTCCGGGTTCTGGTTTCGAATCTCCTTTGATTGTGAGTTTGGTATTCTGGTCTCTGACTGGAACGTAGGTTCTGAATGATTACTTGACTGCCTGGATCTGGATTCCTGGTTCCAATTTCTGGTCCTGGTTCTGGGTTCTGGGTTCTGGGTTTTAGGTCTATGGTTACGGTTTCTGATCTGAGTTTTGGGGCTTCTGAGTTCTGGCCTGCACTCTTTGGACTCTGGGTTCCAAGTTCTGCCTTGGTCTCTGTCTGGGCTCTGGCCTGGCTATTTTAAAGACTGAATCTGGGCTGGGGATATGGCCTAGTGGCAAGAGTGCCTGCCTCGGATACACGAGGCCCTAGGTTCGATTCCCCAGCACCACATATACAGAAAACCGCCAGAAGCGGTGCTGTGGCTCAAGCGGCAGAGTGCTAGCCTTGAGCGGGAAGAAGCCAGGGACAGTGCTCAGGCCCTGAGTCCAAGGCCCAGGACTGGCAAAAAAAAAAAAAAAAAAGACTGAATCTGCCCCTCCCAGGTCTGACAGATGGCAATCAGTGCCCTGCCTCGGTGGTCTTTGTACCGCCATGGGCCCACGCCATCCCAGCCAGAGAAGCCGTGGGGGCCGAGGGCCAGGGGAACCACGCAGGAGAGCGGGAAGCGATGGGGCAGCTCGCGGGGGCTCCACTCGCCAGTGGCCGTCACAGACACTTGCCATCTGGTCCTCCGGCCCACAGGGTCCAGCTGGGACTAGTTCCGAACTCTGGAAGGAAACAGCCCAAAGGGAGATTTGCTTGCGAGTAACCTCGGCTCGCGTGCGTGTGAGCAGGCCTCCCGCGGTAACGAGAGGCTGCCTGGTATGTCGCGCCGGCTCCCTGGGTGATGTCACGGAGAGTCTCTGGGGGCCTCTCCCCCAGCGGCTCAGCCCCCAGCCACAGAGCCCCCCTCTGGGGAAGCTGCGGGACCGAGGGCTGGGGCTTTTCCAGGCTCTCTGCCCTCCCCAGCTCTTCCAAGCGTCCCTCCGCGGCGTGCAGCCGGTTCTCGGGGCCGTGGGCCCGGCCCGGACAGTTCCCCCTTGGCCCACCCATGCTTCTTGGGTGCGGAGCAGCGCTGCGGGCGGAGCCGGGTCCGGTGCAGCTCTGAGCTGCTCTTCTGCACCCTGCATTTGTTTCTGCATCCCCACTGGGATGACTCTGTGTCTTCCCCGGGGGTGACAGCTTCTCTTCTTAATGAGTCAGAGTGGCAGGGACCAGGGCTTCCTGGCCTTCCCTTCCCTTCCTCTCTGCCTCGCCTAAACAAGGCCTCGGGGACTCTCCCCGTCCAAATTAAGGTGGCACCTGGTGACAGGTTGGAACGTTCTGGTGTCCTGTCTGTGAAAGATGGGAGGACAGCAGGGAGAAGGCTCCCTGGGGCCTGGATTCTGGCAGGCAGCAGAGCCCCAGGAGGAGTCGGGGACGGGGGCCAAGGAGGCCAGGTCCCCAGGGGCCCCGTTCTCACAAGTTGCCCTCAGGCATTTTGTGCCAGGGCTGAAGCGGTGCCGGTCCCGGTCCCGCCAGCGAGGGCCGGGAAGGGCCCAATCTCACCCAGCACCCCCTCCCCACGCCCCTCCCCCTGTTGCTCAGCTGGAAGTCTCTTATCTGAGTCCCGCTGCTCCGGCTTATCTTTCATAGCACATTTAAACAGTCCACTTCAAAATACACTCATGTGGCTTTGGTTGAGAGATGTAGGTTTTCTCCCCCCTCTTTTGTGGCGCTTCCAGAGGAGAGACTTGGCAGCAATTCTAAAGCCATTTGATGTGATTGCATGGGTGGCCGACTTTCAATTATTAATTAAGGAATTAATAATGTATCGATTAATTATGAAGTGACTCTGGACACATGAATCCCGCATCAATAATTCATGGAAATATATAAAGCAGAAGTAAATAACTTGTAAATGAAACGTGAACCGCGCCGCCGAATTCAGGCGTGGGCGGGGACCGGCCCAGCAGGGGGCGCTGTGCTCAGCCGGGCTCCGCGCCACCCCAGGGCGCCCCGATTCTGAAGTCGGGATGGCGGACCCTCGCAGACCGTTGTGAACTCCGAAGCAGCGAGCGTGCACTATAATTATCGCCATTATAAACCTGTCCGGTGCTGCCAAGGAACCAGACAAGGGCCCGGACGGGACGCAGGGCCCGGGTCTGCTTGGTAGCTCGGGACGCCGCACTTTAAAGTACAGCGATGTACACTTTAAAGAGAAGCGATGCGTCTGGTGCCGGCCCTGAGTCAAGCGTGTGTGTGTACCGGCGCATTCCGTGCGGGGTGGGGAGAGGATCGCGCGGGGTGGGCCGCGGGACGGACACGGATGCGATCTGCTTCCCGCAGGCTACAAGACCCTTCTGAAAGGCATCTCGGGGAAATTCAACAGCGGCGAGCTGGTGGCCATCATGGGGCCCTCGGGGGCCGGGAAGTCCACGCTCATGAACATCCTGGCCGGGTACAGGTGAGCAAGCCCCACCAGTAAGTTGTTGAGAAGTCTGGAGTGTCGTCCATTTATTATAGGTGGGAAAATGCTTCCTGGCTCCTTTGAGTTTTCATAGGTTCCATTTGATGACTTTAACACACACACACACACACACACACACACACACACACTCTGGGTCTTGAACTCAGGGCCTGGGTGCTGTCCCTCAGCGCTCTGCCACTTGAGCCACAACTCCATTTCTGGCTTTTTGGTGGTTAATTGGAGAGGAAAGTCTCACCAACTTGGCTGTCCAGGCTGGCTTCAAACCGTGATCCTCAGATCTCAGCCTACTGACTAGTGAAGATTACGGGCCCGCACCCCCGGCACCCACCCAGCCACGTTAGCAGATATTAACACGAATATGACTCCCTTATTTTACACACTGTAGTGTGTTGCCCATAGTCAACCGTGGTCAAAAAAATTAAATGGGAATTACCAGAAATGGAAAAAAAAATGGCAAGTTTGTAATAGCTCAGTTTTCTGAGAGTGTGGTGAACTCCGGCACCATCCGCGTTGCCCCCCGGAAGGGGAATCACCCCTTGTCCACCGGATCCACGCCGTGTGCTCTGTCTGCCGTGGTCACTTTATGGCCATCTGCACTGCCAGACTCGGGACAGCAGTGAGACACTGCTGAGTGCAAACGACCCTGACCTTCCTTAGCGATGACCCCCAGGTGCGAGGTTGCGGACACTGGCAACTTGATCACAGTACGCAGCATATTGTGATCATTCTGTTTCACTATTCTTGTTGTTCCTCTCTTATCCTGCTTAATCTGTGAACGGAACGGTGCCGCCACTGTGCATTACAATAGAGGAAAAGACCTAGCTCATACAGAGTACTGGGTACTACACCCAGTCCCAGGATTGACTTGTCCCCTGTGAACAAGGGTGACCACTGTAGTAACAGGCATAATGAGAATGACCACGACAGTAAGTTTCGTTTGTGTAAAAAACAAAGCAAAACAGAAAAGCCCCCATCTTCCCCTTCCCCGGAGCTTCTGAATAACTCCTTAATACTGGAAATTAGAAATATAAAAATTCTCACTCATGACGAGTTCCCGCTGGGTACGACCGCATCGAAAAGTCAGCGCCAGCTTCTCGGCACCCGTGGGAGGCGGGGCGGTGTGGATGGGTCCCGAGGGGAGTGGGGAGCCAGGCCCCCGGGGGGCAGGCGCCACGGACAGACAGCAGGGAGCAGTGGCCCCGGCCGGACACCTCCCAAGGTGGCGACGTGGGCCTTGCTTCCCCCCGCCCCCCCTTAGCACGCGGCGATGCCCGGTGTCTTTGGCATCTGTGGTGCACAGATCGGTGCCATCTTACCAAGCCTGGGTGCGACTCCCGCCAGCAAGCACCCCGCATCTCTGTGGAGTGGCAAAGGAAAGGCAGCCATTTTCTCAGCGCCGTGGCTTTGTGCCCCCCGGCGCTGTCCCCCGCCCCTCGGTGCTCCACACGGCGGGCGAATCTGCTGAGGAGAGCCGAGAGGGGGGTCCGCCACGCCCCGGAGGCGGGGTGCGGGAGGAGGCGGCCTGCTGACCCCCCCCCCGTCCTTGGGCTTGCAGGGAGACCGGCATGAAGGGGGCCGTCCTCATCAACGGCCTGCCCCGCGACCTGCGCTGCTTCCGGAAGGTGTCCTGCTACATCATGCAGGACGACATGCTCCTGCCGCACCTCACCGTGCAGGAGGCCATGATGGTGAGCCGCCCCTCCCCCCTCCCGCCCCGCCCCGCCCTCCCTTCCTGTCTCCACACGCCGCGGGGCGCCCTCCCCGTCCTCCGCCGGCACCCTGCCTGGGGCTCAGGGGCCCCGTGCGGCTCCTCTGGGCCGCGGGCGCGGGGTCAGCGATGGCTGGGCGCTCACGGGGCCCGGGTGCGGTGTTCGCCCGGCCCACGCAGGGCCAGCTGGAGAGCCGCCCCCAGAGGGCGGGCGGGGGGGGGCAGGGGCGGAGCCCACGGGCCTCAGGACCCTGTCACTGCCCCTTCCACTCTCCCCACGGCTTCTCGGGGCAAGTCCTCGCGTGGATCAAACCCGGGGCGCACTCAGACACCGTGCCTTTCCTCTTGAGCCTCCAAAGTGGCCCGGGGGTACCCACGCGAGGCGCACTGGGACACGCCTGCCGTCCCAGGCGTGCCACGGGAGGCGGCAGGGTCAGGGCTCCCGGAAAAGGGCTGAGAGCACGACCCGGGCAGGAGTGTGAGGCCCCGAGCTCAGTCCCTAGCACACCAGAGAGACGCACAAGGGAGACTTGAACACCCGGCCCCAGTGCCGCTTGCTTCTCCCCGGACGCTGTGTGCCGGGAACGCTGCTTGCCGAGCCGGCCTGGGAGGGGCGTGCTGGGAGCTGGGAGGACTCGGGGCCAGCCCGCCGTGAGGGTTAGCTCCGTCGGGTCCGCCTCTGCACGTCCCCGCTTGCACCTGCCTGTCGGGCTCTCTGGAAGTCGCAGTAGGACGTGAAGTCACCCTGGTCTTCCTGCTCCACCGCTCGCTGCTTCCTCTTGGTGGGCGTCGCCGCGTCCCCCCCAGATCCGGCTACGGGGTTCACCTGCTTTCACGATGTCAGACTCAAGTGGGTCAGACTCTGCTTCGGGGCGTTTCATGATGCTTCTCGGAGATGCGCTGGCCTTGAACCCGCCACGCCTGACTTTCCCTCCCGTAGCAATGATACACAAGCCGCCGGTTTCTGGTCACATGTCAGCCAGCGTGCGATGTGACTCGCAGCAGACGGGGGGCTCTGCTGGCCCCAGACCCGGTTCCCGCGCTCTCCTCTAACCCCGTCCTCCACGTCCCTGGCCGAGGCCGTGGCAGGATGGACCTGGCCATCCGGCCGGCGAGGAGACGGAGGCTCACGGGGGCCCAGGACACGGGCCCTGGCGGAGCGGAGCCACGACGGGCTCAGGGATTCCTTCTCAGAGCCGCCCTCGGGCGTCCTCGGCGCTGCTGGGGGGCCGGGCCCTGCTCGGAGGCCCGCCGCCGCCGCCGCCGCCGTCACACCGTTGTCCTTGTCCCCGCAGGTGTCTGCCCACCTGAAGCTGCAGGAGAAGGACGAGGGCCGGAGGGAGATGGTGAGTGGGTTGTGCAGGGCGGGACACAGCCCCGTGGGCGGCGGGGGGAGGGGGGGCTCTGCAGAGCGCGCAGGTTGAGGGGCTCTCGCCTCCGCATCGGGGTGCGGTGCAGGGGGAAGGGCTCAGCGGTGTCGACATGGGGCCACCGTGGGGACTCTTAGACCTGGCCGTCGAGGACCTGAGCCCCAGTGGTTGGCGCAGGGCGGCTTCAAGGGGACCCCAAGGGCCCTGCCTCCTTCCGTATCTAAAATGCTTCAGCCTGCTTTTCATAAAACACAGATAGTGACGATTTAGTCATTGGTTTAAAAATAACGGCCGGCGGCCCACGTACTTCATGAGAAGAAGCCTGGCTCTCGTTATTAACCAGCTTTTTTTTTTGCAAAAAGAAAGGAAAGGAAGAAAGTAAACAAGTTTCCAGCCTGCGGGCGATGTCCTCCTCCTAGCTGCCACTCCTTACGCCTCCAGAGAACCTGGGGGTACAGGAGGGCGGCCGCAGTAATCCCACCGTGCTCGTGGGGGGGGGTCCCCCGGCCCTCCCACCGTGCTGGGGGGGGGTCCCCCGGGCGAAGCCTGGCTTAGGCAGCACAATCCGCGTCTCCTCCCGCCCCTTCCGAGTCCCGGTCCGGCAGCGGAGGGAGCGGGGCGGGCTGGGGCGGCCCGGAGTCGCCGTGGGTCTCCGGGTGGTTTGGGGTGAGATGGGAGGGTCCCGGCTGGCCGCGCCCTCCCAAGGGGGCTTGAGGGGCTCGCAGGCCGGAGGAGAGGGGCCTCCTCCAGCCTCGGCCCCAGAGCCCACCAGGAAACCGGGCTTCCGCACCCCGGGCCCTGAGCTTCTGCGCCCCCCGGACACGAGGCCCCGTGGCCTCCCCGCGGTCCGCCGACCCCGTCTTCCCAGCCGTCGCTCCGGGCAGGCGTGAGTGCGGGAAGGGACCCGGGAACCATTTCCCGGCACCGGTGCCCCACGGCCGGCCTTCCCCGGGGGCCGGGGCGGCCGAGAGCCCTCTGAGCAGACCGACGCCCGTGGCCAACGCAGCCCTGGTCTCCCGCCGCTCCGTCTGCGGGCCCGTCCAGCGGTTCACGAGGACGCGTAGCCACGGCCTCCGGGACAGCCCGGAGACCCGCCCCGCCTGCTGGGCGGTGGATGGCGCGTCCTGGAGGGCGGAAGGGACTCTAGGAGAAGCCACGGCCAGGCCACGGGGGGGACTCCAGGCGAGGCGCGACCCCCAGGACGCTGCGGGAAGGGCCCCTGTGCCCTTCGCCCGCTCGCTGGCCGCTGAGCCGGGCATCGCGGTGAGACAGCTCTGGAGGGCTAAGGCGGTGACGGTGGCCCGCCCCGTCTGTGCGCCTGGCGGAGGCCCTGCGCGCATAGACCCTCTTGTCCCGGCCGAGCCTGGCTGCCACCTCCCCCTCCTGCCCCTCGAGAACCCAGAACAGGATGACGGCAGGACAACCCACAGCTGATTCTCCACCCCGGCTCGCTTCCCGCCAGCCCCTCGTGCCCCGGTGGAAGTATTTTATACTTCCTGGAAGCACCAGGGAACGGAATGTTCTAGCAGGTAGTGGAATGTGTTGTTCACAGCCTGCCTTGTTTTCCAAGGGGGGGGGGGAGGTCACTCTGGGCCAGCCTGTGGCCAACGCGGCCCCGGGAGGACGTGCGTTGGAGAGAAGCAGCCATGGGGATTTTTTTTGTTTGTTTGCTTGCTTAGGAAAAAAGTGTGTGTGTGTGTGTGTGTGTGTGTGTCTGTGTGTGTGTGTGTGTGTCCATTGTTTGTTCTTGGTGCCCGCTTTCAAAACAAAACCACCCCGCACGGCAGACACCCTCGGGGACCGCGGGCCAGGCGTGGCGGAGGCGTCTGGGCGTCCACAGTGACCTCCATCCCCCGCCTCCCCGTTTCCAGGAAGGGTAGGGAGAAGGGGGTGCGCCGTGCGTATGGGATTCCCCCAAAGCGAATCCAGTCATCCTGCGGTGCCAGCCGACTGTTCTGGAAGGCCCTGGAACCTCCGCGTGGGCGGGGGGGGGGGGGGGGGAAAGCAGTCGATACTGTGTGCGGGGAGAAATGGCCAGAAACTCTTCCGGGCGCCGCGGTCTCTCCTCCTCGGAAGCTCTCTGGGGACGCCCCCCCCCCCGCCCCCAGCGTCAGGGTGCTCCAGAGGGAGGGAGATGGTGGAGGCTGAGTAAATAGATCAGCGAGGAGAGGCAGAGCCGGACTGGAACCCAAGGCCCTGCCGCCCCACGCCGCGCCGCGCCGTCCCGGTTCTTTCTGTCCCGGGCCGTGCGCTTTGTACTGACCACGCACACGTAATTCAGAAGTCCAGAGTGGAAATTCCCTTCCCCGGGGGGGCCGCCTCCTTTGGGATGACCTCATCTCCCCAGGGAAGCTGCCGGCCCGAGGCCCCACCCCCTGGCCGTGGCCCCCGGGGGCTCCCCGCCACAGGGCTCCCCAGCCGGGGGCGGGGACGGATTCTGTGGGGGGTACCAAGGTGGCAGGTCCCCTCCCAGGGGAGCAGCAGCTGCTCCAGCCTCCAGCTCCCGGGAAGACACTGGGCCAGACCCGGTCACTCCGCAGACACGGGCCCCCAGCCTGCTGACCGCCCGCGCCCCGAGTGGACCCCGGGCGGCGTGGAGGAGCGTGGGCTGGGCGGGGGGCTGCTTAGGCGTCGGCGCTCGGCTGGCTTCCCGGGGGCCGGGGCCGGGCGCTGGAGGCCTCTGGGCAGGCGCTGGGCTGGGCTTCGAGGCGAGAGGAGCCGGGAGGGAGGCCGCCCGCGGGGTGTGGCTCCCGGGCCGCGGCGGCCTCGGAGACAGCCCCCGTGTCCGCGTGGCCCGAGAGGCGCGTGGGCTCCGCAGACGGGCCCCGACGGCGGTGGGCTCGGGAGGGCGGCGGCTCAGGGCACTCGTTCCGCTGTCCCCCAGGTCAAGGAGATCCTCACGGCCCTGGGCTTGCTGTCCTGCGCCAACACGCGCACCGGCAGCCTGTCTGGTGGCCAGCGGAAGCGCCTGGCCATCGCCCTGGAGCTGGTCAACAACCCCCCCGTCATGTTCTTTGACGAGCCCACCAGGTAAACCGGGACGGTGTGGGCCGAGGCTGGGGAGGGGCTGGGGAGGGGCCGGGGAGGGGCCGGGGAGGGGGTCCTCACGGTGGCCCCGGTGCGGCCTCGGAGGGCTGTGCGGGTGCCCCGTGCTCTTGAGAGACGGGCTGACGCCTCTCTTCCCCAGACTCAGAGACGGGTGTGCCTCGGCTGTGGGGTGCGCCTTGTGCGTGGGGATGTGTTTCGGGGTAACACCTCCCTCTCAGTCCCCCTCTCACCCGGGATGCCCCACCCGTGGGCTCCCTGCGACACAGCTCCCCGAGGGCCAGGGGTGCTGTCCGTGGTGGGCGGCGCTTACCTGGTGTCTGTGGAGGTGTTCTGGAACGAGTCAGCAGAGCCGCCGGCTCTTCATGTCGGGAGGAGGGCGGCGATGCTCAGGAGAGGGAGGAGGCAGAGGTCCCAGGGCTGCCGGGACGCTGGCAGGGTCCGCAGGACCCCAGGACACGGCGTCCTGGGAAACGCACCCGTAGCTTTGGGAACGGACCCTCGGGACGGGGGTCCCGCTGGGGCCGATGGCTCATTCCTTGCCCCCACGCAGACCGCCAGGCCTGGCTGGTCCCTCGGAAGGTCTGGCCGCCTGCCCGGGGGGTTGTGGAGCCTCCGGGCGGGGCCTGTCCTGGAGGAGGGAACAGCGGCTCGAGCACCGAGCTCTCTCGCGGCCGGCCGTGAGCCCCGGGACGGACCAGGCCCCGGGGCGGTGGCTCAGCCCGGCCGCCTTCACGGTCTCAAGGTGTTCTTCACTTCCAGCGGCCTGGACAGCGCCTCCTGCTTCCAGGTAGTGTCCCTGATGAAAGGCCTGGCCCAGGGGGGCCGGTCCATCGTGTGCACCATCCACCAGCCCAGCGCCAAGCTCTTTGAGCTCTTTGACCAGGTGGGTGGGTTCTAGACCCCTCCTAACCCCCATCTAGGACCTCCACCCCAGACTCCCCAACCTAGGCTCCATACCTACCCCAGACCCCCAGCAGGCTGGGGCTAGCCTGGTAACGCCAGACCCTAGACACTCGTGCCTTCTCCCAGATCCTGGGGTGTCTGGGGGTTCCCGTTGCTTTGCCGGGGACGGTTGGGGTTGATGTCATTTTTTTCCCCCCTTCCCGTTGCCAGCTTTACGTCCTAAGTCAAGGACAGTGTGTGTACCGCGGGAAGACCTCGAACCTCGTGCCCTATTTGAGGGATTTAGGGCTTAACTGCCCCACCTACCACAACCCGGCCGACTTCGGTGAGTAGACACCTTGCTCGCTCGGGCGGCCGCCTGGTCGGCCCAGCGCCTGAGGAGGGAGTTGCTAGAAGAGTCCACCTAGCCCGGGCGCGGTCCTGTGTTAGAACTCGGGGAGACCCGGGGAGGATACGCCCAGGTAGACGTGTCTGGTGGTCAGGTTCTGCCCGAGTCTCGCCTGGCCACTGATGTGGGATGGTTCGGCCTCCATCCAAGACGGACGACTCGTTCCTCACGAAGACCCTCCTCCCCGCCTCCCACGGGAGGTCTCGGGTGCAGCCGGGGGGGGGGGGGGAGAGAGGTAGAGAGAGAGATGGGGGGGCGCCAACCCTCTGAAGGTCACCGGTGGGGGAGGGCGCCCCCTGGAGGGCATACTGCGCTGCCACGGAAGGTTCCGGTTCAGAGGTGCCCCCTTCCTCACGCGGCAGGCGCTGCGGGGTAGGGGACAGGAGGTGAGGACCCAGGAGAAAGGGCGGCGAAGACCGCGCAGCCCTCGGGAGGCGGGCAGGGGTCTGCGGGCCCGGGAGGGCCGTGGGCTCGAGGGGTGCGGGCCGGGGCCCCCGGCGCAGGGCGTCTCCCGGCTGAGCCCGGCCCGCGCGCCCCCCTCCGCAGTGATGGAGGTGGCGTCCGGGGAGTACGGAGACCAGAACGGCCGGCTGGTGAGGGCCGTGCGGGAGGGCCTGTGCGACGCCGACCGCAAGCGGGGCCTCGGGGGCGACGCCGAGGTGAACCCTTTCCTCTGGCACCGGCCCTCTGAAGAGGTAAAGCAGACAAAACGATTGAAGGGGTTGAGAAAGGTAATGCGGACCCCCCCCCCGGCCACACCCCCCCCCCCGGGAGGCTCCGTGCGGCCCGGCGGGGGCCTCACCCGCCCTCCCGCCGTGTGCGCAGGACTCGGCCTCCATGGAGGGCTGCCACAGCTTCTCGGCCAGCTGCCTCACCCAGTTCTGCATCCTCTTCAAAAGGACCTTCCTCAGCATCATGAGGGACTCGGTGAGTGGGGGGGGGGAGAGGGGGGGCTCGCGCTCTTCCTCCTGCCTGTGTCTGCACGAGTCCGCGCTCGCTGCTAAGCTGCCGTAACAAGCGGTCCCGAGACGTCAGCGTCCACGCCAGTCTCCGTGGCGGCCGGCGGGGGTCTCGCTTGCGCTGGGGTGGGGTGGGGGGGTGGGGGGGGTGGGGAGGGCCGTAGTCCCATCTGTTCTGTCATCTCCGGGCCCAGATGCACGCGCAGGCCGGGGCTGGTTCCTCCGGGGAAGGGGGCGATAGACCGAGGGCCCCCACGACAGGAATCGGGGTGTGGCGCTCGCCGAGGCCTTGGCCTCCTGCTCTCCCGCCCCCAGCACTGGGTCAGGAGCCTCTCCGCCCCCGCCCCCGCCCCCCCCCCAGGTCCTGACGCACCTGCGGATCACCTCGCACATCGGGATCGGGCTCCTCATCGGCCTGCTCTACCTGGGCATCGGGAACGAAGCCAAGAAGGTCTTGAGCAACTCCGGCTTCCTCTTCTTCTCCATGCTGTTCCTCATGTTTGCCGCCCTCATGCCCACCGTGCTGACCTGTGAGTGGGGGGACCCAGCGCCGCCCCCTGGGCCGGGATTCCCACCCAACCACGGGGACTGAGGGCCCGCCCGCCGGGCCAGGGGTGTCGGGAGCCTTCCCGCCCTTCTCCGGCCCACCGGCCTCCAGGTGCCAGCCTCCCCCGTGCGCCTCCCGGGTAGCCAGGGCTCACAGGCAGGTCGATTTTTCGAGTGAAGCAGGTTTGCTGACGTGTACCGTGGGATAAGAACACGCCGTGTTTAAGCCGCAAGATGGACTCTCTCGTGGAGGGCGAGGGGGGACAGCTAGCTGCACGGGTCCCTGTCAGAGTCCCTCAGCCCGTCCCGCGTCAGCACGGCGGTGGTGGGGGACGGCCGTGGCGCGGGCGAGCTCGCCCCGAGTCTGCGCGTAACCACGCCCTGCCCCCCCCCCCCGCCCCATGCTGCTGGGTGCTGGGTACGAGGCTGTTGCCCTGGGGGACTCTGTGTAAACACCTCCTCCCGACCGGGGACCCAGCCAGGGGACCCAGCAGGACCAGAGCCAGCCCCGGGGGGGGGGGGGATGAGGGAGGAGGCGGCGTGTGTGCTTCCTCCCCGCCCCCCCCCCCCCGGTTCTCCACACGGCCACGCCTTGGGTTGCAGAGGCCACTGGGATTTCCCGACACCATCTTAAAACAAAGGAAACCCGGTGTCCTGTGAGCCCCGGGCTGGCGGACCGCCGGCGGCTCGGCCCTGGTCGCAGGTTGGAGCGTTGGATCCTCTTGCGGTGACCACCTGACGTTTCTTTTCCTTTATTATCCCCCGCCCCCCCATTTGTGCCCCAGTCCCCCTGGAGATGGGCGTCTTCCTGCGAGAACACCTGAATTACTGGTACAGCCTGAAGGCCTACTACCTCGCCAAGACCATGGCCGACGTCCCCTTCCAGGTGCGCGTGCCGGTGATGTCGTGGGGGGCGGGGCGGGGGGAGGGCGCCGCCCTGCCCCCCCCCCCCCCCCGCCCCGGGCCCCGGGCAGGCCGGTGACGGGGCTCCGCTGCGCAGATCATGTTCCCGGTGGCGTACTGCAGCATCGTGTACTGGATGACGTCGCAGCCCTCCGACGCCGTGCGCTTCACGCTGTTCGCCGCGCTGGGCACCATGACGTCGCTCGTGGCCCAGTCCCTGGGGCTGCTGATCGGGGCCGCCTCCACGTCGCTGCAGGTACGGGGCTGGCGGCCGTGGGGCTCAGCGCCACCCCGCCCCGGCCCCCAAACCTCGCCTCTGCCAGGTCCATGCCCGCCCTCCACCGGGAGCCCGGTTCCCCGGCGGACCCCAAACCTTAGGACTCCCGGCCCCATGCGGGGTGCCACGAGCACCTGGGACCCCCCGCGGAGCCCCCCCGGGGGACGGTCGGGGGGCCTAGGGGCCGCCCCAGCGGGGAACGGGGTGCTCCGGAGAAGTTGCCGGAACTCGCCGGCCCGGCCCGCCGGCCCCACCCTTCTGCCAGCCCCCCAGTTCCCCCACACCTGGCCCCAGCCCCGCAGTGCCGGCAGCCTTGTGAAGGGGTCAGGCCCGTTCCTCCCCGGGGGGGGGGCGTCCCAGCCCCTCCGCCCCCAGACCTCCCTCCCTCTCCCCTCCTCCCCTCCTTCCCGCCCTCTCTCTTCTCCCCCCCCCCGCCCCTCTCTCTCCCAGAAGGCTGAGGCTTTAGGGGTTCAACGCTTCACCTGGGCACACGCGCACGCGCACGCACACACAGAAAACACACTACCTCCCCGCACAGCACACGCCACCCATCAGGCACGCTCCACCCACGTGTATTGCACACACTCCGGACACGCGCACGCACACACACACACCACACACTGCACACACCACGCACACAGACCGCACGGGAATACAATCCAGACGCAGCCACGCACGCATCCGCAGAGTGCGCGTATCATACGTGGCATGGAAGACACGCACACGCCACGTACGTGTGGCACACACACACAGCACACGCACCACCAAACAGTCACCTCCGTGCCACACACACGGACAACACCGTGCACACGCCACACACGGGGTCCCCCCCTCCCCCCCATCGCAGCCCGGGCGTCACGCGTGGCGATCTGTTCCCAGGTCCCCCTGGGGGTGCTGACAGAGCTGGGGGCTGGCTGGGAGGGCCGAGTGCCCCACCCCCAGGCCGGCGGGGGTGCGGCCCACCTGCCCGCTGGCCCGGCTCGCTCAGCCCCCCCCCGCCCCCCGCCCCCCCGGGAGCTGAGAGGAGCTGTCGGTGCCCCTAGGAGGCGCCCGGCGCCCACGCTCTTTCCAGCTGCCGCCTCCTTGGGGGCCCTTGGGAGTCGGTGGGGGACTCCCTTGGGAGCTCGGTGTGTGTCTGTCCCGTCCCCAGGTGGCGACGTTTGTGGGTCCCGTGACAGCCATCCCCGTCCTGCTCTTCTCGGGCTTCTTCGTCAGCTTTGACACCATCCCAGCCTACTTGCAGTGGATGTCCTACATCTCCTACGTCAGGTAGGGGGGAGGCGGGGGGGTCCTACATCAGGTAGCGTGTGGGGAGGGGGCTTCCTGCATCTCCTACGTCGGGGGGGGGGAGGCGGTGGGGGGTCCTACATCAGGTAGCGTGTGGGGAGGGGGCTTCCTGCATCTCCTACGTCAGGTGGGGGGGAGGCGGGGGGTCGTACATCAGGTAGCGTGTGGGGAGGGGGCTTCCTGCATCTCCTACGTCAGGTAGGGGGGAGGCGGGGGGGTCCTACATCGGGTAGCGTGTGGGGAGGGGGCTTCCTGCATCTCCTACGTCAGGTGAGGGGGAGGCGGGGTCCACACCATCTCTTGAGTCAGGCAGGGGGAGTTGGGGGGGCCTCAGGAACTTAGGGCTGACAGCAGGGACCCAGGCTAGGGAACAGGTAGTCACGGAAGCCGGGTTTTGGCTGTCTACTAAGTGTGGCTCCTGGCCCCGATGGTACCAATCGTTCATGATTTTCCTAGTTTAGTGTGACCTGCCCCCTCACGCACCCTCGCATTCTGGGTGTTTCTGAGAACTGCCTTGGTGGTGGTGGTGGTGGTAGTGTGTGTGTGTGTGTGTGTGTGTGGGTGTGTGTGGGTGTGTGTGTGGGGGGGTGGTCTGTCTGTCTGTCTATATTTTATATAAAGAGCACTTTGCACCAGGTCCTGATTGCAAAACCCAAGAATGCAGTGGAAAACGGGTCTTTTGAAACTATAATTACGTTGTTATCACTAAGGTGTTGTATGGGGAGGGGGAGGGTGGCAATTTCATAAGCCAGGTCATGAGTCCCTTTCTCTCTTGGACAGCCGCCTCCTCCTTTGCTTTCCCCAGCTCCGTTCCCACTCCTGACCACAAGGTCACACAGGTCGTGTTCCACCTGGCGTATACTAAATAGCACGACGGCGTTTGTCCCTCCCTCCCCTTCTTTACCCCCCTCTTGTCCCCCTAGAGGAAAACGAAATCCCAAAGCAAGAACAAACCACCACCACCCACAACAACAATATCAACCAATTCCACTCCCTGGAATTAGTTTGGATAAATAGCGTTTTAAGCGTAGCAGGTCAACACCCCAGTGGCCCCCCACACCCAGTAGCGGGGAGGCCGGCTCCGGCGACGCTCCCCCGCCGGGCGGCCCAGTGGCCCGCACCGTGGCGTTCCTGTACGCTGTGCCCATCTCCAGAGCTTTACCCACCACCTTTGTCCCAACCTCAGCCCTTCCACGTGACACACACTCCCCAACTAGTGCTGCTTTTCTAGAACGTCCCTTCAGACCCAGGTGCACTGTGGAGGAAAATAAGACGGGCACGAAGGCTTTGTGCCGAGTTTCCACAATCACAGTGCCCGCCGGCGACGGGAAACCGGAGAGCCGCGGCTTTCGTCTGAGGATCAGGGCTTGCGTGCTGCCCGGGCCGGGCTGGGGCGAGACGGGGCGAGAGGGACCGTGCCCTCGCCGAATGAGCACCTCCGGGCTGGGCCGGTGGTCGGCAGCGTGGGCGGTGGCCGGTGGCGTGGCCGGTGGCCGGTGGCCGGCGGCGTGGCTGGTGGTCGGTGGCGTGGCCGGCGGCGTGGCCGGTGGCCGGTGGGCAGCGGCATGGCCCGTGGCATGGCCGGTCCCGCTGCGGCGGTGCGCCAGGCCGTCCGCTCACGCCCGTGCTTGTCGCCCAGGTACGGCTTCGAGGGCGTCATCCTCTCCATCTACGGCCTGGACCGAGAAGACCTGCACTGTGACATCGACGAGACGTGTCACTTCCAGAAGTCGGAGGCCATCCTGCGCGAGCTGGACGTGGAGAACGCCAAGCTCTACCTGGACTTCGTCGTGCTGGGCATCTTCTTCATCTCCCTGCGCCTCATCGCCTACTTCGTCCTGAGGTACAAGATCCGGGCCGAGAGGTAAAACCCCCGGAGCCGCCAGGAGGCAAGGCAGACATGGCGGCCGCGGGACAGCGCCGGGGACTCGGAGACCGCCAGGCCCGAGGCCGCGCGGCGTGGGACCGGCCGGCCGGGGCTTCTTCCTTTACCTTTTCTAGCTTCAACTAGGAAGACGTAGGACCACTGGGATCGCGTTCTGTTTCCTCTTGTTTTGTTTTTCACACGCAGAACTCAAAAGACTGCCACTGGGGCAGAATCTCACACTGGTGACGGGGGAGGGGGGCTGCCCGGCGCCGGGCCCCGCCGTCCCGCGTGGACGGGGGCTAGGGAGGAAGGCCCGGGCCCGGCGTGGAGGCCCCGGCGTGGGGAGGCCTCGCGGTGACCCTGCTCCTCGCGATTGCCTCTGAGTCCCGCCTCTTTTCCGACGCGGTCACTTCCCGAGCCAAAGTCGATCAATCTCACTGGTTTTTCAACGCTCCATCTTTTCAGTGGTGGTTGAGGAGGTTGCAGGGTCCGGAGAGGAGGGGGGCGGTCCAGCCAGCCACCAGGGGGCAGGCTGGGGCCGGCTCTGGGCGGAGAGACGCCCGTGCTCAGCGTGGGTTGAAGGAGTCCCGGGAGGAAAGTGGCCGGCGCTCTCAAGGCCTTTCTTTCCCATGTGCTTCTTTACTTTAAGCAAGATCACCCCTTCCCAGCTTCCCGACCCCCTTCGTCGCACTCGGGATGTGTAGATCAGCCCTGGGGACGCGTTCCCTCCAGCCTCCCACCTCGGCTCCCTCCGAGCGAGCGCGGGGGGCCCCCGGGGCCGGGAGGGGGGCAGCCCATGGATGTCCTTTAGGGAGATGCCGCCCCCGGCCAGAGCACCCCCGTTGTCCCCGAATCGAGGCCTCTGGTGCCCGTGTGCATTGCTCGTGGGAGGTCAGTTGGCCTCTCCGAGCCCCCGTTTCCTCATCTGTAACAGCGGCAGTAGGTCGCGCGCGCGGTGGCTCTCGCTCGGGGTGCTGTCCTGAGCGTTCTCGGTGGTGGTCCCGAGCAAGAGAAGAATCTTGAATCTTCCTCCTACGGGGGCGTGGTTTGAAAATGCTTAGGGCGTCCTTTCTTATTTTGTTCATTTCCAGATGCTTTTTTAGTAACCACAATTGAAATACACATTAAGAAGTACTGTTAGGTTTGCTCACTCTATACAAACGTGCGGTTGGCCTTCTAGATTCAGATTTTTTTTTTTTTTTGCCAGTCCTGGGGCTTGTACTCAGGGCCTGAGCACTGTCCCTGGCTTCTTTTTGTTCAAGGCTAGCACTCTACCGCTTGAGCCACAGCGCCACGTCTGGCTTTTTCCGTGCATGTGGTGCTGAGGAATGGAACCCAGGGCTTCGTGCATGCTAGGCGAGCGCTCTACCACTCGGCCACATTCCCAGCCCTAGACTCAGTTTTTAACCAGGGACGGACGTAGCCTTTCTAAAACCGTCTCTGTTTAACTTCAAGACACAGCGTGAGGCGTCAGGCACCGGGGCAGGCTGCTCAGGGCCGGCTGTCAGCTGTGGGGTTGCGAAGAGAAGATAAGCGGCCAGTGATCCGGTGACCCGGTGACCCGGTGATCCGGTGATCCAGTGATCCAGTGATCCAGTGATCCGGTGATCCAGTGATCCAGTGATCCAGTGATCCGGCCTCCGGGCGGGCGTGTGGGCTCAGCACTGAACCTCCCACGTTTCCAGGCAGGGGCTGGGGTCGTAGTTCACGGCCCTGACCAGGGTGGACTCGCAAGCCGGGATGGACCAGGCCCGGGCGGTGTGGGGCCGCCATCCCTACTCCAGAGATACTCCCCCTGACCCCCGGGAGCCAGGGCTGTTCCCCAGCAACTTCAGAAAAGCAAACCAACCCAGCGATGCTTCCAGGTGTCAAGTCTGGTTCCTGAGAGCACGCGGCCCCCTGGAGCTCTGTCCCGGGCCCGTTTCCGAGTGGATGGTAGCCACCCTTCCACAAAGGAGCGAGGGAGCAGAGTGGGGCCGGGAGGCAGGCAAGGTGACCCAGGGCTCCACCCCAAAGCAGATGGGGGTGGAGGCTGGGGTCCCCGCCCCCCCCCCCCCCCCGCGGTGTGGCTTGCCCGTTCCGGTGGGCTAGGGAAGAGCCGTGGTTCTGCTGGAGGAGGCTGTGTCCCGGGCCCGGCTCCCCAGCTCACACCGCCCGGTGCCTCTCCGCCTCTCCCCGGCCGGGTGGGCGTGGGACCCCTGACCCGCACCTCCAAGTCCTCCCCCTGCTTTCCCACTCTGGGATGTGTTAAAATGCCTTACTCAGTGCCCCCGAGGACGCACCCCTCCCCGGGGCTCAACCCCATCCAGCCCTTCCAACCCGGCTCCTCGTAGGGACCTTCCCGTGGTGAGACGCTCCTGTCCCCTCCGAGGAAGGAAGGGAGGGAGGGAGGGAGGGAGGGAGGGAGAGAGGGAGGAAGGAAAGGAGGGAAGAAAGGAAGGCAGGAGGGAAGGAAGGAAGGAAGGAGGGAGGGAGGGAAGGCAGGAAGGAGGAAGGAAGGAAGGAAAGAGGGAGGAAGGAAGGAAGGCAGGAAGGATTGTGCGGGGATGAAGGCCGCGCAGTCTCCAGCGTTAGCGAAGGGGACCTCTGAAAGCCTCTGAAAGGAAGGGGGCAGGAGAGAGCTCCTTTGTCCCCCCCCCCAAGCTTCTCCTGCCCCCCTCTCCTGCCCCCTCGCAGCCGTGGGGGATTGAAGTTGGCCCGTGGTTCCTCCGGGGAAGGGGCAGCCCAGGAGACACTGCTGGTGCTGCCCTCCCCGCCCCCCGACCTTACAGACAGCTCTGGGGTGGGCGGGGCTCGACCACCGTCCAGGGGCGGGGCTGGAGCAGGGCACCAGGGGACCACGGTCCACATTCCGAGTCCTTGCGCTTTGACATGCCCCCCCACGCACACGCACGCACGCACGCACGTTCTAGAAAATTCCTTGGCAGGTGTGGAGTGCAGTGCTACTTTGGCAGCTGTCCCGTTCCTTTTTCCTGCCCCCACTGGCCGGCTGCTCAGCGCCTGTGGTGGGGGTGCTGGCGGGCCGGGGTGGGGGAGGGTCTCACCCCCGTGTCGGTGGGGAAGGGCGGTGGAGCCCTTGCTGGCCGTGAGCCTCCTGGAGACACGCGTGCGGCTCCGGGCACAGTGCGCGTCCGTCCGTGCGTGGGTGTGCGAATCGCCAGACACGTACGCGTGTCCACCCGTGTGCAAGCCTGCCCCGGGCGTGCGTGTCCGCGGTGTTACTCCTCACGGTGTTACGCCTACCAGCGTCCACCTCCCTTGCCCTTCTCTCCAAGAAGGCCAGAGAATGTTCTTTCATTTTGTGCCTGTGGTGCAGACGGTAGAAATCGGGACGGGGGCCTTTGGTCAAACGCAACGTGAACCCTGCCCGGCGGGGCCCGCGTGTGTGCGTGTGCGTGCGCGTGCGTGTGTGTGTGAGACGTTAGATACTTTTAAGAAATAAAGACCGCTGATAAAGTATTTTATATAAACCTCGTCGCCTGTGTCCGGTGTCCTCCTTTCTGAGTCGCGGCGGTTCCCATCCCCCGTCCCGTCCCCCCCCGCCCCCCCCGCGGGAGGCCCGGGCTCCGGGCGGCGGGCGGCCTCCGTGGGAGCTCCCCACCCGGCGGACACACGCCGGACCCGCGCAGGGTGATGCCAGGGGCCGCCCCGCACCATGCTGCCGCCACGCGACACTTTCCGAGGGCCGGGCTTTCCCGCAGGCTCTGTCCCTCCCTGCGTGGCCCGGCCGCAGAAGGCTCACCCCGGCAGCCCCCCCCCCCGCCCCCCGTCCCCGTGGCCTGGAAGGAAGGATGGCGGGCGGGCCCGGCGAGCAGGTGCCCCGGCGGGGACTCGTTCCCCGTGCGCCTGTCGCCTCCCTCCGCCCCGCCGCTGTGGATCACCCGTCCCCCGAGCCAGCCCCCATCCCACGCGCCCAGAAGCCGGGACCAGCCGGGCCCCACCCGCCCTGGAGTCTGGGCCCCCGAGGAGGCGGCTGAACCCGCAGGGGAGGAACAGCGATGGGACCCACGCGGCACCGCAGAGAGCCGCAGTGACAACCAATCACGCGGGCCGGCCGCAGCGATACGACGGAAGGAGGTGGGGTGGGCAGGAGTGGTCCCCAGGATCACCCGGCGCTCCGCCTCCGCCCCCGCCTGCCCGTGACCGGAGCAGAGCCCCGGATTCACAACTCCCCGGGACCGTTGTCGGGAAGGGGAGCACAGACGTGGGGTGCCTGTCTTGTTGGCGGCTCGTGCGGGGCCGCGGCTGGCCGCCACCGGGCTCTGGGATGTGCCTGTGAGCACGGAGGTGGCTGCTCTCGGGGTGCTCCCCAGGCTCCGGGCTGCCCCGCCTTGGCGGGAACCACCTGCAGTCCCGGCTCGTCTGTGCGGCCAGGGCGACTGGGGGACAGCAAACCCGCAGGGCGGTTAATCCCTGCGGCCGAGGTCTGTCTCCACGGCTGCCTCGTGTGTGTGTGTGTGTGTGTGTGTGTGTGTGTGTGCGCGTGCGCACGCGCGCGCTGAATGAAGCCAAGAGGAAATGATAAGCACCTCGCCCCGGAGTTGACCGAGGCCACCGCGAGGGGCGGCGTCCGTGTTCTCCTCTCGGAGTCGTAACATCTGGTCTGTGTAGCCCGCGCGGCCCCGGACCACCATGGAGGCAGAGCTGGGTAAGGACGCTGAGCTCAGGCCGGGAGCACCAGCAGAGCCAGGAACCGGGGGCCAGTTCTTAGTTCCCCTTGGGTTCCCCATGAGGCCCACCCCCCCCCGGATGGCGGTCACATGAAAGCCCTCGCAGCGGATGCTCAGATGACCCTTCACCCTTCACCTGCAGCCACCCTGGGGCACAGCCGAAGGGAGTCGTGGTGTGTGGGGGTCCGGAGCCTCGGCTCTGCCCCGAGACCCAGGGTGCCCCAGGATTCAGATGGTGCTTGGTGCGGCTGTGCTGAAAACGCTCCAGCGGCCTGTTGGGTCCTTACCCAGGCTTCCTTGGGGCAGAGGGGTGGGGCCTCGATTCAAGGGAACGTGAGCGTTTCTGAGCGACCTGTGCTAGTGTGTCCCTGACACAGACTAGTGCCAGGCCAGCCGCTGCCGCACCTGGAGAATTCTCACACTCCCATCCGTCCGCGAGTCGCCACCTGTCGCCTTCCAGAGCAACTGTGTAAACCGCGCAAGGATGCGTGTGCTTATCCAGCGTGTCCTTGCGTGTCTGTGCTTACCGTGCCGTCTCAACCCCTCTATACAGATCTAGCTGAACTGCCCTAGCCAGAAAATACTATTGCTGCAGGCGGTGGGAGTTTCGCCCTAGGAGAGACAACTAGCTTGTATACACGTGGTGTGTGTTGTGTGTGTGTGTGTGTGTGTGTGTGTGTGTGTGTGTATGTGTGTGTTCTAAAATAGCAGAACTCTTCCAGCTCCTGTTCCCTTAGCTGCTCCATTCTGTTGGACCCGATCGGGGGATCGAGGGAGTTTTCAAACAACCTTACAGACCACGGGTCTGCCTGTATGTTTCTGTAACCATCTCAGTGGATTTTTTAGCTTGTTCTCTGAAACTAGATGGCATTTATGCAAATAGGACGTAAATAGAATAAAGCATCATTATTTTCAGATTTCTATTTCTCCTTTATTTGTTTCTAACCACTCAGCTATCAGACCTGCTGGGAGGATGAGGCTGGTGTATGTGTGTGTGTGTGTGTGTATGTGTGTGTGGTCTGTGTGGTATATCTGTGTATGTGTATGTCTGTCTGTATGTGTGTGTGTTGAGTCATTGTGCAGATGTGTGTATCTGTATGTGGATGCATGCATGTGTGTGTTTATGGTGAGTCTGTATGGTATATCTGTGTATGTGTGTATATGTCTGTATGTATGTACGTGTGTGTCTGTGTGTGCTGTCATTGTGTAGATGTGTGTATCTGTGCATGTATGTGTATTGCATGCGTGTGTGTGTGGTGGGCTTGTGTGGTATAAGTGTGTATGTATGTGTATTGCATGCATGTGTGTGTGTCTGTGTGTGCTGAGTCCTTGTGTAGATGTGTGTATCTGTGCATGTATGTGTATTGCATGCATGTGTGTGTGTGTGTGTGTGTATCTGTGTGTGTTCTCCTTTGAGGAGCAGCTCCCTCTTCGGGTGTGGGCAGGGCCCTGGGGTGACCCAGCGGAATGTGGGGTCCCCTTGAGCCATAGCTACGAGGCCGGGGAGGACCGGCACCTTCCGGGGCCCTCTCAGGCGGGACCAGCCCCGCGTGCCCTGTGGGGAGGCTGCGAGGCAGCGAGGCCGAGGCCGCAGCGCCCGTGGGGTGGACGCACACCCCACACCGCACACCCCACGCCCCACGCCCCACACCCCGACTGCCCGGCTCCTGGGGCTCCGTCGCTCCACCACGTCGGCTCCCCAGGAAGAAGACACGGAAGCCGCGGCCGCCGACGGGACAGCTCACTCGTGGGGCCGTGGCCCGGGGGACCCGGCCCTGTGACAGGACCCCCCCCCAACATGTCGCGCAGAGTGGGACTGTGTGCTGCCGTCTCTGAGGTCCTTGGGCGGCCAGAGCCCCCGCCCTGCGGCTCGGCACTCGGTGCTGGGCCACGCTGACCAGGATCGTGACACCCGGGGGAGCCGGGGGAGGGCGGGGGGAGGGCGGGGAGGGCGGGGAGGGCAGGGCACGGCCAGGCCCGCGCCGCCTGGTCCCCTGGTGCGGGGACGGCCCCAGCCACTTGGGGGGGGGGGGGGAGGCCCAGCAGGAAAGGATGAGGTGGCCCCGCGGTGCCCTCGGGCGGCAGGCGTGGGCAGGAGCAGGCCGGCCCTCGGTGGGGGGGGGGACGGGGCCGTTCACGGAGATTGGCCCGGTTGGATGCAGACGGCCGGCGGGCAGTGCCGCCGCCGGGTGTTAGGGTGGAGGGAAGGACGCGGGGGAGGAGCCGCGGCCGTGGCGGGTGCGGGGCGGCAGTCACTCGGGGCAGCCAGCAGAGGGCGCTGCGCGCCCGTGTCTCTGGACATGGCCGGTGTTCTGTCCGTCCATCAGGGAGGTGAAGGGGGCTCCCGTCCCCACCCCTCTCCCTCCTGCCCCACGCCAGCGTTTGGGGGGACTCTGCCAGGGACACCCCCACCTCCCTGCGGGCTGTGACTGCTATCACACACACCTTGGACCCACCACCGCCCTTGGGCACCAGAGAGAGGCCAGAAGCACCCCAAAGTGCCCCCTGTGAGGGGCCCCCTCCAACGTAGCCTCATGCGGCACGTCTGTCCAGCTCTTACTTTCCCCTTAGGGTTGCAGAGTCAAGTCAGCAGTCCGCGAGAGGGCACGGTTAAGCTTCTAGAACCTTCGTGGGGCCCTGTCCTATCTATGGAAGGGCCAGGTGTGGGCTAGTGAGATGGGGCCTCTCTGTGGGGGGGGGGGAGATGGAGCTGCTGTGGGGGGAGGGGGAGATGGAGCTGGTGGGGGGGGGGGAGGCTGGTGTCTGGGCTGTGCCTCAGGGCCCCTCGGAGGCGGGGCAGGCGGTGCAGAGGGAAAGAGCACCCCAGGCCCCGGGTCCTGAGACGCGAGCATCCCGACAGGGACGCCCCCTCGCGGGTAAGACGAGCTGCCGGGCTGAGGGCTGAGGATCACAGTTGAAGGTCACCGGGAAGGAAAGTCCGGGAAACTCCTTCCTCTAATCCACCCGCACACATCTGGAAGTGGTGGCGTGGCTCAAGCGGTGACGCGCCAGCCGTGAGTGAAAGAGCTAATGGACGACGCCGAGGCTCTAAGTTCAAGCCCCGGAATGGGCATGAAATAATAATAAACAAAAACAAGTCTGTTCAAGGGGGGGGGAAGAAACAAACCAACCCACCTTCACCATCACTAGCCACTTCCTGCAAAGAGCGGAGCAGTCACGGTGGAGTGGTGGGCGTGGCCTTGGGGATGGTAGGTGTGGCTTTAAGATGGTGGGTGTGGCCTTGGGATGGAGGGTGTGGCCTTAGGGCAGTGGGTGTGGCTTCAGGGTGGTGGGTGTGGCCTGAAGGTGGTAGGTGTGGCCTAAGGTAGTGGGTGTGGCCCATGAGAAGACAGGAAAACTTAGCCAGCCTGCACAGGCCTGGGGAGCAGCACCCCAAACCTTCCTGTGAGAGCGCAGGGCATAGCGGCCCAGGGGGGCTCGGGGGATGGGGGTCCTTGTTAGTCCTGAGGGTGGGCACCTGGCCCGACAACCAAACCCACACATGTGTAGGGACTTTGGCCAGTGGGAGCTGGGGACCCCTTTTCCAGGGCCCCCGTGACCCTCGACCCTCCCACACATCCCTCCACTCTCCCCGCGCCGAGAGCCGGGTGACAGAAATCACGAGAGGCCACGGGTCCCCGCAGGGAGGCGTCCTCATGCTGGAGGGGTCTTTATTCCCGAGCTTTCAGCAGGGGGGAGTGCAGAGGCGAGGGGGCCCGGCCCCCCGGGGCTGCAGCCGGCGCCGCTTCAGAACGTGCATTCTGGGGAGGAAGCACAGGGGTCGCCCGCCGGTGTCAGCCGCCGGCCCGGCTCCTCCAGGCCAGCCCGCCCCACGCCGCTTGCTTCTCCAGCTCTGCAGGGAAATGCAGTGTCCCCCCCCACCGCCTGGGACCGCCACCCCAAACCCCACCCCACCCCAGGTGGGCTGGGGGCTGAGGCAGGGGGGCCGGGAGATGGGCGGTGGCTGAAGCCCACTCAGCAGCCGAGGGGTGGCCCCCAGAGCTGTGCGGACGGACGGTGACCGGCAGTGGCCCCCTTCCTCCATGGCCTGGCCCCGCCCCCCCCCCCCAGAGCTGCTGGAGCCCAGCCTCCTCCTCGTTCTCTGGATTAAAAGACCCACCCGGCTGCTGCTTCTAGAATATTCCTCGGACGGGCGTTTCCCTCTGGGACGGCACGCTGGCACGTTGCCCGGCCTGGGAGGAGGCCGGGCGGGCCCCACAGCCCCGACAGCTGGCAAGCTGCTACCTCGCCCACCGCCACCCGCTGCCCCCCCCTCCCCAGGGGCTTCCCCGGCCCGGCCCGGCCCCCGCTGTCCCTGCACAGGGGCGGGGGCCGTGCCGCCCGCTCTGCGCCCTCACCTGTCTCCTGCAGGGGCTTGAAGCACCACGGCACGTCCCGGATGCTGGAGTCGAAGCAGCAGCCCCGGCTGTTGCACTGCTCCTTGGTGACCCGGGGGTAGCCGCAGTCCACCCGCTCCTTGGCTGGGACTTGACACTGGCTCGCAGCTGCTCAAAGGAAGCCCAGCCGGCGTCAGCCCGGCCCGAGCGGCCGCGTGCGCTCGCTCCCCTGTGCCCGTGTGCGCCCCTGAGCCCCCGGAAAGCGGCTGACGTCGAGACGAGGCCACCTGCCCGGAGCCTCTCGCTCAGCAAGCTCACCCGATCAGGAAATCCAGCTGGGGGAGGGGGGGCGTGGAATCTGGGGGGGTCTTTGAGCCCAGAAGCAAAGCCCTTCTTCCTTGTCTGTCAATAAAACTTGTCCCGCCCACTTTTTCGGTGCCAGTTGCTGGGTCTCGAACTCAGGGCCTTGGTGCTATCCCTGAGCTTTCTCACTTAAGACGAATGTCCTACCACTTGAGCCACGGTGCCACTTCTGGTTTTCTGGTGGTTAATTGGGGAAAGGAGTCTCTCAGACTTTCCTGCCTGGGCTGGCTTCAAACTACCATCCTCAGATCTCAGCCTCTTGAGTAGCTGGGGTGACAGGCCTGACACCGTGTCCCTTTTTATAAAAATGCAAATGTAAGCCGGGCACCAGTGGTTCACACCTGTAATTCTAGCTACTCAGGAGACAGAGACCTGAGGATTGTGGTTCAAAGCCTGTCCAAGCAGGAAAGTCTGCAAGAGTCTCTTATCTCCCATTAACCACCCGAAAACCAGAAGTGGAGCTGTGGCTTAAAATGGTAAAGCTATAACCTTGAGTGGAAAAAGCTTAGGGACAGTGCCCGGGGCCCCGCATCCAAGCCCCAGGACCGACCAAAAAAGAAAAAAGGAAGGGAAAAGAAAAGAAACAGTAAACGTAGCAGAAGAGCGGCTCAAGCCTGCAATGAGAGTTGCAGGTAAAGGCCACGCCCTAAAGTCTTCAGTTTAGCCACACGTCACCAGGAGCTTCAATGGCTGGCTCTATCAAAATTGGCTTATATGAAAATGCTCTGGGGGGCTGGGAATGTGGCTTAGTGGCAGAGTGCTCGCCTAGCATGCATGAAGCCCTGGGTTCGATTCCCCAGCACCACATATACAGAAAAGTCCAGAAGGGGCGCTGTGGCTCAAGTGGTAGAGTGCTAGCCTTGAGCAAGAAGAAGCCAGGGACGGTGCTCAGGCCCTGAGTCCAAGGCCCAGGACTGGCAAAACAAAGGAAAAAAGTTCTGGATCCAGGTGTAGTAGTACACACTTGTAATTCCAACTTGGGGGTAGAGACAGGAGGATGGCAAGTTCTAGGCTAGCCTAGATGACACGCTGTCTCAAAAAAAAAACCCAAAAATCAAACAAATCATGGACTCCAACTAGTCCCTTTTTTCACCTGCCTCTCCTTTTTGCTTAGTAAATGTACCAAAGTGAGGTATAAAGACTTTGATTGTCAATCAGAAATGTCTGGCAGAAAAAAAAAAAAAAGAATGTAGGGTAGGAGATGAGCTGCCAGACCCCCCCCCCCCGCCCCCCCATCTCAACCCAGCCCGCTCCACACCCCAGCTTTGTCGTGCGGTGGGGAGGGCGGCCTTTCTCTGAGCCTCAGTGTCCCCATCTGCCGAATGGGGACAGCGAGACTCCATCCGTGGGACCCAGAGCCGCCTGCCCGTCTCCCAGGCCCGCAGCCCCGCAGAGCCCCCTCCGGCTCTCGGGGACCCCCTCCCCGCCCACGGGAAGTACTCACACAGGCCCACGTACTCCCCGGCCCCTGGGGACGCCAAGACCAGGACGAGCAGCAGCCACCCCAGCGCTCTGGTCTCCATGACAACCGGCGAGCTGGGGACCCTGCCACCGGAGGCTGAGCCGGGCCCCCACGCGGGCCCCTTTATACCCCCGGGCTGGGCTGGGTCGGCCTCCCGGGATTTGTTTGTTTCCGGAGGGGCCTCCTCCCTGGAGCGCGCGGCTCCACCTGTTTCTCTGCCTGTGAGGATCTTCCCCGCCGCGGAGCACCAGCCTCAGCCCGAGGAGGAGCTGAAGGGAGCCAAGTCCCCTGGGCGCCGCAAGGCCCCGCCGGTCACAGGCCCCGCAGCGACGCCACGCCCCGGGGTGACCTTAGCCATCAAACCCGCGGCAACGCAGACCCGGGCTCCCCGTCAGGGCCCTCACGCCACGAGTCCCAGGTGTGACCCCAGAACCCAGAAGCCCAGCCACAGCTGGCAGCCAGGGTCCAGCGTGACCTATTATTCTATATCTACTGATGCTTCGTGTACTGGGGTTTGAACTCGGGGCCTGTGCTGGCTGGGCGGGCGAGCTACGGTTTGAGCCCCTCCCGTCTCCTCCAGGCCTTTCTGCTTTCAAACGGGGTCTTCTGCTCGGGCTGGCCTCACACCGTGAGCCTCTGGATGGCTGCTTCTCACAGAGCTGAGATCGTAGGTGTGTGCCACTCGGCCCGGCCCCTCGTAACTCTTCTTTGTTGCTATTGTTATTTTAATACGTTATTTTATTTTAAAGTACCCGTACAGTGGAGTTGCAATTTAAGAAGCTATTCTACAAGTACAATGCATCTTAACCAATCTCCCCACCCCTCCCAACCCCACTCACGCCCTCACTGACCGGCTCCATTTCCACAGATGAACACTGAATACGTATGACTTTGTCCACCCATTCTGTCCTCTCCATTTGTCTGCCTCCCCATAACTCTTTTTTTTTTTTTTTTGGCCAGTCCTGGGCCTTGGACTCAGGGCCTGAGCACTGTCCCTGGCTTCTTTTTGCTCAAGGCTAGCACTCTGCCGCTTGAGCCACAGCGCCGCTTCTGGCCGTTTTCCGTATATGTGGTGCTGGGGAATCGAACCTAGGGCCTCGTGTATCCGAGGCAGGCACTCTTGCCACTAGGCTATATCTCCAGCCCACCCCCATAACTCTTGAAATACGGGAGTCCTCTTCGATTTTACTTTTTGGTTCAGCAAAACTATTTTTATGACAAGGTAGATTGGATTAAGAAACAACACGCGTTGGTTTTTATTCATTTACTGTCTTTTTCCTTTTGGGCCCTGGGGAGTTGAACCCGGGACGTTGCGCTTGCGAGGCCAGTGCTACGCCACGGCGCTACACGCCCGTGGTCACCCTTAGCTTTTGAGCAAACACGATGAATCCTCGTCCTCTTCGGCCCCTGGAGGTCACGATGCAGGTAGCGACCCTTGGCTCAGCTTGGCACAAGGGGAACATTTGCTACCACGCCAGGAACGGGTGCACAGGGAGGCTCCAGATTGGAGCCACTGCGGCGAGTACGCGGAGCCCTCCTTCTGGTGCGGGGGGAGGGGGGGGGCGGCGGGGGGGGCGGGGGGGCCTCCCTCCCCTGGGAACTGGCCCAGGTCCCACCCAGCAAAGCCGGCCCCCTCCCCCCCCAGCTCCCCAGGGCAGGTCAAGTTCCAGGTTCCAGGGTGAGGCGCAGCCCCGGGGGGTCATGACCTGGAGCCCCGCCCCGACAGGTGGCCCCCGGTTCCCGGGCCTCCTCCCCGCCCCCCCCCCCCGCAGCTGCCCCTGCCGGTGCGCCTCCCCCCAAGCCCTGGGTCCGGGGTCACCCAGGGGCAGATGGGAGTGTGGGGAGGGGGGCGGGGGGCCCCAGCATCCCACGGGGGCCCGGCCCACCACCGGCAGGGAGGCCTGCAGCTCACAGCCAGGCCCTTGGATGCGCGCTGTGGCAGCGTGACAGCGTGACAGCGTGACGGCGTGACATTGGGATGGCGTGACAGCGTGCTGGCAGGACGGGGGGAAATCTCCCGGGGTCTCGAGGGACGCGTGTGAGCCGGCCAGGTGGGGGAGGGTCAGGAAGCTTCCAGAAAGGCCGAGAGCCCGGCCGGCCTGCTCAGCCTGCAAACGCATCCCAGGAGGGGCGCGGGACGGCTGGGTGTCACCGCTCGCTGCTCCCACACCGCCCGAGCCAGCCACAGACGGGAGGCGGGTGTCCCCGCGGCTCCTGCCGAGCAGCTGACGCGGTCGGAGCCGCCCTGGGCGGGGCCCCTCTACCCGCACAGCCCCCCCCCTCCCAGAGCGGCTTCCAGACCCTTCCTGAGCCTTCCGAACCTGCCTGTGCGTGCCCTGGCAGGAAGCGCAGTGGGGGGCAGGACTCGTGCTCCGCGGGGCGTCAGTGCCCCCCACCCGGGAACGCACCAAATACGCCGCGCCACCTACACAACGGGGGTCCCTGCGTGGGCCCCGAGATCCTGCTCCAAATCCCGGGCCAGCGCCCATCCACCACCCGCAGGAAGACACCAGGAGAGGCCACGCCCCGTGCAAGGGACCGGCGGTCACGCCCCCCTTCCCGGGGAGCCCCTCGGGGTTGGGGGTCACGTCCCCTGCCCCCTTCCCGGGGAGCCCCTCGGGGTTGGGGGTCACGTCCCCTGTCCCCTTCCCGGGGAGCCCCTCGGGGTTGGGGGTCACGTCCCCTGTCCCCTTCCTGGGGAGCCCCTCGGGGTTGGGGGTCACGTCCCCTGCACCCTTCCCGGGGAGCCCCTCAGGGTTGGGGGTCACGTCCCCTTCCCGGGGAGCCCCTCGGGGTTGGGGGTCACGTCCCCTTCCCAGGGAGCCCCTCGGGAGTCGCTGTGTCACACTTGGCTGCAGCACAGCTGAGGGGCGGGGGCGGAGGAGGGCGTTGGGCAGAGTCGGGTCTCGGGGAGCAGCTGGAGTTGGGGTGTCGCTCATCAGCGGCGGGGCGTTTGCCCAGCGCCTGGAGCCCGGCTCCGTCTCCACCCCTGGGCGGGGAAGCAGGGCGCACGGGTGCGGCCTCCCCAGCCCGCCCTGCCCAGCTCGGGCCTCGGCTGCTTCCCACACAGCCCCCCCCCCCACGGCGTAACCCCCCCCAGGGGGCGGCCACGGAGCACGGCTTGCTGCCTGACTCGACTGCCTTTGTTTCTTGGAAGCAGGAAGGATGTTGTAATCTAATTTATCAGAAGTTTCCATCCAGCCCAGTGTCGGTGGCTCACGCCTGTCACCCCAGCTACTCAGGAGGCTGGGATCTGAAGATCGCGGTTCAAAGCCAGCCCGGGCAGGAAAGCCCGTGAGACTCTCATCTCCAATGAACCACCAGAAAACCAGAAGTGGCGCTGCGGCTCCAAATGGCAGAGCACTGGCCTTGAGCAAAAAGAGCTCGGGGCTGGGGATATGGCCTAGTGGCAAGAGTGCCTTCCTCGGATACACGAGGCCCTAGGTTCGATTCCCCAGCACCACATATACAGAAAACGGCCAGAAGCGGCGCTGTGGCTCAAGTGGCAGAGTGCTAGCTTTGAGCAAAAAGAGCTCAGGGACAGCGCCCGGGCCCCGAGTTCAAGCTCCCAGAAAAACAAAGTTATTATCGGATTTGTTAAAAATTTATGATTGTCCGATCTATAATGCATCTTCAGGTTTTATTCGCTGCCCCAATAATGTTCTTTGTAACTGATTTCTTTGCCTAGAACCAAGGCTTCCCCGGTGTGTTTGGACTTATTTCTACTTAGGCATGGGGGGTGCATTTTAATGGGTTCCGTGACGGCGTGTATCTGACCCACGGGGACCGTGTTCTAGTCCCTGTGTCGTCCCCCCACGCCGGCTGATCTTCCTTTTTTCCAGTAGTCCTCTTCTCCTCTCGAGTTGGTTTCGTTTATTGTTGAATGTAGATTCTGTGTATGCCTGTCTCCCTTCTCGCATGTGGCTTAGTTCGTAGAGCTTCCTTTTTGAATTAGTAGAAGTGTCGCGCCGACTCGCTCGCGATGGAAGCCAGCTCCGCTGGCCTGGCGCCCCCCCCCCCCCGCCTCGGCTCCCCCATGTTTAAGTCGAGTTTAGAATGGCCCTCTCTCAGTGCTTTCCCTCACGTGGTACCGGAGGTGGACTCCTCCGCAGGTGCATTGCTCGGGGTGACGGGGTATGTTTTCTTTGATGCCCCTCACTGAATACACAATAGCATGACGGGCGTGACTCCTTCCCTCCGCAGAACTGACGGCCGCTCGAGAGCCATTGGCAGCCCCGCGCGGACCCCCGGGTGCCCGCGGGCGCGATCGTCTTGTGGACTTTTTAAAAAAGTGATTGGGTCCTGGCGGTCGCGGGGCGGGCCGGTTCTCGCTCCCCTCCACGTCACCCGCGGCTCCTCCACGTCACCCGCGGCTCCTCCACGTCACCCGCGGCTCCTCCACGTCACCCGCGGCTCCCGTTGGACTGGGTGAGTGGCGGCCGCCCAGGGCAGGGAGCCTCGGGACCAATCGTCTCTGTCCCCGCTTCCTCAGGACCCCCGCACTCGCCACCGGCCGTCCCCGCGTGGCCGTCCGCGGTGACCGTAGCACCGTGTGCAAAGGCTGCTCGTCTCCCAGCTCCCCGGGCCCCGCCCCGCCCTCTGGTCACCTGCGCGGCTGCGTGGCCTCGCCTGCCTGGTGACCCGGCCCTGGGCTGCTGACCGGGGGCCCGCGGGCCTGTCGGGGGGCTGCCCTCATTCCCGCCGTGCCAGCGCCTTGAGGGGTGCCTTCCTGGCTCCCCCGTCTGCACCTCGTCCACCGGGGAAGCCACAGGGCGTGGACAGCGCCCTGTGAGCCCGGGGCCCCCGAGGCCCCACCCTGGCTCAGGCTCCCCGCAGTTTCCAAAGCCCCCAGGGCTCTGGGTCTCGGACGCCCGTGTGCCCGGCCTCCAGAGGCAGGGCCGGCTCTGCGTCGCGTCCAGGGCCCCCCCCCCCCCCCCGCACACCAGGCCTCGTTTTCACGTGTCTTCAGGCGTTCTACCAAAGAGCTAATATTTGCTAAGCTCCCGCAGGCAGAGACATCATTGAACGAAGAACAAATAGTCAATATTGATTAGGCATCCGCGTGTGCGCAGCTTCGGCCAGGTGGCAGGGGAGGAGAGGAACGAGCAGATCACGTGGCCGTGCTGATAAGAGAGGCAGGACACGGGGAACCCTGACCCCGGACCCCATGTCATCTGTGTGGCCGCCGCCCCCTGGCGGCTGGACCGGGTCAGCAGGATGGGGCAGGCGATCGGGTGATTCCCAGCAGCGGATCCAGCCGGGACGCGCAGTGGTCTGGGAGAGGAGGACCCAGCGAGTGTGGGCTCCTCCCCGCCCCGCCCCCAGGGCCCGGGCTTCCTGGGGGACAGTCTGGCACTCGGATGGGAAGCGGGGGGCAGGAGGCCGCACCGCGAGGCAGGCCGGGGGCGGGACTCAAGAAGGCCGCGTGAAGGCTGAGCTTCGCCGCTGCTTCTCCTCCGCCTCGAGACCCCGCAGGCAGGGAGGGTCCCCCCCCCCCCCCCCCCCGCAGGAGCTGAACCCCGGGGGGCCCCGGGTCACTACCAGTACACTGGGTGCCAAGGGCAACGAGGACAGCCATAGAGCAGTAAAGGCCGCAGGGCGGGGAGGTAATAAGTGACGCAGGGGTCATTAGGAAGCTCATTAGCGATAAGCGCGGGGGAGCCGCCCTTCCTGGCGCAGTGAGGGCGAAGCCCAGGAGCCTCCAGAGCCCGGCAGGGACGAGAAAGACACCTTGCGGCCACTCGGTGTGGGGTGGCGTGACGTGAGATGACGCGAGCGAATTTCAGGAGTCTGGTTAAAGCGTAGTTTGCAACAGGTATCAAGCGCTGGTCCATGACTTGAGCCACGTCCCCAGACTTGTTTTTATTTTAGCGATCTGGTGGTTTTTCCCGGGGAACAGCCTCAGACTTCAGCCCTTCTCCCTCTCCTGGAGCGGGCATGACAGGTGCGGGCGGCCCGACAGCGTGGGGCCAAACATGGCGTCTTGCTACCATTCTGCACACACCGGTGTCCAAGTGCGATCCTCCCACCGCTGCTCCGCGCACGGGGCGGGGGGGGGGGGGGGGGAGAGGGTAGTGGTGAGCCGCCGAGCCCGGCAGGGCTGCCGCTTTGATATCGGACCAAACAGCCTCGAGTCCGTCCGTGCTGGACGGATGCACGTCTCGGAGGGAGGACGGCTCCGGAGCCACCACCCGCCACCCAGGGAGGAGCCCACAGAGACCCCCACGACGCGGGAGACCCGAGGGCAGTGTTCACCTCATGAGCCAGAGACGCCGAGATGCAAACAGACGCGGGTAGATCCGCAGCTGATAACAGAGAGACCGTCCTCAGCGTGTCAAGTGAACACAAAAACAAAAATAAGAAAAGAAGTGGACAGTTACGGTTTCACCAGCAAAGGTGTCAGGTTTTGAATGTAGCACTGCGATTGCTGAAGTGGGCGTGGATATTCACAGGCGGGGAAGGTACACCCGTCCACAAGGAAGGCAGGAAGTGCCATTCCATGAGAAATGTCCTCGCTCCTCTGTGGTCGCACGCAACAAAGCTAGGCCAAGCTGACGTTTTCAAGGGCACACGGAAATCCAAATGCCTTTGCTTGAAAACGTGTGGCTAAAAAATAAACGACAAGAATTATAGCCTTTTACAATCATAAGAGCAGCTCCACTTCTGAGTCTACCCAGGCTTCGGGATTCTGTGGCTGCAGTTTCGCGTCTTCACGATCATTAGTGTTGGTGGCTGTGGAGGTCGAGGTTTGGAGGAGCCAGGGGCCTTGGTGTTTTCCATATTCCTTGCTCCTAAATGGGGAATCTGCGGCTACTTTGTTGGTTGGAAGTTTAAATCACCGCTACGGCCTTTCAGCCGAACCACCTCCCCGCCCAGGCCGGGCGGCATGCGGGCCTGGCCGGGGGGTGCATCTCACCGCCGGACGAGGGGTTCACACGCGTGCTGAGGACGCGCAGCCCGGCCTCCAGTGCTGTCGGGTTGAGGACATGGAGTCTCTTGTGGAAGGTAAGCTGTCCATTTCATTACAAGTAGCCTCTTCCTTGCAGACGGAGGGAGCTTCATAGCTCCTGTGTGGACAGGCGAGTCTCCTTCGCCTCCATCTCCTTCGGCTGGTGCTCCCCAACCTCTCATATATTTGGGGGTTCCCCGGCGCTTGCAGCAGCTCCCTGCCCACGAAGAAGGGAAGCCTCTGGAGTGAGGCATCCTTCCGGTGGAGGACTGGCACACCCGCCCAGCGGCCTAGGCACCGAGAGATCGGCCGGCCACCGAGACCAACTGCCAAGCGCAGCGGTGACAAGTAAGACCTCCACCAATGGCCGCATCTCCCTGCGCACACACTGACGCGACCGCAGCTGCGAAGAGATCACGAAAGTCACAACGTCAGGTGACGTTAACGTCCAATAAATGACCCGGCCTCAGATGCAAAAATCACAACATAGAAACAGAAGAAACGGGGGGGGGGGGGGGAGGGACGGTAACATGTTTCCTCCCAAGTGAACAGTATGACGAATGATTTGAACAGTGAAAGTTAAAACGGTTTGTAAGGTGATCAAGTGGTATTAAACAGGACACCTACCAGCTCCTAAATGAATCTAAGGATGACCAAATAAAACTGTTGGACGACCTCAGAGAAAATGTAAATAAACAGTTGAATAAAGGAAAAGGTGACAATGAAGGGGGAAACACATAAAGATATAGAAATCCTGTAAAAACCATCCAATTGAAATCCTGGAAATGAAAACTCAAATAAGCCAATTTAATAACTCAGTTGACTTACTTTTTTTTTGACCAGTCCTAGGCCGTGAACTCAGGGCCTGAGCACTGTCCCTGGCTTCTTTTTGCTCGAGGCTAGCACTCTGCCACTTGAGCCACAGCGCTGCTTCTGGCCATTTTCTGTATATGTGGTGCTGAGGAATCGAACCCAGGGCCTCATGTATACGAGGCAAGCACTCTTGCCACTAGGCCATATCCCCAGCCCCTTGACTTACTTGTTAAATGGACCATATTGAGCTAGAGTATCAGAGATCAAAGACAAAGTAGACAAAGGGAGAAGGCTAAGAAAACATAAAGGAAATCTACGAGATCTCTGGAACACCATCAAAAAACAAAATCTACCAAGCATGTGTATAAAGAAGGAGAAGAATTACTAACTAAAGGCTGGAAAATAAATACAACAAGTTATCAGCAGGAAACTCCCAAAATTTTGAGAAAGAGGGGGTCATCCAGGAACATAAGATTTTCTGAAGACCAAACAGGTAAAATCTCATCCAAATACCCCTAGACACATGGTTGTTAAAACACTAAGTGTACAAAACAAAGGATATAAATAGATGATAAACCTATACCCAACATCACAATAAATGGGGGAAAAACTGAAATCATTCCCTTTGAAGTCAGAAAGAGAGAAGAAGGCCCACTCTTTTTACTCCTGTTCAAATAGTACTATAACTCCTAGCCAGAGCAATAATGCAACAGAAAGAAGCCCAAGAGGCCCGAATCATGAAAGACGTAGAATTGTTCCTACTTGCAGGTGATCTGATCCCATACTTAAAAGACCCTCAAGAGTCCGCTCTGAAACTCCTAGACATGAAGAATATCTCATCCATTTAGCAGGAGACCAAGGCAACATGCCAAAATCAGTTGCCTTTTTTATATGCCTGTAATGAGTGAGCTGAGAAGGAATTCAGAAAACACAATTTAACTTACAGTAGCCTCAAGATAAACAAAAATGAGAAGCCGAGGAATAAACTTAACCAAGGACATAGAAAACGTCTACGATGAAATTGTAAAAAATCTTTTAGAAGGGCATTGAAGAAAACACCAGCCTATAGAAAGACCTTCTGTGCTCATGCATTGCAGACTCTACCTTGTGAAAAATGCTCACGCTGCCAAAAGCAACTTACAGATTCAATGCAATGCCCATCCAAATCACAATATCATTCTCCGTAGAAATAGAAGAATCAATCCTAAAATGCACGAGGAGCACAAAAGATCCCCGGTAACCAAAGCAATCTGAAGGCGGAAAAGGGCGGCGCTAAAAGTATCACAGCACTAGACTTCAAACTAGGCTACGCAGCCATAATGTTGGTTACGTACAAACATGCAACCTGGTACTGGCTCAAAAGCATGCAAAGACTGATGGACCAGAATAGAAGACACAGAAATAAACACACACAGATCCATCCATCTGACTTTTGAAATCAGAACCAAAAACATTCGTTGGAAAAAGAGCCTCTTCAACAAATGGTGCTGGGAAAACTAGCTTTCCGCATGCGAGGACTGGAACTAGTTTCGAGTGCCCTGGGCAAAAATTGGTTCAAAACGAACCAAAATCTTCATGTAAGATCTGAGCCCTTGAAACTACTAGAAGAAAACATAATGGAACACTTCGAGACACAGCACAGGTAGAAGCTTTCTGACTAGGACTTCACTGGTTAAATCATGAGTTCACAAAGGCAAATGCATCAAATCAAAGAGCTTCTATAAGCAAAGGGAATGAAGAGGAAATGGGAGATCTTTGCCAGCTACTCATAGGATAAAGGCTTAATATCCAGAATATATAAAAAGGTCCCCAAAGTAAACACTACAAAACCAAATAATCCAGTTAACCAATGGGCAAATGAGGAAGTACCAATGATAGTAAATACATGTAGAGATGCTCACCCTTAGCCATGAAGGAAATGCAAATCAAACCTACATTGAGATCTCCCCCTCCCCAAAGCCCCCCATCAAATGCTGACAAGGATGTGAGCGGAAAGGAGCCCTCGGACACTGTGGGTGGAGCCACTGTGGAAATCAGTACGGAGGCTCTTCAAAGACTCAGAAGCCACGGAAGATAGCCCCGTGATTTAGATGTAGACACCACATGCTCCAGCTGTGCCAACTCCAGACCCTCCATGGAAGGAACGTAGATCAACGTACGCCCGTGTGGAGGCGGGGCTGTTCACCATAGATAGCCAAGCTGCAGCGTCAGCTCAGGGGGCGAGAACCGCCCGCCGAGCGATCAAGAAAGCACGCCCCACGCGCGCCGCCGCGTTAGTCGCGAGAATTGAGAGACGGTGGCTCTCCAGGTTCCACACCATCAGAGTCTCGGGGGCTTCCGGACGAGGTGGACGGACGCTGCCTTGGGTTCTTGCGTAGGGGAGCGGGGGGCGGTCGGGGAGAGGGCAAGGGGGAGGCGCTAGGTCTGGACGGTGGAAGCATGCACGTGATCATCACGGCTGCGGGGCGTCCGCCCCCGCGTGGCCAGCAGGGGGCTCAGTAGAGCAGGGCTGGGCGTGTGCGGGAGGGGACCCGGAGCCCCGCGTTCTGGGTGGTGGCGTGGACGCTCTCCTCTCCTCCGGGTCACATTGCGGAGCGTGCCGCTTGAAGACCCATCGGGGAGCCCCTGCCCGGAGCCCGGGGCCGGCACAGTGGTCTGAGCCAGGGCGCCCCAGGTGGAGGCTAGGCAGAGGAGTCCCTGGGCCGAGGGGCGAGAAGCAGGGAGCGAGGCAGACCTCCGTGGGGGGGGGGGGGGGGGGACCTGGGGGCCGCTGCTGGTGACCGGGGGGCTCGAGGGCCACCGGCCGCCCCTCCCCTCGCCCTGCCTGACACCGGCCAGGGAGGAAGGGCGGCTCCGCTTTCAGACAGAGCAAGCGACGGTGGCCTCGTGGGGGCCGGGTGCGTGGCTTCCGGGGCTCGGCAGGGCCCGGCCCCCCCGGAGACCGGGCACGAGGGGACCTCGGCACGGGGGCCTTCCCCTGGGGCCTTCGCCTGCCTCTGCCAAGTTGGGCACAGGCCACGAGGCTGGGGCTGGGAAGGGCGCAGCTCTGTCCCCGGAGGGTGACAAGGGCGGGGCCGTCGCCGTCTGCGGAGGACAAACCCCCTGACTCCGGAGTCGGCCTCCGCCGGGCCAATCGCGGTCTCGCCCACTCGCGATTCGCGGCCTGGCATGTGGCAACGCGCCCTCTCGTGCAGAGCATGGGCCTGGCGCCCCTCCGGAAGGCGGAGATGGGGGTGTTCTGGAGGTTTCTCAGGTGGGCCGGGGTGACCCTGGCTCAGCCGGCGCTGTGGTGGGGGGAGGGGCACGCCGGGGGGAGCCCGGCCCGCGTCCTGCCTCCTCTTCCCTCCCAGGGCCAGGGAGGAAGCGTGGGGCACAGCATGGAGGCACGCCGGCACCGCGAGTGTGTGACCCAGGCTGCGCCCGTGGGAGGGAGGGAGGCGCAAAGTCAGTGGGGGGGGGGGGGGGGGACAGCCAGCGGGACCTCGCCCTCACCCCTCGCGGCCCCCTGCTCGCATCGGAAGGGGCGGGTGGTCGGCTGCCGGGGGCCCCGGCCAGGATCGAGCGGGGCAGGAGCAGCTGTTGTAACTGCCGTCCCCAGCAAGCACCCTCGCGAGAGGGTTGGGGGGGGGGGGGTCCAAGCCACCTGAGCCTCTTAAGAGCCCCGGGCACAGAGTCACACGTGACAGTGGACCGCACGAGCACAGACGTATGCAGACACACGCGTGCATCCGTGCACGCGCGTGTGCCCTCACGTGCACGCGCGCACGCACGCACTCACACGCTCAGGGACACGTTTGCACACACCCGCACTGCACACCCCCCACCTCCGTGTCAATGAAAACGCATGCCGTCCGGAAGCTGTAAGGGTTTTCTTTAATTAAAGGCATCTGCCCAACCACTGGAGAGGATCAGAAGATTGAGAAAACCCAGGGGCTTGTGAACTCTGCAGCCAATCGCAGCTGGAACTTTCTCCTTCGGTTCCAGGGCCGGTGGCGAGCCGGTGGCACCTCTCAGTAGTGACAGTCTAGAGGAGAAGGCAGGGTGCGGGTTAGCCCCTCACGAAAGCCACCGTGTCCCGGCCCTGCGTGGCCGCAGTGGCACAGGGACAGCTTCTGTGCCAGGGCACTCTCGGGGTGGGGCTTGTCCTCCCCACACTGTGGGATGGCTTCCCGGGGGGCCTTTAGGTGGCACGGAAATCGCTAGAAGGTTCTGAGAGTGAGAAGCCGTCCTCTTGGGAGCGCTCAGGTCTCCCTACCCGGGGGAGCCGCGCAGGAGTGGGGAGAAAGCCCTCAGAATCGGCAGGCCATTGCAAGTGGGTCAAGAAATCCGGGAGCGTCCTCCAGAGCCACATCAATGTGGATCGAGCGAATCGCAACGACCGCATGATCGTGAGGAGCGCGCAAGGAGCATCAGAAAGGGGGGCCCCGAAGGGAAGGAAAAGCACAAAGCTCTCAAATGACCAGCTTCTCTCTGTCTCCCCATCTGCCCTTCATCCAGCCAAACGTGGGGACCGGAGCCCGCTGGGTCTCAGGGCGAGGGGGACACATTGGGGGTGGCACCCTCAGGGCTGTCCCGGGTGAGGACACACGGGTGGGAAATCGAGGGCCAGAGAAGAGGAGGCAGGCCCGCCCCCTTCCTCCTCGTGCCGGCACCGAGCACGGCACTCAGTGACATCCAACCCCGACATCAAACGGCGGGAAAATCCACCACCACCACCACCACCACCCTGTGCCCAGACCCAGGGAGGGCTGAGACGGGGCTGGGCGTTGCCAGGAACCTGACCATGCCCTGGTAGGGAGCACTCAGCAATGGCCTTCTGGATGGTTCAAAGCAAAGGCAGCGGGCGCACGAGAACCCCTCTTCCTGGACTCAGGGCCCCACCTCAGATGTGCTGAGGCTCCGGGGCAGCTGGCGCACCCACCCCGCCCCCGCCCCACCCCGCCCCCGCCCCACCCCCCCCCCCAGTGGGACACACGGCCTCCATACCCGTCACGGGCTTTGGGAAGAAGCACCAGGGCACCCGCGGGATGGTGTTGGAGAAGCAGCACTGGCGGGAGGCGCAGTCCTCGGGGCTGATGCCCGGGTAGCCGCAGTTCCTGCGCTCGGAGACCTCCATGACGCACTCCTCCGACACTGGTCACAGAAGGAACAACATGAGGCTCCCTCAGGCCTGTCCTTCAGGGGGACAACTGGTCTACCTCGAGGACCGGCCTGGAGGGGGCGTCTCTCGGGACCGTGATGTCCAGGGACGGAACCTCCTCGCCGCAAGAGGGAACCGGGGCGCGACGGCCACGGCAAGTCAGAAGAGCCGGAGGGCGGCACCACCGGGAGGTCACTGTGCCCTCTCTGGACTCCACTCACCACAACCATCTTCCCAGGAAATAAAGCGCTTGCTGTGAGTGTACCTGAGAATCGAGTCCCGTGGAGCAGGAAGGGGGGCTCTACATACTCATGGGGGGCTCTAAATACACACAGGGTCCATGACATGAGGGAGGCTACACACACACACACACACACACACACACACACACACACACCTGGCATGAAAAGTTGGTCTCTTCCCAATAAGCAATGGCTTGAAGCTAATTCCAGAAGGTTCCTAGAAATCTCAAGCCTCTTCCTTAACCTTTGGGGCCTGTGAGCCAGAACACAACTAACACCCCGTTGAACCCCGTTGAACCCCGTTGAACTTTCCTTCCCCTGGAAGCTTCTTCAGAACGCATGGCTTAAAGCTAGGAGGACCCTGAAACATTTTTGGCCTCAAATGATGCAAATCTGATATTTTACCTACATCTGCTGACATGCTCACACGTGTCTGCTGAAAGAGCCCATGAGGCACTTGGAGCTCCTGTTTGGTTGACCTAGACTAGCTTCGGACTAACTAACCAGCGTGTGGACAGCTCCAGACTGAACAGTGTGCTGGGCGAGCCCTGGACCAACCTGCTCTGGGCTACCCAGCATGGGCTAGTTCTAAGCTAAACAACATGGGATAGACCCAGGAAAACCAGCATGAGCTATCGATAAACTAATCCGCATAGGCTAGCTCTGGACCAAGCAGTGTGAACAAGGTCTGGACTGGGCAGCCCGGGCTGACTCTGACTAACCAGTGTGAGCGAGCTCTGGACTGGGCAGCATGGGCTAGCCCTGGACTAACAGCCGAGCCTCTGTGCACCTGCTCTGGACTCTGCCTGTCCAGCGGCTTACTCTCTGCCCCATTACCTTGCATCGGGAGGGGTTCGAAGCACCAGGGCACCCCAGGGACGCTGGAGTCGAAGCAGCACCCTTGTGAGAAGCACTGCTCGCTGGTGATCCCCGGAAAGCCGCAGTTCTTCCTGTTGTGGGGGCTCAGCCTTGAGCACTGGCAGGGATCTGTGGGCAGATCCAAGGTCAGTCCCGCCTAGAGCACAGGCCTCCCCCAAACTCGTTTCCTCCTGGGAAGCCCACAGGGCTTGGCTGAAACCGTGTCATGGATTAAAAGGATCCAACCACAAGAAATCCTATAGAAAGGCTCAGCAGATGGACACAGGCAGAAATCAAAGTGGACGGTGATCAGGATGTCCCGATGTCACCCTGGACGGCCTTTCTAGGAGAACCCCAGAGGGGCAGCACAGACCGGCGCCGGAGCTCAGGGTGACTCTTGGCTTCCGCCCTCTCCAGTGAACTGGCAATGGATTCCTTTCCTGCCTGGGACAGGAGCACCAAGTCCCCCCATCCCGGGGCAGCAGACGGCCCTGAAGGAGGTTGGAGACCCAGCCCCCCCCCTCCCCCAGCCTTGCCTTGGGGACTCAACTCCCCGGCCACACCACAGATGAGCCCCAGGGGCCGTCACTCACAAGGCTTCTGGCCCTCCACCAGGGCGCACAGCCCCAGGACGAGGAGCGCAGCCAGGAGCCGAGCACCCGGGGACACCATGTCTGCTCCGCTGCACCTCGGGGATCCGCAGCACGCGCGTTCCCGCCGCCGCCGTCGGGGCTTTTATCATCTCCAGTCTGTTTGCTCAGGACGTGCTGATAACCTCCTCCATCCGCCACCGCGGCCCCAGCCCTCCGGGCCCTTTGTCAAAGGAGAGGAGGAAGCCGTGCGAGGTTTCCGGGCCAGGCCCCCTGCCCTGGGCGGGAAGCTGGGCCTGGCCAGGCTGCTGACGTGGGAGACAGGCCATGTGTGCCGCTGGAGCCGGGCACACACGTGTCACACCCAGGAAGGGATTAACCGTGTGAGGTTCCAGATAAAGCGCGTGGTGACCGCAGGAATTCCGGAACATCCTGGGACTCCGAATGGCAGAGAGGAGGGCCCTGCTGAGTTCCGGGGGAATCCCACAGAAAATCAGGAGGTCCCTGCATGGCGGCCCAGTCAGCTGCCCCCAGCAGAGCGCGGGACCTGTCCTCGGGACCCGTCTCGGCCGGGGGGGGGGGGGTAGCTGGTCAGCAGCCAGGAGCAGCCTAGGACAGGCGGGTCAGCAGGTTCGTTGCCACAAGCCCGGAAACAGGCCGAGGGCCTTCCGTAGGATTCCGACTTGCTCCAGGACAGCACGGGGTCCCCGGCCCGTCCTCAGGGGTGAGGTGTCCCAGAGACGGAATCAGTGGGGCGGGACAGCCGTAGGGTGACCCTGCAGAAGGGAAAGAGAGGAGCATGGGAGCGAGGCAGGGAGAGGGACGCAGCTCCTCAGCCCTGCAGGGGACTCAGGAGGGGGCCAGGCTGCGGACGGTGGAAGCCAGTGAGCGATCTGTAAGGCACTGGAAACCCAAACGCCTGGCCCAAGAGTGAGCGCCGCCTTGGGACACGGAAAGCAGCCTGCTTCCCTCTTGCGGGTTCCAGCTTTTGAGCCGAACCCCTGTAGATTGTGCCTACCATTCATTCGGGGAGCAAGAGGAATCTTGGGGCTGTTTGATTTCTTTTTTTTTTCATTTTATATTTAAATGGTTTCACAGAGTTCCCCCCCACACACCCTTTCTTCTGGTCCTGAGGCTTGAACTCAGGGCCTGAGCACTGTCCCTGAGTTTCTTTGTGCTCAAGGCGAGCACTCTGTCATTTGAGCCAGAGCACCACTTTTTCCGTGTACGTGGTGCTGAGGAATTGAACCCTGGGCTTCATGCCTGCTAGGCAAGCACGCGACCGCTAAGCCCCATTCCCAGCCTGCAGAACCCATTCTTGAAGTCTCTGGAAGGCTCTGGAAGGCTCCTTTCCTCCGTCCCACGTCTCCATCTCTCGCACTCATGAAGACGCACGCGCCACGAGGTTCCTGTTCCCTTCTGTATTCTTGTCCCTGCCTCCACTCTGCCTCCCATTGGACCCTAGGGTGTGTGACAAGAGGGTAGTCTTTGTAGAAGGACAGCAGGGCTGGGTAGCCATTTCCAGGGGAAAGGGAACAGTGATGTGTTTCTCGTCTGGAAAGCAGGAGAAGAAGCAGCGCCATGGCTCACTGGGGTGAGGAGGAAGGGGCGGGCACGGGGAGCCCACAGGCCAGCTGGAATGTCAGGATACGATAAGGAAGCAAAGGGACCCCTAAACTGTGAGTAGGTGTCCTCAGACAGCACCCCTCTAGCAGGGCCCCGAGGGTAGGTAGGGAAAGCAGGCTGGGATCTCGCAGGCTCTGAGCGGCCTGAAGGGAGGAAGCTACTGCGTACCGGAAGCGTCCGGTAGAGATGCAGCGACACGCTGAGGACGCAGGCGGGTCTACCCCAGAGTCAGAGCCCTCAGACCACACGGCACGCCTCGGAAGCAAGCTGTGGAAGAACCATTGTAAGCAAAGTAACCGCCTGGATTAGATGGCTAGGGTTACCATGGCAACGTCAGAGCCCAGAGGCTTTGATCACGGGAGGCCAGAGGCCCAGGACCGAGGCGCTGCGGGCTGGCTCCTCCTGAGGCCGCTCCCTGACCCGAGGTGGGCAGGGTCCCCCGAGTCCTGGCAGGGTGTCTCTCTCTCCGGGCGTGCAAGGGACTGGTCTCCTGTTTCATAAAGACACCATTCATTCAGATCGGAGCAGAGTTCACTCTCAGCCACGTTTTATCAAAATCACTCCTTGGGGCTGGGGATGTGGCCTAGTGGCAAGAGCGCTTGCCTCGTGTACATGAAGCCCTGGGTTCGATTCCCCAGCACCACATATACAGAAAACGGCCAGAAGTGGCGCTGTGGCTCAAGTGGTAGAGTGCTAGCCTTGAGCAAAAAGAAGCCAGGGACAGTGCTCAGGCCCTGAGTCCAAGGCCCAGGGCTAGGGGGAAAAAAAAAAAAAAAGTAGTTCAAAATCACTCCTTTTCCAAATCCAGTCACAGTCTGGGGATCTGGAGATTACACTTTACCACGGGCATTTGAGGGGACAGAGTTCAACCTGAGTGAACCAAGCCCAGCACCTTACCAAGGAAGTCAACTGAACCTAGATGCACAGCATGGCTTCTATGATGGGCAATTCAAAAATCAACGTTTAACACACACGGAGGAGGACAGCGAGGTATCCCAGCAGCCACCGCGGAGATGGGAAGTTCAGCAGCAGCCGAGACCACCGTGAGCAGCGGGGCACAAGGCTGCGTTCCAGCACATGGGGGCCTGGGGAAGGAGGGCTACATAGGAAAATCTTATCATTGAAGGAAGGGTGAAGGAAGAGAGGAAGGAAGGAAAGAAGGGAGGGAGGGAGGGAGGGAGGGAGGAGAGAGGGAGGGAAGGAAGGGGAGGGAGGGAAGGAAGGAAGGAAAGAAAGGAGGAAGGATAAAAAGGAAAGAAAGGGTATAAAAATGCTCGAATATTTTTTCAAACACACACAAAAAAAAGTAATGAAAACACAAAATGAATCCCAATAGACAAGTGGAAAGTAAAAGTTAACTACGTAAAAATCCTAGAAATTAAAAAAAAAAGTCTAGACTGTTAACAAAGGGAGACGGAGAGACAGTAGAGACCAAGTCTGTGAACACGGTATATGTGCTTGATACATTGTATATTGCATATATGTCAACCTGACCTAGACAAGGGATAGAAAAACAGGTCGTAAGATATCACAAGAAATGCACACACTGCCCTACTATGTAACTGCACCCTCTTTGCACAACACCTTGTAAAAAAATTTATGTCCAATTAATAAAAAAAAAAAAGTCTAGAAGGGAAACTTGCTATGTCTCCAGATCAGACGCCGACGTCACTACTACAGGAACAATGTCCAATTTACTTGAAGCCAGTGCAGCGCGGTCCGCCCCGACTGAGCACAGGAGGAAAGGGGACCGGGAAAAATAAACGGGTGCCAGACTGTCTCACGTGCCTCCCATTAGGGGGCCAGAAGGAGAAAGAGAAAAAGTATCTGAAGGAACACTGGTCCATCTCTGTAACTTGATGAAAGAAATAAGCACACAAATCCTAGAGACTCAGATAGCTTCAGGAAAGAAAATGCAAAAACGAAACAAAGCAAACAACAAAAAATCACACCGAGGCACAGTGTGACCGAACGGTTGGAAGCCAGTGACTGAGAAAACTTGCAGCCGGGCCCGATGGCGTGTGTCCAATCCCAGCTACTCGGGAAGCAGACAGGAGGACCTCGAGATGGAGCCCAGCCTGGGCAGAGGCAGGGCTGAGACCCTGCCTCAAAAATAACAGAAAAACCAAGCGGCTGAAAGCATCACTTACCTGATAGAGCGCTTGCCTGGTCAGGCCTTGGGTCCAATCCTCAGCGAGTGAAAAAGAAAGAAAATGCTTAAAGCAGCTGTGAAGTGTGCACACTGCACACAAACCACAGGAATAACTTACCCGAAGCAATTCAAGCCACGGGGAAGAGAGTGACATATTTAAAGCACTGGGCGGCCCGGGGTGGAGGATGAACGCTACTCTCCAGGAGCATGCCCCTCCAAGTGGGGTACGATGTACGCAAGAACAAACAGACGGAAGCTGACACTCGCCAACCCGCCCTCCAAGGTACTGAAAAGAACGCTCCGGATGGCGTTATGGCCAACCCGCGGCACGGGGTGGCTTGGCCCGGCCGGCGGCTGCTGGCTGGATTGGCTCCCTGGTGGAACCCGCTCCCCTTTGTCATGAGTGAACGAACACTTTATTTCTCCGTCTGTTGCACTGATCACGCCTCAGCCGATGCTGGCCTTAGGCTTGCCAATACCCGACAATATTCTAGGCGCTGGGGAGCCTGGGTTTCGCTCACTCTTTCCAGCGTGGTCCTCTCCGTGCGTGTACGACAGCTTTCCAGCGACCGCGGTGGCCCGGCCCAGCTTGCTCCTCTTTCGGGGAGCAGGGCCCCCCCCCCAGAGCCGCGTGCACTGGGGCAAGCTCAGGTGTGGGGGGAGGAACTGACCACCCCCACGTTACCCAAACTTCTTCTTGAACTCATCAAGTAAGCTTGAGACGTGGATGACGTGGAGGCACGCAAAGGAACAGGGCAAGCCTTCTTGCTCTCATCCTCATCTCCTCGTGTGCGCGCAGCAAGGTGGACTCGGCAACTCCGTGCCACGTTCCCTCACCTTCTGAACCGAGGGCGAAGGCCCCTTCTTCATCGTCATCAGAGGGTCAGCGTTTCGACGCCCAGATCCACATGTCCAAGGTTCCTCCATGCGGAAGAGGAAGACTTTCCCAGCTTCCCAAGCTTCTGACATTTTTTTGTGCCGGTTAATATTGGGAGTCCACAATGGAATTCTACACAATAGACAACTCGGCCCACACCAGGAGGGAGGAGCCAGTGCTGATGGAGCCCCGATGTGAGGCTGGGGGTGGGGGTGGGCAATGACTGAGGGTGTCCACATGATTAGGCTCTGGACTGAGGGTGGGTGGCCATCGATTCAAGCCCGTCTTCAGCGTGCTCTGCACCCACCTTCTAGAGACGTCACTCAAAATCTGAGCGGCTTTGGAAGCTGATTTGGTATCCGAGCGGGGGGGAGGGGGGGTGAGTTTGTGGGTTCTGGTTTGGCTTAGGTCTGACACTCCACAGAGACCAGCAACTCTAAAGCTCAGAGGACTTCACCTATGTCAAAGTAAAATGGTGTATTGTGACGGGAACTGGGAAAGTGGGGCTCACAGGCTGTTTGTGAATAAAGCTTTATTGACACAAGGCCGTGCGTGTCGGTTATACGTCACCTAAGGCTTTGTTACAGTCACACTGGCCGAGTTGGTTAGTTGTGATGAAGACCATAGGACAAAGAAACCTCAAATGCTCACCACCTACCCGTAGCAAGGTGGCGAGCCCTACAGCGTGCGTGCAACTTCATCTACAAGTGGATTTGCGGGCGACAGATGGAGGAATGACAGTTCACCTCTTTGACTCCTTCTGCAGTGCTGTCTCGGCGCTGATAGATCCAGCGTACCCATTGTTGGGCAACCTCTCCCGTGCCTTCTCATGCTGGTTGTGGGAGACCCCCCCCCTTCCCCGCCCCCCCCCCGCCTCTCATGCCTGCACATCTTGAAGGTGAAGCAGGAAGCGTCCTCCCCGTGTAAGTCTTGAGGTTTGGTGTGAAGCGACCTGTGACCCCGGGGGGGGGGTGAGGGTCTCGAGTGGCTCTCCACCAGGCCTCTCGGCCTCTGCTCCCACGCAAGGGCCAGCTAGGGGGCCTGTTCACTCTGGAGCAGCGGGGGGGGGGGGGGGGGCTGGCACGCCGGCCGAGCCACAAGGCTGCGTCCCCGCGCGTGCACCCCATCCTCCCGTGGAGACGGGGGCCACCGCTCCTCCCGACGCCACCTGCCCGGCCCTTCACCCCGTCCCGGAGCCCCCCAGGCATCTCTGGGGTGCAGATGGCCGGCAGTGCGGTCCTGGCATCGGGGCTGAGTCCGCTTGGACCCCCGGACTGCCGAGCTCTCCCCCCCCCCCCGGGGCTCTGCGCTCAGCCCGTCAGGCACGGGGCTCCCCCTCCTTAGCTGGTGTTTGCCAAGAGGCTTACGAGCATCACCTAGTTCAACACGGCCCCTCCCCACGTCCACAAAGACCAGGAAGTTTCCCTACGCTAACGTTATCCTCCACGATACGGTTAATAACCCTACAAACACCATCGAAAGCCACAAGCTGGCTTCACCCGCAGTTCCTGGCCTGGCCCCTAGTTCAACAGTCTCTGCACAGAGCCCTGTTCCGCGGGAGGTGATCCCGAAGCAAGGGAGCCTCCGGGGGGGCGGGGGGGGGGGCTGCTACAGGGCAGAAGGGCTGGCGGGGAGAATCGAGGCGCACAAACCACACGGAGGTTAGTTAAGTCAGCCCACGGCACAGGCGAGACGTGGAGGATGGAGAAGCAGCCGGGGACACGCCCCCGGGGCGGAGGGAGGAGGGGGAGCGGTCCCAGGCCTCCCCTCCGCCTTCGCCGGACCCGGGGATGCTTCGAGCCAGCTGCTGCCCGGAGAGGAAGGCGTCTGGGCTTGACACCGGTTCTGGTTTTTCTTCATCCTTGTTGTAGGTGGTTTTTTCTTTCTCTGGTAGTACTGAGGTTTGAACTCAGGCCCTTGCACTGGCTACAAAGGTGCCTGACCACTTGGACCACACTCCCGGTCCTGTTGCTCTCATTACTTTCTCGACAGGGTCTTGTGCTTTTTTTGTCGAGGGCCCGTCTCAGTTGGACGTTTCTACGAACGCCCCCCACCCCCACTACAGCGCCAGCTTGCTTGGTGACATGAGGGACCTGATAGGTTTTGCCCAAGCCAATCTTTAATCCTCCCCACCGCGGCGCCCAGCACGGGTGGATTAGAGCGTGCACACCAGACTGATCCCAATACACACACACGCCCATAACCGATCTGAGCACCGCAGCCAAGGGGGCCCGGCTCCAGCCGGCACCAGCATGACGGTACCAAGTCGCTTTGCACGTCCGCGGCTGCGCCCACAGGGCCCGGACGGTGCGGGGGGGGGGGGGGGCAGAGCTCCCGCCCCCTGGGGTGGCCGCCCCCCTCCGCCCTCCTCGGTCGGTGGTCACGTTCCGGTGAGCTCCGGCCCTTGCTGTCAGGACACAACTCAATCAACAAGCCTCGTGCGTGTCACCGTGTCCTGTGAGCTTCTCCCCTGCCACAGCCCGTGCCAGACACGACCTCAGGTCCACAACACCCACACGTCCCTCGGTGTCTACAGCAGGGTCCCAAAGCGCGGCGAGGGACGGTGACCCCGGCCTCCGTGTGCCCCACCCCCGAACCCACAGGACGCCCCAGTCCTCAGGGCTCCGGCGTCATTTGTTCGTTATGAGCAAGTCAGTAGTTCTCCTGCGCGAGCTGGCTGGAAAGGAGACACGGGGCGGACTCGCGTGCACCGCGGGGTGAGTCTGAATTCGTTTTTCTCACTGCCTCCCGGCCCAGGGCTGCTGGTGGGGACGGAATCCTTTTTAACAGCAGACCCCGGTTCACACTCCGCGTGAACCGGTGGCTCGCGGCTTAGCGCCTCTGGTCGGGCTTGCACACTCGGGCCTCACTGCGGAATGAAGACTGTGAAGACCCAGAACGAGCGGGGCGGACGCCGCGGGGCGGAGGGAACGGGCCGTCTTCCGCGCGGACCAGCCCCGGGCTGACCCCACCGCGACGAATCGCTTAGTGAGTAGGAATTGCACCCGGTGGAAATGGCGTGCGTCATTCACTCTAATCATGAATAGCTTAAGCAGCCCCGTTTTACTAATTGCTTTTTAAAGTCCGAAGCCTGGGTGTGCATCCGCCCCGGGGGAGGTAGCCTGTGCACACAACCTCCCCCTCCAACACCCCTCCTCCTCCCTCCCCCGCCCCTCCCCCCTGCCCGTGCTCCGGGCTGAGTCACTGCAAACCCCACGGGTGTCCTAGCGCCGGAAACAATGGCGTCTGTGCCATTGCCGTACCTGGGCGGGGGAAGCACGCTTTAATTAAGGGTACATCAGCCCGGCCTGCGCAGGAAAGTCTGTGGCACTCTTATCTCGAATTAACCACCGAAAAGCCTGACGCAGAGCGGTGGTTCAAGTGGTAGAGAACCAGCCTTCATCAAAACAGCTAAGGGACAGTGCCTAGGCCCCGAGGACCGGCACAAATAAAGACTAGAAGAAGTATTCACAATGTTAAGGGTTTATATTGAACTTATGAAGGAATCACTATCCACTGGCGTCTGGATGGCAAAACCGTCCCGGGCAAACGATCCTGACACCCACGTTGAAGTTGTTTGCTAAAGGAATAGGAAATCAAAACCAAACACTTCTTGAGCTGATAGATAACCAACAAATGTCACTCATTAAATCAATAAACGGGGCCAAGTGTGGTGACTCATATCTGCATTCCTGGCTACTGGGAAGGCAGAGGAAGAGAGGATCGTAGTGCAAGGCTAGCCCAGAGAGGAAAGTCCGGTGGGGTGGGGTGGGGGGGTCTCCGGTCAACGAACGGCTGGCCACAACGCCAGGCGCCTGTCATTCTACCTGCGTGGGAAACTAAGATTGGGAGCGTCTCAGGTCCAGGATAACCCGGCTAAAGAACTTCGTGAGATCATCTCAACAAAAAAACCTGAGTACCGTGGCACACGCCTGTCATCCATGCGAGTCTCACAGACGTTGCTGCCCAGGCTGGGCCGAGGGACACTTAATGAAAGCACGCTTCCCCTACCAACACTTCCGGAAAGCAGGAAGCGCAAAGCGGGGACTGTGGTCCACGCTGGCCTGGGGAAAAAAAGTGTTTTCTCAAAAACAACTAAAGCAAAAAGGGCGTAGAGGCACGGCTCAAGCTCTAGTGCACCTGCTAGCGTGTCTGAAGCCCTGAGTTCAAATCCTAGTACCACCAAAACCAAGAAGGAGGGGTCCCCACTAGCACCGGCGTCTCTGCTCAAGCTGAACCCGCACGCATCGCAGCGCCGGATATGAAAATGATGTCCTTCATGTTGCAACTCCCGACGAGACAGGGTCTAGAGGACATGGCTTTCTTTGCTGGCTTCGCGTCCAGGTCCCTTGGGGAGGCTTGTGGCTTTTTTTTTTTAATCTGCGAACTATTTTTATTCGACATTTAAAATGCCCCCATACTTAGAATTTTATGGTATCAAATAGCCAAACTTGATCCCCCTTCTTATTGGAAAAAAAAAGTCAATGCCGATTAGTGGATTTCAAGTAATATTGTCTCTGCTGCTTTGTGTATTGGGAATAAATGTCTGGCTATTGACAGAGGTAAGATTACCCCCCTTTTTTTGCCTCCAATTTTTTAAATTAAAAATTTATAGTAAAGGCGATTACACAAGTCAGGTAAAGAGAACATTTCTTTTGGAACAATGTTACCCCCCTCCCTCGCTTCCTCCCACTTCCCCCTGAGTCCCCTCCCCCCACCCCCCCCCCCTCCCGGCTTGTAAAGTTCATTTCCAACACCCCATCTCTAGTGAGGGACTCGGCTGCATTGCCTTGCTGAGGGGCAGCCGGGTGGATCCCGTGTCTTCGCTGTAGTAAGGCTGGGGACGACGTTTTTGCTGATTCCGGACCGAGATGGGCGCCAGCCTCCCTCCACCGGGCCTGGCTCAGGATGCCTGGGCACCCAGACCCCAGGATGCCCGGATAGCAAACGGCGTTTGCGTGAGCTCTGCGTAATGACTCCCGCGTGGGGCTCATCTCTAGGAGACCTGCGACGAATGCATGCCACAACACAAACACGGTAACAATGAAGGCCTGTTTCAGTGTACACACTATTACCACGCAGGCCTGATTCAACGTCAACCCTGCAGAGCAGCCCTTGCGTGTGGCCTTCGGGGAAGGACCGGGAAAAGGGCTGCACTTTGCCATTTCCCCTTAGCTTGGCTGAACGCAACCTAGGTTGGAATTGGTGCTTTCAGAGCCTTGGTGAATGACGCCGCCTCACTGTACAACATGACACCCCCCCCCCCCCCCCCGCGTGCAGCTGGTCCCAGCCCCAGCGTGAGAAAAAGCATTCTTTTCCGTCAAACTAAAGTGTATTTGGTACTGTTTCTTGGTATTTCCTGGGGTTCTTTGCTTCATTTGCTTCAATTGTAGCTATTATCTGTCCTGCTTGGTACCAGCCGGCCATGCTCAGGAGATAAATGTTAAAGTAATAAACTGTAATTGTTAAGGGAGGAAAACATGCAAACTTGCGATAGGACTTCAGGAATGCCCCCCCCGCCCGTCTAGCCTGGGCAGTCAGTTGTGCTTCGACTGCGAGCCTCGCTCCTGACACGCAGGAGGAGAGTTGGCATTGGGCTAGAGCCTCGCTGACGGCCCTGCAAGGTGCCCCGCCTCACACTGGGTAGAGTTAGGGTGTCGGACCCTCTTGCACAAAATTGCCTGGACGAAATCTCCTACAGCTCTTGTGCATCCATTCATTTCTGGCTCCGGGAGTGGGGTGTCTCCCAGCTCAGGCTCAGGGCCCTCCGCGCCCTCCCTTCTCGGCTTTGTGGCAAACCTGAGCCTGCCCGGGCTCTCGATCCGTGTCCCCAGTCCTTGTCCTGCGTGGCAGTCACGATCCTCTCCCGCACACCACTGTCTCCCTCAAAGTCCCCTCAATCCTTTCAAAAGCGGGGCGGGGTGTCCTGCCTTATGACAGACCTTATTTTAATCTGAAGCGCTTCAAGGCGGTTGGAAGTTCTAGAAAGTTTCCCGGCTGGGTGGTTCTGCAGGCCGCTGGGAAGAGAGCAGGTGTCCGACATCTGGGCAGCGTGTGGCCTTGGACTGCACAGACAGGCTCCGGGCCCGGACAGAGGAGCACGAGCTGCCACACACTCAGCTGCTCTCAGCAGGACGCCTTCCGCCACCAAGCAGGCTCTGCAAACAGAGTTCCTAGGGTGGGGCTCCCCGCTCCCCCAGTTTGGAGGCACTGGGACGCTTGCCCTGAATGGCCATCCAAGCCTGCCCTCGGCCATCTCCTTCAGAGCCAGGAGGAACTCCTGGGGTGCGTGAGCGCCACGACCCCAGCACGTACCCCGTCACAGTAGCGCGGCTCGCCCGCCTCTCGCCCGCCCCGCCCCTGCGCCCCAGGACTCTGGCCCTGGCGTCCGGCCGAGCCTCCCGCTCCCCCACCTGCTTGTCCCGGGCCTGCGCGCTCTCCCCTCAGGCCTGCTCGCTCTTGGTGGCCCGTGCGTGCAGGGGGGGGGGGGAGGGTGGCAGGAGCCGGTGGCTCCCTCCCTACAAACCGGGGAAGTCGCTCATCCTCCGACCATCGACTCTCTCCCTCCACCCGGCCCAGCACCCAGGAAGCACCGGGAGGCGGCTGCCTGGCCTCCCCCCTCCCCTGGCCGGCCCTCGGGGCACCCGGCTGGCTGCAGGCCGCCTTCTTCCCGTAGCTGCCCCAGCAGAAAGTTCCTGGAGATGGGGGGGGGCGGAATTTTCCATCTCCGTGGATGTCAGGTAGGGTGTGCGGTCTGTGCCCAGGGGTCACCCGGGGAAGGAGGGAGGGAGGGAGGGGGGAAGGAGGGGAGGGAGGGGGGAAGGAAGGGAGGAAGGGAGAGAAGAAGGAAGGGAGGAAGGGAGGGAGGGGAGGGAAGTGTTAGGTCCTCTCCCCTGAGGGCTACATGCAGATGCCCCCACCTCATTAAGTCTCCACCCAGTTACCTGGGTAACCTGCAGACCTGGAGGCAGTTACCTCCCCTTTCCTAATCCACCTGGCCACACCCCTTGCCCCTGCCCTAAATAAAGCAGGGCTGGGTGGGGGTCTCTCTCTCTCTCTCTCTCTCTCTCCCTTCCTTCTCTCCGGCCATGGATCATCTTGGCCACAGGCCAGCAGTTCGGTAATAAACGTTCTCTCCTGCCTGAATACCGCGTGGCGTTCTTCTTTACCGGTTACCTACTTTAAAAAACTTAACATATATGGTGCCGTGACTCGGATGGGCTTAAGAGTCAGGACAGGCGGAATTCCCATCTATTTTTCTCCTTTTTCTGGGAGTATCCCCAGTCCTGACGGCCCTTTTTCCGCGAACTGAACTGCTATGAGTAGCCACGCGGCACTTTTCACTAATACCATTGCTGGCCTCCACACCCACCTCCACCTCCACACCACTTGTCTACCCTGGTGAGTGAAACTGCTGCTGCTCGGGTTCTCTGCGCTCCGTCCGCCGCTTCTGCCGCTTCTGCCCGGTAAGCTCATTCACTCACCAGGGGCCTCCCTCCCGTGCTTTTTGGGTTTTGCATCACAGTCACACCCGAGCCGGGACACTGCTAGCACGCCTCTTGACAGTGCAATGAGGCCTGCTCGAAATACTCGCTCAGATACAGTTTTTTTCCACTGCAATGGTAAATGGTTAGAAGTCACTTATATGCAGGCTCTCTCTCTCTTTCTCTTTTCCTCTCCTTCTCTTCCTTTTTTCTCCCTCTCTCTCATCTTCCTGCTTACTTGCTTACTTTATACAATTCCCAAGTCGTACCATCGTTGTGTGCCTTGCTCACAAAGCTGCCTCTTTTCACAGACCTCTGAAACTGAGGCTTGACCACCAATGTGCTTTGTCAGCAAAGATATCTAAAAGTTCTTTTCTCCAGCATTGACCACGTGGTGGACATTGAGTTTAACAGGCACCAGCTCAGGCGCCATTATGCCATGCCACGTGTTCTCTGTTAGTGTGTTTGTGTCCTGCCACCCCCCCTCAACATGGCAAAAGAGTCTACTGCTGAAATTCATTTTTGCATGCTGTAAAAACCTATGTGCACAGTGTGTATGTCTGTGTAAATGTCATTTGTTAATGTGTCCATCTAGCTATATATCTGTGCTAAAACTCATCATATCTACTGAGTTTTGTCATTGCAGAATTCTGGCAAGTATTTGGTCAGTTCTTGACAAGGTACAGGTAAACTCTAGTCCCCTTGGTCTCCTTGTTGTTGTAATTGGAAATCAAAAAGGGCTTTTGTGGCAAAAACTCCTTGGATTGCAGTTCGAAGCCAGCCAGGGCTGAAAATCTCTCAAACTCCATCTCCCAATTAATCAGCGAAGAGCCAGGCTGGAAGCATGGCTGAAGAGACTTATCTCTTACCAGCCAAATGCTGGAAGTGGAGCTGTGGCTCAAGTGGTAGAGTGCTAGCCTCGAGCAGAAGTGCTCAGGGGACAGTGCCCAGGCCCTGAGTTCAAATCCTGTGAATGCCATCAGGGACAAGCCATCCCAGCAACAAGCACCTAGATCCCTGGGACTCAGCCAGTTCAGGGAACAAGGATCATGGAGAGGAGTAAGAGGAGAATTATGTCAGATCCTAAATGGAGTCACTTTGTCTCGCCCTTTCAAAATTAATCAGAGCTGTGGGGATCAAGAGATAGTAGCTTGTCCATCTAATGTCCATGCCTGAGTATAAGAAACTGTCCAAGTAATCCAATTTTTAATTTTGTGCCCTAAACTCTTCCTTTTGCCTTAATATTTTTTTTTTGCCCAGCCCCTGCCTCATGAGACTTCTTCCAGGCTTCATTCAAGGACTGGCATCTACCACCAAGGGACCCTGCTGCTCGCCTTCTCCAGGAGAGGCCACATTTATGCCTTTTACCCCTAATGCCTACGCCCCTTGCCAGCAGGAAGCAGCCAGAGAGAGTCTTCGTCCTTTTTCATTACTATTAAAAGGCTGGAATGTTAGGTCCTCTCCCTGAGGGCTACATGCAGATGCCCCCACCTCATTAAGTCTCCACCCAGTTACCTGGGTAACCTGCAGACCTGGAGGCAGTTACCTCCCTTTCCTAATCCACCTGGCCACACCCTTGCCCCTGCCCTAAATAAAGCAGGGCTGGGTGGGGGTCTCTCTCTCTCTCTCTCTCTCTCTCTCTCTCTCCCTCTCCCTCTCCTCTCCCTCTCCCTCTCCCTCTCCCTCTCCCTCTCCCTCTCCCTCTCCCTCTCCCTCTCCCTTCTCTCCGGCCATGGATCATCTTGGCCACAGGCCAGCAGTTCGGTAATAAATGTTCTCTCCTGCCTGAATACCACGTGGCGTTCTCCTTTACCGGCTACCTACTTTAAAAAACCTAACAGGAAGAAGGAAGGAGGGAGAGAGGAAGGGAGGGAGGGAGGGAAGGGAGGAAGGAAGAAGGAAGGAAGGAGGGAGGGAGGGAGGGAGGGAGGGAAGGGAGGAAGGAAGAAGGAAGGAAGGAAGGAGGGAGGGAGGGAGGGAGGGAGGTGAGGGAAGAAGGAAGGAGGGAGAGAGGAAGGGAGGGAGGGAAGGGAGGGAGGAAGGAAGGCAGGAAGGAAGGAAGGGAGGGAGGGAGGGAGGTGAGGGAAGAAGGAAGGAGGGAGAGAGGGAGGGAGGGAGGGAAGGGAGGAAGGAAGGAAGGAAGGAAGGAAGGAAGGAAGGAAGGGAGGGAGGGAGGAAGGGAAGGGAGGGAGGGAGGGAGGGAGGGAGGGAGGGAGGAAGGGAGGGAGGGAGGAGGGAGGGAGGGAGGGAGGGAGGGAGGAGGAGGGAGGGAGGGAGGGAGGGATTGGAAGATGGTTCTCCTGGGGTGGTTGGACAGCCACGATAAACGTTTAAGGGGCACTCACAGAGTCAGGTTCCTGTTTTCCTGGTTTGACAAGGCTACGACTCAGGCTTACTCTGTGTGCGTGCGTGCGGGTGTGCGTGCGTGTGTCACTGTGTATGTGCATCTGCATGTCTGTTGCTTTGTCCTCTGTGGATTTTGGTTTTTCTGGGACAGGACCTCTCTGTGTGTGTGGCCCAGCCTGGCCTCTAACTCGGGGTCCTCCTGCTTCAGCCTCCTGAGTGCTGGGCTTCCGGGCGCGCACCGCCACCGCCGGCTCAAGCGGGCCCGTCCAGCCGTGAGCTCTTCCGGAGCGGCCTGGAAGCTTGGGCTTCGGCCGCCGTGATATTGGCTAACCGCCACGAGCCGGCTACCCAGAGCTCTGCTCTGCCTCATCCTCAGCTGGGGGGGGGGGTCCCCAGTGTGAGAGTCCAAGACAGGGACCCAGCCGCGAAGATGCTGCGTCTGACTTCCCAGACAAGGACAACGCGCCGTGCTTTTTACAAGAATGAGGGACACAGAGTAACATTCATCTCTTTTAATTTTTAGGCCCATTTTTGAGTACTGGAAGTCGGAGCTGCCGCTGGGCGTCTGGAGGCGGGTCAGCTGCGGAGCGGAAGGGGGGGTGTCTCTCTGAGGGGGGTGGGGTGGGGGGGAGGTCCGGATGCAAGGCTGCTGGGTGAGGGTGGTGCCTAGTCATTTCTCAAGCAGGTCGCCACGGAAGATTCTAGAAGGGCATTCCTCTAAAGGGTCAGAGGAGAGAAGCATTGTGAGAATAAGAATTGTCTCCCACTTCACACAGCTGTTGACCGTTCTCTGCAGGTGCCACCAAGAAATCCCTACCAGAGCCCCCCCCCACCGGCCCCCCCACCCCCTCACCCCCCGCCCTGCCCCGCCCCCCCCCCCCCCCAGCCAGCCTCGACCACGGTGGAGCCTGAGGTTGGAAGGTCGTTCCCCGGACGCTCCATCCCAGGACACAGCCCAGAGCCGCATCCCAGGGCCCTGGGGCCCCCAACCAGGCGGCCATGCCGGTCAACCCCCCGTGGGTCCCCCCACCCCGTGCGGCCTACCGTCCTCAGGCGCGGTGTCTTCTGCGGGGGTCTTGACGTCCACGGGGTGGAAGCACCAGGGGTAGCCCAGGACTCTGTTGTGAAGCAGCAGCCCCTGTCCCTGCACTCCTGCTCCGTGATGCCGGAGTAGCCACAGTTCACCCTTTCCTTGAGGGCCATGGTGCACGTCTCTGCAAAGACAGGAGCGCAGCGGGGTCAGCGCGCCGGCAGCCCCCCCCCCCAGGCGACCGCCACCCCCACTCCAGCCTGCTCCCTCCCCCGAGGCCAGCTGTGAGGCCAGCGGGAGCCGGGCTCAGGACGCGAGCGGGAGGCCCGGTCCCCGTTCCCCAGGGGAAGAGCCAGGCCCTGCGCAAGCCTCCGTTCATTCACTAAACCCAGGGTGAAACCCACCCGGCAAGCAGAGTCCATCGAGAAACACGGGTGTCCCGGCACTGGACAGACCTCGAGGATGGGAACCCAGGAAAGACTGAAATAACCAGTCCACGCCTAGCGTAGCCCCGGCAGATCACAGCAGCCCAGTAGCTGTGTCCCCAGGAGCACATAAGATGGTACTAAGTGAAACGAACTCCACGTTACGGAAACAAGTGGTTTATCGTTGTTGTTGTTAGGTTCAAGATACCATGTGAAATTATGCCTTCTTCTATTGTCTTTCTTCCCTGGTTTGACCCCTGATGTCGCTGTAACTGATTTTGGTGCCCTGGATAGTGTATAAGTGTATATATATATATGTATTGGCACTAGGGAAAGGAAGGCAAACATCAAAACGGAGAGACAAAGGATAAAAAGACGAACCAATGCAACAGCAACACTTACAAACCCACATGGTGTGAACCAGCTGTACAACTCTTGGGAGGGGGGAGAGGAAAATGGGGAGGGGGGAGGCGGGGGAAACAAGGGAGGAGGTAACAAGTTTGGTAAGAAATGCACGCACTGCCTTACCTATGAGACTGTAACCCTTCTGTACATCACTCTGACGATTAATTATTAATAATTAAAAATATAGACTAGAGGAGCAGTTGCTCAGAGGACCCCCCACCCCCGGCTCATGGAGGAACAAGACAGCGTAGTGCAGTGATTTCGGTGTGCCAGGGGTGTCTGGGGCAATGGGAGCCCCCAGGAGGGCCGAGGACCCCGGGACGGGTCAAGATGGGGGGGGGGGAGCTTCCCGAAGGAGGAGACCAGGAAAGCAAGAGGTAGCAGCGGGCAATCCAAGCAGACGGCGCTAGGGAAGGTGGCGTGGCTGGGGGTGGGGCTGGGGGTGGGGGTGGGCGTGGGGGTGGGGGTGGGGGGGTGGGGGGGGTCCACCTGGGCTGCTCTGGTGTTTGGGAAGGGAACTGCCCAACGCTATCGTCAACCAAGGGCTCCTGGCCTGGCAGGACAGCTCCGGGGCCCCCGGCCTCCTCGACCTTGGTCTGTGTGACCTTGGCGGGCACATCAGCACGCAAGGTCTGGGTCCCACCGTAAGCCACAGTGACCCCGGTCCACTCCACGGGGGGGTCGGAGGTCGAGCGGGCCTCCTGGCCAGGGAGACTCGGCGGCTCAGGGAGCACAGGCACCGACGCGGAACCCCTGTCCCCCCACACACACTGCCCAAAAAGGGGTTCACAGGGTTCCAGGCCTCACCTCGGGGGCCCCTGGGCTCTGCTCCGCTCGCTGTGGTCGCACAAAGACCTCAACGAAGCGACCGCCCTCCCGAGCCATGTGCGGACAGAATATTCTAGATGCTGTTGAGACAGACGCCTGGTAACCCGACAAGCCTTGCGCCCCGGTCCCGGGGCCCAGCAATGATGGTGAGGACCTTGCAGCTGGGGTGTGTGCGTGTGTGTGCGTGTGTGTGTGTGTGGTGTGCGCGTGGTGTGTGCGTGTCTCACTACCTTTCCCGGGGTGAGCGCTCTGTCCTCACACACGACCGAGGAGCTGAGACGCAGGCAAGTGAACGGGAGGCCCCGTCCCCCACCCTCGGGGAGGGCCAGGCCCCGCAGCCTTGGGATCCCCGCAGGCGGTGGCTGTTTCTGGGCGCCCACGCCAGGCGGTGGAGCCTGGGACCCCGCGGGGGGGGGGGGAGGGGACCCGGTGGAGGCCCGGCAGCCCGCACACGCCGCTGGAGACGCCGAGTCGCGCTGGAAGGCCTCCCCCCCCCCCCCCCGCCCTCCCGCCCCGCCCGCGGCCTCCTCTGCGCGCCCCGCGTCTGCGCTGTCCTGGCCGGGCCCCGCGCCGCGTCCGCACGGCAGGGCAGCGCGTCTGTGCCCCGGCGCCCGCTCCCTTCGGCCCCCGGCCCGCACCCGGCGGGAGGCGCCGCTCACCTCTCCGGTCCTGGGCCAGGGTGCTGAGGGCCAACGCGAGGACCACGAGCAGGACGCAGGTCACCTTGCACTCCATGGCGGCCTCTCTCCCTCTCCAGCCCCGAGGAGACCTGAGTCAGGGCTGCGACTCGGCTCCCGCGCCCGGCTTTATACCGCGGGCCCTGTTTGCGCAGCGACGGCGAGCCAACATTTACCTAAGGAGGGTCCCCGTGCGGTCGGCGCCCTGATTGCAGGTGGCCCCCGAGGCCCGGCGCGGGGCCAGGCCCTGCTCTCCTCCGCCGGGTGTGCGATTCGGAACGCCCCCCCCCCCCCCCCCGCGCCCCGGGCCTCTTCCGGGCCCTCCCGCCCCAGGGAACACGGGTGACGGCCCCAAAGGCCAGGTCCTGGGATCGGGGGCCCCTCGGGCCGGGGCCGGGGCAGGGAGGAGAGGATGCTGGGTAAGGACCACGGGACCGGTGGGACGACCGAAACGCCTTCCGATGTTCTACGGACAGGAGGCCACCGTGGGTGACAGCGCACGGAGTGTCTCACCGTGGCCAGCAGAGGATTCTGAATGTCTCCAGCTCAGATCCCGGGCGCTGCCCCCCTGAGCCGGGGCTGGGAGCTCCCGGGCGAGAGCGAAACGCCCGCTGCAGGGCCCCGGGCTCCCCCGCCAGCCCCCATGGCCTCCGCGGCTGCCGTCGGCGTAGGGGCCAGCACCTTCTGCATCGGGGGCGCTCCCCCTGGTCAGCCAGGGACTACCCCCCCACCCCCCCCACTCCACGCGACTCGCCTGATGGCTGGTGGCCCTCACGCTACCTTTTATTCATTTGTTTTAAGGGAACAAGTAACCGTTACATTTATTTATTTATCTATTTATGGTTACAGAACGTGTTGTCCAAAACACGCGGATACATCACGCGATGGCTAGAACAAGCTCCCTTACCCACGGGCTCCTTTTTTTTGTGGGGGAGGGACACTTCAAATCCACCCCCAACTTTTTTTATATAGTACCTCACTACAGACACACACCTGCCACGCTGATGGACAGTAGGTCTCTCGAACTCATTCCCCTCGTCTCACTGGGATTTTAGCAGCTTTAACCTGCATCTCTGCAGCTCCGCACAGCTCCCCCCCCCACACCCCCACTTCAGATCCGTGGACCCAAGTCAGCAGTGGGTGCCACGTGTGGGCGGGGCCGGAAGAGGGGAGGGCTGCGTCTTTTCTCGGGTTCTGCTTTCCGGTTCACTGGATTCTTTCTGTCATGTACATAGCTCATTGTTAATCATCGAAACTCTGTGTTTTAAAAGGCAATAGAATAATTTTGTTCTTCCCCAGAAGAAAGGCAAGAAGCCAGTGCCCCCCCCCCCCGCCAGCTGCTGAGTCAGGGAGTAGGATGCAGAGGTGGTGTTTGATTGCGGGGGCTCCGCCGGCCTCACCCACGGACCCCCGCCCTGCCAGTCCTCGCACCTTCCCTGAAGGCAAACACAGGGCTGAGGTCAGGCCTCAGGCCGCCTGCAATATCTCAGGTCCCCTTGGTGCCAGCGAGTCCTCCTGACCCCGCCCAGCACGTCCTGGAGCTCCCCACGGCACCCGCCAGCGGGCCAGGCGCTCGGGGAAGGGCTTAGCGCGGGTCCTGTAAGCCGCCATGGAGCCAGGGTGCTTTCCTCCTAGCCCTGCGTTCCCCAGGCATTTATCGTTAAAGAAGCTTGAATGTTTGTCACTGACTTTTTCTTCATCGTTGGAGGAGAGCGTGTCACTTTACTCT